>NC_047016.1:19533467-20249467 GCF_902652985.1 Pecten maximus | reverse complement strand
TTGATTTGAGTACATTGTATTCTTAAGTCATTAAAATTGTTTCTTTATTAAAGAGTATTTAAATAGATAAGATTGTAAATGACATTGCTGCATATTTATGGATATATTAGCATAAAGATCGAACCACATAAGTAAATTAAGCTTCTATCAGATGAAAATGTGAAAAACTCAGTGTGATTGATGGATTATTAATGTTTCAATGTCATTTATTCAGAAAGACAATTAGTCAGTATGAAAGTTGTTATATATATCTTCTAAGAAAAACAAGGCACAGAGTACGTTAAGTGTGATATTGAGCTTAAAGATCATGATCTACGTTTAATTTTCAAATAATGTGTCAGATGTACTAATTTTTAAATTTCAAAAGATTATGTTGTTTTATATTGAACATAATATTGTACTGGAAATAACAAAATTGATTAAGTATACTACTGTTTGTTTTAGCTAGATCAGGTAGTATACGTGACATTTAACCCTCCTCCTCCCCCCCCCCCCCCCCCCCCCCACACACCACACACACCACACCCCTCCTCCCCCCCCCCCCCCCCCCCCCCCCCCCCCCACACACACACACACACACACACACACACACACACACACACACACATCACATACACAAATAAAAAAAAAAAAAACAGAAATCAGTCAGAAATTTTCATATTAACCAAAAATTGGATATTGATTTCCTTTCTTGCACAGAGTGCAACATATATATATTTATAACATTTTTACCAGTGAAATATCAAAAATTATTCATTCTATAAAAGTGATATTTTTCACTAGTGAAAAATATCACTTTTGTTGATTTGACCAATCAAATTAATGATTAGAAAATACCAAAATAATTGACCAATCAGAAAGCCCGACATATATGTCAGCACCTGGACAGGGGAAACTACTTTTTTTGTTTACAAATTATCACTGTAGGCCTAGTTAGCATACGGGGTAGGGTTTTCGCTGATAAAAAATGTAATAAACAGAATATCTAACAGTGTCTTCAGTAATACCAAATATATTTCACTCGTGTGGCTAATATTTTGATATTTTTCACTCGTGCTGCGCACTCGTGAAAAATATCCAAATATAAATTAGCCCCACTCGTGAAATATATTTGGTATTACTGAGGACACTGTTAGATATCCTCTATATATATATATATAATGTGCGCTTATAAATGACATCATGTATATTCAGTTGATCATAATGGTTAATTTTGGGTTAAATAACTCTTTTTGAAACACAAAATTCTCTGGAGGGCTTAGATCAGTCTGTCTTGAGTAGCTATTAGTAATGATATCTACCAGAATGAACTTTCAAAGTCACTTCATAATTTTGCTGAAGTTGTTTATTGAAATATATTAAAGTGATAATTATTAATGCTTTTATCAAAGAAATTGGTCTAATGAAACAAAAGAAAGAAATTTGCTGAATATCCTTTATGTTTTTTGCACAATCTCATAAATTTCTGGTCAATTGAATATTAAAAATTGTTTGATTTTCATAATATTAATGCATTATAGTAAAAATTAAAAGAAAGTACTCTTACATTTCAAAGTTACAAGTCATGTAGAAAACATGACATTGTCCTTAAATTTCTCTACCGAACATGATGTCTCCATTAAAATTTTAACCAAATTTATTTTCTGGATTTCAGACCACATCACAATAACATTGTAAGAAGTCTGATATTAAACAATTAAGAGTATTGTCACATACTTTTTAGATTTCACTAAAGAAGCTTATTGCTATACCAATTACAGATGGTATATACATTGTGATAGAACAGTACATCTCAACATCCCACTATTCAGGCTTTGGTTGAATGCTTTTGAATATGTTCAGCAGTAGACACATGTTTCTGTACTATATCATTAAACCTTGATAGATATTGATGTATGTATAATTATGTATATAAATATTTATTGCATCATTAATGATGTATGACAAACATTCAAAGTCACTCATATACTTGTATACCTATAAACATTTATATCAAATTTGGTATATTAAAATGCCTTCTAGTTTATTACACCTAATTGATTTTGTCAGAACATATGTTGAATGGTAATACTTGTCACATCAATCACAGTAGAATTATGACATTTATACATATGAGTGTAATATTGACTCTGGATAAACTCTCAGATACCTGTATTTATCAACTCACGACCAGATAAAGGATGATAATTATTAGCCAATACCGGGAGCTTTAAATTATTGATGAACTTTGAAATCAATAGGAGAAAAAACCACGGTGTTTGTTTGGATGTTGCTTTGAGATTTACCTGAGGTAGCTATATATAGGTTGTTATGGTTGGTTAAAGCTTTAAGTTGTGTATAGTAATACACAATATAGGTAGCGTGTCTGGCCAGGTAACACTTAACCTGTAAACACAATACTCTAATCATTACCTCCATTTCACCATGCTCTCTCACAAAGACCACTTATGTATCAACAAAGCAGTTAAATTATGATAGATAAGAAGAATTTATAGTTATACAGATGTAAACTGATTAGTTTATATAATGGTAGTATTCAGCATTAGATTACTCAACTCCTGCATTATCCAGCGTTTCAATAACATTATTGATTTTTTTACCTGAGATCCTTTGTTATACAGTTACATGCAGTAAGGCAGGCGACCTGTCTTATACACAGGAATAATACATCACTTATTGGTACAATTCTACAAATTGAAATCTGGTGAACAAATTACTCACTTTGTAATTATGAGAATGTATTTCAGTAACAAATTAAGATACCAATATTTTATATTTATATATTGAGTCTTTTTATACACACACAAATAACTGATGATTACAACTGGAATATTTCTGTGATTATTGTGTTGTACCTTTTTGGAATAGATATTTTGCTATGAATAGATATAATCATGCTACTGAATAACACACATAACAATTAGCATGATCAAAATGATATTTGATAAAGGGGTAACTAAGTCATAAAATCTAGGTGCCAATTGGAAAAGTTAGTCGCCCGACCAAATTGTCTTACATTTAAAAACAAAATCTTTTAATTCATTTGTTCAGTATAAAATCTCTGTAACTTTTTCAATTGTGAACGTCATTTTAGAATTGACAGCGACCTTTGAAAGATTACCAAATCGCATATTTTCACAATTTTTTAGTGGTCATGCACCTTATAGGTCAATAACTGGTCATCAATAGTGAATTTAAAGTGCCATGGTATGGCCACTAAAATAGGCGCCACTTTGAGCCCTGATGTGTCCTTACAGTTATCATTATAATTGTTCAATAGTGTAAAAGACAGTAAATAATAGGGTATATGATGTACAGTGTAAATGACAGTATAAATGACAGTGTAAATGACAGTGTATATATATGACAGTGTAAATGACAGTGTAAATGATCGGTTGAGTGTTAGGCGTTTTCAATCTGACATAATGCTACTATTTTTCTATCAGTGGTTTTGAAGATAACAAATTAAGTACAATCATTTTTTCTGTCAACAGTGAATGACCAAAAGGACCTTACTGATAGGAAAGCGTCACCCTTACCCCCGATCACCAAGAGTGTTGATGCAGACGTGCCTGATGTACCAATCACGCTCATTGTGGGTAGGTAATCCATAAACTGTTAGTCCAGACATGATGGTTCAGAAAAAAACACGCTATGTGTAGAACAACAAATTTTATCATTGTTGAAGTGAAATAAATTCCATATAATAATAAATTCATAACTGGTAATTTATTTATAGTAGGACAGTATTACATAGATACTTTTATATCCTTTATGATACAATGATTGGAACTTGTAGAGAAATCTCTGACTCTGAGTGCTGTGAAAAATTTCCATTCTCAACAGGGATGGGTATGAAAACAGTGAATTCATTGTCCCAGGTTTCTGCCATTAGGTGTTACACTTGGTTTGGTGTCCCATCTGTTACCCTTGGTATGATGTCCCATCTGTTGCCTTTGGTTTGATGTCCCATCTGTTGCCATTGGTTTGTCGCCCCTTCTGTTGCCCTTGGTTTGATGTCCCATCGGTTACCCTTGGTTTGATGTCTAATCTATCACCCCTGGTTTGATGTCCTATCTGTTACCCTTGGTATGATGTCCCATCTGTTACCCATGGTTACCAGCCCTATCTATTACCCTTGGTTTGATGTTCCATCAGTTGACCTTGGTTTGATGTCCCATCGGTTACCCTTGGTTTGATTTCCCATCGGTTACGCTTGGTTTGATGTTCCATCAGTAACCCTTGGTTTGATGTTCCATCAGTTGCCCTTGGTATGATGTGCCCTCTGTTACCCTTGGTTTGATGTTCCATCAGTTACCCTTGGTTTGATGTTCCATCAGTTGACCTTGGTTTGATGTCCTATCTGTTGCCCTTGGTATGTTATCCAATCTGTTACCCTGGTATGATGTCCCATCTGTTACCCTTGGTATGATATCCCATCTGTTACCCTTGGTTTGATGTCCCATCTGTTACCCTTGGTATGATGTCCCATCTGTTACCCTTGGTTTAAGGCCCTATATGTTACCCTTGGTTTGACGTCCCATCTGTTGCTCTTGGTTTGATGTCCCATCGGTTACCCTTGGTTTGATGTCCCATCTATCACCTCTGGTTTGATGTCCCATCTGTTAACCTTGGTTTGATGTTCCATCAGTTGCCTTTGGTTTGACCCCCCATCTATCACCCCTGGTATGATGTCCCTCTGTTACCTTGGTTTAATGTCCTACCTGTTACATTTGGTTTGATGTCCCCTCTGTTACCCTTGGTATGATGTCCCATCTGTTACCCTTGGTTTGATGTCCCATCTGTTACCCTTGGTTTAATGTCCCATCTGTTACCCCTGGTTTGATGTCCCATCTGTTTGCCCTTGGTTTGATGTCCCATCTGTTTGCTTGGTTTGATGTCCCATCTGTTGCCTTTGGTTTCAAGCCCTATCTGTTACCCCTGGTTTCCAGCCCTCTCTGTTACCATCGGTTTCAAACCCTATCTGTTACCCTTAGTTTCAAACCCTGTCTGTTACCCTTGGTTTCAAGCCCTATCTGTTACCCTTGGTTTCAAGCCCTATATGTTACCCTTGGTTTGACGTCCCATCTGTTGCTCTTGGTTTGATGTCCCATCGGTTACCCTTGGTTTGATGTCCCATCTATCACCTCTGGTTTGATGTCCCATCTGTTAACCTTGGTTTGATGTTCCATCAGTTGCCTTTGGTTTGACCCCCCATCTATCACCCTTGGTATGATGTCCCTCTGTTACCTTGGTTTAATGTCCTACCTGTTACATTTGGTTTGATGTCCCCTCTGTTACCCTTGGTATGATGTCCCATCTGTTACCCTTGGTATGATGTCCCATCTGTTACCCTTGGTATGATGTCCCATCTGTTACCCTTGGTTTAATGTCCCATCTGTTACCCCTGGTTTGATGTCCCATCTGTTTGCCCTTGGTTTGATGTCCCATCTGTTTGCTTGGTTTGATGTCCCATCTGTTGCCTTTGGTTTCAAGCCCTATCTGTTACCCCTGGTTTCCAGCCCTCTCTGTTACCATCGGTTTCAAACCCTATCTGTTACCCTTAGTTTCAAACCCTGTCTGTTACCCTTGGTTTCAAGCCCTATCTGTTACCCTTGGTTTCAAGCCCTATCTGTTACCATCGGTTTCAAGCCCTTTCTGTTACCCTTGGTTTCAAGCCCTATCTGTTACCCTTAGTTTCAAACCCTATCTGTTACCTTTGGTTTCAAGCCCTGTCTGTTACCCTTGGTTCAAACCCTATCTGTTACCATCGGTTTCAAACCCTGTCTGTTACCCTTGGTTCAAACCCTATCTGTTACCATCAGTTTCAAGCCCTATCTGTTACCCTTAGTTTCAAACCCTGTATGTTACCCTTGGTTTAAGGCCCTATCTGTTACCCCTGGTTTCCAGCCCTATCTGTAACCCCTGGTTTCCACCCCTGGTTTCCAGCCCTATCTGTTACCCCTGGTTTCCAGCCCTGGTTTCCAGCCCTATCTGTTACCCCTGGTTTCCAGCCCTGGTTTCCAGCCCTATCTGTTACCCTTAGTTTCAAATCCTGTCTGTTACCCTTGGTTCAAACCCTATCTGTTACCCTTGGTTTAAGGCCCTATCTGTTACCCCTGCTTTCCAGCCCTATCTGTAACCCCTGGTTTCCACCCCTGGTTTCCAGCCCTATCTGTTACCCCTGGTTTCCAGCCCTATCTGTAACCCTTAGTTTCAAATTCTTCCTGTTACCCCTGGTTTCCAGCCCTATCTGTTACCCTTAGTTTCAAATCCTATCTGTTACCCTTGGTTCAAACCCTATCTGTTACCCTTGGTTTAAGGCCCTATCTGTTACCCCTGGTTTCCAGCCCTATCTGTAACCCCTGGTTTCCAGCCCTGGTTTCCAGCCCTATCTGTTACCCTTGTATTCAGACCCTATCTGTTAATTCCCCTTGGCTTGATGATTTTAGCTTCATGCTTGCCTCCTTGTTGGGATGCTCTAAATAGAATAATTGTATAACTGTTTGACATTCAGCCATTTGTAATAACAGGTGGTCCTGGTAGTGGAAAGCTGACTCAGGTGAAGTTGTTACAGAAGTCCTACCCAGGATGGGTACATCTGTCCATGGGTGACTTACTGAGGTCACAGATTGCTGACAAGGGATCAGCCGAGGACAAGTGGGAGATGATCGGTGATCTTGTCAACAGGGGAGAGATGGCGCCAGAGGTAATAATGGGGGAGGGTTAGAACTGTTTAGGGCTAACGATACATAAGCATTTCTTTGTTATGTAATACTAAGAGAGCTAGGTTTCGTCCATCTTGTATGTATATATACTGTAACACCAAAGTTCATCAATGCTCCAGCGGTTTCATTCCTTGAGGAACTTTGATCAAAGTCACACAATTATAAAGGATCATAATATCTTGGACAAGTTTCAGTTTCAGGATTGGTGGTCAAAGTCACTATTACTGTTTTTAGAATATTCAATGTCAGCATTCTACCAGCTTCATATTCACTGTAAGATTTTTATTAACTTCACACAATAACTACAGATTTTGAGGAATACTTTATCAAGGTCATCATTACTGTTTTCAGAAAATCATAGAGCAACATTTCACATTGATTTATTGTCCATATTAGATACACAAGAGAGTAAACAGCTGGGCAAGAGAAAAATAATCATTAACCCTAATGGATTTCAATCCATGGTGAAAGATACTTATGCTGCCAAACACTTGGCAAGCTTCGTGTATGGCAACTTTTTAGAATCTTCCCCTTGCGGTTGAAATTCCCTGTCTCAACCGCATAATGAAAGATTCTGTAAAACTTGAATGAGTTGAAGTTTAAGGGTCGTCAAGTCAAGGTCACAGTTACTTTTATTTTTGTAAATCCCAGTTTTATTTTATATAATTCCTATGTCAAAATACTTTTAGACATTACAGTTCCTTGTATTGTTATATCAATTATAAGCTAATTATATATACTTTTCCCAAATTAACACTAAAAGTGTATCATCATTACAAATCACTAGAGTGTAAAAGCTTGTGAGGACCAGTAGGGGACATGTATTGCTTTAGCAATACTCAGTTTGTTTTTTAGAATATAAAATGATAGAAGTGTTTAGGAATGATTAAAATGTAGGTGAATATATTAATATGTTGTGATACTTCCTCTTACAGGACATCACAGGAGATCTTATCCTCAGCAGTCTGAAGTGTCACCCCAAAGCCGAAGGATTCATACTGGAGGGCTACCCCCGCACAGTAAACCAGATCAAGCAGTTTGAAAAAATTGTAAATCTCCATTTCTTATATCTAGTTTCAACACACATTTATCTTCTTGTGTTGGGAGTTGTATGATGTAGTTCATCACAAAATATGTCAAAGTGTTTGGAACAATAGGCTAATCAGAACAATACTGACATCCATCAAGTTTAGATTTATCAGGGCTGAAAACAGACGATTCAAAGTTCATTATTTATATTTGGTAACCATCAATTTTTAGATTAGAATGACTGATAATGTGTTATTTTATATCATAGGTAATGATTTCTCTTATTCCTGTCTAAAGTTTTTATATAAATTAATTATAAATTAATTCAAATGTTAAGGTTGGTCGGATGGACATGGCCTTTATGTTAGACTGCGATGAACACTGCTGCACCCAGAGATTGTTAAAGCGCGGCCAGAAGGAGGGGAGAGTGCATGACAACATCAACGCCATACAGCGTCGTATCGCAGCCTTCAAATCTAACACACTACCAGCAGCCAAAGTGCTGGATGACAGAGGCAAACTATTCGTGGTAATTAAACAAATACTATGAAGATCAAACAGATTTTAAGCATATCTTAGAGTATTGACTATTTTCACAGAAGTAAACAATATTGAACCTGTAAGGTATATATTTGTTTCGGTTAACTCATTGTTCCACACAACCTATGTGACTGTTATCAATCTCTGATGAATTGTAAATATTTTCTTTTGCATTTAAATCATAAAAGTCTAGCATATATGAAGTTTTGAGTATGATAACATTAGTGGTTACATTGAGTGGGAAATAATTTTAAAAAAACTAGATTGATTATATACCTGTCAAAATTTGACAATATAAAAATATTGAATTGTTTGTCACTAGTGTATATCATATGATAAATATGGAAAAGTATAGAAACAAGATTATCAGAATGGTATATTTATAAGGCATCTTTAGATACCATAAGTCCATAATGTCCATGAGGTAATATTTTGACTGAAAAGATGATGAAACTTATTTCTTGTGGTGGCCTGCATTGTCAGAGCAACAATAAAATTGGGGAAAACTTGATACTTGATACTCAATTTAAAACTTTAATACCATTTTGAATACATAGTTTTTTTCATCAGTTATAGGACTTATTTTAGAGAATATAAATTATTTCAAGCTGTTATCATTTTTACAAGATGAAGAAATATAACATTCTTTATATATTGGTGACAGTGAGAAATGTGGAAACAATATTGTGTGTCTGATTATATTACTCACTGGAAATATATTGGGGTAGTTTTGTTACTACATGTAATTACAAAGCAGGGAATCTGCTGTAGAATGTATCAGATTAATGATGCCCAACATATTTTACAGATAAACGCTGACAGGGACATCAAGGAAATTGCATTTGAGCTAGGACAGTGCTTCAAAAATTCTATTTTTGGAGACAAAAATGGCAGGAAATTGGGTAAGTCCTGTGCAGATATTGTCAAGTAGACAATTGTAATGTGAGCAAAAGCTGGACATCATTTTGATATTTTTTTTTGAAGCTTTACATAACTTCTTTGTACACATTTTCTCAAGTTTCAGCAGCTCAATTCTCACCTCAGCTGACCTGTACACCATAGGTCTGACTGAGCAATCCTTACCACCACCTGCTCATCGAGAGATACCTATATAATTATGTGCACCAATTAAGTCTTGTAAAACAGAGTGTACATATTGTATCTTCCATAAGGAAAGAGAAAGTTAGGTGATTGTCATGAGCAGACAGTTATCTACATGAGGAAAAAAACATTTGTCCTTGACATATTTTCTGTCTTTATCTGCCATATACAATGTATTGTCAGAAAAAAACATGTTAATGGTATAATAATTTTCAAACTGAAGTTCATGTTAGCCTAAAAACATGTTACATGAGTGGATGTTAGCAAATTATTTACTCTTATAATATGATGTAATATATTTAAGAAAAAAACTCTTGTTAGAAAATGAAAATTCACATGCTACATGTACTTTATAGGAGAATAATTCATTAATTTACACACAGACTCATATAATTTGCATCTGTGCTGGTTGAAAATTGCATACAGTGGTATGTAGAATCGTCTGTACAAGATATTATTTTGTCAATATGCCATGGCTTTTATTGTTAAAACATTTTTATGTTCCCACCATAAATGGCTAGGAACCTGATTTTTATCTATTAGATATTGTGTTCAGGTCTGAAATCCTCTGTCAATACTTAAATGTCTCAGGATTTTTATGGAAGTTTTTTTCGGTTCTGATATAAAAATAAATATGAAAACATGTACAATGTTGTATTGCAATTTTCTGACAATTGTTTTGAACTTTATTTTTCCCAAAAGTAAGGTGGAAATTTTGTGAACTTCCTTTTAGTTCCAACTATATTTCCATCACAAGCAGAGGCACTGACGTCTTGTTGACAGATCTAGAGTTGTGTGTTTTGTAGAAATTGTTCTCTTTCAAATTGATGGTTCACATTTCACAGTTTTGCCAGAAATTAAAAGCAAATAGGATGTAATGTTTGTGTATATTTTGAAACCGACTGCAATTTTATAGTTTTTACTTTTAAGGTATCAATTTTTTTGTAATATTATTTTGGTCCTTAGGCAAAACAGTGAAAATAGAGCCCTTTGAAAATAGCAACTTTTACAGTATCAGACTGAAGACTTACTGCCTTGTCATTAACATCACATCATCGGCCATCACATGATTACTAACAGTAGTCCCTCGTATTCTCTATCAGACATATCCACTTTATATTCCCCTGTAAAAATATCATAAACTAATAAAACCAAACAGATTCACATTTTCACATTTTGTTGGTATTGCTTTTATTTCTACTCTGTGATGTTTGTCTATGTAAGTCCTCGGCCTACTCGCTAGAAGCTTTAAATTTAAAAGAAGCGTTCAAATTGGACAGAAGCTATCTGAAGCCTGTGGAAGATATCAAGTTTAAATGGACACAAATTAGAGGTGTGTAGAAAAGTGTGAAGTTTTATTTGAGAGATTGATCCATTAAATTTGAGTAGGTATATGTAGGGGCTATAGATTGATCATACTTTCCACTTCTTGCAGAGTTTATATGTTATTTTAAAAGTTGTGTCTATATTACTCACCTTTATTGTAATACTTGCCCATCTACCCGGTATATAGCCTTAATTTCTCTAGCAGTATGTCAGTAATATCTTGGTCACAGTTTATAGTATGTGGACATTTTCATTTAGAATATCTTAGTATGTAGCTATTATGTAGTACATTTAGGATTCCAAGGCAACAGGCAAAGTCTATAGGACCTCAAAATGACAAACAGGCTTACATCAAATTGAAAGTAGAGATTATACAGTATAAATGTGTTACAGGATTATGAATTCTCCCAGTATCACTGAATTGTAATACCTTTTAGTAGTGGTTGTCGCATAGGAAAAAGCCTTATATGGAGAAAATATGATATTTTTATACCGCACCTAAATAGTGTTAACAGTTTAAATTTGTATTTCTGTACTTCATCAGTGAGAGTGTATATTAATTTAGGATTTATTAGGTCACCTGAGACGAAGTCGTCTATCGTGCATCGTCCATTGTAAGCAATTTACATTTTCGACTTCTTCTCCAAAGCCGCTCAACCAAATTTAATGAAATTTGGCAGGAAGCTTCCATGGTAAAATGTCAACCAAAATTGTGAATGATATGATCCCCAACCCCAAGAGGCCTGAGGGTGGGGCCAAAAATGTTCATATTGACTGAAACTTCAAAAATCTTCTTTTTAACTTCTAGATATGGTAGAATCAAATACTCTTCACAGATAGAAAGGTCTTAAGGTGCCTTACCAAAATTGTGAATTTCATGAACCTGGCGTCTCATGTTTGCCCCTGGGGAGGAGGTAAACTAACTTGGTTAACATTATCAGCATGGGATGACAGTTTGATGGTATGTACATGTTGGCCCTGACTGACCCCCAGGGGCAGATGGGTGGGGCCAAAAATGGTCAGATTAGCTGAAAATTCAGAAATCTTCTTCTCAAGACCCTTTCATAGGTTGAAGGATCTTAAGGTGCTTTACCAAAAATTGTGAATTTTCTTGGCCCTGGGGTCTCTTAATTGTTTGCTCCTTTGGAGGAGGTACTCTTTACTGTTGCTTACATAAGGAAATCACATCATTTGTGTCATTTCTATTGGAATTAGCAGTTTTGGAAGGCAGTTTGCTGGTATGCAATTATTGGCCCCCAGGGGCTGGTGGGCAGGGTCAAGTTTAGAGAAATATTTCAAATTCAGGTGACCGTTTAGGCCCATGGGCCTCTTGTTTATACAGTTACAATACTGCAGACTGCTTATATGTACCATAACTTTATATTTATCTTACAGTAGGTAGACAGTAGCTATGATTTATGGTAATAATAAAATCGGGTACTTTATAAAAAACAATTCTCATTTCACTCTGATTTTGTTTCACTACTTTTTACATGCACCGGCTGTTTCTTACCACTGTCATTAACAAAATCATCATTCCTTAGTCTCCATTGCCTGAGGATGTATAAGATGGTTCATTATTTACGTTTACTTTCTTTACAGAGCCACCAAGGTCTAATATTCCAAATCCCCCAGAAGACGTTATTCCAGAAGCAGCTTCATATGAGCGTCCAGCTGAAGCTATTAAGCGAACTAAGTCGGAGCTCCAGAATAGCATGGTACTTGTCCAAGATGCTCCAGTAGTCGTGAATAAAGATGAAGGACGGAAGCCCGATCTACCAACATGTCCAATCATAGTCATTGCCGGTAAGGATGTTGTAATGATCAATGTGTTCATTTGTGTTGCTGTTATATAAGATGTATAGAGAGTGTTAATTAAACTATTAACTATGGTGTTGTATAGATAGTGTTTAGATATGGTGTCCAACAATAGTATTTAGATATGGTGTTGTATAGAGAGTGTTTAGATATGATGTTGTATAGATCGAGAGTGTTTAGATATGGTGTCCAACAATAGTATTTAGATATGATGTTGTATAGAGAGTGTTTAGATATGATGTTGTATAGAGAATATTTAGATATGGTGTTGTATAGAGAATGTTTAGATATGGTGTCGTATAGAGAATGTTTAGATATGATGTTGTATAGAGAGTGTTTAGATATGGTGTTGTATAGAGAATGTTTAGATATGTGTTGTATAGAGAATGTTTAGATATGGTGTTGTATAGAGCGTGTTTAGATATGATGTTGTATAGAGAGTGTTTAGATATGATGTATAGAGAATGTTTAGATATGATGTTGTATAGAGAGTGTTTAGATATGATGTTGTATAGAGAGTGTTTAGATATGGTGTTGTATAGAGAGTGTTTAGATATGGTGTTGTATAGAGAGTGTTTAGATATGATGTATAGAGAGTGTTTAGATATGGTGTTGTATAGAGAGTGTTTAGATATGATGTTGTATAGAGAATGTTTAGATATGATGTTGTATAGAGAGTGTTTAGATATGATGTTGTATAGAGAGTGTTTAGATATGGTGTTGTATAGAGAGTGTTTAGATATGATGTTGTATAGAGAGTGTTTAGATATGGTGTTGTATAGAGAGTGTTTAGATATGATGTATAGAGATGTTTGTTGGTTTGTATAGAGGTGTTTGCTCTGGTGTTGTCTCGACGCTGTTTGCTATGTGTTGTCTCGCAGTGTTTCGCTTGTGTTGCTGCGTTTTGCTCTGGTGTTGTCTCGCGTGTTTCGCTCTGTTGTTGTCTCGCGCGTGTTTTCGCTCTGTGTTGTCTCGCGCGTGTTTCGCTTGGTGTTGTCTGCGCTTTTGCTCTGGTGTTGTCTCGCGCGTGTTTCGCTCTGGTGTTGTCTCGCGCGTGTTTCGCTCTGGTGTTGTCTCGCGCGTGTTTCCGTCTGCTGTTTGTTCTCGCGTCGGTGGTTTCGCTCTGGTGTTGTCTCGCGCGTGTTTCGCTCTGTGTTCGTCTGGCCTGTTTCGCTCTGTGTTGTCTCGCGCGTGTTTCGCTCTGGTGTTGTCTCGCGCGTGTTTCGCTCTGGTGTTGTCTCGCGCGTGTTTCGCTCTGGTGTTCTCGCGCGTGTTTCGCTTCTGTTGTTTCTGCGTGTTGTTTTCGCTCTGTGTGTCTCGGCTGTTTCGCTCTGGTGTTGTCTCGCGCGTGTTTCGCTCTGGTGTTTGTCTCGGCGTGTTTGCTCTGGTGTTGTCTCGCGCGTGTTTCGCTCTGGTGTTGTTCGCGTGTTTCGCTCTGTGTGTTCGGCTGTTTCGCTCTGGTGTTGTCTCGCGCTGTTTCGCTCTGCTGTTGTCTCGCGGTGTTTGCATCTGTTGTCTGCGGTGTTTCGATCTGGTGTTGTTGCGCGTGTTTCGCTCTGTGTTGTCTGCGCGTGTTTCGCTCTGGTGTTGTCTGCGGTGTTTTCGCTCTGTGTGTCTCGACGCTGTTTCGCTGATCTGTGTTGCGTCGTGTTTCGCTCTGCTGTTGTCTGCGCGTGTTTGTCGTTGGTGTTGTCTGGCTGTGTTTCGCTCTGGTGTTGTCTCGCGCGTGTTTGTCGCTATGGTTTTGCTTTGTTCGCGCGTGTTTCGCTTGGTGTTGTCTCGCCGTGTTTGCTTGGTGTTCAGGGTTTGATTGTGTTGGGTTTCGTTGCTGTTGTATAGCGTAGTGTTTGATTGTGTTGTGTTTCTACGGAGTGTTTCGCTTGTGTTGTTGAGATGTTTAATTGCTCGTGTATGCGCGTGTTTCGTTGGTGTTGTTCGGCTTGTGTTTCGCTCTGTCTGTTTTCTCTGCGCCGTTGTTTCGCGCTTTCGATTGTTGTCTCGCGCGTGTTTCGCTCTGTGTTGTCTCGCGCTGTTTGTCCGCTCTGTGTTTGTTTGTCTCGCGCGTGTTTCGCTCTGGTGTTGTCTCGCTGCGCTGTTTTTCGCGTGTTTGCTTGGTTGTCTCGCGCTGTTTCGCTCTGTGTTGTCTGCGCAGTGTTTCGCTCTGGTGTTGTCTCGCGCGTGTTTCGCTCTTCGTGTGTTGTCTCTGTTGCGCTGTTTCGTCTGTGTTCTCGCGCTGTTTCGCTCTGTTGTCTCAGCGCCTGTTTCGCTTGGTGTTGTCTCGCGTGTTTCGCTCTGGTGTTGTCTGCGCGTGTTTCGCTCTGCTGTTTGTCTCCGCGCGTGTTTCGCTCTGGTGTGTTCTCGCGCTGTTTTCGTCTCTGCTTGTTCTTCGCGCTGTTTCGCTCTGCTGTTGTTCGCGCGTGTTTCGCTTTTGCTGTTTGTTCGCTGCGTGTTTTCGTCTTGTGTCTGCGCTGTTTCGCTCTGCTGTTCGAGCTGTTTCGTCTGTGTTGTCTCGCGTGTTTCGCTCTGTGTTCGCGCCTGTTTCGCTTGCTTGTCTCGCGCTGTTTCGCTCTGGTTGTTGCGCTGTTTCGCTCTGGTGTTGTCTGCGCTGTTTCGCTCTGCTGTTGTACTCGCGCGTGTTTCGCTCTGTGTCTCGCGCGTGTTTCGCTCTGCTGTCTCGCGCGTGTTTCGCTCGTGGTGTTTCGTCTGGCTGTTTGCTTGCTGTTGTCTGCGCTGTTTCGCTCTGCTGTTGGTGCGCCTGTTTCGCTGTGTTTGTCTCGGCCTGTTTCGCTCTGCTGTTGTCTCGGCTGTTTCGCTCTGCTGTCTCGCGCTGTTTCGCTCTGTGTCTCGCGCTGTTTCGCTTGTGTCTCGCGCTGTTTCGTCTGCTGTTGCGCTGTTTCGTCTGCTGTTATCGCGGTGTTTCGACTTGCTGTTATCGCGTGTTTGCTATGGTGTGTCTCGGCCTGTTTCGCTCATGTGTTCCGCCTGTTTCTTGTGTTCGCGCGTGTTCGTCTGCTGTCTCGCGTGTTTCTTGTTCTGCTTTTCGTTGCTGTCTGCGTTTGTCTCTGTATGTGTTTCGTACTCTTATTCGCGCTGTTTGTCTGGTTTGTCTGCGTTGCTCGTTGTCTCGTTTCTCAGTGATTGTCCGGAGTGTTTGATTGTTCTCGTGTTTCGTTATTGTTGGATGTTTTCTGCTGTTTTTTTTCTATTGTTGAACTTTTGTTGTGTTGCATGTTATTGCTTGTCTCCGTGTTTTGTTCGTTTGACCAATTGTTATTATAACAGGTGGACCAGGCAGTGGGAAAGGTACCCAGGCTAAGATGATCACTGATCGCTACCCAGGCACAGTTCATATATCTATGGGTGACATCATTAGGTCAGAGATCAGTCAAAAAGGATCAGCCGATCAGAAGTGGGGAATGATAAGCTCGTTAGTACAGCAAGGAGAGATGGCACCTGAGGTAAGGGAGACAACTCACTAACAATATGATTAGTGTATTTAGAAATGTTATTCAAACATTGAAGTCCTAAATGAAAGTGATCATTCAGTTTGAAATATTTTATTCTAAAACATCTTTTATTTGCAGGAGGTGACAGTAGATCTACTTAAAAGTCATTTAGCAAAACACAAGGACGCATCAGCCATCTTCCTGGAGGGTTTCCCAAGGGAAAAGGAACAGGTGGAGGAGTTTAACAAATATGTAAGTGTTTGTGTTCTCGACATTACTATTGTGACCAGATTTTTACAACTTACCTTCATATCAATCTTGTTTCAATATACTTTCATAGTTTTTTGTTTGTTGGTTTTTAAAAATCCAACACATTGGTACTATTCCCCTCATGTCCAGAAGTTTGCTTAAATTTAATATGTTAAAAACCGATTACATTTATGTCCCCATTTTGTTACAAAAGTTTTATTTTCCTCTGTTATAGATTGGAGGGATGAATTTTGTGCTGTTGATAGACTGTGAGGAATATTACATGCAAAAACGACTTGTAGATCGAGGGAAGGAGAAGGAAAGGATTGATGACAATCTCAACGCAATCTCCAGTAGAATTAGCTTCTTCCGTAATAATACACTACCCGTTTTAAAACACTATGATGACGATGGCAAGCTTGTTGTAGTAAGTCCATGTGAACACTTTATAATATCATCCTATCAATACCATGTATTATAAAAAAATCAAAATATTGTTATGGCATAATGTTGCAGCCTAATACAATTCCTTATTTGTCATAAAAATGATGCTACATTAATATTGTATCTACATATTCTATATATATCATACAAGTGGCCCTAAATATGTTTATTATTACGGCTTTCTGTATTTTGTTCATTATTGTACAAATAGTTATTTTTTCCTTTGGTTTCTAATTTGTTCTTGATATAGGCACATTTTCATTTATTTGTATCTGAATTAGTAACTTTTTGATGATGAAGAACTGATCATGCACAGAAGTATACATTTCATATACATTTCAGCTATATGGTGACAGAGATGTTCAGGAAGTGTTCTTTGACATAACCCTTGTGTTAGATAAAGCGTTCTTTGGTGATAAAGCTCAGCAGCCTGTAAGTATATAGTGTATTCAAGTATATAGTGTATTCAAGTATATCGTGTATTCACACAAAAACAAAAATATGAACATTCAACAATTAAAGGCTTGTTAGATTGTACTCATTGTCACTGTTAGGGCTCCATGAATATTCATCTGTCACCCAGATTGCATCAAACATTGATAATAAATACAATCCTGCAAGTGTTTGATTGTTATATTTACATTAAACTCTGTCTTTCTTTAATAATTACATTCCTTGTTTCGACCATACTAAATACACACATGCACCATTTCTACTCATTTCCAGTATGTTCATTTGAAAGATGGTATCTTTAAATCAAACCATTTCTGTGATTGATTTGCAACCTATCTGACACTTGGTACAAAGCCTTGCTGTGACAAAGATCAACATAGTACTACAAAGATCAACATAGTACTACAAAGATCAACATAGTACTACAAAGATCAACATAGTACTACAAAGATCAACATAGTACTAAAATGAAGTCTCAATAATGCAATTGTTCTCACTCAGAATCCTCAATAATGCAATTGTTCTCACTCAGAATCCTCGCTGCTTTTGATTTATCCATACTGGCATAGACTGCAGCACTGAATGTAAATATTTAACAATGTAAATATTTAACAATGTGAATATTAAGAGAAATTGTCACATATTTCAATGAGATCTTGGTATATTTTTGTTCACTTTTTCACTGTTGGCTCCTGTAGTTACTGAACATATTTAATTATTGATAAGCCTAACTATATACTGTTGTTAGAATCCAGAAAACAATCATTAACACCTTTTATTTGGAAAAACATAATTAGGAAGAAATAAGAATCCTGTTCCAAACAGTGGGGCATCCCTTATACAGAACAGAACATGCTAAAATAAGTGTACATGTTACAATCCCACACAGTGATACATTTCCTTTGTATAAAGGTATAGACCTTATGATATATATATGTATATGTTTGTGAGGCTCCCACAAAGTGGAGCATCCCTCCACAGATATTACCATGACCTAGCCGATTCCACACCAAGTCTCATGTGATACAGCCATCAGTATATGTATAACAATGTCTTAGAACAGTTAGCACATTGTTTCATGTCTGTGGGGAATTCTTGTTCCACTTCTATCACTCCTCCCCACGACTTACTTAGGATACCTGACATATATACCTTATTGGTGTCAGAAGGAACCTAGCTCTGTATTGTGGTTCACTGTTAGATATATTGTCCTAATTAAATGACTAGTGATGATTTCTAGTTTGAGTTAAGGTAGTCAGTGTTCCAGTACTCTACTGTATCTATATTAACAAAAAAAGAGTTCTAAGTTGTTTTTTTATTATTATTTTTTTCGGTCATTTACAATGACAAATAGTGAATTGAAAGAAATATATATACATTAGGTTTCCTTTACATAAAAACAAGAGGGTGCCAATCAGATTGGATCCCAGAGCTCTCTAGCTTTCATTATGAATCAGACTGGACATGTCCTGTTGATCTATGTTAAGACTCCCATCCTTAGAATTATCATGTTTATATGAACATATATTCCGTGACAACTGCAGCCTTGTGAGATGTACATGTGGTGGTTGTTATTATGTTGGTGATACCTGATGATCCTGGTAAAAGTGGGCTTAATTGCTAATGACTAAAAGGTACCATATCTATGTTAATAAAAACACACATCGCAGACAATATATTGTTAAAGATTCTAGATATCTGTTGATACTGTGTTACTGGGTCATTCCATTACTTTTTAATGACTCATTGCATTAATAATGGGTCAGTCCATTATTTTTAATGAGTCAATGTGTGGATAATGAATCATTCCATTATTTTTTAATGACTCAATGTGTTGATAGTGGATAATTCCATTACTGATCAATTATACATGATTTAATGAATAGAAGTTGTGTCTTGTTAGGTATATTTACAGTACATTGGAGGGTGGTGTACTTGTTAGGTATATTACGGTACATTTGAGGGAAGTGTACCTGTTAGGTATATTACGGTACATTGGAGGGAGGTGTACCTGGTAGGTATATTACGGTACATTGGAGGGTGGTGTACCTGTTAGGTATATTACGGTACATTGGATGGTGGTGTACCTGTTAGGTATATTACGGTACATTGGAGGGTTGTGTACCTGTTAGGTATTTACGGTACATTGGAGGGAGGTGTACCTGTTTGGTATATTACGGTACATTGGAGGGAGGTGTACCTGTTAGGTATATTACAGTACATTGGAGGGTGGTGTACCTGTTAGGTATATTACGGTACACTGGAGGGAGGTGTACCTGTTGTGTATATTACGGTACATTGGATGGTGGTGTACCTGTTAGGTATATTACGGTACATTGGAGGGTTGTGTACCTGTTAGGTGGTATATTGCAGTACATTGGAGGGTTGTGTACCTGTTAGGTATATTACAGTACATTGGAGGGTTGTGTACCTGTTAGGTGGTATATTACAGTACATTGGAGGGTTGTGTACCTGTTAGGTATATTACAGTACATTGGAGGGTTGTGTACCTGTTAGGTGGTATATTACAGTACATTGGAGGGTTTTGTACCTGTTAGGTGGTATATTACAGTACATTGGAGGGTTGTGTACCTGTTAGGTGGTATATTACGGTACATTGGAGGGTTGTGTACCTGTTAGGTGGTATATTACGGTACATTGGAGGACGGTGTACCTGTTTGGTATATTACAGTACATTGGAGGGTTGTGTACCTGTTAGGTATATTACAGTACATTGGAGGGTTGTGTACCTGTTAGGTATATTACAGTACATTGGAGGGTTGTGTACCTGTTAGGTATATTACGGTACATTGGAGGGTGGTGTACCCGTTAGGTATATTACGGTACACTGATTGCACTCTGATTCAGTAATGTTAGGTCTGGGTGATTAGGTTAAGCTGTTTCTGTGTGTCACCTTCATAGGGAGTGATTTGGGATTGCTTTTGCTGAGATCTGAGGAAAGTTTTGTGGGTTTTTTTGTTGTTGTAAATTTCACTAATTCACCTGTGAAACATGGCAGTAAGTATCTGGCCATTATTTATTAAGATTTATTGTGATATTTGTGATATTTGTTTTACTAGGTTAGGAGTTTTAAAGTAAGAATTGTTTGAATGGCTGCTAGGATTTCTGGACATCCAGATGTTAATTAGGATCTTGTATAAAACATTTGAACTTCAAAGCTAAGATTTGACAGTGTTTTTACAAATTTATGTGTAAATCTTTCAAATTTGACACAGATTTTCTAACAAACACTGAAAACAATTTTATTGAGTTTTGTGAAATGTGATAATGCTTGATTATCAAGAAAAACTTGTACAGGAATGAGTGTAAAACTATACTGAGTGAAGAGTTCTCCTGACTAAGGCACAGGATTATAATTATTTGGTTATCAGCCATCATAACTTTATTTTGTTTTTTAAAAACTCTGCAGCTTTAAAAATTGAGTATTTCAGTTTATTTGGAAACTGATATGAATTTGACCTGGTGATGACAGGCTGATTTCCTTCCGTAGCTTACTATTTCCTGTCTGGTCATCCATGTAGTATATCAATCATTACGACCACGTTAAAGTATTTGTATCAATACATTGTACATCATTAACCTATCAATAAAACTTACACAATGTATACATAAAATCATACATATGTGGATTGCTGTTCACAATTTTTTCTTAAACAATTATTTTGACAAAATTTAAGGTCCAAACTACAGAAATAATTAAACACTGAGCTTAAAAGAGTTGATGATGTACTTGAGTGAGAGAATAATCAGTAATTGTTTACATGAGTACTTACAAGGTTTTAAAGAGGAAGGAGACATTAACACTTTATTTGTTTTGCAGGCTCCATCATCTGAAGGTGCCGGTAAGTGACTTTTTAAAATATTTTTTATAAACTTTACTATCACTGGGTGAAGTTACATTTTGACTTCATTATACCGACAAATTAGATACATGCCAGACATTTGAAATATGCACAGAAGACATGTTCTTTGAGATCTAACAATTAACTGTATTTCGATCCTTTGTAGACATGAAAATGCAAGGAAATTAAATAAATTTTCGTAAGTTATGGTATTTATTGCAATGAAAGACAGTTATAATTGTAAAGAAGCTTCAGTGAATACCCTTACAAGGCCGTCATTGAGATGTGCTCTCTTTATTTGTAGATGCTTAAACTTCCGAAGTATGTTACAATCAAAGATAGCTTTTATAACTTACTAAACCACAAATGTCTGCATATATTGATTTGGTTTATTGACATATAAGTGTATTATTTCTAGCTTTTTGTGTATTGGTTGTACTGGAGTGTACTTTGTGTAACTAAACTACTGATCAGCAGTTTTAATCTATACAAAGTGGCTGGGCAAGGCAGCTTTTAAGTAATAATCTACCTTACAAGTCTCTTTGACTTCATGTGCTAAAGTATACTAAACCCTCACTCTTTACTGTTTTCCTTGTCAGGAACGGAACACTCCCTCAGGGTCTGTCTCCCCACCCACTACAGAGTGTCTCCCTAGTCAGGAACAGAACACACCCTCATGGTCTGTCTCCCCCACCCACTACAGAGTGTCTCCCTAGTCAGGAACAGAACACACCCTCAGGGTCTGTCTCCCCACCCACTACAGAGTGTCTCCCTAGTCAGGAACAGAACACACCCTCATGGTCTGTCTCCCCCACCCACTACAGAGTGTCTCCCTAGTCAGGAACAAAACACACCCTCATGGTCTGTCTCCCCCACCCACTACAGAGTGTCTCCCTAGTCAGGAACGGAACACTCCCTCAGGGTCTGTCTCCCCCACCCACTACAGAGTGCCTCCCTAGTCAGGAACAGAACACTCCCTCAGGGTCTGTCTCCCCACCCACTACAGAGTGTCTCCCTAGTCAGGAACAGAACACACCCTCATGGTCTGTCTCCCCCACCCACTACAGAGTGTCTCCCTAGTCAGGAACAGAACACACCCTCATGGTCTGTCTCCCCCACCCACTACAGAGTGTCTCCCTAGTCAGGAACGGAACACTCCCTCAGGGTCTGTCTCCCCCACCCACTACAGAGTGTCTCCCTAGTCAGGAACAGAACACACCCTCATGGTCTGTCTCCCCCACCTACTACAGAGTGTCTCCCTAGTCAGGAACAGAACACTCCCTCAGGGTCTGTCTCCCCCACCCACTACAGAGTGTCTCCCTAGTCAGGAACAGAACACTCCCTCAGGGTCTGTCTCCCCCACCCACTACAGAGTGTCTCCCTAGTCAGGAACAGAACACTCCCTCATGGTCTGTCTCCACCACCCACTACAGAGTGTCTCCCTAGTCAGGAACAGAACACTCCCTCAGGGTCTGTCTCCCCCACCCACTACAGAGTGTCTCCCTAGTCAGGAACAGAACACTCCCTCATGATCTGTCTCCACCACCCACTACAGAGTGTCTCCCTAGTCAGGAACAGAACACTCCCTCAGGGTCTGTCTCCCCCACCCACTACAGAGTGTCTCCCTAATCAGGAACAGAACACTCCCTCAGGATCTGTCTCCACCACCCACTACAGAGTGTCTCCCTAGTCAGGAACAGAACACTCCCTCAGGGTCTGTCTCCCCCACCCACTACAGAGTGTCTCCCTAGTCAGGAACAGAACACTCCCTCAGGATCTGTCTCCACCACCCACTACAGAGTGTCTCCCTAGTCAGGAAGGAAACACTCCCTCAGGATCTGTCTCCACCACCCACTACAGTGTGTCTCCCTAGTCAGGAACAGAACACTCCCTCAGGGTCTGTCTCCACCACCCTCTACAGAGTGTCTCCCTAGTCAGGAACGGAACACTCCCTCAGGGTCTGTCTCCCCCACCCACTACAGAGTGCCTCCCTAGTCAGGAACAGAACACTCCCTCAGGGTCTGTCTCCCCACCCACTACAGAGTGTCTCCCTAGTCAGGAACAGAACACACCCTCATGGTCTGTCTCCCCCACCCACTACAGAGTGTCTCCCTAGTCAGGAACAGAACACACCCTCATGGTCTGTCTCCCCCACCCACTACAGAGTGTCTCCCTAGTCAGGAACGGAACACTCCCTCAGGGTCTGTCTCCCCCACCCACTACAGAGTGTCTCCCTAGTCAGGAACAGAACACACCCTCATGGTCTGTCTCCCCCACCCACTACAGAGTGTCTCCCTAGTCAGGAACAGAACACTCCCTCAGGGTCTGTCTCCCCCACCCACTACAGAGTGTCTCCCTAGTCAGGAACAGAACACTCCCTCAGGGTCTGTCTCCCCCACCCACTACAGAGTGTCTCCCTAGTCAGGAACAGAACACTCCCTCATGGTCTGTCTCCCCCACCCACTACAGAGTGTCTCCCTAGTCAGGAACAGAACACTCCCTCATGGTCTGTCTCCCCCACCCACTACAGAGTGTCTCCCTAGTCAAGAACAGAACACTCCCTCATGGTCTGTCTCCACCACCCACTACAGAGTGTCTCCCTAGTCAGGAACAGAACACTCCCTCAGGGTCTGTCTCCCCCACCCACTACAGAGTGTCTCCCTAGTCAGGAACAGAACACTCCCTCATGATCTGTCTCCACCACCCACTACAGAGTGTCTCCCTAGTCAGGAACAGAACACTCCCTCAGGGTCTGTCTCCCCCACCCACTACAGAGTGTCTCCCTAATCAGGAACAGAACACTCCCTCAGGATCTGTCTCCACCACCCACTACAGAGTGTCTCCCTAGTCAGGAACAGAACACTCCCTAATGATCTGTCTCCCCCACCCACTACAGAGTGTCTCCCTAGTCAGGAACAGAACACTCACTCAGGGCCTCTTCCCCCTCCCACTACAGAGTGTCTCCCTAGTCAGGAACAGAACACTCCCTAATGATCTGTCTCCCCCACCCACTACAGAGTGTCTCCCTAGTCAGGAACAGAACACTCACTCAGGGCCTCTTCTCCCTCCCACTAATATCTCCTTAGTCAGGTAGGGAACACTCATTCAGGGACTGTGTCTCCCACTCTGTACAGAGTGTCTGTCTAGTTATGAAAGGAACACTCACTCAGGGGCCCCCTCCCTCCTGCTACTAATCTCTCAAGTCAGGAAGGGAACACTCACTCAGGTTGTCATATTTTTCATAATATCAATGACATCAATTATTTAAGTGAAAATACACAAGATATTGATGTTTTTTTCTGTAAGTAGTAAAACTTGGTTGACCTGTAAGACAGTCCTTTGTTTGTTAGATGTCTGTGTTTGTAACTTTGAATGGTTTGACTTGACCTGTGATCTAGTGTGATGATATAGCAAGTTTGGTTTTTAGTCATGATGGTAAACTTAGTGCATGCGTGTTTGATCAAATGCTGATATATAACTAAATCATTAAGTATTCTTTAAAAACAATACATGATTTTAATTTAAGTAAAATGAATTTATTGTAATCACAAATATAATGAATTGATTTTACTTTTTATTAATGGAGATGTAAATTCTGTATCTTCCTGTGTCCTCTGTTTTCCTATATTCAACAGAAACAAAAATTAGATCATGCATACATTCATTAACATCAACAGAAAAGTCAGAATAAAGATGTTCAGTTTCTGAATCATGAAGAAGACTGTAAAGAGACACTTGTAGCCAGGGTTTATATGTTAAAGAGACACTTGTAGCCAGGGTTTATATGTTAAAGGGACACCTGTAGCCAGGGTTTATATGTTAAAAGGACACTTGTAGCCAGGATTCATATGTAAAAGGGACACTTGTAACATGGGTTTATATGCTAAAGGGACACTTGTAGCCAGGGTTTATATGTTAAAGGGACACCTGTAGCCAGGGTTTATATGTTAAAGAGACACTTGTAACATGGGTTTATATGTTAAAAGGACACTTGTAGCCAGGGTTTATATGTTAAAGGGACACTTGTAGCCAGGGTTCATATGTTAAAGGGACACTTGTAGCCAAGGTTCATATGTTAAAGGGACACTTGTAGCCAGGGTTCATATGTTAAAGGTACATTTGTAACATGGCTTTATGTGTTAAAAGTACACTTGTAGCCAGGGTTTATATGTTAAAGAGACACTTGTAGCCAGGGTTTTTAACTTTATATGTTAAAGGGACACATGTAACCCAATGGTTCAGATGTTAAAGAGACAATTGTAGCCCAATGGCTCATATGTTAAAGGGACACTTGTAGCCAGGGTTCAGACAATGAAGCCTTGGTTCATATGTATGTTAAAGAAACATGTGTAGCCCAATGGTTCATATGTTAAAGAGACATGTGTAGCCCAATTGTTCATATGTTAATGAGACACATGTAGCCGAATGGTTCATATGTTAATGAGACACATGTAGCCCAATTGTTCATATGTTAAAGAGACACATGTAGCCCAATGGTTCATATGTTAATGAGACACATGTAGCCCAATGGTTCATATGTCAGTGAGACACATGTAGCCCAATGGTTGATATGTTAATGAGACACATGTAGCCCAATGGTTGATATGTTAATGAGACACATGTAGCCCAATGGTTGATATGTTAATGAGACACATGAAGCCGAATGGTTCATATGTTAATGAGACACATGTAGCCAAATGGTTGATATGTTAATGAGACACATGTAGCCCAATGGTTGATATGTCAATGAGACACATGTAGCCCAATGGTTCATATGTTAATGAGACACATGTAGCCAAATGGTTCATATGTTAAAGAGACACATGTAGCCCAATGGTTGATATGTTAATGAGACACATGAAGCCGAATGGTTCATATGTTAATGAGACACATGTAGCCCAATGGTTCATATGTTAATGAGACACATGTAGCCCAATGGTTCATATGTTAATGAGACACATGTAGCCCAATGGTTCATATGTTAATGAGACACATGTAGCCCAATGGTTTATATGTTAATGAGACACATGTAGCCCAATGGTTGATATGTTAATGAGACACATGAAGCCGAATGGTTCATATGTTAATGAGACACATGTAGCCCAATGGTTCATATGTTAATGAGACACATGTAGCCCAATGGTTCATATGTCAGTGAGACACATGTAGCCCAATGGTTCATATGTTAATGAGACACATGTAGCCGAATGGTTCATATGTCAGTGAGACACATGTAGCCGAATGGTTCATATGTTAATGAGACACATGTAGCCCAATGGTTCATATGTCAATGAGACACATGTAGCCCAATGGTTCATATGTCAATGAGACACATGTAGCCCAATGGTTCATATGTCAATGAGACACATGTAGCCCAATGGTTCATATGTTACAGAGACATTTGTTGCCACAGTATTATAGTTATAACTTGTATGTTTAGTAGGTATACTTTCAATTTCAAGTGAAAAATAAATCCTTTTTCTTACTAACTCTCAGTATCATGCAGTAACAAATCTGGTCACACATATTCTCATCCTCAAATGTGTAGAAGTAATATCAGTTTTACTTACTGTAGAAGTATAATTTTCCTAGTTTAACTTCTTTTTTTACTTCACCCCATATATTTATAAATATATGCAACCATTTCTTTGCAATATATCTATTTTGGTTTTAATTCAAAGTTAACTTTAGCTTTTTCAGGACAATTTTTTCAGGTATCTCTCATTTTTTCGTAAATTAATATACGGAACGAGCACGCGAACTTTTGGAGAAATACGCTGTTGTTCATTTCAAGGAAAGAAAAAAGGTATAATTCACTATAGTTATGTACTCTTATAAAACCTATAAAATCTGTGGGGGCAAATAAAAACTAGAATCATCATTAACATGGAACTGGATTGTTTATTTTAGATCAATGATAAAATGCAAAATGTTCCTAACAACATGGTTTAGAGATATGATTTTTGCATGACATGAGAGTAATCTGGACTAAGATATCATATATGTAAATAGAATTAGGTGGAAATAGATTTAGGTAGAAATAGAATTAGGTGGAAATGCCACGTGTACATGTCAGCTGAATTTATCAA
Organism: Pecten maximus; assembly: GCF_902652985.1. NCBI lineage: Eukaryota > Metazoa > Mollusca > Bivalvia > Pectinida > Pectinidae > Pecten > Pecten maximus. The sequence goes on along the minus strand of NC_047016.1, from coordinate 20,222,381 downwards.
ATATCTACCAGAAGATTGTCATCATTAAACCACAGTTGCTTCCTCGTCCTGTACAATAGGTTACTTGGCTCTTACAAGGTGACACAGATTCCCCCTTATATTGTATTAAATTTGGTTCTGTGGGCACAGTTAATAGGCTAACTTCAATTCTATACAGAGACTGCACAACGACTCATAAGGAAATGCAAGATTTATATCAAAATGTCTGTTTTTACTGGTGTACACAACTGACATGCGTCATGATGTCATAATAATGAATTGTTGATATGACATCATTTTATTGTAGTTGTGACGTCATAGAATTGCGGAAAATGGGGAATCCCCGTCTCAACCCTAGGATTTCAGGATTTTGGTTGATTAATTACGTTTATGTTTATTTCGACTGGAATTTTGTTTATTGATGAGTATGTGAGAAAAGAAGTCAAACATGGGTGACTGTTTCATGCATGGACTGGGATATTTGACAGCACTCAGTAAGCCTGGTGCTGACAACCAAACTCTTAATATATCACTTTCACCACCGTTAACAGAAGCTTATAGACCATAATTAAAATCTGATAATAATAATGAGACAGACGTACCTCGGACCATGGAGTATCAAACTAATACAAGTGTGGGTGAAGATCTGAGGTGTGTCGTTTGATACCTACATTGGAAATTTTTTATCACAAACCTGAGATTAGACTGTCCTGTAGTGTTATTGTAGTGTAGGTATAGGCAGTTATTGTTGTGTAGGTATAGACAAGACGCCGTCTTACCCTTGTATAGAATTTGTGACAGACCTTTCATTTATTGTTGACTGAGGTAGCCATCAGCTACTACGTATTCCATCAGAAAATAACCCTGGCTGTGGATGGGTGATTTTGATAAACCCTACAAATTCACAAACTGACTGGACATTAAATACAATAGACTACTGAAAGTAACAATCACCTGTTGTTCTCCTAGAATATCTCCAGGAACTTGTACCTGTTAAGTTGTACTGATGTTGTACAAATATTAGCCTAACTCGTCAGTGTGATTTCTGCTTAATCGTGTTTGCTGTGAATCTTGCATTAATTTATTTTCTATCCCGGTCGCCACAAAGTTATAAAGATATATATGTTACACTTTGTCTGTCCATCAGTCCACAAATTAGTAACATGATACTGATACTTTACATGAATTTTCTTTTGGAATGAAATGTCATTGCTGTGCAGCCAAGTTAGAAAATTCAATGTTTTTCAATTTTTGCTTTCAGAATCAAAATTTTCTTTTGAATGGGGGCAGGGCATACATTGATGTTTCCTCATAAAATATCTTACCAAAGAAAGTGACAAGTGTTTTGATATTATGACTGTACTTTGTTAAGGCCTTTAGTTTCTGTCTGTTTTGTGTTACACCTGTGTTATCTGATTTTACTATCCAGCATGTGATCCTCTCATCTGCATGATAATGCATGGCATTGTATTTGTTGGATTACAGGTGTGACAGAGGTTGTTGAGGAGACCGTTTCCAAAGCTGAGGCCACGACAACAGGTGGTGACCATGGCAACAAAGAGTATTCCAAGGAACTGGACGCAGCAGCAAAGGAGGCAGCTGAGAAAGGCAGTTAGATCAAGGATGTTATAGTTAAATGGACATTCAGACAATGCTCATCACACAATATTTACTCGCCATTACATAGATGATGAAGTGCCACCATTGTTGGAAATGTTACCATTAACCATCAGAGAAACAGTTCAGGTTATAATGGTGGACACTGAGAGAGGACTACATGTATAAACAGAATAGTGTACAAAAGTTTGACCGGATTCTGTAAGGTCAAGTGCTGCAATTACTTACTGGTCTATATAGTAGCTATACATTAAATGATTTCATTTCAGTTTTCAAATGCCAGAAAGGGAAATGTTTTTCAGAAAATTTATTAAAAAATAAAAAATATCTTGATAGGCAAAATCGAACTGATCAAAATGTGTAGATGCTTTTAAAAACTATAGTATATTTTCAATTGGAAAGCAAGTCCTGCATTGTGTCAGTAGAATGTTAACAATCAATATTTATTATCTTATAACAATTTGGTGTAAATAAGACTAATTTTGATAGGTTCTCATGTTTTAAGGATTTCAATTTTAATTTTTTGATATAAATTTTGAATGCTGAATTCACTCTGTAATATTACTATATGTTACCAGAATGTCAACTACGTGTACAACTTGTAATGATGGTCAAACAAATTAATTTGTAGTTGCAAAACAAAATGTGTACCACATAAAAACAAAATGTGTACCATTTAAAAAACAAATTTGCAAAAATTCTAATTGTTCAAGTTGTCCTTACTCAATAATTGAATATTTGCAAAAAAATTGTTTTTAGATTCCTTTTTGTAATTTTCCTATATTTTATGATTATATTTACAGATATATAATGTTAATGTCCGTATCGTGCTGTTTTGAACAATGACTGCCCTCAATAGTGCTCCTACAACTGTAACCCTAGAACTGTAAATGTTTCACCAACAATCCATGTTTTTCATGTTATATAGTTCCGTAACAGTCTTAAGATATTATTTTTTTATAGGATTTTAAAATATCATGCACGGGTATATTGTAGATCATGTGTGCACCGCTTACATGTCAGTCATCTACTCTCCGAGGCATCAGCTTGTTGATTATAAGTTACAGTTACAATTGACTTTCATACATTATAATTGTATCTAATACATTGTAATTTGTGTATTACCATGGCACAATCAGATCACTCCATTAACACTGAATTCTAATTACAAACACATTTGTTATATATGTGTGATTGGCTATAAATTGTAATAAGACATGCAGAATGTTTCAAAAAGAATGTCCTAATTTGTATTTTGAAAATCTTAACCCCATAAAATGACATTATGTTACATTGTCGTTATTTGATAAAACTTTTTAATATATGTTCATTTAAGCAATTAACCTGTTTCCCTGACCCTAGTGATCAGTTCTCACCAGTTTCATCAATATTTTTTGCTGTTGAAAAATTACAAGAATTCTTACTACTTCTTTAAGTGTCAAAGAAATTGTGATCATGCATCTCATAAATATTAATGGTGATATAGAATTCTAAATATTGAATATAAGTAAAAACAAATAATAAAATCAAATTCTACTTAACATTAGCTTGGTGGGGATTTAGGCCTCAATTATGCAGAGTTAACCCACAGCTGGGCAAAAAGTTAGTCCATGTTTGAGCTGAAATTTAGTTAGCCCACAGTTAGGCAGAGTTAGCCCAGAGTTGAACCGAAAGTTAACCTGCAGTTAGGCAGAAAGTTAGTATAAAGTTAGGCAGAAAGATAGCCCACAGATGGGAAGAGAGAGCCACTAAATAGTGTTGACTGAGTGGTGCATGTTTTTGCCTGGTCACTGCTGCAAAAATCACTCTTTCTCAAGATTATCAAACCAGCTTTGTACAGATATAATTATACAGCTAATTAGAATTATAACAAAAGTAGAAAAGCAAAATATACTGCATTTACATAATTACGTATTCTAATATATATACTACCCTAGCTCAGGTACGTACCCTAGCTTGCTTAACACATTACTGTTTATTAGAGATGGGCAAGTTCAGCAATTTAATCATAAACTCTGAGGATCCCTAGTATTAACATACAGGAAACTTATCAGGCGATTATTAATTTGTTCCATCAAATCTGGTTTTTAAATTTCTGAAAATGAAACAAGTACTGTAAGTAGTGTTATTGTTAAATGAAGATTTCTATGCTGGAATATATTTATATACTCACTCAAATAGATCTGTTTCTTCTTTTTTAAAAATTAGATAAATAATATTATGTTGTTGTAATTACACTATATCAATGTGATGTTGTATAAGATGATTAAGGTCCCATAGGGATTTTTTTTTTATATTCTTTTAAAAGTATGTGATAATCATGTGTAAGATCTCTTAAATGCGGATTTATTATATGTTTTGTCAGCTGAATATATGGCATTTCTGTTCTCTACAAACCTAGGGTACATCAAAAATATATCTTGTTAATCTATCTACTTCATACAGACTATTACTGCATTCAAATTTTAAGAAGCTTTTAAATTGAACATGAAATGTTACTTTTTGAAATTATATAAGATTATATATATTGTTATTTTTTTTTTACTTTTGTTTAATATTAGCGGCCTTATAGATTACTACATCTGTTTTTGTATGAAGAATCGCTATGTGTAGTTTGTAACGTACTCCTTTATTTCCCATCTGTGATATGTATGTGATCTCTTGTATCATCAGTAGGTCAATGTGTGTCTTAGTTTGTCATCTGTAAATGATGATAAAATATTATTATTAAACTTTGTTATACAAGTAAATGCAAAATTTGGATAATAAAAGGATGATTACTTACATGTGTTTGGTTTGTTTTATGTATGACTATGATTATTAATATCGCCTAGATAATGAATTGTTGAGTAGCCAGTAATTTTCCATTTAATTAATCGTCAAAAATGTCCTTGTGTTAAACAATGTTCCCCTTTTTTTGTGAAGAAATGATACTGTTAACCTGACAGGTATGGAAAAGGTTAGAATGAAAAATTAAATGTCATTACCAGGTACACGTAGTTTAACCTTCAGCTAACTAGGTGTTTTCACTCACCATATTTCAGAGCAAATATAATATTTTCAATTATTTTACAATATATGGCTAAATTTATGGTCGAATGTTAAGCTAAAGGAGACTGTCCCTACATGATATAGAGGTCCTGGGTTAAATGTCCCTACATGATATAGAGGTCCTGGGTTAGAATCTCCCTACATGATATAGAGGTCCTGGGTTAGAATCTCCCTACATGATATAGAGGTCCTGGGTTAAATGTCCCTACATGATATAGAGGTCCTGGGTTAGAATCTCCCTACATGATATAGAGGTCCTGGGTTAGAATCTCCCTACATGATATAGAGGTCCTGGGTTAGAATCTCCCTACATGATATAGAGGTCCTGGGTTAGAATCTCCCTACATGATATAGAGGTCCTGGGTTAGAATCTCCCTACATGATATTGAGGTCCTGGGTTAGAATCTCCCTACATGATATAGAGGTCCTGGGTTAGTATCTCCCTACATGATATAGAGGTCCTGGGTTAGAATCTCCCTACATGATATTGAGGTCCTGGGTTAAATGTCCCTACATGATATAGAGGTCCTGGGTTAGAATCTCCCTACATGATATAGAGGTCCTGGGTTAAATGTCCCTACATGATATAGAGGTCCTGGGTTAGAATCTCCCTACATGATATAGAGGTCCTGGGTTAAATGTCCCTACATGATATAGAGGTCCTGGGCTAGAATCTCCCTACATGATATAGAGGTCCTGGGTTAGAATCTCCCTACATGATATAGAGGTCCTGGGTTAGAATCTCCCTACATGATATAGAGGTCCTGGGTTAGAATCTCCCTACATGATATTGAGGTCCTGGGTTAAATGCCCCTACATGATATAGAGGTCCTGGGTTAGAATCTCCCTACATGATATAGAGGTCCTGGGTTAGAATCTCCCTACATGATATAGAGGTCCTGGGTTAGAATCTCCCTACATGATATAGAGGTCCTGGGTTAGAATCTCCCTACATGATATAGAGGTCCTGGGTTAGAATCTCCCTACATGATATAGAGGTCCTGGGTTAGAATCTCCCTACATGATATAGAGGTCCTGGGTTAGAATCTCCCTACATGATATAGAGGTCCTGGGTTAGAATCTCCCTACATGATATAGAGGTCCTGGGTTAGAATCTCCCTACATGATATAGAGGTCCTGGGTTAGAATCTCCCTACATGATATAGAGGTCCTGGGTTAGAATCCAGTGATATGCTCCAGTTCTGTGTATATATCTGTGGGATAATGCCAAGGAAATGGTGTCACACACTGACTTCCCATACACCTCACCTGATCATTGTGTGTGTATCAATGATGGGATTCAGTACAAAGGATGCTAGTGCGACTTGGGTCTGTACCGTCCATCAGTCTGTGGACCATACTTACTGCCATTTCTTTGGTGAGAGTTCCCTACATCAAAGACTTAATGAACAGAGAACTGTGTCACAGTAACATTTCAGGTAGGGTTTTATGACACATGCAGTGTTATGTACGTCACTCTTAAGGTAGGGTAGGTCATGCAGTCACTGTTACTTCAGGTGGGGTGTGGGCAGTCACTGTTAATTCGGGTTGGGTGTGGGCACAGTGTCATGGTAATTGTTCAAAGGTTAGGTGTGGGCAGTGTCATGGTAATGGTTGAGTTAAGGTAGGGTGTGGGCACAGAATCATGGTAATTGTTGAGTTAATTTAAGGTAGGGTGTGGGCACATTGCCGTGGTAATGGTTGAGTTAAGGAAGGGTGTGGGCACAGTGTCATGGTAATTGTTCAGAGGCTGCGTGTGGGCACAGTGTCATAGTAACACTTCAGAGGTAGGGTGTGGGCACAGTGTCATGTAACACTTCAGAGGTAGGGTGTGGGCACAGTGTCATAGAACACTTCAGAGGTAGGACGTGGGCACAGTGTCATGGTAATTTTTCAGAGGTAGGGTGTTGGCACAGTGTCATGGTAATTTTTCAGATGTAGGGTGTGGGCACAGTGTCATGGTTATGGTTGAGTTGAGGATTGATGTGGGCACAGTGTCATGGTAATTGTTCAGAGGTTTGGTGTGGGCACAGTGTCATAGTAACACTTCAGAGGTAGGGTGTGGGCACAGTGTCATAGTAATTGTTCAGAGGTTCGGTGTGGGCACAGTGTCATAGTAACACTTCTAAGGTAGGGTTTTGGCACATAATGACATATATTGTCATAGTAACACTTCAAGGGTAGGGTGTGGGCACAGTGTCATGGTAATTTTTCAGATGTAGTGTGTGTTCAAATTGTCATGGTAATGTTTCAAAGGTAGGGTGTGGGCACAGTGTCATGGTAATTTTTTAGATGTAGGGTGTAGGCACAGTGTCATGATAATTGTTCAAAGGTTAGGTGTGGGCAGAGTCATGGTAATGGTTGAGTTAAGGTAGAGTGTGGGCACAGAATCATGGTAATGCTTCTGAGGTTGGGTGTGGGCACAGTGTCATGGTAATTGTTGAGTTAATTTAAGGTAGGGTGTGGGCACATTGTCGTGGTAATGGTTGAGTTAAGGAAGGGTGTGGGCACAGTGTCATGGTAATCGTTCAGAGGCTGCGTGTGGGCACAGTGTCATAGAAGCACTTCAGAGGTAGGGTGTGGGTACAGTGTCATAGAAACACTTCAGAGGTAGGATGTGGGCACATTGTCGTGGTAATGGTTGAGTTAAGGAAGGGTGTGGGCACAGTGTCATGGTAATCGTTCAGAGGCTGCGTGTGGGCACAGTGTCATAGAAGCACTTCAGAGGTAGGGTGTGGGTACAGTGTCAAAGAAACACTTCAGAGGTAGGGTGTGGGCACAGTGTCATAGTAACACTTCAGAGGTAGGGTGTGGGCACAGTGTCATGGTAATTGTTGAGTTAATTTAAGGTAGGGTGTGGGCACATTGTCGTGGTAATGGTTGAGTTAAGGAAGGGTGTGGGCACAGTGTTATGGTAATTGTTCAGAGGCTGCGTGTGGGTACAGTGTCATTGTAACACTTCAGAGGTAGGGTGTGGGCACAGTGTCATAGAAACACTTCAGAGGTAGGATGTGGGCACAGTGTCATGGTAATTTTTCAGAGGTAGGGTGTGGGCACAGTGTCATGGTAATTGTTCAGAGGTTTGGTGTGGGCACAGTGTCATAGTAACACTTCAGAGGTAGGGTGAGGGCACAGTGTCATGGTAATTGTTCAGAGGTTTGGTGTGGACACAGTGTCATAGTAACACTTCAGAGGTAGGGTGTGGGCACAGTGTCATAGTAATTGTTCAGAGGTTCGGTGTGGGCACAGTGTCATAGTAACACTTCTAAGGTAGGGTTTGGGCACAGTGTCATGGTAATTTTTCAGATGTAGTGTGTGTCCACATTGTCATGGTAATGTTTCAAAGGTAGGGTGTGAGCACAGTGTCATGGTAATTTTTTAGATGTAGGGTGTAGGCACAGTGTCATGGTAATGCTTCAGAGGTAGGGTGTGGGCACAGTGTCATGGTAATGCTTCAGAGGTAGGGTGTGGGCACAGTGTCATGGTAATGCTTCAGAGGTAGGGTGTGGGCACAGTGTCATGGTAATGCTTCAGAGGTAGGGTGTGGGCACAGTGTCATGGTAATGCTTCAGAGGTAGGGTGTGGGCACAGTGTCATGGTAATGCTTCTGAGGTTGGGTGTGGGCACATCGTCATAGTAATGCTTCAGTTTAGGTAGAGTGTGGGCACAGCTTCATGCTAACACAACAGGAAGTATGTAGGCAGTGTCATAGTAAGGTAGGGTCAGGTAGGATGTGGGTACAGTGTCACAGTAAGGTAGGGGGGTCAGGTAGGATGTGGGCACAGTGTCACAGTAAGGTAGGGGGTCAGGTAGGATGTGGGCACAGTGTCACAGTAAGGTAGGGGGTCAGGTAGGATGTGGGTACAGTGTCACTAAGGTAGGGTCAGGTAGGATGTGGGTACAGTGTCACTAAGGTAGGGTCAGGTAGGATGTGGGCACAGTGTCACAGTAAGGTAGGGGGTCAGGTAGGATGTGGGTACAGTGTCACAGTAAGGTAGGGGGTCAGGTAGGATGTGAGCACAGTGTCACTAAGGTAGGGTCAGGTAGGATGTGGGCACAGTGTCACTGTAAGGTAGGGGTCAGGTAGGATGTGTACACAGTGTCAAGGTAAGGTAGGGGGTCAGGTAGGATGTGGGCACAGTGTCACAGTAAGGTAGGGGATCAGGTAGGATGTGAGCACAGTGTAACAGTAAGGTAGGGGGTCAGGTAGGATGTGGGCACAGTGTCGTGGTCAGGTAGGATGTGGGCACAGTGTCACAGTAAGGTAGGGGGTCAGGTAGGATGTGGGTACAGTGTCACTAAGGTAGGGTCAGGTAGGATGTGGGTACAGTGTCACTAAGGTAGGGTCAGGTAGGATGTGGGCACAGTGTCACAGTAAGGTAGGGGGTCAGGTAGGATGTGGGTACAGTGTCACTAAGGTAGGGTCAGGTAGGATGTGGGCACAGTGTCACTGTAAGGTAGGGGGTCAGGTAGGATGTGTACACAGTGTCAAGGTAAGGTAGGGGGTCAGGTAGGATGTGGGAACAGTGTCACGGCCAGGTAGGATGTGGGCACAGTGTCACAGTAAGGTAGGGGGTCAGGTAGGATGTGGGCACAGTGTCACAGTAAGGTAGGGGGTCAGGTAGGATGTGGGCACAGTGTCAAGGTAAGGTAGGGGGTCAGGTAGGATGTGAGCACAGTGTCACAGTAAGATAGGGGGTCAGGTAGGATGTGGGCACAGTGTCACAGTAAGGTAGGGGGTCAGGTAGGATGTGAGCACAGTGTAACAGTAAGGTAGGGGGTTAGGTAGGATGTGGGCACAGTGTCACAGTAAGGTAGGGGGTCAGGTAGGATGTGAGCACAGTGTCACGGTCAGGTAAGATGTTGGTACAGTGTCACAGTAAGGTAGGGGGTCAGGTAGGATGTGGGCACAGTGTCACAGTAAGGTAGGGGGTCAGGTAGGATGTGAGCACAGTGTAACAGTAAGGTAGGGGGTTAGGTAGGATGTGGGCACAGTGTCACAGTAAGGTAGGGGGTCAGGTAGGATGTGGGCACAGTGTCACAGTAAGGTAGGGGGTCAGGTAGGATGTGGGCACAGTGTCACAGTAAGGTAGGATCAGGTAGGATGTGGGCACAGTGTCACAGTAAGGTAGGGGGTTAGGTAGGATGTGAGCACAGTGTCACAGTAAGGTAGGGGGTCAGGTAGGATGTGGGCACAGTGTCACAGTAAGGTAGGGGGTCAGGTAGGATGTGAGCACAGTGTCACAGTAAGGTAGGGGGTCAGGTAGGATGTGGGCACAGTGTCACAGTAAGGTAGGGGGTCAGGTAGGATGTGGGCACAGTGTCACAGTAAGGTAGGGGGTCAGGTAGGATGTGGGCACAGTGTCACAGTAAGGTAGGGGGTCAGGTAGGATGTGGGCACAGTGTCACGGTAAGATAGGGGGTCAGGTAGGATGTGGGCACAGTGTCACAGTAAGGTAGGGGGTCAGGTAGGATGTGGGCACAGTGTCACAGTAAGGTAGGGGGTCAGGATGGATGTGGGCACAGTGTCACAGTAAGGTAGGGGGTCAGGTAGGATGTGGGCACAGTGTCACAGTAAGGTAGGGGGTCAGGTAGGATGTGGGCACAGTGTCACAGTAAGGTAGGGGGTCAGGTAGGATGTGGGCACAGTGTCACAGTAAGGTAGGATCAGGTAGGATGTGGGCACAGTGTCACAGTAAGGTAGGGGATGACTAGGTAGGATGTGGGCACAGTGTCACAGTAAGGTAGGGGGTCAGGTAGGATGTGGGAACAATAACATGTTGATGCTATTTACATAACTTTGTTCAAATGGCTCAGAGAATTTTCTTCAAGCTATAAACCAAGATTTAGCTGATCAATTGTACCAATAGTTACCTGTTAAACTATACAACAATATTGAGGTGATCAGTTGTACCAATAGTTTACCTGTAAAACTATACACCAAGGTTAGCTGATCAATTGTACCAATAGTTACCTGTAAAACTATACACCAAGATTTAGGTGATTTATCATACTAATAACAGAATGTAGTGTTATTAATTTGATCGGAATGGCTTATAAACCTTTGACTTGATCTCAAATGAGTTATAAACCTTTGACTTGTCTGGAATGGCTTATAAACCTTTGACTTGATCAGGAATGAGTTATAAACCTTTGACTTGATCAGGAATGAGTTATAAACCTTTGACTTGTCTGGAATAGATCATAAACCTTTGCCTTGTCTGGAATAAATCATAAACCTTTGACTTGATCAGGAATGGATCATAAACCTTTGACTTGATCAGGAATGGATTATAAACCTTTGACTTGATCAGGAGCGGATTATATACCTTTGACTTGTCTGGAGTGGATCATAAACCTTTGACTTGATCAGGAATGAGTTATAAACCTTTGACTTGATCATGATTGGGTTATAAACCTTTGACTTAATATGGAATGGGTTATAAACCTTTGACTTAATATGGAATGGGTTATAAACCTTTGACTTGATTTGGAATGGATTATAAACCTTTGACTTGATTTGGAATGAATAATAAACCTTTGACTTGATCAGAAATGGTTTTAAACCTTTGACTTGATCAGAAATCGTTTATAAAACCTTAGCCTTGAATTAGGAATGTTTTAAATCTTTAGGCATGCATGGTGGCTAGAGTTACTAGTACAACAAAATGATATATGCAATGGTAAGAATGGTTTTGTGTTGTCTGTTTCAGCTTTTGTGATAGGGACAAATTACCTCTTTGCTTTTAGAAATAATGTTTTTTGGGTAATGTGCCAAATGTTTCACAAAGTGGGATTTTAGCTAATTGATTTTAGATGTGTGAAATAATAATTTCATTGTGTCTTTGTTTCAGCTACAGACACATCAGTGCTGAAGGACACCAAGATTGTATTTGTTGTGGGTAAGATTTCGCCTGATCTATGTTGGTTTTGAGTAATGAGATTATTGTTGAAGGCCAGAATTCTCATGTAAATTTTTAAAAGTGATCTTTTGCATGTGACAAGTTTCTTCTATCAGCAGAAACAAAATCAGTCAAACAATCGCAACAAACATTAATCATCAAACCTGTTTCTATTATAGATCACATTTTTTCTGTATTTTCATTTTTATTAAACAAAAGATTACATATCCTCAGGTAGTTTTCTTTTTCGACTTCATTAAGAATACCTTTTCATCATTTAGTTGATCATTTGACCAATGAAATATTCTCAAAAAATAATTCTGACTTCAAAACAGGTGGTCCTGGCAGTGGCAAGGGCACACAATGTGAGAGGATTGTACAACAGTATGGTTTCACCCATCTCTCCACCGGTGACCTGCTGAGGGCAGAGGTCGCGTCAGGGTCAGCCAGGGGCAAAGAACTCACGGCTATCATGGAGAGTGGACAACTTGTACCTCTGGTGAGTGTATTGGTGATTCACATTTAAAGGGGAAATAACTCATCATTACAGTAGAACACAGCTTGTAACCTTGGTAAGTGAAAAGGGAAGCATGTTTAAGGTACAAGAGGTAATAGACTGTTGATACAATTTTCATTTCCTAGAAACGTATTTGAAAAAAAAGCAGTTGCTGACATCTTGTATCTCCCTCTCACCTGCAGGATGTAGTGCTGGAGCTGCTGAAGGAGAAAATGGTGGCTGCTGCATCAACCAGCTCTGGCTTCCTCATTGATGGCTACCCCCGTGAGATGGAACAGGGAACCAGGTTTGAAAATGAGGTACTGTATTTTTGGGCCAACTTTGATGCAATGATTTAACCCCACACAGTCATATTATTTTGTTTCTGTAATTGAAATTTTAAGATTAAAGGGAGTGACATTTGTATATTAATTTTTCAGTGTGATTAAGGCTTGAAGTCACAATTTCATTCTTATGAAAAATTGTCAAACATAAAAATGATTTTCATTGTTGTCTTACAGGAATATTCTATGAGTTTCAAATAACAACTAAAAATAACACCTGTTTAATTAACATATGTCATTTTAACTACATGTAGGTGGCACCCTGTACATGTGTCCTGTACTTTGAGGCATCAGATGATACAATGACACAGCGTCTTCTGGGGCGCGCCCTCACGAGCGGTCGTGTGGACGACAATGAAGAGACCATCAAAAAGAGGCTGACGACATTCCATAATATCACAACACCTGTCATTGACTACTTTACCCAGCAGGACAAGGTCAAAAAGGTCAGTTCACCTTTACAATATAACAGGGTTTGCTTCATATCCAGGAGTTATAAACATCATAACAGTAAATCATTGATAATTTTAAAATATTTTTTCAGGTGTCATCAGAGAGACATGTAGATGAGGTTTATGCTGATGTCCAATCTATATTCAATGGACTTATTCCAGAAAAAGCAGGTTAGTGTGAGGAAACATTGGTCTTTATTGTTCAATCATTCCTAATTTATCAATTAGTATACTAATAATTAATTACATGTAGATTAGTTAAAGATCTATGCATGTTTTTGGAATAAAAATTGTCTTAAACAACTTGTATAATACTGTATGCATTTTAGAAATGAAATAGAAATTTACAAATAATTAAATTCCTTGACAGTGGTTATAGTGATCTCATTTATATGTTAAAACCACAGCTCCTAAAGAAAGTGCTCCCCAAACCACGCCACCAGAGGTCTCCACTCAGGAGGCAACACCCATCGATACATCGGTTCTCAAGGACATCAAGGTCGTGTTTGTTGTAGGTAAGTATAGTAGATCAGAAATATACATATACATTATTTTGAAAAACTGATCCCAGTGATTGAAATATTTTGTTTTCCAGATTTTCACCTTTTGTTCTTGCTAAACAAAATTCCCTGTAGTAGAATGTGAATAGATCTAGACCTGGACACAGCCGCTATTGGATTTTAAGTGTGACATTTAACTATTCGCACCTTCATCAGAAAAGTGACCAATAAAGTGTATACAGTATGTATACTCTTAGATGTCAGGTGGACATTAGGTTGTAATCAAATTGACAGACCTTTCTGTCTACACTATTTAATGTGGTGTACACTAAGGAGGTAAATCTGGCTACTCCATGGAGAAGTCCTATAGTTGAGTTGCCATCATGTTGTAGAACCAGCTGGTTAATAATCTGTAAATGATTTGTGAAATTTGATTTTTTGTACTGCCATTGAATCCTTATACAGAAAAACAAACCTATGCTGAAAAAGTTTCCATACGGTACCATTTAGATTATCTGTCAAAAACTTCAGTACATCACATGACAGAATACTGACTTCCCATTGGCCACTCACATGGTGCTGCTCCTACGGGCACTTGCAAGATTGTACGTGAATCTATTGTGACGTCATTGTTACCAGTTATGTTGTGCAGGATGCAGTAGACAAAAATGGCAGACACTGGCAGGACATATGGTGGTATAATATTCAGTGTAATACCGAAGTTAGTAAAGTAAAATTTAGTGTTATGTACTAGAATAAATATTGCCTTCATAACAGGACACCATTGTCTCAACTTAGATGGAATAGTACCCTCTGTTCCAGCTCAGGTTCTACTTACATGTAGAAGGCAATAACATATAAGCAAGCACTTATTGCAAGGCTTTAATTGAATAACTTTGTGAAAGAAGGTGTCGCCATAACTTTTAATATTTTGTACACCCATTAAATAGTAGATACTTATACATTCCTTTCCCTTGACTTCCAAACAGGTGGTCCTGGCAGTGGCAAGGGCACACAATGTGAGAGGATTGTACAACAGTATGGCTTCACCCATCTCTCCACTGGTGACCTGCTGAGGGCAGAGGTCGCGTCAGGGTCAGCCAGGGGTAAAGAACTCACAGCTATCATGGAGAGTGGACAACTTGTACCTCTGGTGAGTGTATTAATTTGTGATTTACATGTAAAGAAGGACAACTCATATATTTCCTGGTGATTTCACAGACTATTGACTTTTCAAAACATAAAAAGAGTAATCACTAGTTCTACAGTATTTTACTTTCTGTCTCTCCCAGGATGTGGTTCTTCAGCTGCTCAAGGAGAAAATGGTGGATGCTGCATCAACAAGTTCAGGCTTTCTTATTGATGGCTACCCCCGTGAGATGGAACAGGGAACCAGGTTTGAAAATGAGGTAATTAAGTTTATTTGAGGAAATCCCAGATTATGTATTGGGAAAGACTTCAGTTGAAATATCAAGGTCATTGCCAGAGATTGCATAGAATTTCAGCATATTCTTTAGAAATGACTTTTGTAACTTTCAAAGTTTTGTTAAAGTTGGTAAAATGCCTATCAAAAAGTTTGTTATTTAAATATAATGATAACATTTAATTGTTAACAAAGAATATTATTAGTCTCCTACCAATAAAAATGGGGGACTATTGGTGTCTTCTCCATCTGTCTTGTTTATATGTACTAACGTCAAAGTTTGTTAGAGCTCTAGGGGCTTCATTCCTTGAGGGGTTTTGAAAAAAAACTTCACACAATAATAATTAAAGGACCATAATATCTTGGACAAGTTTTAGTTTCAGGGTTTTTGGGTTCAGGTCACTGGTACTATTTTTAGCAGGGACTCGTACTGGGCATATAATGCTTCAGCAATACCCAGTATGCTTTTAAGCATATATAATCCAGGTTCATACACATGTAACTCAGAAGGACATGGAACCTTCAGTGTACTGTAATGTGTTTTACAAGATGGAATCATTCTATTTTGTAGGTAACTCCCTGTACATGTGTCCTGTACTTTGAGGCATCAGATGATACAATGACACAGCGTCTTCTGGGGCGCGCCCTCACGAGTGGTCGTGTGGACGACAATGAAGAGACCATCAAAAAGAGGCTGACGACATTCCATAACATCACAACACCTGTCATTGACTACTTTACGCAGCAGGACAAGGTCAAAAAGGTTTGTTGAAAGGAAATCATTTGATGCTTAATCTTATGAGTTTGATGAACAAATTGTATTCCATTGATCTAGTGGATTTAAGAATTATATAATTAGCTAGAAATATTCATCTTATTATATAATGTCTTATTATATTAAACTCTAATTTACAATTTTTATATAGGTGTCAGCAGAGAGAGAAGTGACTGATGTGTTCAAAGATGTACAAGGGATATTTGATGACATCACTGGTGAGTATGTTTTGTAATCTTATCTACATATTCCCTACTCTCCTAAATATCCCCTAAACACCTACATATCTCCCACACTCATACATATCCCCTAAACACCTACATATCTCCCACACTCGTACATATCCCCTAAACACCTACATATCTCCCACACTCGTACATATCCCCTAAACACCTACATATCTCCCACACTCGTACATATCCCCTAAACACCTACATATCCACCACATTCCTACATATCCCCTTCACTCCTACATATCCCCTACACTCCTACATATCCCCTTCACTACTACATATCCCCTACTCTCCTACATATCCCCTACTCTCCTACATATCCCCTACACTCCTACATATCCCCTTCACTCCTACATATCCCCTACTCTCCTACATATCCCCTACACTCCTACATATCCCCTTCACTCCTACATACCCCCTACACTCCTACATATCCCCTACACTCCTACATATCCCCTACACTCCTACATACCCCCTACACTCTACATACCCCCTACACTCAACATATCCCGTACACCCCTACATATCCCCTACATATCCCCTTCACTCCTACATATCCCCTACACTCCTACATATCCCCTACTCTCCTACATATCCCCTACTCTACTACATATCCCCTACTCTCCTACATACCCCCTACACTCCTACATATCCCCTACACTCCTACATACCCCCTACACTCCTACATATCCCCTACACTCCTACATATCCCCTACTCTCCTACATAGCCCCTACACTCCTACATACCCCCTACACTCCTACATATCCCCTACACTCCTACATATCACCTACACTCCTACATATCACCTACACTCCTACATATCACCCACACTCCTACATATCCCCTACACTCCTACATACCCCCTACACTCCTACATAGCCCCTACACTCCTACATACCCCTACTCTCCTACATATCCCCTACACTCCTACATACCCCCTACACTCCTACATATCAACTACACTCCTACATATCCCCTACTCTCCTACATATCCCCTACTCTACTACATATCCCCTACTCTCCTACATACCCCCTACACTCCTACATATCCCCTACACTCCTACATACCCCCTACACTCCTACATATCCCCTACACTCCTACATACCCCCTACACTCCTACATATCCCCTACACTCCTACATATCCCCTACATATCCCCTTCACTCCTACATATCCCCTACACTCCTACATATCCCCTACTCTCCTACATATCCCCTACTCTACTACATATCCCCTACTCTCCTACATACCCCCTACACTCCTACATACCCCCTACACTCTACATATCCCCTACACTCCTACATATCAACTACATGTACATGTACCCTACACTTCTATAAATTCCCCACAATCCTACATACTGGTTAGGTATTACAATGGTTTATATAGGGTTACTTTTCTTAGGTATCACAATGGTTTATTACTAGTTACTCTGGTTAGGTATACAATGGTTGATATAGGGTTAATCAGGTTAGGTATTATAATGATTTATATAGGGTTACTGTGGTTAGGTTTTACAATGGTTTATATAGGGTTACTGTGGTCAGGTATTACAATGGTTTATATTCGGTTACTCTGGTTAGGTATTACAATGGTTTATATAGGGTTACTCTGGTTAGGTATTACAATGGTTTATTATGGGTTACTCTGGTTAGGTAATACAATGGTTTATGTTAGCTTACTGTGGTTAGGTTTTACAATGGTTTATTACGGGTTACTGTGGTTAGGTTTTACAATGGTTTATTTCTGTTTAGGTTGGATAGGTTTTACAATGGTTTATATAGGGTTACTCTACTGGGGTATTATAATGGTTTATATAGGGTTAATCAGGTTAGGTATTATAATTATCTATATAGGGTTACTGTGGTTAGGTTTTACAATGGTTTATATATGGTTACTGTGGTTAGGTATTACAATGGTTTATTTCGGGTTACGCTGGTTAGGTATTGCAATGGTTTATTACGGGTTACTCTGGTTAGGTATTTCAATGGTTTATATATAGTTACTCTGGTTAGGTATTACAATGGTTTTTATAGGGTTACTCTGGTTAGGTATTACAATGGTTTATTACGGGTTACTCTGGTTAGGTATTTCAATGGTTTATATATAGTTACTCTGGTTAGGTATTACAATGGTTTATATTTGGTTACTCTGGTTAGGTATTACAATGGGTTATGTTAGGTTACTGTGGTTAGGTTTTACAATGGTTTATTACGGGTTACTCTGGTTAGGTTTTACAATGGTTTATGTTAAGTTACTGTGGTTAGGTTTTACAATGGTTTATTACGGGTTACTCTGGTTAGGTTTTACAATGGGTTATGTTAGGTTACTGTGGTTAGGTTTTACAATGGGTTATGTTAGGTTACTGTGGTTAGGTTTTACAATGGTTTATTACGGGTTACTCTGCTTAGGTTTTACAATGGTTTATTTCGGGTTAGGCTGGTTAGGTATTGCAATGGTTTATATAGGGTTACTCTGGTTAGGTATTGCAATGGTTTTTATATAGTTACTCTGGTTAGGTATTACAATGGTTTTTATAGGGTTACTCTGGTTAGGTATTACAATGGTTTATTACGGGTTATTGTGGTTAGGTATTACAATGGTTTATATAGGGTTACTATGGTTAGATATTACAATGGTTTATATAGGATAACTCTGGTTAGGTATTACAATGGTTTATATATAGTTACTCTGGTTAGGTATTACAATGATTTATATAGGGTTACTCTGGTTAGGTATTACAATGGTTTATATTCGGTTACTGTAGTTAGGTATTACAATGGTTTATATAGGGTTACTCTGGTTAGGTATTACAATGGCTTATATAGGGTAACTCTGGTTAGGTATTACAATGGTTTATTACGGGTTATTGTGGTTAGGTATTACAATGGTTTATATAGGGTTACTGTGGTTAGGTATTACAATGGTTTATATAGGGTTACTGTAGTTAGGTATTACAATGGCTTATATAGGGTTACTCTGGTTAGGTATTACAATGGTTTATATAGGGTTACTCTGGTTAGGTATTACAATGGCTTATATAGGGTTAATCTGGTTAGGTATTACAATGGCTTATATAGGGTTAATCTGGTTATGTATTACAATGGTTTATATAGGGTTACTGTAGTTAGGTATTACAATGGCTTATATAGGGTTACTCTGGTTAGGTATTACAATAGTTTATTTCGGGTTAGGCTGGTAAGGTATTACAATGATTTATATAGGGTTACTCTGGTTATGTATTACAATGGTTTATGTTGGATACTAAATTTGGTTTTATTTAGGTCTACCGGGATTATAATTGGTATTGTAATCGTTTATATGTAAGGGTTACGGTTGTCTGGTATTGATAATGTGTATTACTCTGATCAGGTACGTCATATGGGGTCTTTATGGGGATAAATATTTCACTGCATAATTACCACGTGTGAAAGTGTTTGCATGCTGACTAGGTATTGATTATTGCTTCCTGGGATTTATCTCCGAAATGGTTGGTTTTATGTGTATGTAGGAGTATTGATTGCTAGACCAGCACCAGTGATAGTATGTACCGTGTTAGACTGGGACTACACTAACATGTACCTCTGTAATTAAGCTCATGTGCTGTACTGCTGATTATCCAGACCCCAGTATACACTGTATACGTACGGTGACTATATGACTTCAGTGTATTAAGCCTGGATCGATTGATTTTCATATTGGTGGGGAGTATTTATCGCTAGGATGATTGTTTTGTGTTGGAATGTGTGTTACCTGATATTTGACAAGCTGTGTAATGCTGGTAAGTCACTGTGTGTGTCACTAATCACACCACGTGTGTACATACACAATATCACACTTTTTGTTCATCTTACACTCGTGCGTCATTTGTTCATTCAAAGGTCGTCCTAAGGACATTCGCTATAAATAGGATAAATCCAATCGATACTCCGTCAATGTCTGTTACCACGGTGATCGAAATAGTTTTCATTTTAGATTTAATATGCTGGTTCGCATGGCTCAGACTTATATCATTACACCATATGTATATATATGCACATACATACAAATACGCATCCCCCACACATCCTCACACACGCTTACACACATCTCGCACACGCGAGTATTCGGGATATTTAATCTGTGCAGGCCACGCTCGGGATAGCATAACCTTTGAAATGACGTCCCAGACAGGCCACGCTGGAGGTAGCATAATCTTTTAAATGACGTCATAGACAGGCCACGCTGGGGGTAGCATAATCTTTTAAATGACGTCCCAGACAGGCCACGCTGGGGGTAGCATAATCTTTTAAATGACGTCCCAGACAGGCCACGCTGGGGGTAGCATATAATCTTTTAAATGACGTCCTAGACAGGCCACGCTGGGGTTAGCATAATCTTTTAAATGACGTCCCAGACAGGCCACGCTGGGGGTAGCATAATCTTTTAAATGACGTCCCAGACAGGCCACGCTGGGGGTAGCATAATCTTTTAAATGACGTCCTAGACAGGCCACGCTGGGGGTAGCATAATATTTTAAATGACGTCCAAGAGACGCCACGCTGGAGGTAGCATAACCTTTCAAATGACGTCCTAGACAGGCCACGCTGGAGGTAGCATAATCTTTTAAATGACGTCCCAGACAGGCCACGCTGGAGGTAGCATAATCTTTTAAATGACGTCATAGACAGGCCACGCTGGGGTTAGCATAATCTTTTAAATGACGTCCTAGACAGGCCACGCTGGGGGTAGCATAATCTTTTAAATGACGTCCTAGACGGGCCACGCTGGGGGTAGCATAATCTTTTAAATGACGTCCTAGACAGGCTACGCTGGAGGTAGCATAATCTTTTAAATGACGTCCTAGACAGGCCACGCTGGGGGTAGCATAATATTTTAAATGACGTCCAAGAGACGCCACGCTGGAGGTAGCATAACCTTTCAAATGACGTCCTAGACAGGCCACGCTGGGGGTAGCATAATCTTTTAAATGACGTCCCAGAGACGCCACGCTGGAGGTAGCATAATCTTTTAAATGACGTCCCAGACAGGCCATGCTGGGGTTAGCATAATCTTTTAAATGACGTCCTAGACAGGCCACGCTGGGGGTAGCATAATCTTTTAAATGACGTCCCAGACAGGCCACGCTGGGGGTAGCATAATCTTTTAAATGACGTCCTAGACGGGCCACGCTGGGGGTAGCATAATCTTTTAAATGACGTCCTAAACAGGCCACGCTGGAGGTAGCATAATATTTTAAATGACGTCCTAGACAGGCCACGCTGGAGGTAGCATAATCTTTTAAATGACGTCCTAGACAGGCTACGCTGGGGGTAGCATAATCTTTTAAATAACGTCCTAGACAGGCCACGGTGGGGGTAGCATACCCTTTTAAATGACGTCCCAGAGACGCCACGCTGGGGGTAGCATAATCTTTTAAATGACGTCCTAGACAGGCCACGCTGGGGTTAGCATAATCTTTTAAATGACGTCCCAGACAGGCCACGCTGGGGGTAGCATAATCTTTTAAATGACGTCCCAGAGACGCCACGCTGGAGGTAGCATAATCTTTTAAATGACGTCCCAGACAGGCCACGCTGGGGGTAGCATAATCTTTTAAATGACGTCATAGACAGGCCACGCTGGGGTTAGCATAATCTTTTAAATGACGTCCTAAACAGGCCACGCTGGAGGTAGCATAATCTTTTAAATGACGTCATAGGCAGGCCACGCTGGGGTTAGCATAATCTTTTAAATGACGTCCTAGACAGGCCACGCTGGGGTTAGCATAATCTTTTAAATGACGTCCTAGACAGGCCACGCTGGGGGTAGCATAATCTTTTAAATGACGTCCTAGACAGGCCACGCTGGGGTTAGCATCATCTTTTAAATGACGTCCTAAACAGGCCATGCTGGAGGTAGCATAATCTTTTAAATGACGTCCTAGACAGGTCACGCTGGGGGTAGCATAATCTTTTAAATGGCGTCCTAGACAGGCCACGGTGGGGGTAGCATAATCTTTTAAATGACGTCCTAGACAGGCCACGGTGGGGGTAGCATACTCTTTTAAATGGCGTCATAGACAGGCCACGCTGGGAGTAGCATAATCTTTTAAATGACGTCCTAAACAGGCCATGCTGGAGGTAGCATAATCTTTTAAATGACGTCCTAGACAGGCCACGCTGGGGGTAGCATAATCTTTTAAATGACGTCATAGACAGGCCACGCTGGGGTTAGCATAATCTTTTTAAATGACGTCCTAGACAGGCCACGGTGGGGATAGCATACTCTTTTAAATGACGTCCCAGAGACGCCACGCTGGAGGTAGATTATGTTTTAAATGACGTGTCAGACAGGCCAAGTCAAAATTTACATATTGTTCAATTTCAATGAAATTAGTTTATAGGGGTATACATTAAGGGATTGCAAATTCAACTGAATGGGTTTCACTGCCATAGTAACCACATGGAAGCTTCCGATTGGTCGAAATTTAGCTAAAAGGCCGTAAAGCCGTAATGGTGAATGTGAAGTGGTGTCAGCTAAAAGGCCGTAATGGCGGACGTGAAATGAATAAATAAAGCGATGTAGATCGTATATGAAGAAGCGTTGTAAACCTTACAATTGTAGATAAGATGATATGATATCTTGTCAACCAATTCTAGACTGTATATTTGTACAACCAATTTTAGAATATATGATATTCGTACAACAATTCTAGAGTGTATGATATCAATACAGCCAATTCTAGAGTTATGTTTGTATAACCGATTCTAGAGTATATGCTATTTGTACATCCAATTCTAGAGTGTATGATATTTGTAAAACCAATTCTACCTTTCTATACTAAAATGAAATCACTTTATTTTTGTTCAGAAATAAAATAAAACCTGTTCTAAAATATTTACAAATATATTGTAATGAGCAAACACAAACCCGTTTTCTTTTCCTTCTTCTTCATGCCCACAGATGGCTTCTGAGGAGTAACTACTTCAAGATCCAAATGGAAATTAAATCAATTCTACAAATCTAGCATAAGTAATAAGCATGTCTTTGTCTTTCTGCATTCATCATACATATCCCTGACCGTCAAACTTATTCCCCTGTCAACATTACTGCCACCATTACAATATGGGACTTGGAATAGTAATTAATACTGATGATATGAATAGGTTTCTTACTGGGGAGAGGATTAGTAATACATAGCATATTTACGTGTTTGTCACTAAAAACCTTTAGCAATCTAAAACATGTTTGCGTAAATCTTGTTGATGATCGTCGTGCCGAATCATTTTGCTCCAAAGTGACCAAATACTAATAAGTACACCGTACATCTAAACAGAAATAATTTATGAACCGACGGCATTTAATATACACGTGAGTAATTATAGAGTAATGTCGGCTCCGGAATAATAACATACTGTCCTTAAAAAGATATATATAGAGATATTAATATTGCAGGGCTACCTTAATGTAATAATAAATAAGACATCTGTAACTACGTGTAGTTGACAATCTCTTTGCCAATGTCATCCCAGACAAAAATTAAATCCGTCCTATAAAACACAGAATTAACATGCCACTACATTATCACATCCCTTTCTTTATGCTTCATTTTCAGGAAACTCTCGATACATCTTACGAAATGAAAACAAATACAGCCCACCTTCTACTTTACCCATGGACGAATAGAATATGTTAGACGTTTATAGAGTTTCACTTATTAATGCTATTGGTAGGCAATTTAATTTCGTATTGGTAAAAGAAGATTAGGGAAGATGCCTTTACAGCGGCACGGTTAACTATATACAGAGTCATTTCACAGCTGTGTTGTCTTTTGCTGTGGGATTCTACCGCGTTTCAACAATTCAGCGAACCTTTAAGTTCATGATATTGTTGCAAACAAGAGGTTTTTCGGGATTAGTACAAAACTTATAAACTGCGCCGCAGATATTGGCATGTATTTCTTGATGAAATCACGAAAATAACACTGCCCGAATTTGATGAGAGTACCGATGATCAGCGTCCAAATTATTTTGCTAAGCCACCATAAAATATCATTCAAGATAGAAGCTTAAAAGGGTATATTTCGTGAACTGAAATACCTTCTAACCCAATGCGTTAAATGAGATGGTCGTTTATAAATCATTTTAATAGTATTGCTCTGAGCTCTGGTATGGCGTAAGTTTGTTTGTACAATGACCAACAATAACAACTCAATGTCACACGTTTTTATTACATTACCTTGGATTGATACCAAATTATATCCTATTATATTAAGTTATTGAAAACCAAAAACTACCGCCAATCTTATATATATAAGAAAATGCGTAGTACACACATCCGTTCTTCATCTTTCTTCGTTACTCTCCGGCTCCCGTCAGAGAACTCGGCAGCATATAAACCACAAACAATTCAACTCGCCCAATAATATATTTGACGTCTCAAGCATCTGGGGTGCTCTCCAAACATTTTTCATTTTAGTGTCAAACTCTGTGCTTTATAGACTTTAACATGACAAATAGAAATATATGTTTTAACTGGACAAATTGATGGCAAATATTTTGTTGTGCTTAATGTAGCTTCGCAAGTGAAGAACCTGTTCACCAATTGCAAGTACAGTATTGTTAAAATTCATTGGTCCAATATTTCGCGGCTGTCCCAGTCCTCGGGGCTTATTTGCGGATAGCAACCATGCCTTGTAAAAATTATCCAGTAAAACTTTTATATATTGATATAGTTTATATACAAATATTCTTGGATAAGATAGATGATTACTTAAAAATTAATCTCAAACGTTCGATTGCGGCATTTATTTATCACCTTTCTGCTAATATGTCAGCAATAGTCGAAGTCCCAACTTTCCTTCTGAATATTCCTAGGACAAAATGGATTCACTATATTTTATATCCACTATTAGAAATCATACTTCACAGTTAGAGTGATATTAATACGTGTGCCCTTTATAACGTATGTGCAATCCATGACATCAAAAAGCATGTACATTACGCGTGTTTTGTAGTGGTAAGAGAGACAACCCTTGTATCTGGTAAATGATTCACGCACAAGAAAGCTATCTTTCTGGATTATAATATGATCACTGGAAACAGCCATCTCTATAGATATAGTTTATTTTATCACTGGATACAGCCATCTCTACAGATAAGTTTTATATAATCACTGGATACAGCCATCTCTATAGATAAGTTTTATATAATCACTTGATATAGCCATCTATATAGATATACTTTATATAATCACTGGATAAAGCCATCTCTATACATATTTTATCTAATCACTGGATAAAGCCATTTCTATAGATAAGTTTTATATAATCACTGGATACAGCCATCTCTATAGATAGGTTTTATATAATCACTGGACACAGCCATCTCTATAGATAAGTTTTATATAATCACTGGATACAGTCATCTCTATAGATAGGTTTTATATATTCACTGGACACAGCCATTTCTACAGATATATTTTATATAATCACTGGATACAGCCATCTCTATAGATATGTTATATAATCACGGGATACAGCCATTTCTATAGATAAGTTTTATATAATCTCTGGGCACAGCCATCTCTATAGATAAGTTTTGTATAATCACTGGATACAGCCATCTCTACAGATAAGTTTTATATAATCACTGGATACAGTCATCTCTATAGATATATTTTATATAATCACTGGATACAACCATCTCCATAGATACGTTTTATATAATCACTGGATACAGCCATTTCTATAGATAGGTTTTTTTTATAATCACTGGACACAGCCATCTCTATAGATATTTTATATAATCACTGGATACAGCCATCTCTATAGATAGTTTATATAATCACTGGATACAGCCATCTCTATAGATATTTTATATAATCACTGGACACAACGATCTCTCGATGACTTCCGTCCGCCGCCCGTACACTTTTCACATTTTAAAAATAAAGTTTAACCAGTGGGATTCAGCTGAAATGATCCTGAGATGGTCTTGACCATGGGTCGTTATTTTTTGGGTCGATCGGAATCCAAGATGGCCGGCATGGTCACCATCATGGTCACGGCGGCCATTTGGTAACATTATTGCGTAATCATAGTTTTCCTGAACAACACCTATTTCAAAATTCTTCTCAAGTTCCACCACTGTCATTCAGCTCAAATTTGGATGGTCCAGCTGTTTTTATTATCCTATCCGATGGCCGCCATGGCCAACATATTGAATAATGCCAATTGCTGTCAATACTACAATACTACACTACAATAGTAAATAAAAATAGGCAAGTGTCAAACATATTTTACAACAGTTATTCATAGAATAAAACAAACACATTTGCAAAATATGCCAAGCCATATTTGACTTACGAGAGACTGAAATTCTATAATTATACATGTAAAACACTTAAGATGATGTACACAATAAGTGCTGATCATATACAGTGTACGAGGATGGGAGAAGTACAAGAGTGGTTTGGCCAATCCCTAACCACAGGGGCTTGGCACGATTTTCCAAATGATAGTCTATATACATATGTATATGGACTATCATTTGGAAAATCGTGCCAAGCCCCTGTGTCCCTAACGACAGGTTGCACAACCCCCATCCTCGCGACAAAATTGCGAAAAATCATTAAGTTTATTAAAAAATCAACATAATCGGAAGATATTTGTCAAGGCAAATGGGCCTCAATTTCTGTAGTTAAGTTTTATATAACCACTGCATACGGAGATCTCTGTAGATAGGTTTTATATAAAGACTGGATACATCATACAAGGATCTCTGTAGATAGATTTTAATAAAATCACTGGATACAGCGCTAGCGATCTCTGTAGATAGATTTGATAAAATCACTGGATACAGCGATCTCTGTAGACAGATTTTATATAAAGACTGGATACAACGTTCTCTATAGATAGATTTTATAAAAGACAGCGATCTCAGTAAAAAGATTTTATATAAAGACTGTATACGGAGATCTCTGTAGATAGGTTTTATATAAAGACTGGATACATCATACAGGGATCTCTGTAGATAGATTTTAATAAAATCACTGGATACAGCGCTAGCGATCTCAGTAGAAAGATTTTATAAAAGACAGCGATCTCAGTAGAAAGATTTTATAAAAGACAGCGATCTCAGTAGAAAGATTTTATAAAAAGACTGGATACAGCGATCTCTGTACATAGATTTTATATAAAGACTGGATACAGGGATCTCTGTAGATAGATTTTATAAAATCACTGGATACAGGGATCTCTGCAGATAGATTTTATATAAAGACTGTATACAGCGATCTCTGTAGAAAGATTTTATATAAAGACTGGATACAGCGATCTCTGTAGAAAGATTTTATATGAATATTGAATACAGCGATGATTTTAGATTGTATAGTATAGATACTAAATACAGCGATATACTATTAGCATTAGAACTAGATGGTAGCGATATATGTATGAACAGGGGATACAGCGATCTCTAAAGATAGACTTTATATAAAGAAAAACAAGATACAGCTGACTTGGTGAGCGAGTAATGAGTTAAAAAATATAGGACAGCTGTCGAGTTTAAAATTAGGTTAAGGAATATAGGTAGAGGATTTTTATATAAAATAGAGATAAGTATATCTTTAGATTATTTTTTTAAAGATAAACATACAGTTATCTCCGTAGATCACATTTGGAAAAAAAAACAATTGTTTTGAAACTGAATCCCGTTCAATGCCATTTATTCAAAAGACAGTCATTTAGAAAATGGAATTTCCGCTTCCAGGATTTCAACCATACATTTGTCGTCTTCTTAATAGCATTAATTGAGTGCAGTAACCGCTGGCCAGTAATTAGTTAAAACAATTGTGAACACATTCCTATATCTGGAAGAAATAATTTGAATATATCTCGTGAACCAGGGACACAATATATAATTCTCCATTTTGTACTCCATATGAGCTAATGAGCTAAACCTATAGCATGTATATAATACGTGGTCAGACAATCTTAATCTTTAGGTTGCATGGTCGGAACAAAGGTGACTGACACTCAAAATACGATAGGTATGAATTAAGCGTTTCCCGTTACCTACAGCGGATGGGGGTTACAGAGGAGATTAATAAGTAACTACAGCCTCGCCTTACAGGGTGTGGTGCTGTGTGATAACTCTCAGCAAGCTGATTTATATTCAGAAATTGGAGAATTCCGTCAGAGCAACGTCTATCAGTATTGAAATGTGAATACCAGACTGAGCTATATTTCTAACATAGAGAGGGGTGTAGGATGAGTCAGGGGGATATCTTTCTTGCATAGAGTCTGACCTCAATGCTAGAACAGTCCATTTTTATCAAGAGGGATGGTTCCCACGTTGCACATTCCTTCCCGGCGAATACATATATCATAAGTATTACTTTTCTATTTTAATGAATTGTGAACGTGATAGTTAGATACCCTACACAGCTAACACCTGGCAACAAGTCCAGGAACTGAATGTGATCGTTAAATATTCATAGCCTGACCATCCCCGCGTCACAATCAGCACTGACCGTTAACGGCGATAGTAGTTAGGCAATTTTGCATTGACGAGGAACCAGATTTAGGAGATATGGGTTGTATAGGTAAACTTTATTATTTAACACCTATACAATATTCTTTATGCCCATTGAATTGATGACATTGCGGAAGTGTTTGTAAACAATGATTTGATTTGACTGTACGTTCATTTCAGGAGCTAAAGCCAAGAAGGAAAGTACCGAAGCCGCGCCCAGTCTCAAGGAGGCCAAAGTGATATTTGTTGTCGGTAAGTAAACAAATCTGTCTGCTGCAGTGGCTGAGGTTATGCTTCATTGAATTAACAAACATGTGTACTTAGTTGTCTTAATACACTACGTTATATTTCAGGTTGACGATACTTCACGCCTCTTTTTCTATTGGACATAAGAATTATGATTAACTCTATCGGTCTCTGGTTAGAAATGAAATTTTGCATTGTCATTGATTCATATTCTATAACTTTCATAACTTGTTTGATATTGAAAACTGACAGATTGTTTTAATAAGAAAGACACTATGCCTGACAATTCAGATGTAGTCCTATCATTACAGAAGACCCAGTCGTACATATTGAATCATGACTATTAGAGAATTTACTATCGTTAACTGATTTATTGGCTTTAACGATTTCGTCGACTAGGAATGCATACTAAATCATACAGCTGTTATAATCTGAGTGATGCATATGTCCAGTAGTTATAATCCTAGAAAGAAGCTGTGGAATATTAAATAATTTTTTAGAAATACGAACATGTTGGAAAGGCGAATAATGGCGACAGTTATATGCGATATTTTCTACTCATTATCAAATATACATACATTGTCTAATTTCCAATACAGAGGTAGCTGAATGCTGACAGTTATATTTGTAATGACTTTGTGTATTATGGATCGAATGTGGATTGCCAGCTGTGATACCATAGCTAGGGCATTTTTTAATTAGATAGTCCTAAATACATTGATACCACACATAATAGTTGTCGTGGTGTTGATATGTAAACCCTAGTAAGTCATTAGCTATAATTACTGTTAGGGTCGTGTAGCAGGTTTCTAGACAATAAAATAAACGTAAGTTTTGCATTAATCAAGTTTTGATAGTTTTTAGCCATAAGGTATTAGCCTGATGTTTACCGGCAATACTTTAAGGGGAAGGCTAGTAACAGCTGTTTATACAGTGACAGACGTTCACATCTGTCTCCTTTCCGTGTATTGCTGCACATCTCGTCTCATAATTCCACTCACGGTGATTGGCAGTCAGGCTGTAGACAGTCAAGTATGCTGGAATTTACTCTTTACCGGCTATACTTGACAAATATTACGTATTAAGGAAAACAAAAAAAAATGTTCTAGTATAAACTATACAACGAAGGGGTATAATTGCAGTTAAACGTGATTCTGTTCATTCCATCACGGCTACACAAAGCCCATACAACCGACCAAGATATTTTGGTATCCTCGCTGTCCCTATCCGTCCACTCCGACACAGATACTTTGGTTTCCACGCTGTCACGTTTGTTATATTTAACTGTTGCAGATATATTTTCTCAAGAGGGCACACTAATCAGGATAATGTGATAGTCATTTAAACAATAAGATACCCATTTTCATGCGATAGATTAACTCGAATATAATTATGAAATTATTTTGTTCATTTGTTTTTGTTGGTGTCATAATTAGTCATTGAGAACAATATCGCAAAGAGCGTAACGTCACAAAGATTGTGTTGTGTAATATGTAGCTACCCTTTTCCATCTATCAATTGATGTGTGATGCTAATTTCAGATATTATTTCTTAATATATCATTGCCTTTCAGGTATTATTCACCCTGACAGGGTGGCACCCGAAATCATTGCTGTGGTTTTGTTAGATATATGGTGTCCATGAGCCAAACTTAGGGACGTTAACCATGTTATACTGTGTCTTTATGTATGTGTTGTACATTTTAGTTCTCTTCCAGTAGCCAGTCCCATAAATAGTGTACCTCCATTCTATGTTATCGTAGGTTATAATTATTCTATAATGCAATGATGTCAACTGATATGACAGAACAATATACTGCTGAACCAACGTATTTACATGCTTCTATTGACGTGTACCCATATATAACGTACGCTTTCTAACTTGTGATCTACTTAGGCCTATGACTTACCTATCTCTACCAATTAACATTCTTTGATGTGACAACACTACTTCTGATGTCTAGTGTAAACAGCTTTGGTACTTTTGAAGTGTTGGTTTGTTAACAATGTAAAAAACGGTATTTGTTGTTAATATCAATTTTATTTCCGGAATAGGTGGGCCAGGTAGTGGTAAAGGAACGCAGTGTGCGAAGATTGTGGAGAAGTATGGCTTCTGTCATCTTTCTTCTGGGGACCTCCTTAGGGCTGAGGTTTCATCTGGCTCTGACCGCGGCAAGCGACTCAACGAAATTATGGAGAAGGGAGAGTTGGTGACTTTAGTGAGTATCAATACTACCATTGTATACGTCGAGAGAAGAGATTTGGTGAATTTTGTATCAAAACTGTCATTGGCTGTACACGTAGAGAAGATGCTTGGTGAATTTGTATCAATACTGTCATTGGCTGTACACGTAGAGAGAAGATATTTGGTGACTTTTGTATCAAAACTGTCATTGTCTGTATACGTAGAGAGAAGACATTTGGTGAATTTTGTATCAAAACTGTCATTGCATACCATCATGGTGTGTAAAGGGAGAAGGGAGTTGGTGACTGTTGTTTAAATGCTGTCATTGTGTGTAAAAGGAGAAGATGGTTAATGACGTTTGTATCAATGCTGCCATTGTGTGTAAAAGGAGAAGAGGGCTGGTGACGTTTGTATCAATGCTGTCATGGTGTATAAAGGGAGAAGGGGGTTTATGACGTTTGTATCAATGATGTCATGGTGTGTAAAGGGAGAAGGGGGTTGATGACGTTTGTATCAGTGCTGTCATGGTGTGTAAAGGGAGAAGAGAGTAGGTGACGTTTGTATCAATACTGTCATGGTATGTAAAGGGAGAAGGGGATTGACGTCGTTTGTATCAATGCTGTCATTGTGTGTAAAGGGAGAAGAGGGTTGATGACGTTTGTATCAATGCTGTCATGGCGTGTTAAGGGAGAAGGGGGTTGGTGACGTTTGTATCAATGCTGTCATGGTGTATAAAGGGAGAAGAGGGTTGCTGACGTTTTTATCAATGATGTCATGGTGTGTAAAGGGAGTAGGGTGTTGATGACGTTTGTATCAATGCTGTCATTGTGTGTAAAGGGAGAAGAGGGTTGATGACGTTTGTATCAATGCTGTCATGGCGTGTTAAGGGAGAAGGGGGTTGGTGACGTTTGTATCAATGCTGTCATGGCGTGTAAAGGGAGAAGGGGGTTGATGACGTTTGTATCAATGCTGTCATTGTGTGTAAAAGGAGAAGAGAGTATAGGTGACTGATGGTTTCTTGCCGTTACGCCAAGAAAAAGTCTACCAAAAAAGGGAGAGGCCATGCAAGAGATCAAAAAATAGAAAAAGACCAACTCAAACACAGCACAAATTGCCTTTTTTTCCCATTGCGGTACCAGTATTGAGAAATATCGAACTATCAGTATATCTTGTTTTTATAAGTTTTATTAGTAGGAATTGTCATTGACGAATATTAAAGCAAAACGAGTTGCTGTTTAACTTTTAAATGTATGTCATTTAATTTATTTTCATACTTTGTATGACGGATTGTGTATTCACACATAGAAAATCAAATCAAATTCCGCCTATTCTGCTGATTTTGGAAAAATGTTTGTCCGTATTGAATGGTAAACCTGTTTCTGCAACCTGTAATTTGAAAAGGCGCAAGCAAATGCCCAAAAAAAAATTTTCATTTCCATTTATGTATGTACATCGAAATGATGATTTCGGTAACAGCAATTACAAATGTGTCGAATGTGTAACAATGAAAACATCATTTTTCCATGAACATTAATTTCTATTTCTAGAATAAGTTTTATCCGATAACCGATTATCCGATAATTCATCATGAAATAGATGTTTTCATTAAATAAATATCAACTTTCATACTAATTCATAATTTCACTGAAAATTATCTATTCCCACACTCTGTACAAATGGGTATAATCGAGGGGAAGAAAATATATGTTTGCTTAAAAACTAAGATAATTTATTTAAACTCTAAATCCAATTATTCCTATGGACCATATTATTGGGATAATTCACGCCAAAATATTTAGAAATCGGATTAAACGCAAGGTGTATTTAGGCATTTTTGTTGTTCAGAATGATGGACTTAAGCAAAATGGCATTTCTGCTTTGGAGAACATGGACAGAAAATGGTTTTATGAGCTTTTCGGCATTTGCCTTTCATATCATTATAATACAAGTTACATAAATTGAGGAAATCATTCGATATAGACATTGAAACAGTCCCAAATCAGTCCAACAAATCGAGTAGAAAGGTTAATGAAAGCAAAACCTCATATTTGAGAAAATCAAATACATATTCCATTTTATATTTCAATGCATCTATCTTAAGCTTGTACTGATATTAATGATAATAATTGTTCCGTTCCCTGCGATAAAAAGCCAATATGTTTACCAATATGAATGCTTTAGCAATATTCATGGGGTATTATTATCTTTATGCAATTGTTCTTATTGATGTTACGTCTAATCTGTATTATGCATGAACTGCTGCTCTTGCGATGTTTTTATCACTCAATATTATTTCTCTATATTATGTACGTGTTTAGTTGAGGGTGGTAGTCACACATGCTTTACACTGTAGCCAAGGTTACACGTACATGTGTAGTTAAGGGTGGTAGTCAGACAGACTTTAAGCTGTAGCCAAGGTTACACGTACATGTGTAGTTGAGGGTGGTAGTCAGACAGATTTTGCACTGTAGCCTAGGTTACACGTACATGTGTAGTTGAGGATGGTAGTCAGACTTTACACTGTAGCCTAGGTTACATGTACATGACACATTGTGTAGTTGAGGGTAGTAGTCAGACAGACTTTACACTGTAGCCTAGGTTACACGTACGTGTGTAGTTGAGGGTGGTAGTCAGATAGACTTTACACTGTAGTCAAGGTTACACGTACGTGTGTAGTTGAGGGTGGTAGTCAGATAGACTTTACACTGTAGTCAATGTTACACGTACGTGTGTAGTTGAGGGTGGTAGTCACACATGCTTTACACTGTAGCCAAGGTTACACGTGCGTGTGTAGTTGAGAATGGTAGCTAGACTTCACGAAGTAAGAGGTTACACATACGATTGTGAGATCATGAATATACACAGTAGTTCGGAAACCATTAGTTAAGATACTTCAGATGTAATTGGGCGATAATTCATACACTTCAGCTCAGTGGTACTGGGCAATATTTCAAATGCTTACTGAATGATTACCTCCCGTTAGGACAGTCCTGATGTCAGAGTTTGGAACAATACGCGGGTCTTCAAATTTTAGTGCGTGCATGCATTACGGACAGTGTTGCCGACTATTGGCATTAATGGAGGGTTTTGATGGCGATATTGGTGCCAGCTTCCAATACATTACACTTGTAACACCAACAGTATACGTATAATACAGGGTGACATTAATATGTAGAAGGATATAACGTATTTTTTGCAATAGTCTATCTCCTTGAGAGACAGACATGTTTACCTCTGGTGTAAGGAGAACCACGAATCATGTGTAATTGTTATGTAACAACAGTAGTAGATAAAAAGTACATCGACACAAGTATCGTACACGTATTCGCCTATTTGTACTGTGAGGCATACCGCAGGTATATGATACTGCTGTCATGGTAACAACAAAGTCTATCAGTTATTTGTAGTCATCATCTTTGTAACATATGTAGTTATACATGTCTGTCGGATTAGCTTTGTGCCTATAGATACATATCTAAACACTGCTCTAAGGTATCAAATGCACGATTTCTACCGGCACTTTTCACCAAGTTTACCGACAATGGCGTGTCTGTCTGTCTCAGTCGGCAGAGGAAGCTGCCGATTTCACTGGAAGAGAAATGGGATTAGCAGGTGCAAGCAAAACCAGAATCAAATCTAAAATGTGATCTTTTTTTTGTTCTTCAAATAATTTCAAAATTTTCATCACACATTCCTTTTGGCTAAAGTGTGTATGCGATCATCCTTTAAAAGGGTTATTACGTGTTTCATTGTTTTTGTTAGCTACTAGAGCCCCAAAGGAAGAGTCCATTAAGGCTTCTTCAGTAGTATGTCGAACACCATATGATCATTGTCTACTTCTTTCGACATTAAGGCTGTTATTACGTCAATAGGTGTGTCCTTTAATCTGGTCAGCAAATAGCATGGTCTTCCTTGACGTCCCCTTTGAAGCAGGCATACCAAAGGTGTCTGCTTCTGGTTAGTATTTAAAGAAAACATATTAGCCGCTACTCGTACTATAGAGTAGGGGCTTTTATTTTTTTCTGTAAATACTAACCAGAAACATACGCCTGTGCAGATATTGACCCTTTCGGAAATCCCTAATGCAGTGTCCTAGTACTTGTCTCCACGTTAATCTTTCTTTGTTATCTTTCTTATTAGTATCACCAAGTTTGAATTGTATTTCCGTTTTGTTTACACTTTGGACTCGTCTTGCTTTTCTTAGTCGATAATCTTTAGTTTATTATAGGTGAGCCCCATCAATACAACAGCGATTTATCGAAAGTATCAAAGATATACGAAGAGGTTTACATCATTTATCAGTTTCTCTAGCATTTTAGATATATCCACACTATCTACCCAGTGTATAGCTGTACGTGAACATATCAGCTCATCGCCGCAGTGCATTGTCTCCATCCATATGGTGTTTTTGACGTTGAGCGTTTTCTGTTGCAGGATGAAGTACTTGCCTTATTAAGGAATGCTATGGAGGCTAAAATAAGCACTTCAAAATGTTTCCTTATTGACGGATACCCGAGGGAACTAGAGCAGGGCACAAGATTTGAAAACGAGGTAACATATTGTACACTTAGGGCACACGATCAGAAAACGAGTTTGCATTTTTATTGCACAAACAAAGCTCGGTCGTAATAGAGGTATATCTCACACATACTGGGTTAAATCGTTCCAGCTGTATAATGAAGCTGTAAAAAATGACTGACAGTAACACTGAAGATAAGATGCAGTTCAATAGATATGGTGGTCACTTTCTAGATGCCTTTAGTTGAACTGTGTCTTACTAACATACCTTTAGATGAGCACAGCATTACGATTTTTTTTTAATTTGATGTGACTTTAAATAATTGTCACATAACAATAACATATAAGTTTGTATTGTCGTGAAATATTTCTTTTTCATATTTGGTTATCATTTTAAGCAACATCTGTATGTTGCAGTTTATGTCGTTTTGTATTTTCCTTTCTACATGTAGCTCTCAATTTGTTTTGGAATGTGTTGATATCTTAAGTGTCTTTTGTACATTCCTTAAACAACATTTTCTATCCCAGATCGTGGACTGCACCAATGTGGTGTACTTTGAGGTGCCAGACGAGACTATGACCGAGAGACTTTTGGAGCGTGGGAAGACAAGTGGACGTGTCGATGATAATGAAGAGACGATAAAGAAGAGGTTAGAAACCTTCCACAATCAGACGAAACCGGTCGTGGACCACTACGCATCAAAGGACAAAGTTGTGAAGGTAAGTGTTATTTGTTTAAGCACAAACTATGCTAATTGACAAACATTATTTGTGTATAAGAGCGTTTATTTCGTGTCAGTAGTGGTCAATTCAACCCTGACGATATTCAAATGTAGACAGTCTGGTGAACTACAATGACCCTGACGATATCTCAATATAGACAGAATCTGGTGAACTATCGGAACTCTGATAATATCACAATGTAGACAGAGTCTCGTGAACTACCGGTACCCTGACGATATCCCAATGTAGACAGTCTCGTGAACTACCGATACCCTGACGATATCCCAATGTAGACAGTTTCGTGAACTACAGGAACCCTGACGATATCCCAATGTAGACAGTCTGGTGAACTACCGGAACCCCGACGATATCCCAATGTAGACAGAGTCTGGTGAACTACCGGAACCCCGACGATATCCCAATGTAGACAGTCTGGTGAACTACCGGAACCCCGACGATATCCCAATGTAGACAGAGTCTGGTGAACTACCGGAACCCCGACGATATCCCAATGTAGACAGTCTGGTGAACTACCGGTACCCTGACGATATCCCAATGTAGACAGTCTGGTGAACTACCGGAACCCCGACGATATCCCAATGTAGACGGTCTGGTGAACCACCGGAACCCTGACGATATCCCCATGTATACAGTCTCGTGAACTACCGGAACCCTGACGATATCCCCATGTATACAGTCTCGTGAACTACCGGAACCCTGACGATATCCCAATGTAGACAGTCTGGTGAACCACCGGAACCCTGACGATATCCCAATGTAGACAGTCTGGTGAACCACCGGAACCCTGACGATATCCCAATGTAGACAGTCTCGTGAACTACTGGAACCCTGACGATATCCCAATGTAGACAGTCTCGTGAACTACCGATACCCTGACGATATCCCAATGTAGACAGTCTGGTGAAATACCGGTACCCTGACGATATCCCAATGTAGACAGTCTGGTGAACTACCGTATCCCTGACGATATCCCAATGTAGACAGTCTCGTGAACTACCGGAAACCTGACGATATCCCAATGTAGACAGTCTGGTGAACTACCGATACCCTGACGATATCCCAATGTAGACAGTCTCGTGAACTACCGGTACCCTGACGATATCCCAATGTAGACAGTCTCGTGAACTACCGGAACCCTGACCAATGTAGACAGTCTCGTGAACTACCGATACCCTGACGATATCCCAATGTAGACAGAGTCTCGTGAACTACTAGAACCCTGACGATATCCCAATGTAGACAGTCTGGTGAACTACCGGAACCCTGACCAATGTAGACAGTCTCGTGAACTACCGATACCCTGACGATATCCCAATGTAGACAGAGTCTCGTGAACTACTAGAACCCTGACGATATCCCAATGTAGACAGTCTCGTGAACTACCGGAACCCTGACCAATGTAGACAGAGTCTGGTCAACCACCGGAACCCTGACCAATGTAGACAGTCTCGTGAACTACCGTATCCCTGACGATATCCCAATGTAGAAAGAGTCTCGTGAACTACTGGAACCCTGACGATATCTCAATGTAGACAGAGTCTGGTGAACTACCGAACCCTGACGATATCCCAATGTAGACAGTCTCGTGAACTACAGGAACCCTGACGATATCCCAATGTAGACAGTCTGGTCAACCACCGAACCCTGACGATATCCCAATGTAGACAGTCTCGTGAACTACAGGAACCCTGACGATATCCCAATGTAGACAGAGTCTGGTGAACTACCGTATCCCTGACGATATCCCAATGCAGACAGTCTGGTGAACTACCGGAACCCTGACGATATCCCAATGTAGACAGAGTCTGGTGAACTACCGTATCCCTGACGATATCCCAATGTAGACAGTCTGGTGAACTACAGGAACCCTGACGATATCCCAATGTAGACAGTCTCGTGAACTACCGGGACCCTGACGATATCCCAATGTAGACAGTCTCGTGAACTACAGGAACCCTGACGATATCCCAATGTAGACAGTCTCGTGAACTACCGGAACCCTGACGATATCCCAATGTAGACAGTCTCGTGAACCACCGTATCACTGACGATATCCCAATGTAGAGAGTGTCTGGTGAACTACCGTATCCCTGACGATATCCCAATGTAGACAGAGTCTCGTGAACTACCGGTACCCTGACGATATCCCAATGTAGACAGTCTCGTGAACCACCGTATCACTGACGATATCCCAATGTAGAGAGTGTCTGGTGAACTACCGTATCCCTGACGATATCCCAATGTAGACAGAGTCTCGTGAACTACTGGAACCCTGACGATATCTCAATGTAGACAGAGTCTGGTCAACCACCGGAACCCTGACGATATCCCAATGTAGACAGAGCCTGGTGAAATACTTATACTGAAAGCTGACGATCTCTTTATTTTATTGTTACGTTTCTGTATGTTACATACAGTATGTATTTTGCCGCTTATCACCATTGTTATGTTTTTATAAATCTCAAATATATCAAACAGCTGCCACCAGTTCAAAATCAATTGAACAACAAATGATGCGAGATGATATTTACACTTTATTTACAACATTACAAATCATGTAACTTCTTCAAGTAATACCCACGCACTCAAACCAGTTTTCAATATACCTCCTACACTCTTCCCTCAACTTATTTGTTCACAGACACTATTTAAAACTAGACACTCTATACACTAACTACCATAAACATCCCATAGACTAGTATTCTATCCAATCTCTGGACTATATTCCTTACTACTCTCCTCGGAGTCTCCTCACTTCTATCCCTCTACTTTAAAATTCTAAATACTCGCAACTCCAGACGTCTTTACTGTCTGACTGCCCGACATCCACCCCAAACTAAGTGTATTATCCAAATTCCCTAGACCTATCCCCTTTGAAAGAATCCTGTTGCATTAAAACGAGGCTGCTGATAAGGATAACTTTAGCAGACCTTTATGCATAAGGCCTGTTAAATTTAACCCATAGGTCATTTCATCTTACCTCGCTGACAAATTATGTCACAGACTAGACTCCCTGAACAAAATTCACACTGTCACCGCAATATATAGCTTCCGACCAATTCAATTATCTATAACTACTCTGCCCTGAACCAAGGCTCATAAGATGCATAACACATTATATAAACATTGAATAGCTAAATGGGCAGTAAAATGTTTAACACGTTATCTACACAATTAACAGTTTAATTGACAGTAAATGCTTAACTTGTTATTGAATTTTGAACAAAAGAGAGATGATATTGAAGGAGAACGTTCTATTCACGAACGTAAATATCAGAGAAGGCTATGGGTCATGTTGATCATTTGATAGGCGTATATGATAACCTCGATCCCATCAATATGAACCTTATGTTGATGATATACATGTATATATATATGAAGATGGTTGTTGGATTGCGTCTTTTAATTTTTTTTGGAGATCATG
This sequence comes from Pecten maximus, assembly GCF_902652985.1. Lineage (NCBI taxonomy): Eukaryota > Metazoa > Mollusca > Bivalvia > Pectinida > Pectinidae > Pecten > Pecten maximus. Next base: position 20,182,974 of record NC_047016.1, on the reverse strand, counting down.
AACGGACATTTTAATTTAGTTTAGTAAATCCCTTCAGATTTAAGTAATGATTTAATTTCAGTATTGTACTAGAATGCTCCTATTCGGGAAGTGTGATACTAAACCAAAATATATCATATTGACTTTCTAACATCTGATCTTTTGTCGTTGTTAATTATATCACTGCATTACCTCATCAACTCACTTAATAATGTATAGTATCTGTTCAGTAATATGTGTTTATCTTTATATTGCAGATTGTAGCAACTGGAACAGTTGATGAAATATTTGCAGAAGTACAGAAATTCATGGACAGCAAAACCTGGTAGTGTTTTAATTATTTGATTACCGCAGCAACTGTTGCAACATGGATACACATATAAAATCTATGGTGTTTACTTAATGAAGTAATGCTGTTGTTCATATTAATATTCATATATGTTACTGCAACTTTGTAACAACCGGAAATGATAAATCAATGTTTGTGACTTGTTAAAATGAAAGACTTTGTAACTTGACAATATCTACAGAATCTCCATGGATCAGATTTAACCTGTCAGTATAATTTTACAAGTTGTTATAGCATTCGTAAGTTATTGATCTTCTCAGTTTTCTCGCAGATGATTATATTCGTTCTAATCGGTGAAAATTCTATGTCGGGGTATTTCATTAGTGAATGACCATGCATTATGACTAAAACCGTCTCCGTATTGCAAATATTAACAAGTTAGACTTGTACTGGAAAAAAGTAAATTTGACAAAAACGATAAGAACGAGCATGAACTAAATATAAAACGTTTGTACATAGTTAAACGGGCATACCAGCATAACTTCTACACACCTGTTGTGAAAAAAATGATTAATCTAAAAAACAAGTTGATAACAGCTACGTTGTTCTCTAGCCAATGAAGTCAACACTTAAGGGTAATTTAATTACGTGTTTATGTGGTAAAATACATATAACCTGCTGTGTACATTATAACTGGAAGTTCGTAAATGCTGGAACATGTTTCGCTCAGGACGAACTATTATACACTCTCGTTATATACAGTGTGTGTCCATTTTACTCTTAAATAGAACAATGTCAGCTATTTGTTTATAAAGTTATCGCTGATGAGATCAATAAGAGATATATAACGCGATAAACAGTGTTTGTACAGTGGTAGAATCTACGATCTACAGCAGAGATGGCTACACCAAATTGATACGTATCCAATGTCATATGGATGTTAATTACACGATATGGAATCAATTGTTCCTCTAATCAATAGCTACACATTTTATGAAGCCATGATATGATCATTGAGAGGATGTTTTATCTGGTAAATATTCCTTTAATTTACATGTTCAATTGCTCAATTAATTTTTGTACTTTTTTAAAAGAAGTGACTATAGTTTATATTAGAAAAAACCCCATTGAGGAATGTTCTTTGAACAAGAGGTATCCAAAGCCAAAATAATTGAGGTACGCCTGAACTAACATACTTTGTTGAAATGTGTTTTTGTAAAACTTTTATTTGTCGATATTATTCATTTGTGCAATTTGTAAGTTTGATAAAACCATGAAATATGTCCAGCTTCATAGAATTGACTAACTCTGTAGGAGAATGATAAATACAACCTGACCTATTTATCCTAATTCTGATGGCGTTATGATGTAAAAACGGCTTGGAGCATGAAAATAGTCTGTAACCAGTTTTCCTTAAGTGATTTTATATGAAAGCGCAGGATTTAAAAGCAAACTTTTCACAGTGAAGCATGCATAACAGGCCAAAATGAGTCGAAAATGTCACCACAACATTACTATGTGCTTCATATAAAAACAAATTATATTTGTTACCTTACAAATGTATAACACTTATCTCCACAATGTCAGTTCCCCGTTGTTTCCAATGGTATCTCGTAGGATATATACTGTATATATACTTCCCAAAGGTATTTTTGTTTTCCTTTTACTATTTGTTTTGTTGTACTGTTCATACCAACGCATGCATTCATTTGTTTAATGTACTGTGTATCCTGTAACTGGATCCGTCATTTGTTCCATACCAAACACTGCGGCCACATGGGCTTGACACGTTCCATATATAGTGAACTTTTCATTCTGGATCACAGGAACATGTCAAGCCCCATGTGCATATGTCCACCAAATCATTGGTGTGGTTTTGCTCCGTAATCGAACTTGAGCAAATCTGTCTGTGTTGGTGTGAATGGTGATGTATGTTGTTTTATGGTAACCCTAAGCTGTTGTGAACAGTGCCTTATGCTGTGATAGAGTTTTATTAAATGCTATGTTTATTTTTCGTTATTTGACAGTAGGAATGTTGTTAAGAAGCCGTATTTATTGTAGAATTTCCGCATATTCCCTGTCAATCTGTTTCTGTGTATAACATTTTATTAAATAAACTTATGTAAACACCTTTTACACATTGATGTTATTTGTCTGTCTCGTTACTATATCTTAACCCGTTAACAGACATGTAAATATTCACTTGAACATGATTTGTTATCATGATTTCCGCGACAGATGTGGGCTAAAAATGTGGGCTACTGACGGTAGATGTGGACTACTGACGGTAGATGTGGGCTACTGACGGTAGATATAGGTTGATGAAGACCACGGGGAAGTTTCATGGTCGACATCGTGATATCGTTGGTAAATATATGTCCTTGTGGGATATGAGAATATGTTCAATGCTTGTCGATATGCCTATTGGTTCCGTTGTCACCAATTTAGTTCCTAGTTTTAGAATGTGACTTAACACAGAATTTACTTTGAAACAGAGGATGCTTACCATCCTGGAACGTTTGGTCATATTCGTTCTAGATAGCGAAGAATTTCAACAATGGTAATAATTTACCATCACAAACCAAATCAAAACACTATCAGAATATATGTTCCTTTTATGAATATGATCAATTTTGAGTTCCGCCACGATGCAGATTAGAAACTGTCTCAATCGATAGCAGGTCACTGTGACCTTTTTATACTGAAGGTAATAAAAAAATATGATTTAACAGGGGGCATTCTTTCGACAGACGCATACTTAAGTAGTCATCAACAGAAGTAGAATGACTGGCACTGCAGTTAGACACGATTGATATAGTAACCATTTGTATATGAGAAAAGAAGATATTCACGTAAGTAGGAATCTGTCACAGATAACCAGAAAACCGTGCAATTATGTTCCCTGTTGTAATCTAGAACTGGTCACTATATTCTGTTATCTACATTTTACAGTTTGTTCGTTTCTACGAGTAAACACAAATGAGCATCTCCATTCTCCCCGTTTGGTTTGTAATGAAGCAATCCCTTGCCGTTTAAAAGTAACATGTTCAGTTTCTACAAACCAACGGAGCACTATCAAATTGTGGTTACCGGCACAACTAACCTAGTATTGAACCATAGCCACCCGGACGCAAGCCATTTGTGGTTACATCAACGCATCTCGCAAGAATTGTTATTTAATAATTCGGAGGAAAATGGATCTTAATATTGGTTCACAAATCGTTGATAACTGTTAACTTAATTGTTATAACAGATTTACTGATTGATAACTATATTTACCTTTTAAGATTCGATATGCGAGTCATAAGACTCAAGTAAGATTCAAATTAATTTTGCATATGTAAGTAACCGTTACTTGACTTCCTCTTTTGATCCAAATAAACTTTACTTCATACCAACACGATAAACTATTTTACAGAATAATTACCTTGAACCGTTACCCAGTAACAGTGACCTTATTTCAGACAAATTCCACCTGCTCTTCCGAGCAATTCTGCTTCATATCAGTAAAGAAATGTTATTTTGCAATATAAAGGTTCCAATGTTCCAAACATCTGAAATCCAAGAAAGTTAATATATTGCAGCAGACAGCACGTCGCCGACTGGACGTTCATAGTTAAGAGTGGGGTACAGTTTGTTTGTATTCTACGTCCTATTAACAGCCAGGGTCATTTAAGGACGTGCCTGGTTTTGGTGGGGTACAGTATTAAATGGTTATTCTAAATATAATATATTTGTGCCGCATTTTGTTGACTTTCTTCACAACTGATAAAACGATGAAGGTATGCCTTTTATTTTGCTCAAAGTGACAAATCATGTCAATCTAAAACAGGCGGTTATAAAACAGTTGCAATAACACGTTCAGTGAAACATTTCCGGCAGATGTCAATTACTGAACAACGCATATCATTATGATTGAAGTTACATACACAACAGACACCATTTATATACAAATGTTTTCCGATACAACATGGGTAAAGGAACAAAAGAACATGACTACAAAAGACAGCGGGCGCGGGCAGCAGCCTGTTGACATACGATACAGTATGGAGTCTATCAAAAGGCATTTGTAACGTCCAAGTATATTGGAAATAGAAAGTTATTCTTCCGTAAAATAAACCTTCCTCTTCACCAAATGTCACCTTTCAAATTAAAATTGAATACACGCCTTATAAATCGTGAAAGTTGTTTTTAAAAAATGAGATAATTTACAATTACCATAAAGGTTAACACTCATTTCCAACATTAGTTAACAGTGTGGCATTTTTAAATCCTCTTCATTAATTTTAATCGGCCGACCACATATTTTTCCAAATATTTGGCCTTAATTGCTTGTATCTATGTGTTGACATTTTCTCAATCTGACGCGTCCAAGACCAGATGTTACAGTTGATGACCGACCTCTCGACATTTACCCGGGATATGATAGGTAGGTGAGGGAATGATCTCCTAACACTTCACACCACGACCGACGGAAGTCCAATATGAAAGGGCTCTGGAAGACCTTAGCACTTGTGGTAAGTTAATGCTTGTGCATATTATATATCAATTAAAACATCCATCAAATTCAACACGAGTAGCTAAAAAAAAAAAAAAAAAATCAACAGCGGCAATATGTTGAAAAAAGAGTAACCAGGTTGTATTTTATAATTTCTGGACTCCTTTGCATCACTGGTGAGCTCTAGAATGACGAATCAGCTTTGTGAAGCAATTTTATTTTAATATTCGGTAAAACTGTATAAACTATTCTTTATATCAATTATTTTGTAAAACTGTATAATCTATTCTTAATATCAGTTATTTGGTATAAATGTATAAACTATTCTTTATATTAGTTATTTGGTATAAATGTATAAATTATTCTTTATATCAATTATTTGGTAAAACTGTATAATCTATTCTTTATATCAGTTATTTGGTATAAATGTATAAACTATTCTTTATATCAGTTATTTGGTATAAAAATATAAACTATTCTTTATATCAATTATTTGGTAAAACTGTATAATCTATTATTAATATCAGTTATTTGGTATAAATGTATAAACTATTCTTTACATCAGTTATTTGGTATAAATGTATAAACTATTCTTTATATTAGTTTTTTGGTAAAACTGTATAAACTATTCTTTATATCAATTATTTGGTATAAATGTATAAACTATTCTTTACGTCAGTTATTTGGTATAAATTCATAAACTATTCTTTATATCAGTTATTTGGTATACCTGTATAATTATGTATAAACTATTCCTTACAACAGTAACCAGGTTGTATTTTATAATTTCTGGACTCCTTTGCATCACTGGTGAGCTCTAGAATGACGAATCAGCTTTGTGAAGCAATTTTATTTTAATATTCGGTAAAACTGTATAAACTATTCTTTATATCAATTATTTGGTAAAACTGTATAATCTATTCTTAATATCAGTTATTTGGTATAAATGTATAAACTATTCTTTACGTCAGTTATTTGGTATAAATTCATAAACTATTCTTTATATTAGTTATTTGGTATACCTGTATAATTATGTATAATCTATTCTTTATATTAGTTATTTGGTATAAATGTATAAACTATTCTTTATATCAGTTATTTGGTATAAATGTATAAACTATTCTTTATATCAGTTATTTGGTATACACAATGTAAATATATAAACTTTTCTTTATATCAGTTATTTGGTATACACAATGTAAATATATAAACTTTTCTTTATATCAGTTATTTGGTCATCTTCGCTAGCCAAGGCTTCTGATTACGTTACACTTCACGAACCCTTGGCAGATATAGGCGTCAGTTCTGGCCCTCTAGCGGCGATTCGAAATGACCACCCTTCACGCATAAAATTTTCGACCAATCAAAACAAGCGTTACCGATTTACTTCATCGGTGATGTTTACAAACACACATCGAGGTTTGGTGTCATTTCGATGAGATATGTGATCAATGACTTATATGAATTGATCAAACACTGCGAATGTTCCCCCAAAGATTGTGATTTTTGTATTTAGGTAAAATGCCATGACATAGTCGGCAATGTAGCTCTGTACTGGGTGCCGAATTTTTTGTTTACTGCGAAACCAAGCCAGAATGTAAAACGCGATTTGATTGGATGCCCTGGGATTCCAGGGCGCGACGGTTTGAACACGACTATATCCGCCAAGGGTTCGTGGAGAGTAACGTAATCAGAAGCCTTGGCTAGCGAAGATGTTATTTGGTATACACAATGTAAATATATAAACTTTTCAATCATTTGGTACAAATTTTTCTTACTTAACTTCGGTTACTTTAATTATTTGGTATACATCTATACACCATTTCTATATAAATTATCTGGTATAAATGTAATATTCAATTATCATTTTCTTCCAGGCAATTATATTAGGAATCCACGTGAGTAACCTTGAAATTACCACTGTTTAGTGTCTACAGCTTTTAGATAATATATCTTACAGTAAATGAAAAGTGACCAGAGACTGGGAGATGTGACGTCACTAGTAAGAATCATGGATATTGACTTGGTTATATGTTTGTATAGTGGGAGAGACGTAAGAATGGGCAGGAGTTTTCAGTCGGAATCAATGTATATGACGTTAGTAAAATCATTGTGTGAAATGTTAATTTAAGGATGTGCCGTTATAGTAAGAATTGGCAGGTATGGCGTTATAGTAAGAAATAGTGGGCGTGGCGTTATAGTAAGAATGAGTGGATAAGACGTTATAGTATGAATAAGTGGGCGTGTTCAGTAAGGGTTCAATGGGTGTGATGTTAAAGTAAGAATGAGTGTGTGACATTATAGTAAGAAATAGAGGGTAAGACGTTTTATTGCATTTTTGCCAGTGAAATATAGAGATTTATCAAACTAATAAAACTTATATTTTCACTGCAGCGATGAGCAGTGAAAATATAAGATTTTGCAGTGAAAATATTAGTTTTTCAGTGAAATTGTAAGTTTTTCGTTTTTCACCAATCTCAGCGGACCTTTGTATTCACCTCGTTGAAACTTGCCGATTTTTCCAATCGAAGCGGAGATAGATAAATTGGTTATTTTGCTGTATTTCTGAAATTTTCAGACTAGTTTTTGACAAAAAAATCACTTGACGTTAGCTATTCATGTACAGATTATATGCCTTTCAAAATGGCGCCGTCAAGTTGACGCAGAGTAACGTCACAAAGAGATGACGTCATTACTGATTCCCGCACTTTTTGACACTATTAATTTTCGATGTTTTTAATTTTGATTTTAGGTTTATGAAATGTAATAAAAAGAAAATTGAATGGTTTCCCGTTAAATATAACATATATTTCACTCGTATGACAGAGTATTTCGATATTTGTCACTCGTGCTTCGCACTCGTGAAAATATCGATATTCTGTCATACTCGTAAAATATAATTATGTTATATTAAACGGGAAACCATTCAATATCCTCTATATAGTAAGAATGAGTGGGTAAGATGTTATAGTATGAAATAGTGGGTAAGACGTTATATAGTAAGAATTAGTGGGTAAGACGTTATAGTAAGAATTAGTGGGTAAGACGTTATAGTAAGATTTAGTGGGTAAGACGTTATAGTAAGATTTAGTGGGTAAGACGTTATATAGTAAGAATTAGTGGGTAAGACGTTATAGTAAGATTTAGTGGGTAAGACGTTATAGTAAGATTTAGTGGGTAAGACGTTATATAGTAAGAATTAGTGGGTAAGACGTTATATAGTAAGAATTAGTGGGTAAGACGTTATAGTAAGAATTAGTGGGTAAGACGTTATAGTAAGATTTAGTGGGTAAGACGTTATAGTAAGATTTAGTGGGTAAGACGTTATAGTAAGATTTAGTGGGTAAGACGTTATAGTAAGCATAAGTGTGCGTGTTCAGTAAGGTTCAGTGGTTGGAGTGTTAAGTAAGAATGAGTGGGTGTGACATTAGAGTAAGCATCAGTGGGTGTCACGTTATAGTAAGAATAAGCTGGTGTTTTCAGTAAGGTTGAGTGGGTGTCACGTCATAGTAAGAATAAGCTGGTGTTTTCAGTAAAGTTCAGTGGGTGTGATGTCATAGTAAGAATAAGCTCATGTTTTCAGTAAGGTTCAGTGGGCGTGATATTATAATTATTATTATTGCTCGAGACATTCTAAGAACCCAGATAAGTTTAATATATCATTCAATTACACGTGACAAAAAATGTAAATAACGTAAAAATTGCGAATTTTAAATTAATGTCAACAAGTTGTGTATCTAAAAACCAATGCAAACTGTGAGTTTAATAACGTAAACAAATTGTAAATTTTGAAATAAAGTCAACAGGTTGTGAATTAATAACGTATACAAATTGTGAATTCAATAACATATAAAATTATAAATTTGATAAAGAAAACGAATTGTGAATTCAATAACGTATACAAATTATGAATTTGATATAGCAAACGAATTGTGAATCATGTTTGTTGATTGTATATGCTGACACAAGATTTTGTCGCGGGTGAACCAGTAAGTTTTACACAATGAGTAAATTTAATTTTCGGCTTTGTAGACTGTGGTTTCTACAGATACCTGGGCGGCAAATGAATTCGAGGTAAGTTTTAGATTGTCATATTTCAAAATTACGAAGTTGATAAAATTACAGTATCAATGCCTCTCTTTATTTAAATATTAAAAACAAATTCTGATTTTCGTAAGTACCCTTCTGGATTTCCACACTTTTTGGACTTAAGCATTACTGGCCAGTCCTAGCAGGACGAAACAGCTATATGATGTCCCTAACTTCTCTGGCGAGTCCTAGGTGGATGAAATAGCTGTGTGGTGTCCCTAGAATCACTGAAGAGTCCTAAAAGGACGAAACAGCTGTATGATGCAATTTGATATTGATTATTTGACATAACATTAATCACTTCCAAGTCGTTTGTCAATAAACCCCACGTCAAACTTTTTTGTCAATACTTACATATCTAGAGATCGGGCCAATCTATCCCAGCGTCTGTAATGGGAAGTGTGAGTTTTCGTAAATGGCTATATTCAACGAAATTTGAAATCATTATAAACAATTACAAGATATTTGTTTCACTTTCCTTGCACTAGGTCTACATAAGTTGGTATGATGCACTGTTAAAGAGATAATAAAGTACCTTCCTTTATGACAGGATTTGGCCGCGGAGTGTGATATGATCATCAGCTCCTTCAACCCCATCAAAATGAAGTGTCAAAACAAGAAATGTAAAGAGGTTACAGATGACGATGGAAATATCATAAAACGCAAGTGTTTAAAGAAAAACAGGTGTTGTTACGTACAGGAATGTCAGGAATGGCTGTGTTTGCCGAGACTTAAGGAGACCGGAAATAAGCTGGAGCTTACACAGGGAAATGAATGATGTTATCGTGCACGTCATTTGACATTTCATATCGATATTATGTTTGAAAGCAAATCTACAATCTTTTATATTGTGTAATGAAAAAAATAAGATTTGTAAAAGAATTTACGTGGCAAAAAAAAAAAAAATAAAAAACAGTCTCAGATACACATCAAATTAATGCAATGCAAAAGCAAAAATCTCCCAAAATTCTCCAATTCAATAAATGCATATAACTAATTCTGAATTCTGTGGTATTTCTTCCATTTTTGTTTAAAAAAATCTAAAACATAACTTTGTCATTTATATGTCTCAGAGAAAATTTCCTTAAAGTCGCAGGTGATAAAAAGTGTACATGTAATCAAATATTGCAAAGCTGCTGGCAGCGCCCATCACAAATTGACCCCCTGGTTTATTGAGTCTTTGTTGTCCTCGATTTCAAGTTCTATTGGGTATATCTGATCCACATGGTCAATAAAGTTTGTTGTTATCTAAAGATAACAAATCATTTATAGGTGAAAATGAAAGGCTTTTCAAGGTCTCTTTTATCAGTTCTGATAAGAGTGGGAAACAGTTTGTCAAATCTTTCCGTCAAAATCAGTGTTGAATATATACACTACATGTATAATACTTTTTTTCACAAATTTATCAGCTTACATCTTAGAATAAGTAGTGATGCAACAAATGATTAATTCTAAAGAATACTAATAATTTCAACACTGTATCGCCCAAACATCACTTCTGGGTCTCTGATGATTGTATACCAAATTGGAGGAGTATGACATATAATAAATACCTAAGGACTTGAAGCCTTTCAAAAACTTACCCCAAAAACCTTTTTGAGCTGGGACACAGAGTCAGGGAGAACAGTATAAACTAGCTCATTTTACAGAATTGTTCAGTTTTTATCTTTAGGATATGAAATCTCAATGCATTTAATAGACAGTATATTACTGAAGTTGAAATGGATTACAAAGTAACCAGAACTTGAGGTTTATAATGCCCATAGATTATATCCAAGGACTTACAGCACTCAATTGACATTTCCCCATACTTATAGACTTAAAAAGAAAAATTCAAATTGAGTTTTGATGCAAAAATGTTAAGTTCAAAACATTGTAAAATTTGAAAAAAAATTCCCACAATATTTCAACATTAATTTGCGGAAACCTCACTCCCAGACCTCTGATGATTACAATGTATATGTACAATACACAATTTAAAAGAGTAAGGGGTGTGGAATATCTACTTATGGAGTTGGAAGCCATCCTTAAACAGGAGTGGTTGCCAATGCAACTTGTACCTGTTAAAATGACTTACTATAGATCAGTCTGATGCTGAAGAACAAACATCAAAACTTAGAAATTATAGAACAAAACAACTGTTGTTTTTATGATGTCTTTATTACAGTTTGTGACATCATTGGCACATCCGTGGTCACTGGCATGTTAACATCATCTTTCACCTCATATTCAAGTCTAACTTCTTATCATTTTCAAATAGAATATTCAAATTCACAAAAGTGATCCATTTGATAACCATGCTGGTCTGAATGTGACAATCTACAACAGGAGATGGGACTTCCAGTATTCTGACACAAAGGTTTTGTCACCTGAACCCAAGACCCAAATCTACTGTGGCCCCTCTTTGTCATTTTCCCCTAAACAATACTGACTGATTCAAAAGGAATTTATGACATTTTCTGGAATGTCCAGTACCCAGTCACAACCAAATATTATTTTTCTGGTTGCTTCTGTCATGTACATATGTACCATGATAGGTGTCACTACAGCAATCTTGAGAAGAATCTAATTAAGACTACAGTCTCTGCTGAATTGATTTCCTGATCACACATTTCAGGGTTACACACATTAGGTTTTAACATACTTGGAATTAGCTGTACATTGTTTCCATAGAAACCCTGACGATATCCTTCAATAACATCTCTACTTGTCTGTTTGTCTTAATTCAGATCTCCATCTCCAACTGTCAGTGTAGAAAATGTCAGTCAATCTTTAAGTAAGATGTTGATACCACTGGCAGATTTAGGGAAATATCAGTAATAGATATAAGATGTCTGTACCAAAACTGGTGTGGGCAAATATCAGACATTCTCTAAGACACTGATAGCAATAAGTTATTGATACTCCTGGCAGTTTTCGGGAAACAACAGTCTTAGCCTAAGACGTCGGTACCACAACTGGTGTGGGGAAAAAGCGGTTGGATTGTCTATGCTCCTTCAAATATTCTCCTCCCTTCTCCTCATAATCCTGTCGAGATATGCTGTGGGCAGTGAAGTGGGGAGACAAGGCCCATTTCCTGGCCCCATACCAAGTATCCAAAATTGGGTTAGCTAGAAAAATTAAATAAAAAGTATTAGTAGGTTTGTAATTATATACACAGTTAACTGTAATATTGTAAAATTGACGTATAAATGCATACATGTAAAAAGGGATTATTATAGACCTCCAATGCCCCCACCCCCACTAATTTACAAAGAGTGTGTGTTGGGTTAAACCACTGGCCACACTATTACAGTACTATTCCTGAAAGAACATATATTGAAGTATATCTAATTTCTAAAGATTCAAAATAAAACAAATATTAAAAAATGTTTTGACATGAAAATGTTTGGGTAATTTTTATAGACTAAAAGCAGGCATGAATATGTTTCAGTACTGTTATGTATATACGTAATTTACGTACAATATTTAAACCTAACTTCAAACAACAGAGTATATCATTATCTCCACAAGTTTTGTTTTATTGATCATGAAAGGTACCTTGAAGGACACAGATAGTGAATGATTTTTATTTGGATGAAATTTTTATCATATATACTTTTCTCACACAAATCACTGAATGTTCTCCCATTGCATGTACATTGTATTTACAGTTGCAATTGCATGCATTAGTTGGGAACATGAAGAGATAGATAGGAGAAAATGAATTCTTAAGGGTGTAGCATGAAAATGTCAACCCTTAGGATGAGAATCTTTAATGTCTATCCCTTGACACAGCCTCAGATTACAAAACAAGTGCAATCAATGATTGCGAAAGCTCACCGGCGGCAGCAATCACACTATGCATTCATTTTTTATGTATGTATAAGCATGTCATTTTGAAATTGTATGTCACATAATATCGCTCCTAGACCTCTAATAGATGTACATGTATACACCAAATAAGAAGGGTGTGGACTTACAAGCTTTCCAAAACTAACCCCCAAAATCTTTAAAGTGGGTTTTTGTCAAAAAAGTTAATCCACTAAATGGTAAAATGCCAAACAAAATCACAATTTTTTTTCTGCATGATTTTGCCACAGCATCACTCCTGGATCTTTAATGAATGTATAGACCAAATTAGAAGGGTGATAGGTGTATACTTTTGGACTTACCCCCAAAACTATAAAGTGAGTTTTGGTGCCAAAAAAGTTAAGTCCACAAAAATGGTAAAATGCGAAGAAATCACAATTTTTTTCGGCATGATTTTGCCAAATTAGAAGGGCATGAGGTGTATACTTTTGGACTTACAAGCTTTCCAAAAACTGACCCCAAAAACTTTAAAGCGGACGCAGATGCCGGGGTGACAGCATTAGCTCTCGGTTACTCATAACCGGTGAGCTAATAAAGAATATTTCTCCATGTTAAAGGTTCTACAAGTTCGAATTGTGCACAAAATACCAACCTATTCATCCTGCTGAGCTTTTACCCAACATAAAGGCAAACATGATTCATAGGTTATAAAACTTCAAGTCTTGCATCAAAAACATTTACCTGGATAAAACGGCTACAAATACATGAGTTTTTTTTGTAAACTTTCCAAGGTTTTGCCAGTAGAAACATTAAGACTGTTCCTGAATGTAACATACCTGCACATGAGACATTGAAGAGGGACTGGAATGGCCTCATTTCTAACAATTCTGTCTCCAGTCTCTGTTGAAAGTTCCGGAAATTTGCATTTCCCCCAGTCAAAAACACATTCTGAAATTCAAGTTATATGATGGATGTGAAATGTACATTGTACCAATTTTTTTTTCTGGCCTACTGAAGTATATCAAAGTGACTGAATTTTTATCTAATGAAACAAGCAGTCTGAGAGTATTGCTAAAGTAATACATATCCCTTATCAGCCCACGCTAAAAATAATAACAGTGATCTTGACCTTGAACCCAAAACCCTGAAACTCGAACTTGATCTGTAGCTATTATACTGAAGTTACATATCAACTTTCACCAAATAAACTTTGAAGCATGGTTGAGAAAAGTGCTGATATTGGAGTGGACGGACAGATTGCTGGACAGACAGACAGACGGGGAGGAAAGCCTAAAGTCCAGGACTGGGACATGGTAAGTGAAGGTAAATACAGATACATACCCACCATGATTCAATGAAAGGAACAAGTAAACAGCTGTAATACAGATGTACTTACCTGAGCCAGTCTATTCTGTCGATCAGCATCATGCTTTTTGAGGACATAGTTCATGGTTTCTGCTATACCAGCTTGTTCCAGGCCCAGCATGGACGGCTGGAATAGGAGTTCTGGTACCCTGATATGTAATGGTATAAGATAGAATCATTACCTCCATATACAACACAACATCTCTGTATAAATGAACCATTACCTAAATTATACATTCTGACAGAATAGCCATCCCGCAAAAAAATCATGTATATACTAAACAATACTCTGTAGCCAGGCTGGCGGATACATAATAATGACCATAGAATGAGAGAATTACAATTTCACACTTGCAAAGATTAATTTTTCAGATACCATTTATAACAAATATACAGTTACATACAAATGCATATTCATTAAAAGTGTAATATGTTTTGTTTTAATGTTATTTTTATTGGGGCTGTCCCCTCTATACTTATGGTAGACTGATTACCTGATTCTCTCTATAGCCAAGTGTAGCCTATAGTACTCTGCTATATCAAACACGCCCTGGTTATCCATGCCCTTATCAAGCTCCCTGTGGAAAATTAAACATTGACAGATTTAATTGCATTTTAATACTACATTAATATTTGAAATCAATGTAATAGATTTAAAGGCCTACATAACTGAAGCACCATTTCATTTGCTTTTTTAATCGAACTACACAATTTTTCAACCAGAATATTATGGTAAAAAATTACAAAACAATTGGCAACAAAAATTATATCATACTAATAATGGAATCTGACTGATACAACACTGGTTACTGCAAATTCAAGATTTCTAACCAAATCTAAAACTATGACAATAAAAACTTTGAAAATATGATAGAAAGTGTGAGGCAATTCAATACTGTCTGATTTCATCTGTACTTAGACATTGAAGAGCTGTTTCCCTGCTAAGGTTTGTACTTAAGACATTGAAGAGCTGCTTCAATGCTTAGCTTTGAACTTAAACATTGAAGAGCTCTTTCCTTGCTAAGAGCTCTTCAAGATATTGACCTGTTTCATCCAATAACATGAACTGAATACTTTCATAGAAACAACTCACAGCAAGCAACTTACTTTTGAAACTCTGGGTCATGTTCCCGTAACTGTGTTTCAAGTTCCTCCAGTGTTTCCTCCTCAGCTTCTGAATCACTATCAGCATTCTCAGGGTGCTGCCAATGCAATATGACAAATAATTTAGAGTATAATTCACAATTTTGGCTAGATTTTGGCCAAGGAAACTTTCTGCTTAAAAAATTATTGAAATTGGTTCACATGTTTTGAATAGTTAAAACAGTAAATGTATTTTGTGGCAATATTTCATCAAAATTTCATTCTGTTAATACAGGATTTGTCTTTCTGATTGAAGGCAAGTTATCATTTGCTTTATTGGCACATGCAGTTCGATGTAAAGCAATGAAAAGGAGGTTGCAGTCATATTCTTCTGAATATGCTCAAAAATAAACATATAATAGCATTTTCTGAGATAAAGTATTGTTATACATTGATGGTCTACTGTCTATCGGGTGCAGAAAAGTTTTTGAAACTAGCAATGCCACAAATTGTTTCTTGTGCCAGACTTGATTTCTATATTCTCCTTTGAACTGGAGACAAATGTCACTTTTTTTTAAGAGACAACTATTATATTGCCTTCCACATATAGTTGTCATGGTTACACTTACTATTTCCTTATAAACCTCCCAGTCAGCGTCATTCTGGCCAAAGGTGTCTTCTTTCTTCTTCTTCTTAGATCCACCTGTGTTGTAGGACAGCAGACAGGGACACTCATATTAACACACTTATCAACGCCCAGTTGTTCAAAAGGGGATTATGCCAATCACAGTTTAACAACAATTCTAATATTCTGATAAAATCCTTTCTAGTAAAACTTTCAATGATACTCTATAGCACTCTTCAGTGTCTTCCTACTTGCCTATTTCAGGAATACATTTTATAGATTTTGAGGTTATGAGGAAAAGAAGAGATAAGATTGTCACTAAGTAAGTGATGAAGCTAATTGCTACCAATGGATGGGCCCTGGACAACTATTCTGTTTGATGTTTTGAACTCTTCAATAGACAGAGTACTGATTAATACTGATCCTTATTCCACTTAACCATAATAAATTAATCATGTCTGAGAAAAATGTCATCTCAGTATAGTTTATGCTAATCTTTTTACACAGCACTGGTTAAAGTGTTGATCAAGTGTTGGTAAGTGACACTGTAATAAACGTACTAATCAGCTGTGCTTACCTCCGGCCAGCTGTGTGATGATTTTCATTCTTTGTTGAGATGCCAATGTTCGACGCTTAGCCATGTCTGATTTTCTCTGCTTTCTCTTTGCACGAGCATCTATCAATTTCTAAATAAGTACACACAAGTTACAATTGATTGCTCTTAGTCTTTCTTCATGTAATCATATAAATTTTAGACAATATGCCACTTCCTGTTAAAATTACAAGCTTCTTTGACTTCACTTACTGTTAACATACCTGTCTCTTTGACCTCACTTCCTGTAACCAGCCGTCAAAGTTCATCAGCCTTTTAATCTCCAATTTCTTGTCTTCCTCGATTTCCTATGAATAAATGAAGACATCAATAAATGTATAATGTCATTATTATGGGGGAACTGTCAAAAATATAAAATCAAATAAGAATATTTCATTTCAAGATGATTGATAGAATCAATAATCTAATATGTTGGCATGGCGATCTGTTGGTTTGAGGGTTTACAACCTCAAAACAGCTAAGGTCACATGAGGAGAGTGTGAAGGATGATGGGTGGATGTAATAAGAGTTGATTTTAAAGATAACATAAATTTACAAATTCATGAAGTACATATCTGGAAGGTGAAACAAAATTCATGGTGCTATTATAATTATAAACTTTGTAAGTAAGTGAAAACAGATTACAAAAGCTTCACAGGAAGATAAGTTCAGAGTTGTATAACTATTTCCAATACACCTTGCAGGCCTTATTGTTTGCTGGCACAAAAAATATTCTTGTGCTAACAAATATGTTAATTCAAAGATTTTTCATATCAAACTGTAAATAATTTGAGTTTGAGAGCATGAGCAACAATATAAGTGATCATTTTGAACCCAATATTCTACAGATGGCCTGTTATCATTATCCATTTAAAATTAGATGAACTTTGATGCTGTAATACCAGACCAGTTACTAACTTTTTGACGCTTGGCTCTTTGGAGAGCTTGTGCTTTCATTCTGCCTTCTCGAGCATTCTTCAGCATCCTCTGGCGTTTCTTGATGGACAACTGATCAGGGGTCAACTGGTCATCAGGGATGTCCAATAGATCATAAACAGGGACCTTGGCCTGTTGCTGTAATGATAGAGGTCAATGTTACTGTCAGGCCTTCATACAGTGACATGTTAAACAGCTACTGAAACCATGAAGGTCATGGATACAGCCAAGCTTTCATATGGAAGCAAACATGTTGAACAACTACTGTAACTAAGGATTTTAAAGTTAAAGTCACACTTTCATACAAAGACATGTTAAACAGCTACTGTAACCACGAAGATCAAGTTTGGATACAGAAGCAGGTTGTGTTGCAGATACTGTAACTGCTGACATAAAGTTTATGGCTAAGTTTTGATACAGAGACAAGTTGAACTGCTAGCTGTAACCACCAAGGTCATGTTTATATGATTTCTGACAATATGCAATGCACAAAATATTTTACTAAAAGTACCAGAAGTTGATAATGGACATTTGTGTTTCTACCTCATGCAATTGAACACATGGTCAACTCTCAGCACAGGTGTAATTGTCATTACTACATCATAGAAATGCTTGAAAAATCTATTTCATTTCTAATTGTTTAAAATCTAAGAACTTCAATTTCCTCAACATACACAATGTGAAAATCCTCAATGAAAATTTCCATTGTTTTTTGAATTGCTATTCCCCCTTAACAATTATTATCCTTTATCATAATAGTATGAAATATCGACATACAATGTAACAGTCAGTCACACATTAGGACAATAATGCAGACTATGACAAGTCAACATTTGAAATCAAAGTTTTTCAGAAACTTGGTGTAACAATGGCCTGTCAACACGTGACTATGCAATAAAACAATATGGTATACAGTTATATAACAATGTACTCTCATACATTATTATATTTAATTTGTCATTTACAATAGCAGAAAATAGTGAATTTTGATTACTGAACAAAAACAGCACACTATGTAATAAATGTGATATCTCTTACTTCTTCCTCTGGAGGTGGGTCGATACCAAGGATCTTGGCCTTTGCTCTCTGGATATTCCCTGTCAACTTATTGATTGCTGTCTGCAATTCTTCTGCTGAATCAAACTCTGACCCCTGTAAGGCTCGCTAGGGAACGATATAAACATACAGATAAGGGATCGCTAGGGAACGTTATAGACATACAGATAAGGGATCGCTAGGGAACGTTATAGACATACAGATAAGGGATCGCTAGGGAACGTTATAGACATACAGATAAGGGATCGCTAGGGAACATTATAGACATACAGATAAGTGATCGCTAGGGAACGTTATAGACATACAGATAAGGGATCGCTAGGGAACGTTATAGACATACAGATAAGTGATCGCTAAGGAACGTTATAGACATACAGATAAGTGATCGCTAAGGAACGTTATAAACATACAGATAAGTGATCGCTAGGGAACGTTATAGACATACAGATAAGTGATCGCTAGGGAACGTTATAGACATACAGATAAGGGATCTCTAGGGAACGTTATAGACATATAGATAAGGGATCGCTAGGGAACGTTATAAACATACAGATAAGGGATCGCTAGGGACCGTTATAGACATACAGATAAGGGATCGCCAGGGAATGTTATAAACATACAGATAGGGGATCGCTAGGGAACATTATAAACATACAGATAAGGGATCGCTAGGGGACGTTATAGACATACAGATAAGGGATCGCTAGGGGACGTTATAGACATACAGATAAGGGATCGCTCGCTAGGGAACGTTATAAACATACAGATAAGGGATCGCTAGGGTACGTTATAGACATACAGATAAGGGATCGCCAGGGAACGTTATAGACATCCAGATAAGGGATCGCCAGGGAATGTTATAGACATACAGATAAGGGATCGCTAGGGGACTTTATAGACATACAGATAAGGGATCGCTAGGGAACGTTATAGACATACAGGTAAGGGATCGCTAGGGAACGTTATAGACATACAGATAAGGGATCGCTAGGGAACGTTATAGACATACAGATAAGAGATCACTAGGGAACACTATAGACATACAGATAAGGGATCGCTCGCTAGGGAACGTTATAGACATACAGATAAGGGATCGCTCGCTACGGAACGTTATAGACATACAGATAAGGGATCGCTAGGGAACGTTATAGACATACAGATAAGGGATCGCTAGGGGACGTTATAGACATACAGATAAGGGATCGCTCGCTAGGGAACGTTATAGACATACAGATAAGGGATCGTCAGGGAATGTTATAGACATACAGATAAGGGATCGCTAGGGAACGTTATAGACATACAGATAAGGGATCGCCAGGGAACGTTATAGACATCCAGATAAGGGATCGCTAGGGAACGTTATAGACATACAGATAAGTGATCGCCAGGGAATGTTATAGACATACAGATAAGGGATCGCTAGGGGACTTTATAGACATACAGATAAGGGATCGCTAGGGAACGTTATAGACATACAGATAAGGGATCGCTAGGGGACGTTATAGACATACAGATAAGGGATCGCTAGGGAACGTTATAGACATACAGATAAGGGATCGCTAGGGAACGTTATAGACATACAGATAAGAGATCGCTAGGGAACGCTATAGACATACAGATAAGGGATCGCTCGCTAGGGAACGTTATAGACATACAGATAAGGGATCGCTCGCTACGGAACGTTATAGACATACAGATAAGGGATCGCTAGGGAACGTTATAGACATACAGATAAGGGATCGCTAGGGGACGTTATAGACATACAGATAAGGGATCGCTCGCTAGGGAACGTTATAGACATACAGATAAGGGATCGCCAGGGAATGTTATAGACATACAGATAAGGGATCGCTAGGGAACGTTATAGACATACAGATAAGGGATCGCCAGGGAACGTTATAGACATCCAGATTAGTGATCGCCAGGGAATGTTATAGACATACAGATAAGGGATCGCTAGGGAACGTTATAAACATACAGATAAGGGATCGCTAGGGAATGTTATAGACATACAGATAAGGGATCGCTAGGGAACGTTATAGACATACAGATAAGGTGAAGATCATGACCACATAGTTATTGTCACATGAGCTTACTACTAGCAGACTTGCTAAAGACCATTTGATATAGAAAATTTACAAAATCATACATCTACATTTATGTGTATATGACAAATAACAGTATTTTCAATTGAAGACTTTAATTAACACTAAATCAATCTGTAATTGTTTACAGGATAAAGTGAGATTCTAGCTTGTGTTACAGAAGAAGATTGTAGTAGCATTGTTGAGTGGATCGTAAGTAAACTAAGTAGTAATCACCCAATTGTGACAGTAACAGGTCAGCCATGTTGGTTAAAAGGTTTCATCTAGCTAAGACAGGCATCATCAGGACAAAAAGTTGTTATTATAGTATTTAGGAGTAAGGTACAGAGATGAGGTTAAGTGGGGTACATGTTGTCATGAACTGTCATTTTGTCAAGCTATACGCCATCATTGTAGTCAGGTTATACACCATCATTGTAGCAAAGTTGCCATGTATATGTGATCATTGCAATGTAACATTATAATTGTGATTAAGTTAATACAATGTTATTACAGTAACTCCTTTTGGCCCTACATACATTAAATTCTTCATCATCTTCGTCCTCCAATAATTCCTGCAGACTCATCAGCTCCTGTAGTCGTTCCTCATCATTCCTCAGCTATCAAGACAAGAAAATGAAAAACTATCTACATGTCAGGACTTTTTAAGATGTACATGTGAACAATTCGAGGAAACATTTTTCAACTCTTAATAAGTATACATTTAGATAATGCCATTCAAGAAATGATGTCTTTACAAAATTTAATGTTTATACATAGTGGCAATTTACAAACAGCCTTTGTTTTCTGACCTACCTTTTCCACACGTTTCTTGGCATTGACTTCCTTTAGTCTGCGGATCTGCTGGTCACGACGTTCCTTTGCTTGTTTAGCAGAAACTGTCTGCTGATTTCCTGGAGCCTGATAATAAGGTATATTGCAAACTTCATTAATTCCTTGTGAGCATTACCTACTACATAATTTCCTCGTGAACATTACCTACTACATTAATTCCTCGTGTAATAGCAACCAGTTATCCCGGTTCCTCTTCCTCATATCCAGCATTGCATACATATTCAGGTAATAATATTTATCAGTATCAAATGCTTGTACATGTACATTAAAATATATTCAACATTTTCATTTATTTATTAGTCATTTAAACAATTTTCCCTTGTATGAGACAGCAGGTAGTGCTGGCTATTTTTAGGAATTGAACACATCGTAAAAACAATACAAGAATAACTCTGTCTGATTTGATTTTTGCATTGTTATGTGAAAATCAGATTGATTTATAAGGGAAACAAGCAAGCTATGATTTATAAGGGAAACAAGCAAGCTATGATTTATAAGGGAAACAAGCAAGCTATGATTTATAAGGGAAACAAGCAAGCTAACTCAATACAGGCAGGGTAGAGACATAACTTCTAACTTTGTCTTTACGATAACTTAGTTACAGAAATTAAGAAGAAATGAAAAAATGCATATACCATACATTGAACCACTCCAAAATACAGCCGAGATATTATTAGTAAAATAGTCTCGGACTGTCATTATCAGCAGCTTTAAAAGTTGATAAAAGTCCCAATAGTTTATGATTGGGCAGCATATAAATATAAGTTGCCCTGCTATTCCTGTAGAGGGTGTGACAGAAAGCCCTGATGATCGACATACTTACACTAAAACACAGAACCATACCGAACTTAACACGGACGTTTGATCTCCCACATTCTGTATATACTTACACTAACGTAAGGCAGCTGTATTTTGTGAACATTGCCATCATAGTAGTCATTTCCAACCCAGTTATCCAAATCTGTCGCATAGTCTGCAGCTAAATAGCAATGGTCTCTCACCAACTCCTATTCAAATAACAATACATGCGTACTCAAACATTTTAATATGGATTCACTAGCAACACTTTCAGTAATCTCCAACACTTAGGGCTATTCCATTAAAATATCTACCGGACACCAGAACTCCACATTAAATCACTTCTATCCATGGTTGGATTGCCTTCCTTTTACTTATATGTAATTTATTAAATAAATTCTATGGGTGGTACACCTTAACCAAACCTGGAGTCCTGGGGTGGGATAGATGTTTTACTGGAAAACCCCTTACAATAACAATGGGAAATTTCATCTTTTTTATCTATAGTATTGTGTTAAATAATGTGCATTGGCAGAACATCAATTATAACATATTAGGATAAATTAAGGATGGATTATAAATAAATGGAAAATACTTGTAATACAAATTAATCCTGAGAACAGTACCTCAGCCCTACTTAATGTAATGGAAGCGAAGTGGCCAGGGTATTTAAGCTGTAAAAGACGCTGCATGAAGCTATCCAGGTGAGCTCCACCCAAATTGGTGCGGCGACAGGTGGTGCTGTCCATGCGTCCCCCTAACACAGGTAGGATGTGTGTCGCCTGGTAACCACAGTCCACCACTAACGCATCACCTTTGTCTGTTATAAATGTACAAGTATTAGTAGTGTCACCTGTATAACAACTAGTATCACTACATCACTGCACACTTATCAAATCAAAGTCAATGGCTTAATAAGAAGTGAACATTTACCCGCTCCACAAGTCCTTAAATATGTAGGAATATACATTGTTAACAGCATAAAGTAAAGATCATTAGGTTGGTCAAGTCTACACTTAACCCTTGAGAATATATGTTTCTGACTCCACATAACAAGTTTTAATTGTTGTTTGCTTTGCCTGTCTGACATATGTTTTGATCCCCAGATATGTAAGGGTTTAGATATGTAAGGGGTTAACTGAAAGCCCTGATTAAACCACACAATAAAAAAGGACATATTACCTAGTTTTGGTTGATTCTGATAAAGACTGAACAATGCGTCTACACCATAGGCCACCCGTGGTACATGGTAACACTCAAACAGCAGTTCGGACATCTCTGAAAATATATTAGTCTTTAGTACATACATGTCATACAGAATCTTAGATATCAAATATTGTTTAATATTTACCTGTGTTAAAGAATACGAGTCTAACTATACATGTCTGCAGGATGCTGAAGCGACATATATATTCTTGCATTAAAGGCATAAAATATGAAAATCTAACAAGAAGAATTGTTCAAATACTTCTTCATAAGAAACCATAGCTATCAAGTTGAAACATTACCCAAAACTTTAAAACAGTGTCAGAAGATCTCTGGACAATATCAAAATATTGTAATGAACAGAATTATATATCTTTCAACATGTGTATCATTCAATGGTTGCAAAGCTCATTGGCTTCAGTCAATGCAAAATGAATAAGTTTCTAAATATTACATTTCATTGCCAAATTCATTCATTTTATACACAAATAATACAGAGTTGAAAACATTTCAAAAGTAATCTCTAACAAAATTGTTAAATGTATGTTTATATATTAGATTAGAATTATGATGCCAAAAAGGTTTCAACATGTGCAAGCGTTAGATCTATATGCAAGAGGCTGATGGGCTTTAATAGTTTGCCCAAGTTTGAATTATTTAAAATGCCAATTAAACAAATGATGCTCAAAAATGTGATTTACTAATTTTAGTAAATTTTACCCCAGGGGGGAACATGACACCATGTTATGGTAATGAAATTCATAATTTTGTTATAGCAATTTAAGAACCTTTCATCTACATGTATTTATCTATTCTACAATATCTGGATCTTGACAAGCAGATTTTTTAAATGTCTGTTAAGTTGACCCTTTTTGCTCCAAGCCTCATGCCCCTGGGGAGTGGAGACCATATAATTCACAAACATTTGATAGACCTTTGGCCATGGAATGTTTTTTTATGAAAAATTTCATTGAAATTTGTTCTGACACGAGATTTCTGAGAAAATGCAAATTGGTTGCAAATGGAAGATGCACAATAATGGACAAAATGTGAATGAAATACAATGTAGGTCATTTGAGAGTTTATCTCAGGTGACCTAAAATCAAATTTTATTTTACGGTAATAGTAGAGCCTACTTTGGACCTATAGTGGTTGTATATACCGGATAGGAGAGATATGGATATACATGTATATATGGATTTAAAGACTTTCAAAGATTAATTAACCACAACACTTAATTGTTTTAGAGTGAGATGCCAAATTCTCACATCAATCGGTCAAAATCTGAGAGAAAAAATCTGCAGACAAGATTGAAATTATCAAATGGCAATAAATCCTCCAATACTTATAGTTGAATCAAATGTCACTCAGGAAAAACAACTACATATATGATTTAAAGTTTCAAAAAGTGAGAAGAGATTCCCGATAAACCTACTTGATTGACAACAATTAGGTACATATGTAGCCATACCATAATACTATTGGCAAATTTTATATTGGCACTTAAAACATATAATGATCATACTTATCACAAGTTGATGTATGTACCCCGGTATGTTAGACCTAGGTTACAGGTATATATTAATCATGATAATAGTTTGTGACTTATGTTGGCGACAATAGTTTGTGACTTAAGTTGGAGACAGTAGTTTGTGACTTATGTTGGGGACAGTAGTTTGTGACTTATGTTGGCGACAATAGTTTGTGACTAAAGTTGGAGACAGTAGTTTGTGACTTACGACGGCGACAATAGTTTGTGACTTACGACGACGACAATAGTTTGTGACTTACGTTGGCGACAGTAGTTTGTGACTTAATTTGGAGACAGTAGTTTGTGACTTATGTTGGCGACAGTAGTTTGTGACTTACGTTGGCGACAATAGTTTGTGACTTACGTTGGAGACAGTAGTTTGTGACTTACGTTGGAGACAGTAGTTTGTGACTTATGTTGGAGACAGTAGTTTGTGACTTAAGTTGGAGACAGTAGTTTGTGACTTATGTTGGCGACAGTAGTTTGTGACTTACGTTGGCGACAGTAGTTTGTGACTTATGATGGCGACAATAGTTTGTGACTTTTGATGGCGACAATAGTTTGTGACTTACGTTGGCAACAGTAGTTTGTGACTTATGTTGGCGACAATAGTTTGTGACTTATGTTGGAGACAGTAGTTTGTGACTTAAGTTGGAGACAGTAGTTTGTGACTTATGTTGGCGACAGTAGTTTGTGACTTACGTTGGCGACAGTAGTTTGTGACTTATGATGGCGACAATAGTTTGTGACTTTTGATGGCGACAATAGTTTGTGACTTACGTTGGCGACAATAGTTTGTGACTTACGTTGGCGACAATAGTTTGTGACTTATGATGGCGACAATAGTTTGTGACTTACATTGGCGACAATAGTTTGTGACTTATGCTGGCGACAGTAGTTTGTGACTTAAGTTGGAGACAGTAGTTTGTGACTTAAGTTGGAGACAGTAGTTTGTGACTTACGTTGGCGACAATAGTTTGTGACTTATGATGGCGACAATAGTTTGTGACTTACGTTGGCGACAATAGTTTGTGACTTAAGTTGGCAACAGTGGTTTGTGACTTACGTTGGAGACAGTAGTTTGTGACTTATGTTGGCGACAGTAGTTTGTGACTTACGTTGGTGACAGTAGTTTGTGACTTATGATGGCGACAATAGTTTGTGACTTTTGATGGCGACAATAGTTTGTGACTTACGTTGGCGACAATAGTTTGTGACTTACGTTGGCGACAATAGTTTGTGACTTATGATGGCGACAATAGTTTGTGACTTACGTTGGCGACAGTAGTTTGTGACTTACGTTGGCGACAATAGTTTGTGACTTATGTTGGCGACAATAGTTTGTGACTTACGTTGGCGACAGTAGTTTGGGTTACACACAGGCTCTGTTATCAGGATAGGATGTTCCACAGCACTCTCTGTGTTAATTCCCATGTGAGTAAATATGTAGTCGAAGATCTGTTCCTGTTCCAACCAACAAACATATTTTACAACAGGAGTCAACAAATCCTTAACTTTTAATCTGTCGCACTGGACAAATAGATTTGTTTATGTCCCTGTCCTCCAGCAAAATTTACTTTTTGTAAGTTTAAGGTACACAATTGAGTTCAAATAAGTTATTTGTTTGTCAAATGATTTTTGATTGAACCAATATCAATATATAAATATGAATGATGCAACTTCTATTTCATTGAGTGATATTTACTTTTAAACCTATCCTTCACTATTTTCATTAGAACTGTTTTTATCATCTGTGTCATGCAAGAAACAACACTGACAGACTCTCATGTCAGCCTATAATTATTCCAAGTTTTTAGATCTTTAGAATTTTTTGTTTTTTTTTGTTTTTTTGTAAAATTTACCTAAATACTGAAATATTTAAAATTAACATCAAACTTCAACTTGACAATTCACAAGTCCTGTGTACTAAGTGAGATCACTCTTTCTACATAATGTTAATACCTGGACATCATACAGAGTCACCAGGTTCCTGTCAAACTGCGTCCGGAGAATCCATCGAACCACTTCAATGTTGTTAATCTCATTCCCAACTTGCAGTTCAGACTCCTGTGAAGATAATGTGAAATTAAACTGATATTTTCAGTAAAAAGTAAAAGACAGATATATATGTAATCACATGTTATGTTTCACCTGAAGAAATTTCTGAGAAATAATAAATAAAATCAAAAAGTTTCAGAAACATATATGCAGTAGCTGGCAAGAAATAGCAATAACAAACGTCTTGATTCAATTGTCTAAAATCCAATTTGATTGTCTGTTAGCCATTTTGTTTTCCTGATTACACTTAAAATTGAATGGGCACAACTTGGGTCCAAGTGGAAACTACACATGAAGTTTGAAAAATATCCTTCCGGTACTATACTTCTCAAGAAATTGTCATAACAATGACTGATAAATGGTGATAAATAGACTAGTCCACTATGTGATGATAGTGGTCTAAAGATGCAGACAGGTCTAATCAATATTTCAAATATATATATTTCTACAAATACGAAGACGCATGAAGAAAAGTATATCCCCAAGATAAAATTACATACAAATCTGAGATACATCACCTTTAAAAAATGAATTATGATTATTCTCTATATATTAACATGTATGTTTTCACATACTCAATGACATGATTTGAGAATACCTTTTTGCCTCGTTGTTTGGCAGTGATGTTTTTGAAGATCAACTGTGGTTGGTGTTTCTTAACTGTTGCCCAGCCTGCCCGACACTGGTAGGAACCTGTAACATAAACAGACGTAGATAATTTATCCTGATTCACAGAGTCAAGCCTGTAGTGGGAGGTCTGAGATTAATGGTACATTTAATATTTGCATCAACTAAACATGAATGTTATTGAGTATGGCATTATCTGACATTATGAAATTATACTGACTGGTAATTAGAAGTGAAATAAAAATAAAGTAAGTCCTTACCATTGTCTATTACCAGTGGTACACTACTGTCATACAGTGTAGTTGAATAGTCAAACACAGGATCAGGGCTGCATCTTTCATCTTTGAAGGAAAAAATATTTACTGATCCCTTTCCCTGTGCCATATTCTGAAAAACACAAAGACATTGTGAATGAGTAACAGAAATTTATGCTTATAGTAGAAATGTTGTATATTGTCAACAATGTCATCAGCTTTCAAAATGAAAAGACAACCAAGAAGTTTTAACACAATCTTTACTAACTTCATTATTTATATCAATGGGGAAAATAATATGTTTTTACTATTGTATATGAAAGAGAGACAGCAGTGCAAGGTATTACTGTATTTCATTTTGGTAGATAATTTCACAGACAAAATGGTGACATCATCTCATTTGAGATGGTGCACTATTACGCAGGGATCATCTTAATTCAAGATAAAACAAGGTTTATGTGAAGGAAAGTAATCTCAAAAATATACCATGCCATCCCTTCACAGAAATTCATGTTATTTGACAATTTGTACCAAGTGCCCAACTTTCCCCAAGGAGTGAGGACCACATAAGTGAGTGTACGAGATTGTAAAGAAACTACCAAGTTCTAATCATCTACACTATAATTCAATTACCCTGACGTTACAAACTATGAAATGAATGCTAATTTGAATTCTTACTTTGAACTGTCCAGAGTTGACAAAAAAGAACAGATCCCTCGTTCACATGCACATTGTTTTTCCCTCGAGTCGGAGACTTTACTACCTCTTCTACGGAGAGTTCAGATATCTAATTGTAAAGACGGATAATTCCGGAGGAAAATAAATCCGGATAGAGAAAAAAATCCGTCAGTTATATATGCGTGTGTGTTTTTGATAATTCAGTTTTAATATTTTCATCCAAATGAATGATACGATAAACCAAACAATGTAGATAATAGACGCATATATATATACATGTAAACAAACTACCAAGTCTTAATCATCTACACTATAATTCAATTACGGTGATGTTACAAACTATGAAATGAATGCTCATTTGAATCCTTACATTGAACCGTCCAGAGTTGACAAAAAAAACAAAAAAAAAAAAAAAAAACAAGTCCCTCGTTCACATGTATATACATGTGTATATATCAAAGTAAAATTGATAATGTGATGGCATAAAACTCCAACTCGTAGATTTTCAGTAGTCACGGGATGACATGTTTAAATCACTATACCAGCTTCAATTTATTAAAATAAATGCCGACTCTAGATTGAAACATGGTGACCTTAATTTTTTAATAAGCCTGAAATGAATGACAATTAAGTAAGTTTTGGCAAATTAATCCAATCAAAAACATGCATTTCTTGTCTGCAAGTCATTCATAGATGTGATACAGCTTTTAAAAACATCACATGATCTCTAATAAGCAATGTTTAAAAGAGTTCAGGAAATCGACATGTATTATGTGTTTTAAACACCACAAAGATAGTATTAAGACAGCAGTTTAGACTTTCATTTTCTTATTGAAGTCAATAATGTATATGTATCCATTTTATATGCTGAGTGGTGATACAATTTTCTTTTTTAAACACAGATTCAAAACTGATTTGTGTCAAATTTGTGGGAAAACTATATTGTTCAGATTGGCTTTTGACAAGCGTTCATCATACAGATATCCAGTCTGGACGCTTCCTGTGTAAATCTAGAGGAACCGGACTGGGCTGAGCGCCGTTGGTCAGGTAGGTCCCAGTTTCGAGTCCCTGTTTGGTCTTTGCATTTCCCCCTCTCCTGTTACATTTGGCGCCCAACTAATTACATAGGTTATGTTATGGGGTCTCACGTGTTCCTTCAGGGTCAAAAACTTTATCGAAGGAGGGAGGGATGTAAAACAACAGATATTTTGTGTGGGCTTTATATGTAAAACACCGGACACTTTGTATTAGCTTTATATGTAAAACAACAGATTGTTTATGTGTGCTTTATATGTAAAACAACAGATTGTTTATGTGTGCTTTATATGTAAAACAACAGATTGTTTGTATGGGTTATATATGTAAAACAACAGTTTGTTTATGTGTGCTTTATATGTAAAACAACAGATTGTTTGTATGGGTTATATATGTAAAACAACAGATTGTTTATGTGTGCTTTATATGTAAAACAACAGATTGTTTGTATGGGTTATATATGTAAAACAACAGATTGTTTATGTGTGCTTTATATGTAAAACAACAGATTGTTTGTATTAGCTATATACATGTATGCAAAACAACATATACTTTGTGTCGGCTATATATGTAAAACAATAGATACTTTGTATGGGCTATATATGTAAAACAACAGATTGTTTGTATGGGTTATATATGTAAAACAATAGATACTTTGTATGGGCTATATATGTAAAACAACAGATTGTTTGTATGGGTTATATATGTAAAACAACATATTGTTTGTATGGGCTATATATGTATATGTAAAACAACAGATTGTTTGTATGGGTTATATATGTAAAACAACAGATTGTTTGTATGGGTTATAATGTAAAACAACATATTGTTTGTATGGGTTATATATGTAAAACAACAGATTGTTTGTATGGGTTATATATGTAAAACAACATATTGTTTGTATGGGCTATATATGTAAAACAATAATTTGTTTGTATGGGCTATATATGTATATGTAAAACAACAGATTGTTTGTATGGGTTATATATGTAAAACAACAGATTGTTTGTATGGGCTATATATGTAAAACAATAGATTGTTTGTATGGGTTATATATGTAAAACAATAGATTGTTTGTATGGGTTATATATGTAAAACAATAGATTGTTTGTATGGGTTATATATGTAAAACAATAGATTGTTTGTATGGGCTATATATATAAAACAACAGATACTCTGTGTGCGCTATATATATAAAACAACAGATACTTTGTGTGCGCTATATATATAAAACAACAGATACTTTGTGTGCGCTACATATGTAAAACAACAGATACTCTGTGTGCGCTATATATATAAAACAACAGATACTCTGTGTGCGCTATATATATAAAACAACAGATACTTTGTGTGCGCTACATATGTAAAACAACAGATACACTGTGTGCGCTATATATGTAAAACAACAGATACTCTGTGCGCGCTATATATATAAAACAACAGATACTTTGTGTGCGCTACATATGTAAAACAACAGATACTCTGTGTGCGCTATATATATAAAACAACAGATACTCTGTGTGCGCTATATATATAAAACAACAGATACTCTGTGTGCGCTATACATGTAAAACAACAGATACTCTGTGTGGGCTTTATATGTAATTTTAAATACCTAGGGTTGCGAGACAAGATCACAGTAAAAGACCGAGACAGTCTAGTGACAAACCTTGGTTTGACGGTAATTGTAAGTTTTTATTTAGGCGTTATATGCAGGCGTTGACAAATTTAACGCCGATCCATCGTGTGTAAATCATGAGCAGTTAATATCAAGCAATTGTCAAAATACGTTTGTCTTCACATAACCTGTTAATTGAAACTGGACGGCATAGAAATATTCCTCACAATTTAAGATTTTGTCCTTTCTGTAGAAATGACATAGAAGATGAATACCATTTCATTTTAAAATGTCCCTCCTTTAACGGTCTCAGAATAAAATATATAAAGCCTCATTATCGGGTTAATCCCTCTGTCTATAAGTTAATAAATTTACCATCAACGGGTAATGTTAAAGAATTAAGTAATCTGGGCAAGTTCTTATACCAATCATCGTTCTACTCTATTGGCTTCTTGTAACTAGCAGTTTGATCCATACTATTCATTTCCTTATTGAGTCACACACACACACACACACACACACACACACACACACATATATATATATATACAAATATGTGCATGCTATAATGTCACATGTGCATTGCTCTACCCGAGCTTACTTGTATCATTTTTGTATTCTTGTAATTGTATTATGTCGATGAGATGTAATTCTCAAGAATAATAAAGAATTGACTACACGAAATAAATAAAAACTCCGACAAACGTTGTTGACTGTGTAGCTGCTTGGAGGATAAGTTTACCACTACATCACCAAGTTGATACTTAAGGAAGGAGGCAGGGGAGCCAAGCTCGTGTGGTATCAGGACTTTTAATTAATTGTGAGTTATTGACAGTTTAATGTAATAAGTGGCTCTAGGTGGGTACCTTGTAATTACTAGTTATAGGAACACACAGGAATCTCGTGTATATAGTATAACTCATATGTACATAATGTAATATACCGAATCGTTTTGTCATATATGTTATCTATAAAAAACAATGCTTAATTAATCTTATTTTTTGCTGAAAATCATCATCTTTTACTTTTGCCTGATATGATTTTATGTGATGTTTCTACATACATGTTTTGATTACTTTGAATTTTATACACCTACAGATACTCTTTGCTTGAAAAAGAAAGAGACAGGAACTATTGCGAAATAAGAATTCTTTCCGAAAACGATAAATAAATAATCTGTAAATGGTTGGTGCATCGACTTTAGGGATGTTTGTAGGCGTATTGATTTTTGGCATTATTACAGATTTTTAACTTGATGATTACATATGTAGTAAGTAACTTAGGTCACACGGAGCTCAATCTTGGTGTGTTTTATCGACTACGGGATGCACATAACCTCATTGACTATGGCATGAGGTCAAATGCAATGCTACTTTAAAAGATAAAAAGTCGTTGTAGTAAAACCATCAGTCTTCTTGCGTAATTGCATCCTCAATTGTATTTCCCATTAGGTATTGGTAATGGAATGGCTGTCTGTTTCCGGACATATTGACAGTTTTCATCACGTTAGACGACTGTAGGAGGGACAACAGCTTTCTCCAGGTATGATATTTCACATTTAAATGTACACTAGTAACACAAAATACAGGACATTTAAATCTAGATAAGCAATACATGTTAAATACAGATTTTAAATCACAGAGATATCGTTATATAACGTAATAACGTAAAATTCTCACATGAATACAATATAAACATGTTTAATTTAGACTCTAAG
This sequence comes from Pecten maximus, assembly GCF_902652985.1. NCBI lineage: Eukaryota > Metazoa > Mollusca > Bivalvia > Pectinida > Pectinidae > Pecten > Pecten maximus. Next base: position 20,150,209 of record NC_047016.1, on the reverse strand, counting down.
AGGCTCACCCAGGTGTGGCCGTGTAAACCATAGAACTATGGGAGAACATAATGGCTGTAATGCGGAGATGATCGAGGAGACAAAGAGAGTTGGTCCTCATGAGTTTATGGAAATTGATGTTGGTAGGTAGAATCCTTCTCCCCGTGATAACTAAAACCTTAGTTTCTACATTGTCCAACCGATCAGAAATTAAACGATGCAGTCAGTTTCTGTGATTTCAGGAGATGCCATATTTTTCAACTGTAACATCACACACTGCAGCAGTCAAAACGATAGCAAAATAAGAAAATGTGATATTTGTCACTAGTAGAAAATATAAGAAAAAAGATCAATTCGATGTTATATCATTATGGTTTGAATATGAACAAAGCTTTAATCTTGCAGACTTCAGGGGAACAAAATCTGACGAGGAAATGGTTACCGTTAATGATTTACTATAATGACACATCTTGTGCACACGTTTTCCTCCTATTGACCGATGCATGGATGCATGTATACCCTTCTACTGTATCGTCCTTCTTCATAGGTTTATTTCATATCGAGCTTTTTTGTTTTTGTTTTGTTTTGCTGTACTATAATGCGGTTAACATTTGGTAACTTATTCATGCAACCACACATACACATCAATCAATATAAGCTACCCTGTTCATCGACATACTGCTTCAGGTATATATGATAGTGCCTTCACCATCTCTCAGCGTACTCGTGATAATTCCTCACCCCAAACCCAGCGTGTTATCTATGATATCTATGACATTGTCCATTGACATTAATATTAAAGTACAGTAGGTTTCTGTGACATTACCCTAAGCATGTATTCATAATGAGCTGCGATAAAGACATTTGTAATTATCATGTTGACAATGCTGACAATGCCTATGTATAATGTTGTGTTGTTGTTATTGACGGAGATGAAATGTATACTGTATTTATAATGATGTCCTTTTCCAGTTCCTACTACCTGTGTACATGTGTGTCCATCTATTACGGCGATATCTCTATGTAAACTTACGTTATCACCTAATTGACACATCTGTATATTATTATCAACAGGCGATTAAGATACAGGTAGGTGAGTATTAGTATTGATGTACAGATATATTCAATAAATTCGATTTGTTATATAAATTTTGTAATAACGTTATAGCTTAAAATACATGTTAAGGTAATGTTTTGACCTATCATATGATAACAATAAGTTTGATTAGTTCTGACCGCGTGATTTCAGGTAACATCAAGTCTGCAAGAAATTCCCAACAAACATTCCAGAGAAAAATGGCGGATGTTTCTGGTAAGTTTCTCAACAGTAGTTGGTTCTAAATGTTAATGTGTAAATATAAGAATGTACTTATATTTTTTGATACTTCTAACTGAATAATAAATGAAGGAATGAAGGGATCAAACTTGGAGATGATCGCTTTCCTTGATACAGATATATCTATGGCATGTCAGTAGAAACAAAAGTTGTACCCTACTCCAAGCTGGCTCTGTTTCTAGTGGTTTGTATCTGTTCCAAGGTACGAAGGTTTGCATCTGTTTCAAAGAAAGATTGTATCTGTTTCAAAGAAGGTTTACATCTGTTTCAAAGAATGTTTGCATCTGTTTCAAAGAAGGTTTGCATCTGTTCCACGGTAGGCTTACCTCTGCTCCAAGGTAGTTTTACACCGTAGCACTGTTTCAAGGTAGGTTTACACTGTTATAAGGTAGGCTTACACTGTTTCAATGTAGGTTTACACTGTTTCAAGGTAGGCTTACACTGTTTCAAGGTAGGTTTACTCTGTTTCAAGGTAGGCTTACACTGTTTCAAGGCAGGTTTACACTGTTTCAAGGCAGGTTTACACTGTTTCAAGGCAGGTTTACACTGTTTCAAGGTAGGTTTACACTGTTTCAAGGTAGGCTTTCGCTGTTTCAAGGTAGATTAACATCTTTTTCAAGGTGCGATTCTTCCATCGCCGTATACATATATGTATAATTGTATAGTATATATTTTTGTTAATGTTTACGGGGCTGACATTTCGCGGTCTTCCTTGTCGACCTTGTTCGCGGATATCAAATGTTTATCTCCTGCGAATGTTACGTGATGTAATCGTCTCTAACCATTGGTCCATTGTCTCACCATTGCATGTATAATTAATATAAGCTTTCCAATATGTATATCATACACACAAACATGAAGTAAATATGATGAAATTGACACAGTATGTATTTATATCTGGTGTTTCAGTATACAGCTTCAGTGAAGATTTCAAAGTGACAGAAGACGTCAAAAGGAACTTTGAAGAGCATGGTTATATTATTCTCAAGTATATATTAAGTTCTGATATATTTAAAAGTTAACCACTTAAAGCATATCCTAACACTAAAATTAAAAAGAACTTTGTCCCATTTTCATGTCTCTATGTTGTAGTTCCGACCCTTTTCAGACTTTTAGTTGATCGCTTTGAATTTCTATTTGTTAGAATATTTTCACGGGGACGATCTTCGGACATCCTGTTTATAAAGCAGAGACTTTTAAACTGATCATGTTATTTACAGTAACTTGCAGAGAGCAATAACTGCTACCTTCTGAAATGTCACAAACCATATAACCATGTTTTGGCAAAAATTGAGGGGTAATATTATAACAGTGACATGTTACAGGGAGGTGTTTGAACGCCATAGTTTGAAGTTACAGGTCAGGAAACTAACACTAGTCATCATTTTACATTACTTAGTGAGAACTTGAGAACGGAACTATTACACGATTCTCTGCTTGGCACAAGCTTTGCGTACATTTCATGTATTTCAAAAATAATGAACCATTTTAGTTATGATACTCTAACAATGTATAAAACAATAGTAACATGTGAATTTTCGGTTTTAGAGGATTACTTGACAAAGATGAGGTATCTCTGATAGAGACCGCCATAAAAGGACCCGGCTTCACTGAGAATATTTACGGGGTGAGTTACATTTGTATATATGATATACGGGGTGAGGTACAGAGGTACATTTGTATATATGATATACGGGGTGAGGTACAGAGGTATATATGATATACGGGGTGAGGTACAGAGGTACATTTGTATATATGATATACGGGGTGAGGTACAGAGGTACATTTGTATATATGATATACGGGGTGAGGTACAGAGGTATACAAAAAATGTATATGATATACGGGGTGAGTTACATTTGTATATGATATACGGGGTGAGTTACAGAGGTACATTTGTATATATGATATACGGGGTAAGGTACATTTGTATATATGATATACGGGGTGAGTTACAGAAGTACATTTGTATATATGATATACGGGGTGAGTTACAGAGGTACATTTGTATATATGATATACGGGGTGAGTTACATTTGTATATATGATATACGGGGTGAGGTACAGAGGTATATATGATATACGGGGTGAGGTACAGAGGTATATATGATATACGGGGTGAGGTACAGAGGTATATTTGATATACGGGGTGAGTTACAGAGGTATATATGATATACGGGGTGAGGTACAGAGGTACATTTGATATACGGGGTGAGGTACATTTGTATATATGATATACGGGGTGAGGTACAGAGGTATATATGATATACGGGGTGAGGTACATTTGTATATATGATATACGGGGTGAGTTACAGAGGTATATATGATATACGGGGTGAGGTACAGAGGTATATTTGATATACGGGGTGAGGTACATTTGTATATATGATATACGGGGTGAGTTACAGAGGTATATATGATATACAGGGTGAGGTACATTTGTATATATGATATACAGGGTGAGGTACATTTGTATATATGATATACGGGGTGAGTTACACAGGTATATTTGTATATATGATATACGGGGTGAGTTACAGAGGTATATATGATATACGGGGTGAGTTACAGAGGTACATTTGTATATATGATATACGGGGTGAGTTACATTTGTATATATGATATACGGGGTGAGTTACATTTGTATATATGATATACGGGGTGAGTTACATTTGTATATATGATATACGGGGTGAGTTACAGAGGTATATATGATATACGGGGTGAGTTACAGAGGTATATATGATATACGGGGTGAGGTACAGAGGTACATTTGATATACGGGGTGAGGTACATTTGTATATATGATATACGGGGTGAGGTACAGAGGTATATATGATATACGGGGTGAGGTACATTTGTATATATGATATACGGGGTGAGTTACAGAGGTATATATGATATACGGGGTGAGGTACAGAGGTATATTTGATATACGGGGTGAGGTACATTTGTATATATGATATACGGGGTGAGTTACAGAGGTATATATGATATACAGGGTGAGGTACATTTGTATATATGATATACAGGGTGAGGTACATTTGTATATATGATATACGGGGTGAGTTACAGAGGTATATTTGTATATATGATATACGGGGTGAGTTACATTTGTATATATGATATACGGGGTGAGTTACAGAGGTACATTTGTATATATGATATACGGGGTGAGTTACATTTGTATATATGATATACGGGGTGAGTTACATTTGTATATATGATATACGGGGTGAGTTACATTTGTATATATGATATACGGGGTGAGTTACAGAGGTACACGGGGTGAGTTACAGAGGTACATTTGTATATATGATATACGGGGTGAGTTACAGAGGTACATTTGTATATATGATATATGGGGTGAGTTACAGAGGTATATATGATATACGGGGTGAGTTACAGAGGTACATTTGTATATATGATATACGGGGTGAGTTACAGAGGTACATTTGTATATATGATATACGGGGTGAGTTACAGAGGTATATATGATATACGGGGTGAGTTACAGAGGTACATTTGTATATATGATATACGGGGTGAGGTACAGAGGTACATTTGTATATATGATATACGGGGTGAGTTACAGAGGTACATTTGTATATATGATATACGGGGTGAGGTACAGAGGTATATTTGTATATATGATATACGGGGTGAGTTACAGAGGTATATTTGTATATATGATATACGGGGTGAGGTACAGAGGTATATTTGTATATATGATATACGGGGTGAGTTACATTTGTATATATGATATACGGGGTGAGGTACAGAGGTACATTTGTATATATGATATACGGGGTGACTTACAGAGGTATATTTGTATATATGATATACGGGGTGAGTTACATTTGTATATATGATATACGGGGTGAGTTTCATTTGTATATATGATATACGGGGTGAGGTACATTTGTATATATGATATACGGGGTGATTTACAGAGGTACATTTGTATATATGATATACGGGGTGAGTTACATAGGTATATTTGTATATATGATATACGGGGTGAGTTACAGAGGTACATTTGTATATATGATATACGGGGTGAGTTACATTTGTATATATGATATACGGGGTGAGTTACATTTGTATATATGATATACGGGGTGAGTTACAGAGGTACATTTGTATATATGATATACGGGGTGAGTTACATTTGTATATATGATATACGGGTTGAGGTACAGAGGTACATTTGTATATATGATATACGGGGTGAGTTACAGAGGTACATTTGTATATATGATATACGGGGTGAGTTACATTTGTATATATGATATACGGGTTGAGGTACAGAGGTACATTTGTATATATGATATACGGGGTGAGTTACAGAGGTACATTTGTATATATGATATACGGGGTGAGTTACATAGGTATATTTGTTTCTACCACAATACCCTGTGATATTCAACTCTCAGACCATCAGTTAATCATTACAGCTGTTGATTAACAATCTGTTTATACCACACGTGGTATAAACTCTGTACGCATTTCGATTGGCTAACACGGTGAACTTTGACCCAAGCTGCAATTGTTATTGACGTCATAATAATCTAATGACGTCACATCACCGGGTCCCGGACGTCACCGGTACACTAAATTTGCATACGCGAAATTATACTTGGCCACGTTTCCCTTTGATTCAAACCGATATTATTGTGGTAGAAACAGGTCACACGACTCGAAATTGTTGGATATGGAATTTATTTCACACTCGTAAGTTATTTTTTAAAAGTTGCAAAAAACACTCGCTAAAGCTCGTGTCTTTTGTAACTTTTAAAAAATAACTTACTCGTGTGAAATAAATTCCATATCCAACAACCACTCGTTGTGTAACCTCTATATATATGATATACGGGGTGAGTTACAGAAGTACATTTGTATATATGATATACGGGGTGAGGTACAGAGGTACATTTGTATATATGATATACGGGGTGAGTTACAGAGGTATATTTGTATATATGATATATGTGTAATCCTGGTAAATACTAGCCGCAATATACGTCTCGGATAGAGAGATCTTCTCTTTAGCTCAATCGGTTGAGCGTAAGACTAGTAGGCCAGAGGTCCCGGGTTCGATCCCTAGCGGAGGCAGTGATTTAAAATTTAATAATCATGCGCTCTGTTACATATGGGATGGGTTATAGGGGTACAGTATGATATAATGTGACTGTCGAAAACAGTCTATCATCGACCTACAAAAATAAGAAGACACCGCGAAAAAATACGTTTACAGTAAGCTCGATATAGATTATCCTATCTAATTAACTTCGTATTGATGGGTATCATTATCATCTAAGAATGACACATGTATTTAGATGATAAAAATAATAAGTCATATCAAAACTTCCCTCAATAAAATATTAAAACATCAACAGTGCTTACTCGCCTAATGACAAATGATACTAATATTAATTAAAATACTAATACCGTACAAGCTACTCTCAGTACAATATACAGTATACTACTCTATAACATAACTATTGTCCTTATATATCCTCAGGATAAGGAGTATGGTAAGAAAACAGACAAGGTGCTATGGAAACACCCCGGAAATGACATCACTGGAATGTTGGCTCGGAGTGAGAAAGTTGCCGGTATATCGGAACAGGTAGGAACACGAAACGGTAAAGAGTAAATACTGGTGATCTGAATAAGGATAACGCGAAAATGTCGGATATCCTAATGTGAAATGTTCTCTGACAGAACATGTATAGTTGATATACGTATCACCATAAACAATTGTGATCTAACATATAACGCATAGTCCACTATTATGATGAAATCGTATTAATTTGCTGCTGATTATTAGCTTCTGGGTGGAGAAGTTTACCATTACCACACAAAGCTGATGATGAAGGAAGGCGGACGGGGAGCTAGACACGTGTGGCACCAGGACTACGGGTAGGATTTCTTATGATGTATATCCTAGTAACTATGGTACCAGGATTACCGGTAGAATGTCTTATAATGTATATCTTAGTAACTATGGTACCAGGACTACGGGTAGGATATTGTATAATGTATATCTTAGTAACGGTGGCACCAGGACTACGGGTAAGACAATTAAATGTATATCTTAGTAACTGTAGCACTAGGATTACGGGTAGGATGTCTTATAATGTATATCTTAGTATCGTTGATCATTCCAAACAAACCTGTAGTGAAGCGTTGATTAACCATATCATTTACCTTAGAAATAATATGACGACTGAATTAATATCGATATTAAGAAAACTTCATTGACGTCTCGAATATAATGTTGTATTTCAAATTAGGTATTGGTACTGGAACGGCTGCCTGTTCCCCGACTTGCTCACCGTATTCATTCCACTGGATTACTGTAGAAAGGAGAACAGCTGTCTCCAGGTCAGGACACCTCACGCATTGTTTTTCCAAAGAACTTTTCTTTTATCTACGCAATTCCATATCACATCATATACGATAACTGCATTGACTCTGAAAAGCTATAGCCTCGTCACTATTGCGTTCAACATAATTCTAAATTATCGGGATATTTTGTGTGTGTAACCAAATATTATTTTATATTCAAACATAGTTACTACGGGGTTCTCACAGATGTGGCAGGATCGAACATAAAGCTATAGGAGAGCAGAATGGATGTGATATGGACAGAGTAAATGAGATCATGACAGTGTGTCCTCATCAGTTCATGGAAATGGACCCTGGTAAGCAAACTTAATCTCTTTTAAACTATCAAACATAAAGCCGTCACTTGCATAACTGCGTGAAATTTCTTAATATATTCCTCGTTAAATGTCCTGCGTGATCCCATCCGAGTCAACAACAATTTCAATTTGCATCCTAAAAAACTAAACAGTTGAAAAATCAAACGGGTTCCGCAATATAGCAACATCAATAACATCTGTTTTATCAGTCTCTATATCAGAAAGCCTATGTTGTTGCCTAAGGTGGTTGAATTACAATGCACAAACAGTCCGAATGATGCTCCCTTTTCCCTCCCATCTAGGCGATGCCATATTCTTCCACTGTAACGTCATACACTCCAGTAGTGATAATGATAGTGACAAGAGAAGATGGGCGTTTTTAACGGCATTCAACAAAGCCACCAACAATCCCACTAAGGAACACCACCATCCGCAGTACACCCCACTTGAAAAGGTAGGTACAGGTATACTTATATATGGAACTTTGGGCAAAAGTAGCTTAGCCAAGATACCGTAATATATAGTGCGTTCGAAAATTTCAGCACAACGTCCCGTAAATAAACCATAAAAACAGTTAATCCATGTTTAGATGATAGGTCAAAATCAACACTGACAGGTACAGATAGGTCAAAATCAACCCTGACAGGTTCAGATATGTCAAAATCAACCCTGACAGGTACAGATAGATCAAAATCAACCCTAATAGGTTCAGATAGGTCAAAATCAACCCTGGCAGGTACAGGTAGGTCAAAATCAACCCCGACAGGTACAGATAGATCAAAATCAACCCTGACAGGTACAGATAGGTCAAAATCAACCCTAACAGGTTCAGATAGGTCAAAACAACCCCGAGAGGCACCGATAGGTCAAAACCAACCCCAAACAGGATTCGATAGGTCAAAACAACCCTGACAGGTACCGATAGGTCAAACCAACCCCGACAGGAACCGATAGGTAAAAAAAAAACTCTGATAGGTACCGATAGGTCAAACTAACCCCGACTGGTACCGATAGGTCAAACTAACCCTGACTGGTACCGATAGGTCAAACTAACCCTGACTGGTACCGATAGGTCAAACTAACCCTGAATGGTACCGATAGACCAAACTAACCCTGACAGGTACCGACAGGTCAAACTAATCCTGACTGGTACCGATAGGTCAAACTAATCCTGACAGGTACCGATAGGTCAAACTAAGCCTGACTGGTACCGATAGGCCAAACTAATCCTGACAGGTACCGATAGGTCAAACTAAGCCTGACAGGTACTGATAGGTCAAACCAACCCCGACAGGTACCGACAGGTCAAATACACTCCTTCCGAAAATAGTAGACCAATCTGAATGAATTACACTACCACACCGCTTGTCAATTAGGTAAGGAGGAACCCCCCCCCCCCCCCCCCCCCCCCCCCCCCCCCCCTCCTCACACACAGCAAATCTCGGATAGCAAACCACAGTTTAGAATTGTATTGACCAACCATATGCTTATATTTATAATTATAAGTGTGTACAGAACAGAAAACTGGGACTGTTAAAGAAAGATTAAGGTTTTTCATTTCCTCATACTGGAAATACATTTTATTGTTTTTATTTGTTAGGTCCCTAATTCTGCCATCAAATCGTGTAAGAATTTCACGGACATGTCGGGGAAGATCTTTGTAGATCCAGCCAGGGACACGACGTACAAAGGAAATTATATTAATGTGAACAAATCATAGGTTGTTGGTAGCAATATGGACAAGCTGTATATGGACAAAAGGAACACTACAGTACAAGTGTATCTGCCGTTTTGGAATTGTCAAAGCATTCAACATGTTAGGTCTTAGAGAAAGAAAACAATACGGTTAACTGTACATTGATACAGACGCTAGATAACTAGAATAACTCGCAATATTTGTCGTTTGTGTGTCTAGTGACTTATATAATTGCTTTTATCAAATAAATTGTATCTACGTGATCGTTGTACATGTTTTTGATAAAAACAAAACAAAACAAAAAAAACACAAATGAATTTTTTTTTTTTGTATGTTGTCCTATTTTTTTACCGATATCGAGTATAGTGAGGCATCCCGTTGTTGTTTTTCTTCCGCCGGGTGTTTCTTCAATAAAACAAGTTGATCTCCGAAGGCATTTGTGTAATATATCCGTGAATGGATAAGAGCGACATGAACTGATCGTTCCTTGGCTGTGTCGTAAGATCTATGATATACACTCGATCGTTTATTGCCTGCGTGTTTAAGATCTATGATATCAAACCGATCGTTCCTTGACTTCGTGGTAAGATCTATGATATCAAAACGATCGTTCCTTGACTTCGTGGTAAGATCTATGATATCAAAACGATCGCTCTTTGACTGCATGTTTTAAGATATATGAACGAATATTTACTTATTGTATGTATTGCAACTTATAAAATGGTCTTAATATATATATAAACTCTACGATAAACGTGACGAATTCATTTCATGATATCTCTCTTTGAAAGTTCTCATATAAAATAAATACATCATAATTTTACAAAATATCGCTTACATCATGAAAAATCGCCTAGACATTAAAGATTTCCATATTATTTATACCTATTGTTTTTATTGAAGTTATGGATAATACCTATCGCAGTTAGGAAAATATAATTACTGCATCATATTCCATTACACCATGAAAGGCAATATGAACATTATTTTCTCGTTATCAATACATCTCATTACCGCCATGGTTTGATGGCAGATACTGAAGAATACGGAAATGTTAAATGTCACTCTTTGCAGTATTTATAAGAACCGTGTAGAAAGCGTTTTTATCAATTTTGGTAACGATAGTTAAATTAGGATTTTTCTTGAGTACATTGTTCCAGTCGACCACCATTTGTCCATAGGTAAATTTTCCGTCAAGTTCTACAGTTGCATACACGTGTTTGGTCTCCATGACAACCTCTGGCGGACTCGACATACATGCTGCCAAAACCGCATCAGGTGGAGAAAAGTTCCAGCCTTCCTCAATAGAAAATGCGACAGGGTTTCGTTCAATTGCCTCCAAAAATTGGTTTCGTTTACCAGGGAATCTTCTTAGTTCACGGTACTGATCCTGAAACGACACCAATATGTACTGCAATGACCCCGTGGTCAAGGATGGTAACCAAAACATCACACGCATAATATATATGCTTACGTGACATAAGATACCGAATTGGCCTGCTGATATTTTGAATATGAGCTGTGGGTACGGTAATACATGACTGCCTGACACACAAGGAAAGCGTGTAATATTACATCCACGACATTGTTAGGTGGCAGACACTATCTCATATATATAATGTATTCATCAATCTACCTTTAAACAATGCAACTAAAACAATCAGAACAAATCTTACCTATCATATGAACGGCTATAAAAATGGCATATCATGTTGTTTCTTACTGTTTTCCGAACATATCCATTGATTGAGTGGCCTTTTATATGAATGCATGGTATTGTTATGTTATATAACTCAGTTGGTGGAACCACAACAAGGCGTAGATACATTCTGATCTACCAGAGTTACTTTCCTTCGTTTAACGGTGTAGCGATAACCTTAACAGCCGACACGGGTCGAAAAGCATTTATACGTATTGTCTTAAGGAAACCTATTGTTTCCACGATCATTGACGACAGTCAGACACTTGTACTATCTATCACAAAAGCTAAACTCGTTTTAATTCATGTAAACACCACAATATTCAGATCACATAAACATATGTCAAATGTAAACTCCGTAGTAATACGTAAGCTATAGTACTTTACACATACAATACATTACCAAAAACAAATCAATGCCATACCCAGGTTAGTCCGTTTTTTAGACAAACTTCCAACCCCACCAGGGTCGTGGGACATCCCAGCTGCTCTAGTACTATCGAAGCTGCTTCCGGGTCAGAGTGGAAGTTGAACTCGGCACTCACTGTAATGTTTCCCTTACCTGTATATCAAACCATCTTCCCATTAACGGAATTTACAAGTTTTAAAGGTTTCTGTCTCTCATTAAATAAATCGACCGACATACAGAGCACTAATGGAATACCGAGGAAATGATGCGGAATTTTATTATAAAACTGACCAAACGAGTTTAAACATTAACGAAATATAGATGAACGAGTACACTCTTCAAATATAAGGATAACACGAATACAGTTTAGTTGTTCTTTGTGATTAACGTATTCTGCTTCATCGTATACAACATGCAAATCAAGTTAATGCCACCCTACAATAGCTTGTGGAAAATCAAACAAATATCTTCACACACGATGTCAGATTTCACGTGACATCATATTCGGTTTGAACTACTGACTTATTAACTAACAAGAAGAGCAAGGCTTGACAGCACAATGATAAAGATTAAAGGTTATATTACCATTGACAACACAATGATATATATTAAATGTTATATTATCATTGACAACCCAATGACATAGATTAAATGTTATATTACCATTGACAACACAATGACATAGATTAAATGTCATATTACCATTGACAACACAATGACATAGATTAAATGTTATATTACCATTGACAACACAATGACATAGATTAAATGTTATATTACCATTGACAACACAATGACATAGATTAAAAGTCATATTACCATTGACAACACAATGATATAGATTAAATGTTATATTACCATTGACAACACAATGGCATAGATTAAAGGTTATATTTACCATTGACAACACAATGACATAGGTTAAAAGTTATATTTACCATTGACAACACAATGATATAGATTAAATGTTATATTACCATTGACAACACAATGATATATATTAAAGGTTATATTTACCGTTGACAACAGAATGATATAGATTAAATGTTATATTACCGTAGTAGTTGCCTCCCATTATAAAGCAGTCTCTAAGTCGGCTACCGAAGTCTGGGTCCATCTTCAGGGCCGTCGCGAGATTGGTGAGTGGGCCTATACACATCAGAGTTATCTCCCCTGAAAGGTGAGAAGTAATGTGTTGAATATACTACGAAAGACATGATAAACAAGCAAAACTCTGGCATTCAAATATATCATAAATACCATACAAAAACAGTTCAATGCTTATTTGAATCACAACCAACATATGCTTTTAATTAGTTGGGATTTTAAACTTTCTTTTCATCAAATAGATCATAAATACTATTGTGTCTGAGCAATAAAATAATAAATATCCTGAAAATTGAAAGGAATTTTTTTTTGTTTCCTCTACATACCATTTATCAATTTTATGCTATACACACATACAAATGAAAAATGTTCACGGACATAGCACCAAACAACATTGCTTACCTGGGAGTTCCTTTGTTAACCGGATTATTGCGTCAGTTGCTGTCTCTGACTGTAGAACACTTACATCCGGTTCCTCTACTGATGGACAATCTCCTAAGCCATCTTCTCCATGGTAAGATTTTGGTGTCGTGTTTTGGCCACGAATAGAAAAGGCACAACCGGAATAAACTGGAATCTATATAACGATGAGAATGGATAGTGGCTTCATTAATTCATTAAAACAAAATAGTAATCATAGTAAATTATCAATTTATTGCTTCTATTTCTTAAAGTGAATTATGAAAGTACAATTAGCTATTTCACAACATTATCACCTATTAACTAACGCAGTTTACTAACTAATTTCTGTTTCTATCAAAATTTACAAGTGAACTAATAAATCAACAGAAACGGGATATTCTAAATCATTTCACCCATTTTAACAACCAAACGTTATGCCCAAACCAACAAACTAGAACAAACGCCTCATCCGCAAAGACGTTGCCAGGTATGTAAAGTCTAATAAAAACGTAAATTTCAATAAGAAATCTAAAAATCATCGAACTCGTCGAAAACGTATCATTATATGTAATTGATGGTATGATTATTTTCAAAATATATCGATATTAACAGCTGGATATACTTATCAACGTATACCACATTAATTAACATATCGACATGGATGCTATTCTCACGAATGTTCCGTATGTTGCTTTACGTACATTCAATTTGTTGGCGGCTCCGAGTATTTTCAGAACGTTGCACACAACCTGTTCCACGCCACTGTTACCCCTGACGCACGTGAGGGCAATGACGTCATACACTGTGGAGTCCAACATCATGAAGATCGCATGAGCATCGTCTATACCACCGTCTGTATCTATTATTAGCATCTTCCTTTGTGTGGACATTTTATCGGGATGACTGTCGATAACAGTAAAAGATATTCATCAAACAGAAGCACTAGGTGTGGAGGGTAGTATAATACGATAATGTTAGAAGTTAGCCAGCACAGCGGGTTAACCAGCAGGTCCGGTTTGGATACACGCCTACTGCGGTGATAGGCCCCGCCTACTTCTACGCCTGCTTCCTGTCTAGAACTTTACACGCATGCTATATCGTACTCAAGGCACTTGTGGACATGATTATGACGTTTTTAATTTATGGACATAGGAAATTAATGCTTTGATTCAATGAAATTATAATGTTTGTGTTTGTTTCTGCAAGATGTTTAATTCATCAGGTGTAGATATTCTCGTTAGTAGGATTCCAAGTCAGGCACGCCATGGCATGAGGGTACATCATACTATAACAAGAGGCACATAGGGCCAGTATTACACTCTTCCAGCTTTGGATTAACCAAACATGGAGCAAATATTGTCATTCTTCAAGAAGAAGGAATTTAGAGCTTTTGTTTGCAACATGTCCCCTATTAGGCCCCCTCTCTCCGGCCAAAACGTACCCACGACCTCCGTTTATACAATACTGCTACAGATAAAATTTCATCAAAATCAATTCAGTCGTTCAGGACCAGGAGAGATTTAAAGGATTTACCTCAATTTCCCCTATTAGACCCCCTCTCTTTTCGGTCCCAAGGGACCCACACCCTCCGTTTAAGCAACATAAGATATCCTTTGCCTAATAATGCTCTAGACAAGATTTCATCAAAATTCATTCAGTTGTTCAGGACTATTTGGATATTTAAAGGATTTACCGCAATTTCACCTATTTGCTCACTTTTCTGGCCGCAAGAGAGCCACTCTCCGTTTATACAACATTAGATCTCATTTGCTCTAAAATGCTACAGATTAAATTTCATCAAAATTCATACATTCGTTCAGGATAAGTAGGGATTAAAAGGATTTACCTTAATTTCCCCTATATGGCGCCGCCCCTCCCGCCCCAAGGGAGCAACACCCTCAAATTATACAACATTAGGTTTCCTTTGCCTAATAATGCCCCAGACAATTTTTTCAAAATCTATTCAGGCGTTCAGGACTTGTAGCGATTTAAAGGAAATGTTGACAGATGACGGACGCTGTGTCGCCATGGTACCCTTATATAAATCATACAAGCATAGTGACGATCTGCCTTCTTGAAACTAATTAACTTGTAAATTACAACATATAATTACCCGCATAGTTACCTCACATTAAACCTGTATGATTATTTTATAATCCATATTGCTCTTGTTAGTGGGTGTCATATGCACCAAAACTATTATTATGCATCCATAGTGCTGGTGATGTTTTAATTGTCACCGTGAATGCAAAGTGTCCACCTCTACAGGAAGTCCTGACAACCTAACATCCGTATCGTTCACCTCAGCATACATCCAGGACAGGCATACATGCCATTGTGACTGTCATTCATGATTGTCAAAACAATTAAAAAAAAAACAAAAAAAACAACACATCTTATAGTTTTAAGCAATATCAAAATGGAGCGCTAAATTCCGGCAGTGCAGAGAAGTCATGCATGAAAGTTCTGCTGAACTTTAATAATCAGATTTATAATTATTAATCCGATTTATATCCACCCAACAGTCAATGTATTCTGTAACTAGTACAGAGAAATGGGAAGTCGTTATCATATCTGCTATGGATTTCACACGCTTATTGTCCTCTGTAGACTCTCCCACAGGATCGGAAAAAATAGAGGTTTGAGCACTCGCACAACCACTGAGTGCTTAGCCTTTGTAGAAGACGCTATGACCAATGTGATAGGGGTCAATGTGGCCAAATATGACCGGTGTTATGGGGTCAATGTGGCCTAATATGACCGGTGTTAGGGGGTCAATGTGGCCTAATATGACCGGTGTTATGGGGTCAATATGGCATAATATGACCGGTATTATGAGGTCAATTTATTAACTGAATTTTATTTCTAACAGAACGCGTTCACTGCGCGTTATATTTTGTAATGTTTGAATAGTTACATCAAAACGCTACGAACTTTTTTCTGAAGCAGCAATCAAGTTCGATGTCTTTCTGGACGAAACTTGTTTGTCCAATCTACCGACGGAAGAGCATAGTGTAATGCCTCTGTGCATCAGTTTTACCAATTTCACGACAGACACAACTTCACCGATCGTTGGTAACAGTTTATTGGCATATATTAAAAAAAAAAAAAATAAAAAAAAAAAGTGGGACACTGGGTACATGGTGAATGCGTGGCATAATTAATGAAGTGTGTGTGTTCGTACGTTCGAGCAGTAAAATACTGTAAGGAAACAAAGATTATCTCTATAAGGTTGCCTTAGATGATTCTGCTAACATAATCATGTTCTGCGATGTAAATGATGTAAATAGACGTTTTGCATATTACGCTGCCATTACAACGTGTGCATTAATGTAACTTCATTTGTATGACTATGGCCAGAACAACATCCAGACTTGGGTGGCCAGGTGGCATAGTGTTAATACACTTGCATTTCACCAAAGTGGTCAGGGTGTTTAATTCCCGATTGGATGTGAAAATGTATGGGATCGCCTGCCCTACCAAATTGGGTTTTCTCCGGATGCTGCATTCTCCCACAGTAGAATCCCTTGCACGCTTCCAACCGGACCAACAAGAGCAAATAATATAAGTTGGTATATCTTGTTTTGCAATTGTTATAATACGAATAAAGTTCAGGTTTTTCAATTCCAGACTTCAAGCATAGGGATGTATCATCAAAGTTACCATATATAGTCATGGTTGGTATATGGATATGTTCTCCATGATAACAACAAATTAAAATGAAGAAAAGCTATATTTATCAATATCTTACATAATTATATGACAAAGCAAAACAATATAGAGTAGACAGGGAAAATATATTCTAGTGTTGCAAAGGAGGCAGCAGATATTCGACAATGACACACGTGTAGCATCGTAAAGTAAAGCTCATAGTTAAGTGAACTGCGGGTCACTACCATTATGGTGAAGTGAAATTGCCTTGTATTTTGTTTTCAACTGATTTTTTTCTTTCCTTATTTTTATTCACTTTGTTATTTTCTTCCACAAATGATATATGGGTCAGGATTAATGGTGGACCACAGGGATTCACTTTACCATTGTAGTAACGTAAAACACTTTTACTTTTTCTTACTTCCTGGGCCTCTTGTTTCATCTTATTAACTTTTTCAACAATCCATAACCTAAAGATTGGTGAAAAAAGTTATAAGTAAGAAAATAGAAAAATGCTTCATTTTACCAATAAAGCCTCACCTTAAAATGCCTGACTCTGGACATATTTTTTGCTGTTGTGTGATCTAGTAAATAGTTGGTGAAAAAAGTTGATTTGTAAGGAAATACAGTAGTCCGGGAAGAAAGAAAAACTATGTCACAGAATCAATGCAAGTTGATGATAACCAGATTAAACCTTGACAAATTATAGATTTTAATCCTTGTTTGGCTTCTGGTAAGGGATTTGTTTTCTTGCTGCATTTATTGCCCTGTGAACAGCCAGGGTCATTTTAAGGTGGAGTCTCCTTGTTGTAGTTGGTGACTACCTCCTTGTTGTAGTTGGCGACTACCGTATATATAATTACTGAACAACATACAGGAGACATGTCGCATGCCATCAGGAGCAGTTAGGGCAAAGTGTCTTTCCCAAGGACACAACCATGACAGTCCAGACCAGACTTTTGATCATCTAATGATTATAACAACATTATGTTGCACTTGATACAGTGATTACCCACATACAAGGTTTTCAGTTACCGGGTATATATCTTTCTCTTCAATGCCACATTATTTTACATGTTGATGAACCAAATTACAATAAAACTGTTGTAGAACACATGTCAGTCTCATCATTAATTAATCAAATGCATATCATTGATGGTTACAAAACATGTTGAATAATTATGAAGTTGTAGTTCAATAGCAATTTGACATGAGGATATGAATTGATTTCTTTCATAAACTAGATTTTACATGTTCTAATTTTAATTACAATGAATTATATCCCAAAAATAGGCAATGGCTTGGTCAATATTACATTCCATCTTTATTTTCCATCATTTGCATAAAATTATCTCTGTCACTGAGCAGAAACAAATTATCCATATACATGGGGAAGGTAGTTCGATTGTCAAAAACAACCCCAGATATTTGAGAAATAAAGTGATATAATCTACAAATGTATACCGGTACATTATATTATGGTTTTGGGGAACAAAGGACTTTGATTTTAATGAGCACTCCTCTCAAACAAGCACAACAGTAAAGGAAAAATAAAACTAGACACGGACTTGAACTCATTATCAGACCTCTGAACTCGAGCTACATGATGCCAGCATTGAAGATTTCAAGATCATATTGGTCATTGACGTGTGTAACAAAAGGTCAAATAAACTGGTATTCATCACCAGTCTGGAACACAATAACAGCAATATATAATTTCACATGAAGGTATCAAATCTGATTTATAATTTGTTTTCTTCAAACCTAGAAAATGAACATTACACAAAGAAATAAGACATTTCTGTACAACAATGATAATGTAGAGGATAATTTGGCATATTGATTCAAGCTTACAAATAAATAATGATATTCGTTTCATATTAATACCTAGGAATACATTGAAGGGATAAATCATTTCATGACATGATATACCAGCCCTTTGTCTTTTTAACTTGATATACAAGATTTTAAAATATTTTTGCTATCTCTTTAATTTAATTTGAGAGTGTTCTTCAAGTTAAAATTAAATTTAAAGAATTGAGTATGGTATGATAATGACATGCTTTAAAAGGACAAAATATGTATCAATATAAATGACTCTGTTTTCAAATTCAACTTTATTAGCACTATTATAATTACAAGTGTAATTTGATGGTGAATCATGAACAACATAAATAACAAATATAATATATAGATAGGTTAACATTATATATTTAACCATGAAATGCTAAATCAGTACAGTAATGTAAACCATGTGTTGATAATCAGGTGGTCAATAGATAAAAGTTTATGGAACAACGGTATCAATTGATTTGTATTAATTGAATGATGAAGGCCATTTGAAGATTCTGTACATGCTGCATATCAACCAATTACCTAGGTCTGTCGGGTTACGTTCGTTTTTGTATTCTTAAAAATGACACACATTTTAAAAATAACATATTGGTTTAAGTTTCTTGCTTGAAATCGATTATATAGTTTTCCCTACAAAGCTGCCAACTACATATTCTATATCGGATCTGGACAGCTGAAACCCACCAAACGGCTGATGTAGGACCCACATCCGATACATCCATTGCTGAAATAAACGGTGACATTGTAAACAGATGTTAGTACATGTATGAGTATCTCTGATGACAAAGACCAAGATTTAGACATGTAAAACTAAGAGCCATATTTTCTAAACGGAGAAAACACTGTTAAAACTATCACCTCCGCAGTGTTGTTGGAAAAGTTTAACCGCTTGACCTTTGACCTGCGGCAAATGACCCGGATCAAAGATGGCGGAGGGGGAATTATGCAAAACGTCTATTGTAATACCCACACTAGAGTTATAGTTGCCTTTGTAAACATTACCCTGTGATAGACAATATCAATAAGTAAAATCATCTGTGCATTTAAGATAGAAGAAGATTGAAACAAATCAGGAAAACTTAAACTTAAAATGACGGACGAATTGACATGCTGACTATCAAACACGTGTGAATCAAACCATTCTGGACGAATCGTCCTAATAATAATCATAGGATGTAATCAAGAAATTTCGAAGGTACAACAACATTTCAAAGAAGTTAAACATCAAAAAGGGTTGTAAGATACATGTATTATCAAATATACACAGGTATTGACTTACTTCAGGTGCAGGGAGGTACTATTTTTGGATCTAAATAAACTTCCTTCCGGAATGAGGGAACTTCAATCAGCGTAGTTTGAAAACGAAACTACAAACTAACCAAGGCGGCAAGAAGCCGGAGGCGGTAGCTCCGTTCCGGAACACGATACAAACTAAAACAAGAGGCCCGTGGGCCTTAACGGTCATCTGACTAAATTATTGGTGATAGTGTACTTCATTGAATATCAAATAAAAACAGGCTATATGGGCCTAAATCGCTGATTGGCATGAAGGTTTTGGCTGAGACGGCTGAGAAGACTTGAGTCATGTAATCTTAAAAGAAGGTCAAGGTTATTCACTTGAACAAACTTGGTAGCCCTTTACCTCAGAATGCTTCATATCCAATATCAACTCCCTGGCAATCTTGGTTATTGAGAAGAAGTTTTTTTTTTTTAAACATTTCAGCGTATTCAACCTTTGTGACCTTGAATGTAGGTCAAGGTAATTCATTTTAACAAATTTAATAGCCCTTTGCCCCAGCAGGCTACAGGGCAAATATCAAGTCACTGGGCTTTTTGGTTATTGAGAAGAGGCCAATTAAACATTTCAGCCTATTTGACCCCCTTGATCTTTAATGGAGGTCAATGTCATTCATTTGAACAAACTTGGTAGCCCTGTACCCATGCATGCTACAGACCTAATATCAAGTCCTTGGTACTATTGGTTATTGAAAAGAAGTCAATTAAACATCTAAGCCTATTTGATGCCTTTGACCCTGAATGAAGACCAAGGCCATTCATTTGAACAAACCTGACCCGGTAGCCCTTCACCCAAGCATGCTACAGGACCAATATCAAGTTCCTTGGCCTCTTGGTTATTAAGAAGAATTTGTTTAAACATTTCAGCCTATTTGACCCATGTGACCTTGAAAAAGGGTCAAGGCCATCCAGGTCAGCGGGGGCCTGTCTATCGACATGGCATATGTAGATCCGAGCTGCAACCGATAAGTTGTAACCCTTTGTTTGACAGAACAAAAATGTTACCTGTGCATTCATTTCACACAAGCTACACTGAATATAACACAAAACAATAGTACCAGGTACACCTCTGTCGTTTTAAATCATACCATACAAATATTTGAAAATATAAAAACCATCTGTGCAGATGCACCTATGTCGAATGGTAACAGGTTGTGTTGATATCTACCAATGATTATACGAAACAGAGAGGCTGTCAAATACGTATACATACATATATCACAGGCGCCTGCATCTGGTAAATACATGTATTTATAGAAACAAATATCTCCTACTCCTACTTTATAAACAATAAGTGACACTCGGAATATGCATCGACTGCGGAACGGAAGGAGGCAATGACGTCATACTCGGTGGAGTCCAACATCATGAAGATCGCCTGAGCATCGTCTATACCACCGTCTGTATCTATTATTAGAATCTTCCTTTGTGTGGACATTTTATTGGGATGCCTGTCGATAACAGTAAAAGATATTCATCAAACAGGAGCACTAGGTGTAAAGGGTAGTATGATAACAGGGGTAATAGATATGGATAGAAAAAACCCATTTATGTATAGATGAATGGGAGTTAACGTCAGTACAATAGAAATGCTACGATATATTTGTTCAGGACATTGATTCGTCTGTTTGAATACATGTTATTTTAAACACGTAAAAAATAACACATAAGTCGTGACTTGTATTTCCTTGAGTGCGTTTGCCGAGTATATTGTATGTCAGTTAAGGACATCGGAAGTTAATGCTTTGATTCACTGAAAATAAAATATGTTTGTATTTGCAAGATGTTTAATTCATCAGGTATAGATATTCTCGTTAGTAGGATTTCAAATCTGACACGCCATGGCATGAGGATTACAACACATCATGCTATAAAAAGAGGCACAGAGGGCCAGCTTTGCATTAAACGAAACATGGAGCAAATATTGTCATTTTTCAAGAAGAAGGAATTTAGAGTTTTTGGTTTTGTTTGCAACATCCCCCCTCTTCGGGCCAAAAAGTACCCACGACCTCCGTTTATACAATACTACTACAGAGAAAATTTCATTAAAATCAATTCAGTCGTCCATTACCAGTAGAGATTTACATGATTTACCTCAATCCCCCCCCCTCTCTCTCTTTCAGGTCAAAAGGGACCACCATCATCTGTTTATTCAACATAAAATAGCCTTTGCCTAATAATGCTCTAGACAAGATTTCATCAAAATTCATTCAGTCGTTCGACTATTTGGACATTTAAAGAATTTACCGCAATTTCACAAATTTGGCCCCACTTTTCCACGCGCAAACCAGCCACACCCTCCGTTTATACAAAATTAGATCTCGTTTGCCCAACAAAGCTACAGATTAAATTTTATTAAAATTCATTCATTCGTTCAGGACAAGTATTTGCCTCAATTTCCCCCTATTTGGCGTCGTCCCAAGGGAGCAACATCCTCAATTTCAATCTTCTAAGCGACTTTTAGTGATATTTGGTGTCACAGATGAATCGATGTCGAATAGTTGTGTCGATATAGATCTACCAATGATTATACGAAACAGAGAGGCCGTGAATTACGTATACATAAATATATCACAGGCGTCTGCATCTGGTAAGTACATGTATTTATAGAAACAAATATCTCCTACTCCTACTATATAAACAATGTGTGACACTCGAAGATCGGAATATGCATCGACTGTGGAACGGAAGGAGGCTGTCTATCTTAGAGCTGTTTTAAAAGGGATAGTTTGATTGGTCGACCATCATATAACTAGTAATGTTAACAAAGCTGTTGTCTAATCAGATTGCCCGTTGCGAAACAACTTTTAAAGTATATGTATATAGCCAGTTTCCGTTCGACAGTCTATGCATCGTAGGCTATTACGACCGCCTTTGGTCCATGTCCTTATCTTTAAACCATTGTTACACGATAAAACAATAACATGTGTTGATATTTAAGGAATCTAAACCAAGGTAGGTTACTGAAGTCTATGTACATTTTATGTTTAATTGAAGCTCAACCCCAATTCCGACGTTTCAAGTGTTATTCCTTGTTGATTTAGTAAAAGTAGGGGCTAAATTATTGTCTTTTCTAGAATAAATATAAACCAGATGCAGACGCCTGTGAAAATATATATAGTGTATCTTATATTACATCCACCAGACAGCTGCAACGACTAAAAGCTACCCCCACCCCCAACAAAGCTTTACATCTATAATGCGGGTTGTATAGATAATGTTAAATTGTGCCCGTGTGTTCAGGGACATGTGCATCATTGAAATACAAAGTTGTCTGGTCACGTTGTAGTTCATGGAAGCTCTCGCCTTGTTGTCTGGTCCTGTTGTAGGTCACGGAGGCTCTCGCCTAGTTCTCTGGTCACGTTGTAGTTCATGGAAGCTCTCGCCTAGTTGTCTGGTCCTGTTGTAGGTCACGGAGGCTGTCGCCTAGTTCTCTGGTCACGTTGTAGTTCATGGAAGCTCTCGCCTAGTTGTCTGGTCCTGTTGTAGGTCACGGAGGCTGTCGCCTAGTTCTCTGGTCACGTTGTAGCTCATGGAGGCTCTCGCCTAGTTGTCTGGTCCTGTTGTAGGTCACGGAGGCTCTCGCCTAGTTCTCTGGTCACGTTGTAGTTCAAGGAGGATCTCGCCTAATGGCCGTAATGAAAACTCAAAGTGATGTTGGAGCGATCAGCTTTTTTTTTATTCCCGAGTGATGATACATAAACAATTCAATGTATAATATGTGTACAGTGAATCGAATCTTACAATGTACAAAATAATAATGACCCCAGTGATGGAGTTTCATTTTCATAGACACATCAATCCATATGTTTATGAAGGAGTGTCTTACGGTGCTATACTATAGATAATGCTTTTCGTGGACCATGACTCTACTTCCAGTACATAATGTTGATACAGGGTTTACTATTCGTCTATCATGGCAACTATTCAAGGGGGATAGGTCTTACGCAACTAATCTACAGCGCAGCAAAATGGTATATCCCATTAACAGAGACAAATAATCACTCTATAGCTGCTGTATGTAAAGATCATTTGATAAAATGCAAACATAAATACATTAGCTTTTACTCGCTATACGACTCCTCAGCTGAAAGGTCGGCTTCGCTTACCAAGAGTTACAATTCAGAGAAAAGGAATGCATTGTATTGAACACTCTTGGCAAGCGAAAATGCTGCGAGACCGCAGTAGCGGAAGTAAAACGAGTTAAATAAATGGTTTACGTCTTAATGATAAAAACACGACTTTATATATCATATGACTTTATATGTTATATGTCATCCTGACCCTTCGTCAGGATGACCTAACAGAGCACCATTTCAAAATGCACAGACGAATGGGTGCACGCGCATACCAATGAATATTAGAATTGTGACTTACCCAAAGAAAAATCAAATTGATACTGAAGCTTCGACGGTTTATTACTTTGTGATAAACCTCGCCGTTAGTCAACATCTTAGACTCGTGAAACAAAAAGTGTGAACGAAAAATATTATGTAATCCCTATCGCTGTACCGCTTAACCGTTCATGTGTATCAGAAAGGTGTACAGTAACTTTGCTAGGCCAATCACATGAGGTGCGTTTGAAACCGTGAGCCGGGATTGGTCGGAATTGCAAGTTATGTGTGCAGGAGTGCATCGATATAATGTTGTCACAGGTAGGCCTACATGTCAATAAAGTTACAAGCGTATTCGATAGCGGGCGGTCACTAACCTAAATGAAGGTACGGGTGCATGATGTGTTTGTAAACATTGTATGAATCTTTCGTTAAATACACTGAGATGCAGGATTTTGCATTTACCTGCTAACATTCTCAGTTTTTTTTTAAGTTTTTGAGTATCATGGACTGTGGTGTCGACATCTTTTTCTACTGACCTTTTCATTTTTTGTTTTGTTTCTGGCGTCTGCAGATTAACAATGCGATCCATCAGTAGCCGTTTAAACACCAGGTGTAAATTCATATTAGATACTTCTTGTGGTCTGAGAAAACGGAGGGTGTCTTCACATGTAATAGCGATCTTTTTAAATTCATCACGAAACTGAGACAATCCAGGGTCGATTCCTTTCAAACATTGATCAAGCTTATCATGATCGTCCTTCATTTTGCACGTGCTTGGCGGTGTCAACTGGTTCTGCACATATGCGTACACTCGCGATCGACCAATGCAAGGCTACTTGTGCCTACACCTTTTTTGATACACATGAACAGGTTGAGCGGTACAGCGATAGGGATTACATAATATTTTTCGTTCACACTTCCGGTTTCACGAGTCTAAATGTGGACAATTGCCACAGGCGTCTGTTTCTGGTAAGAATTAATAGAAAAAAACCTTTAGCCCCTACTCGTACTATAGCAGACGCCTGTGATGTTTGCCTAAAGAAAAGACGATTTAAAATAATTTATGATTACTGTTGGTCAGTTGTTTATGGATGTACGTGTCAATGGTTTCCACACTATCGGTCAGTATCCTAATTGATGAATTTAGGGTAAGAGTACCTACTTCTCGGATCACCTGATTACATCTCTGGGTAAATGGTGTGAAGTTCAAAAAGGTTTCGGTGATTCTTTAAATTGGTCAATTCTGGTAAAAAAACTCTGTTTACTGTATACTATATAAAATGTCGTTGGTTAATCTCGATACGTTTAAGTTATTTTCCATTTCGATGGTTTGGAATTCGTGCCAAATCCCTATGGTTATATCATAACTAAGTACTCGTTCAACAGAAAACTTTTACTGTTACTGTACTCGTAAATTTACTACAACATATACACGTTAAAGGCCGTTCTTTGCAGTATTCAGAAGCACCGTGTAGAAAGCCTTTTTATCGATTTTGGTAACGATAGTTAAATTAGGATTTTTCTTGAGTACTTTGTTCCAGTCGACCACCATTTGTCCATAGGTAAATTTCCCACCAAGTTCGACAGTTGCGTACACGTGTTTGGTTTCCAAGACAACCTCTGACGGACACAACATACATGCTGCCAAGAACTCATCAGCTGGAGAATAGTTCCAGCCTTGCTCGATTGAATAGGCAACAGGTTTCTGTTCAATTGCCTTTAAGAATTTGTTCCGTTTGCCAGGGAATCTTCTCAGTTCGTGATACTGATCCTGAAACAAGACAAATACATATATTTAACTTTAATACAATTTAAACTCATAAAATGAGAGTATGTAATAATACTTTCACGTGGTATAATAAATAATAAAATCACAATAAACAAGGATAGCTGTTTGATTTGCGGAGACACCAAAGTAAAGGCATACCGCAAAATGTTTTGTTCCCGAAGAAAACGTGACCCGAGATCAAACATGGCACACCATGATGTATCATACCAAATATAGAATGAACAGATGTAAATAAACGTTCTTTAGCTTGACAAATGAACGTGACGTACACAATGCCAAACACATCTATAACAAATAAATGGCATACCCAAGTAGGTCCGTTTTCCTCACAGACTTCCCAACCAACCAGTGTCGTGGGACATCGAACCTGCTCCAGGGCTATGTAAGCTGCTTCCGGGTCAGAGTGGAAGTTGAACTCTGCGCTCACTGTTATGTTACCTTTACCTGCCAATCAAATAATTTTATCATAAGCACCCACACAATGATACCGTACGTATTAGAAGAAGAAGAAGAAGAAGAAGGAAGTGCAACTTTTCCGGACAACGTAAGGGGAATCTTCAGGAATAATTTAAGAAAGACTAATAAAGAACCTACAGAGAGACTTCAACTTTTAAAATTCATGTGGTGGGACGAGTAAAAATAAGCTAGGGTTCAAAGATCGGTATATCAAAAATTCCGTCAGTTATTCACGATGTCAGAAGACATTCGGAAAAATGCAAACCACGACATAGATGTCACTTCCAATATCTTACCGTAGTAGTTTCCGCCCATTATAAAGCAGTCTCTAAGTCGACTACCGAAGTCTGGGTCCATTTTCAGGGCCGTCGCAAGATTGGTGAGTGGGCCTATACACATCAGAGTTATCTCCCCTGAAAGGTGAGAAGTAATGTGTTTAACATACCACAGAAAACGTGATGAATTTGTCTACATACCGTCTTTTATATACTGTAGGACATGTTACTTATTGTCTCCATCCAAAATGGAAACTTGGTGATTTGGCCTCTTTGACTAAAGGCGGGGTTGACATTTTGGACATGGTAACTACATGTCCCGAGGAACCAACGTTGGTGAAAGATAGATGTAAGTTGTAATGCATTTTCATCATTGTGATACTAAAAGTATAACACATTCTGTTGTCTTCTACATCCAACTTACACACTCCATATTGGCATATATAGTATCTCCGTTACTGCCATGGATTGGTTATGACAAATCGAAAGATATGGCTTGAACTGCGGTCTGGGT
Organism: Pecten maximus; assembly: GCF_902652985.1. Classification (NCBI taxonomy): domain Eukaryota; kingdom Metazoa; phylum Mollusca; class Bivalvia; order Pectinida; family Pectinidae; genus Pecten; species Pecten maximus. The sequence goes on along the minus strand of NC_047016.1, from coordinate 20,122,699 downwards.
TAGTTCCTCTGTTATCGCCAATTGACACCTCAACTATCGGTTAGTTGCTACATCCGATCAATCGGAACACCTCGCTTCCGTCTGCGAACGTTTTTCTAGTATCGAAGTAAATGACGAGGGGTTCCGATTGTACACCCGACATGCCAGACCAGCATATGAGATCCGGTTCTATATGACCATATTTTAGGAGAGAACATTTACAGGCAAAACAACGAAATCGCACATTAAATCTTCCGCTGGAAATTATATATGGTAATAGTGAAATAGATACATTGATAGACGTTTACCTGGTTAGCAAATTTAATTTCAGACAGTTTCAAAGCATATACACCAAGTAAGGAGTCCAATGTTATAAAATCCTCAATCCTTGTAATGTTTTTCGAAACTTTAAATCTAACCTGGGTGTTCCTTCGTTAACCGGATTATTGCGTCCGTCGCTGCCTCTTTCTGTACAATACTGACATCCGGTTCTTCTATTGACGGACAATCGCCTAACCCGTCATCTCCTTGGTAGGAATTTTTTATCTCTTTTTGGCCAAGAATGGAAAATGCGGTACCGGGAAAAACTGGAATCTGGGAACAAAATTATATTAATTTTAGACCGGTTGTGTTAACACTTGCAATTGCATTATACTAGAACGAATATTCATACCCTGCCTACACTGCTCTACGACGACCATCTGTCAGAAATTGTCCGTCCGTCCGTCGTCCAGAGTTACGTTATCGAAGTTAGCATTATACCTGAAGAAGATCATGGGATGAAACTGCCGCCAATAATGAGTTTTCGATGTTATATTTGATTACACGTTTGCCCCTGCCTCTGTGGCTTAGGATTTATAGACCCCCCCCCCCCCCCCCCCCCCCCCCGCAAGAATTAGCCCCTACTCCTGCTATATCAACAATCTAAAAACAGCTCTAAGAAGAGATAACCTTCCTCCAGGTTACACAGCCGGTTTTCAAGTGTTACACCTTGTTGAGGTGTTGATATAGGAGCGATATTTGTTCTATAATACTAACCAGATGCTGACGCCTGTGATTTGACCTAGACCCAGGGAACTTTCCTTAATATAGTCTTAGTAAACTTGAGAAATACATGATCTGAGACCGACCTTTAACAGGAAAGGATATCGTCTTTGTAAACTACCAGTCCCTACAATGTATATTATAGTACCAAACAACTGATTGTTATACTGCTTAGTGCTATTTGTTATAAACAATTCAAGCCACGAACATGTTAAGACGCATTGACATGTATTCTATACTCGTGTGTATTTCAAACATTGATTTACGTACATTCAATTTGTCCGCAGCTCGGAGTATTTTCAGAACGTTGCACACAACCTGTTCCACGCCACTGTTACCCCTGACGCACGTGAGGGCAATGACGTCATACTCGGTGGAGTCCAACATCATGAAGATCGCCTGAGCATCGTCTATACCACCGTCTGTATCTATTATTAGCATCTTCCTTTGTGTCGACATTTTATCGGGATATCTATAAACAATGGGAAAATAATGGATATACAGTTGCTTTCAATATAGGCTAGTATGTAGCGGTATATAACAACATCTTCTGCCTCTTAAGGACGATTAAAAAACATTTCTCGAGACCCTAACTCAAATTCTTCCAACTAATTCAGATATGGTAAAATCATTATTAACATTATTACATATAAAATGAAAATATAACAATAGTTCCCTTAATTACGATTTATTATCGAAACCCTTACTCAAATTACCCCAGCTATTCTGATATGATGAAATAATTATAAACATTATTCGTACGGAATAAAAATATAATCACGATTTATTCAGGGTTAACATTGCAGATAACCCCACATGTAAATGTAGATCCCCAAGAGAAAATTAATTGGCATTTCTAGTGACGAAATCATACAGATATTTTGAATGCACTATTTTATTTAAATAAGAGGTATAAGTCTTTTTTTTTTCAAAATCTTGATTCCTAAAACATCATTCAAATTAATTATTGATGCTTACAATAGCTTCAAATTCATTTGAAAGAGTTCTAAAAGGTACAGAACAGTCAGAAAATTTGCGATTTGTGCAGAGTATCCCTTTAATGTCCCATTGTAGTAACATGGTGTACATGTCCAGGTATGTATATATATAGTCACTAACATGGTGTACATGTCCAGGTATGTATATATAGTTACTAACATGGTGTACATGTCCAGGTATGTATATATAGTTACTAACATGGTGTACATGTCCAGGTATGTATATATAGTTACTAACATGGTGTACATGTCCAGGTATGTATATATAGTTACTAACATGGTGTACATGTCCAGGTATGTATATATAGTTACTAACATGGTGTACATGTCCAGGTATGTATATATAGTCACTAACATGGTGTACATGTCCAGGTATGTATATATATAGTCACTTCAAATTGTATGGATCACTATGAATTTATACAGTACTAACGGCATGCTATGTGTTATGTAGTGTTATCGACCGGTACAACCCTGTCGTCAGCTGACTTACCTGGAGCCTGTGAATGTGATAGGATATACATGTACATGTACATAAATCTGAAATCGGGTTTCTAGATTACCAGGTCAAGTCCTCACTCACACGACATATAGGGCATTCTGACGGTCCAATATGTTATTTTACATCGCATTTTCAAATCTGGTTACATATAAAATTATAGCCTTAGTTCACGTGCTGTACTCACGTTGCTCCTGTTGTATGCGGGCGGCCATGTGTACCTGACACTGTGGGTATTTTCTAAGTGTGTCACGCTCTGGTCCTGAAGTTATATTTAGGACTCACACAACTAAATATTTTACATTATCTTATTACAAGTGACTCCATCCCCTCAATCACTCATTTGATGTTCAAATGATATGGGATTTATATCAAATTAAAATTTGAAGTTTTCGCTTCCTGAAAAAAGATAATATTGTGTATGTTTCATGGCAAACAAGCGCACACGGGTACTCGAAAGACAGTAACCCTGATATTGACAGTGGACGAGGGAACCCCACGCCTGGAGAATTCAACGCCTGTATCGCCTGTAGTCCTACATGTACGTCATTATCTTTTCAGTAGGAGCGTATATTACTCAGTGTGTAGAACCCACGTGAGTCTGACTTAATAGTATCGTCCATGCCGAAATTCAACGCAAACTGCGCCTCCTCATATTCTCGTATATATAGGAAGTACCTATTCTATGTGTTAAATACAGAAGAAAGTAGCTACACACATCAGGATCTGTGTGCAGAAATTAACCGATAACGTGAACTGTCCTGTGTCCCGTGTTCTGTGTATAATACAGGGCTTTGATTCTGGTGGTTAACATCCAGGGTTAATCTACAATATATCGGGGTTATTGAATTTTACTCTTGAGTGCTAATTTCAAGGTACGGACGTCTGTGAGTGTAATAAGTATAACAAATTGTAACTTACACCGGTGGTCTAGCTAGGGTTCCCTGACACCCAGAACACCTATGGCCTAGCTAGGGTACCCTGACACCCAGAACACCTATGGCCTAGCTAGGGTACCCTGACACCCAGAACACCTATGGCCTAGCTAGGGTACCCTGACACCCAGAACACCTATGGCCTAGCTAGGGTACCCTGACACCCAGAACACCTATGGTCTAGCTAGGGTATCCTGACACCCAGAACACCTGTAACCTAGCTAGGGTACCCTGACACCCAGAACACCTGTGGCCTAGCTAGGGTACCCTGACACCCAGAACACGTGTAGCCTAGCTAGGGTACCCTGACACCCAGAACACGTGTGGCTTAGCTAGAATTCCCTGACACCCAGAATACCTGTGGCCTAGCTAGGGTACCCTGACACCCAGAATACCTGTGGCCTAGCTAGGGTATCCTGGCATCCAGAACACCTATGGTCTAGCTGGGGTACCCTGACAACCAGAACACCTGTGACCTAGCTAGGGTACCCTGACACCCAGAACACCTGTGGCCTAGCTAGGTACCCTGACATCCAGAACACGTGTGGCTTAGCTAGAATTCCCTGACACCCAGAACACATATGGTCTAGCTAGGGTACCCTGACACCCAGAACACGTGTGGCTTAGCTAGGGTACCCTGACACCCAGAACACCTGTGGCCTAGCTAGGGTACCCCGACACCCAGAACACGTGTGGCTTAGCTAGGGTACCCTGACACCCAGAACACCTGTGGCCTAGCTAGGGTACCCTGGCATCCAGAACACCTATGGTCTAGCTGGGGTACCCTGACACCCAGAACACCTGTAACCTAGCTAGGGTACCCTGACATCCAGAACACCTATGGTCTAGCTAGGGTACCCTGACACCCAGAACACCTGTGGCCTAGCTAGGGTATCCTGACAACCAGAACACCTGTGGCCTAGCTAGGTACCCTGACATCCAGAACACCTGTGGCCTAGCTAGGGTACCCTGACATCCAGAACACCTATGGTCTAGCTAGGGTATCCTGACAACCAGAACACCTGTGGCCTAGCTAGGTACCCTGACATCCAGAACACCTGTGGCCTAGCTGGGGTACCCTGACACCCAGAACACCTGTAACCTAGCTAGGGTACCCCGACACACAGAACACTTGTGGCCTAGCTAGGGTACCCCGACACACAGAACACCTGTGGCCTAGCTAGGGTACCCTGACATCCAGAACACCTGTAACCTAGCTAGGGTACCCCGACACACAGAACACTTGTGGCCTAGCTAGGGTACCCCGACACACAGAACACCTGTGGCCTAGCTAGGGTACCCTGATACCCAGAACACCTATGGTCTAGCTGGGGTACCCTGACACCCAGAACACATGAAATAAAGAACACAAAGTAGGCAGGTTGTAACTTAATACAACGTCAACTTAACAAAGATTTGTGCCTGAACAGTATTTTTTTGAAAAGTTGCAATGTTACAAAACCATTAAGGTTTTTTTTTTCAGGTTATATCTGTTAGTGATAATATACTATCCATACTATTTAAACAAATATAAAAAACATAACTTTTGTAAAAGTTTTCCTGTATAGTTGCAGTTGTAAAGTGGTTAGAAGATATAACTTATTTATCGACAAAATATGTATTCAATCATTTTTTTTAAATTGATATTACAAAATGATAAGCGGAGATAAATTGATGATTTCATTTAAAAATCACTACACATCTCATAGACTGATAAATACTGTTCATATCGTCCCTCTTAGAGGACATACGATACACAATAAACTGAGTGTATATAACGAGTATATCACTCGTAATGATAGAGCTAACATTATAGAATTATAGAATAGAGATCGAGACGTTTATATAGAAGACATTAAATGTATTTAGCATAAATTAGTGTCCATCCATTGAAGAGCTGTGTTCAATGCCATTGCGTTAATTCCTATATCTCGCTACCTCTTCAGTTAGTCGAAATGTTTTATACGAATAAGGAGTTTTTGCATCGATATGTTGGCATTAATTTATGGAACTATACTTTTATGAAGAATTTTTAACAGAAAACTCCCTTCGCTTGATATTGCTTTTAAAATTTGGACGAACTTAGCTACGTGCGAACCTCTAACTATACTAAAATTCTGAAATTTTAAGAATAAAACATCGTGGAGTGTAACGCCTTGGCCTGGCATTTGTTTGTTTTTGTTCGAGTTATCTCCCGTTGGCCGGACTTGACTTCCGACTATCGCCATGCGACAAATAAACTACTCTTTATCAAGCGATTTCTATCCTTTATGTTTAGATAGAGGAGCCATAAGAAATAAAAAGTTAGAAAAATAATCCCGAAAGGTTTGATTTGATAAAACACATGCCTTTGCGGCACACTACCGTCATGAGAACAGCTGATGGTTTAAAAAGCATTGATTACCTTGTTTATCAAGCGTAACTTTACAGTTTGAAAAAATCTTTATCGTTTGTCTAAAACTATCCACTAGCTGCCTTATACTACATCATTTACCTTTTAAGGATATTTTAAAAGAAATCTTTAAATTGTTTTATTGTCCGATAGATACTTTGGGGTTATAGTTGACATAACATCCAGAAGGGTCAACGTAGGGAGGCCATTGAAAACAATTAAAGAAAAGGACCCATACATTTTGATAAATATGTTCAGACTCAAACCCTGTACTTAATCTTATAAAAGTGTGCTTGTCTATGTAATATATCACACTGTTTGCTGGAGAGATTTCAGGTACTTTACTCCAGATACACGGAGCGTCGATTAGACTTGCATATTAATTAGCCACCAATGCAATTAGGTCATTGTTTTCTGTCACATTTAATGGCTGGACATGAAACTCATTGCTAAATGAGTTCCCTGGGATGAACATCGTTAAACACACAAATGTACTAGCACGTTAACATGTGCTGTTGAGATGAGTCCGTCAACGACACGAGTATTCAAGGTTGATAAAACAGTTTTTGATTTCCTAATATTCTATCTCTCATACCTATAACCTACATGTACCTGATGCTGCACATTTCAACCATTTTTAGTTCGAATTACGGGTTTGTATAATGTCGGTATTGTCTTTTTCCTCGACTGTCAATCTTCCTAATGTCTCCCTTGACAATGCCTCACTTTTGGCCTTTAGTTGAGCGTTCGCCCCTGTGAGGAAGGCTTTGGGTTCTGTCCCCTAGCCGAGACATACCAGAGTCTTTAAAAATGGTAGTTGCTACTCCCGCTTAGCGCTCAGCATATTTGGAGTGGGACGACTGGTTTGCCCGTTGTCAGTATAATGTGACCGGGTGGGGTGTCCTGCTGGGTGTCTTCGGCAGTATGCTTCAGTGAGTTGCACTATAAATCGGCAAAAGTTCCGGCCTATCACAAGGAGACTTAACACGAACATACCGCAGCCTCCCAAAACACACATACGCACTCACCACACGAATGCATGTCGCACGCACGGGAGGCTGTCCTTAAATTACCTTAGCTGTTAATAGGACGTTAAACAAAATAAACCAAACCAAACCAAATCAATCCTTTTAATTCCATATTTTGATTTGCATGTTGAATTGTTTCGTGGCGTAAATAACGTGTTTTTATCAAAATGACACGAGGACGCCAATATTGGATATTTTACTATGTTGAATCAATCTGAGGACAATACCGGTAAACGGCACATCTCCGATCACTAAATAAACTTCAGTACACGTTTCTATGTGACAAAATTAGAGGCTTTCCGACTTTATTTCTTGAAAACAATTACAAAATATGTATTTAAAAGACGTTTTAAAACTCAACCTGAGAGGGAAATGTATGGAATATAACGGCAAATCTTCTTTGTAAATCGCCGCTGCCTTTGAAGATATCACTGTGCGGCACTGTGCACGTGCTTGTTTCCTTGATGTGTCAATCAAATTAGACTCCACTTTATAGCGGGGACTTATTGCGGGTTGCGATTAAATAAATAATATTTAAAAAATGAGGTTTTAATATCACTTTTCAGCGTTTTATAAGGAAAATAAAATGAAAAACTCAACAATTCCAACAATCTGCAATGTGTAAAAAATCTTTTTCTATTAGCCAATTTTTCTGATCTCTCTGCGGGCAAGCCTCTTTAATATAATGCTCCAGACCAAATTTCATCAAAATTCATTCAGGCGTTCAGGACTTGTAGCTATTTAAAGGAAATGTTGACGGACGGCGGACGCTGTTCCATTGCACCATTCGTGGCAGGTGAGCTAAAATTGTGACTCATATTGCATTATGTATAATTATTACATAATACGTTTGATTTTCCTTAAGTATACACATAAGCTATATTATACAGTTATTGTATGGGTGTGAGGGAAATAGCACTTTTATTGTCCCCCGAGACATTAACTATTTCCCGAGGCGAAGCCGAGGGAAATAGTTAGTGTCAACGGGGACAATAAAAGTGCTATTTCCAGAAATACCCATACAATAACTGTTTATTATACCCACATCTAAACTATTCCATTATGTTCAAGACTAGTTATAAAAGCAAAGTCTGTTTCAATGATCAAATTTTAATGTAAATTCGTCGTCCCCAACAGTCCTCTCAAACGCTTCTTCATCCATAATTTATAATCGTGTAGATGATGTTCCTGTAGCATTCACTCGAACGATTTTAGTAAACGCTTACGTTTTCGAAAGAGTTTTCCTTATATAAGAGATGGCGGTAGAGACGATCCGAAGAGATATGACAAATGCATTGTCCAATCAGAATGGACAATGCAAAAAAATCCGCGAAAATACGAATGCGCTCATTCCGGGTAAATAGCACTTTCGACTATTAACCTGGTAAAAAGTATTTTTGAAGGTTGTGGTTCAAATACCATTTCTATTGTCTACCTTTTATGTAGTGTAAAATAAGGAAAGGTATAATAATTTAAACTATTGCATGGCTAAAATGACTATTGCACGGTCACGTGCGAACTATTGAACACATATGACGCTTTGAAATTTGGTCACGTGCGAACTATTGAACACCTCTGACGTTTTGGAATTTAGTCCTACCCTTTCAAGCGTCGACGACGACAGTAATGGCGACTTCTAGGCCTACAGGAAAGTCGAGATTTCGGCGATTCTAAGCGACTTTTAGTGATTTTTGGTGTCACAGATGAATCGATGTCGAATAGTTGTGTTGATATAGATCTACCAATGATTATACGAAACAGAGAGGCCGTGAATTACGTATACATAAATATATCACAGGCGTCTGCATCTGGTAAGTACATGTATTTAGAGCTGTTTAAAAGGGGTAGTTTGATTGGTCGACCATCATATAACTAGTAATGTTAACAAAGCTGTTGTCCAATCAGATTGCCCGTTGCAAAACCACTTTTAAAGTATATAGCCTATTTCCGTTTGATAGTCTATGCATCGTCGGCTATTACGACCGCTTTTGGTCAATGTCCTTATCTTTAAACAATTGTTACACGATTAAATAATAACATGTGTTGATATTTAAGGAATCTAAACCAAGGTAGGTTACTGAAGTCTATGTACATATCATGTTTAATTGAAGCTCAACCCGAATTCCGACGTTTCAAGTGTTATTCCTTGTTGATTTAGTAAAAGTAGGGGCTAAATTATTGTCTTTTCTAGAATAAATATAAACCAGATGCAGACGCCTGTGAAAATATATATAGTGTTTTGTATCTTATATTACATCCACTAGACAACTGCAACGACTAAAAGCTACCCCACCCCAAACAAAGCTTTACATCTATAATGCAGGTTGTATAGATAATGTTAACTTGTGCCCGTGTGTTTAGGGACATGTACATCACTGAAACACAAAGTTGTCTGGTCACGTTGTAGTTCACGGAGGCTGTCGCCTAGTTGTCTGGTCCTGTTTTAGGTCAAGGAGGCTCTCGTCAAGTTGTCTGGTCCTGTATAGTTCATGGAGGCTGTCGCCTAGTTGTCTGGTCATGTTGTAACTCACGGAGGCTGTCGCCTAGTTGTCTGGTCATGTTGTAACTCACGGAGGCTGTCGCCTAGTTGTCTGGTCCTGTTGTAGTTCATGGAGGCTGTCGCCTAGTTGTCTGGTCATGTTGTAGTTCATGGAGGCTGTCGCCTAGTTGTCTGGCCATGTTGTAACTCACGGAGGCTGTCGCCTATCTGTCTGGTCCTGTTGTAATTCACGGAGGCTGTCGCCTAGTTGTCTGGTCATGTTGTAGTTCATGGAGGCTGTCGCCTAGTTGTCTGGTCCTGTTGTTGGTCATGGAGGCTCTCGCCTAGTTGTCTGGTCCTGTTGTAGTTCATGGAGGCTGTCGCCTAGTTGTCTGGTCATGTTGTAGTTCATGGAGGCTGTCGCCTAGTTGTCTGGCCATGTTGTAACTCACGGAGGCTGTCGCCTAGTTGTCTGGTCATGTTGTAGTTCATGGAGGCTGTCGCCTAGTTGTCTGGTCCTGTTGTAGTTCATGGAGACTCTCGCCTAGTTGTCTGGTCATGTTGTAGGTCATGGAGGCTCTCGCCTAGTTGTCTGGTCCTGTTGTAGGTCAAGGAGGCTGTCGCCTAGTTGTCTGGTCATGTTGTAGTTCATGGAGGCTGTCGCCTAGTTGTCTGGTCCTGTTGTAGTTCACGGAGACTCTCGCCTAGTTGTCTGGTCCTGTTTTAGGACACGGAGGCTCTCGTCAAGTTGTCTGATCCTGTATAGTTGATGGAGACTGTCGCCTATCTGTCTGGTCCTGTTGTAATTCACGGAGGCTGTCGCCTAGTTGTCTGGTCATGTTGTAGTTCATGGAGGCTGTCGCCTAGTTGTCTGGTCCTGTTGTAGGTCATGGAGGCTCTCGCCTAGTTGTCTGGTCCTGTTGAAGTTCACGGAGGCTCTGCCCTAGGTGTCTGGTCCTGTTGTAGGTCACGGAGGCTCTCGCCTAGTTGTCTGGTCCTGTTGTAGGTCATGGAGGCTATCGCCTAGTTGTCTGGTCCTGTTGTAGGTCATGGAGGCCTTCGCCTAGTTGTCTGGTCCTGTTGTAGTTCACGGAGGCTCTACCCTATTTGTCTGGTCCTGTTGTAGGTCACAGATACTCTCGCCTAGTTGTCTGGTCCTGTTGTAGGTCACGGATGATCTCGCCTTGTTGTCTGGTCACGTTTTAGTTCACGGAGGCTCTCGCCTAATTGTCTGGTCATGTTGTAGCTAATGGAGGCTCTCGCCTAGTTGTCTGGTCTTGTTGTAGGTCACGGAGGCTCTCGCCTAGTTCTCTGGTCACGTTGCAGTTCACGGAGGATCTCGCCTAATGGCCGTAATGAAAACTCAAAGTGATGTTGGAGCGATCATCTTTTTTTTTTTTTTTTTATTACCGAGTGATAATACATACACAATTCAATGTATAATATGTGTACAATGAATCTTACAATTTGCAAAATGATAATGACCCCAGTGTTGAAGTTTCCTTGTCATAGACACATCAATCCATATGTTTAGGAAGGGTGTTTTACGATGCTATGTTGAATGTATTATTGTGATACTATGTTATTAATTGTGAGAGGAAGCACTCTTACGTGGTCTGCTACACACCTGTTTCTTCTCCGGTTATGTGCATACAAACTTTCACTTCCGGTATCGGAAATCTTTATATTTTTACACGCAAGGAAATCTTATCCTCTGGTTTGGTAACCTATTATAATTTAATTTTGCTATAATCGTGATTTTGTAAGCTTCTAACATCGTTTTTATTAGAAAATAAGTAACATTTTCTATGTCTCGTAGTCCCGCGATTTACGATCCCTTCGAGCCTCTCGGACTTTTTCATACTGCGTAGCGATGTAAACAAATGGTGGCCCAGTTGTGTTTTCCCCTGGGACACAACAAAATTTTCGATAGGGTAAGGAACATCCAATCATTTTGAATCAAGCCAAAATTCTAATATGTATATTGGAATCCCAGATAAACGTTCACTTTCAAAAATTCTGTGTTACTGTACAGACCACGTAGGTTGCTGCTTTGAAAGTTGGCAGCTTCAAAACTCTATCTTTAAAAGGTTACAGTAACGATATGTTTTAGACCCGAAAAATCTTTTATAATATTATCATGGCAGAAATTAATATGAGGAATTTTCTAAATATACCAAATGATGTTGTTCTCAGCGAGGAAACAGTTTCAAGACTTCGGGACATTGTTAAAAGTTCTGCATCTTTAGGCCAGGCATTGTTCTGTATTCGCCTGTACTGTGCCGCATTTTGTGTAGGACAGGCAAAATTAATAATTAAGGCGGTGAAGCAGACCTTCATCCCGGAGCAAGCCCAACAACCCGGCAAACAAGCGTCTGACAAGGAAGAGGACAATGACCAAGATCCTAACAGTGATCATGATGACCTTTCCCAGGATCAGGACATTCTCGTGAGTCCTATCCAACCTTCGCAGAACACGAGGACAGCAGGGAGGTGGACCAGTACTACAGAGACACCAGCACAGATATTGCAAGGTGGGTACTCATGGCAAGATCCCCAGGTCCACCTAAACTCTCTCAATCAGACTCGTGAGGGTGGGTGTTTGGACATCACTGATTTTGTAAATGGGGGGTTGCAGACTGAGAAGGTTGTGACTGAAAATGATGATTTTCAATTTGTATATAAAACTGGACCACTTAAACCCAAACTTGAAAATATATCTCTGACTCAGTGGTCCAATGCAAATTTGGCAATTTTGTACAAATTAGTCCAGGATAGTATTTTACCCAAAGATAATGTGTTTGACTATCTGTCACACACATCCAGAATCTATCGTTTGATATCATCGCATGAGATGGTGTCCGTCTTTCTGTACGATAGAGAGTATAGGCGCCTTCAACATGCACACAAATTCCGTTGGGGCACTGTGGTGTCCCACCTATCAGATGAGTTTTTACGACTCAGACATTCTCAGCCTTCTCAGTCAGCAACACAGAAGAAAAAAATTTCTTCTAATTCAAGCTCAGCAAAATTTGCTAATTTTACTCCCCAGGGAAAGGAGATCTGCAAAAACATTTAATTCAAAAGGGGGTTGTCTGAGCCAATCATGCAAATATGAACATGTATGTTCTATACTACAGGCGCTTGCATAGAAAACATCACTTTCGATTTTGTTTTGATATGACAGCGGTATGTGTAATGTGTAAGAGGGAAGGTTGGCAACTACGCCACGAGCGAAACGGCACCCCATCTCACTTCAATCGACTAAAAAACACATTTATTCAAACTGACACGTCGCACACTACATACGACCGTCATCAGAAAATATTCATCTTTAACCTACCGTGCCACTCAATACGAATTGTTACATCCAAAACTCCCTGAGCCTGTCCAGATTCTTCATTTACATACGGGGTTCAAAGGTCATGCGATTATATGATCGTCAGTCGTCAGGTGTACTTTTGGGGTTCATCTCCGCATGCATTTTGTCCGGAAAATGCTTCGGCTCGCTGAAGAGTTTAATCTAATTTACGATTATTTGAAGAGTTTCGTCGATGAACGATGATTTATAATCATAAATTATTCATTATTTTGAACGTTAGATTACCATGCACCGTATATATCAGTACTCAGCAGGGGCGCGGATCCAGGAATTGGAATTTTACAAATATCATATCGTCGTCAAATACGAAAATCATACTTCGGACCTGCCAAACGATTTGTACGTTGTGATCTATGATCCATCATCAATTTATTTTCATTTCCCACGATGTTAGGTTTAATGTTTGCTAGAAGTTCTTCGAGTTCAATCCAAATTTTATGAGTACATCTATCACTGTATGATAATCGAAATATTGAGTTCCTTCAGTCATTTTGTTTTAAACCCCTTTTTATTCAAATTTTCTAAACAGTATTACTTTCTTTCGGTTTTAATACCCTCGATATCATGCAGTTGGCCCCTTAGTGTCTACAATCAGGGGCAGACACAGGATTTTCAAATTAAAGGGGGGGTGGGGGGTGGGGGTGGTTGGGGGTGGTTGGGGGGGGGGGGGGGGGGGGGTGTCCGCGCGTATTCCCCCTGAAAAAATAGCAGGTAAATGCAAATCCTGCATTCTAGTGTATTTCACGATAGATTCATACCGGGGGGGGGGGGGGGGGGGGGGGGGGGGGGGGGGGCGTTAATCCGCCAGTGACAATGTCAAAGAGTTTAACGCATTGTAAAATGTATTCTTTGTAATACTCATTATCCGTTTATTCCACTTTACATCGCTCGCATATATGAAATTTAAGTTATTGATGAATTACCTGATTAATTGAGTGTGTAAGCATCACGCTACTCTAATAATAATCAAGCTGGCTGAAGTGCTTACAGAATTATGAAACTGAATTAAAATGAGAAAGAAAAGAGAATACTTGAGGGGGAAGTAGTGGTTATTTTGTGTCAACCCCAGACTTTTATAGTATTTTAGGGCTAACGCCAGAATACCCAGAACAACCTCTTATTCTTATCGGTATTGTGTGTGGTATATACATTTTTAACTAGTCATGTAGGGGTCCATTTTTTAAAAATTGAAGATTGGCATAGCCCTAAATAGATGGCAAATACAATAAAAAAATCAAAATATCAAACAACTATCAGCTATTACCCCATCAAAATTTTAACTTCGAAAAATTCCAACTGATACTGCTTGTTCATGGTATACGTATAATGTCCCGGCCCTGTCTTGAACAAGTTATTGAGCACCGTTATATGCAATCTTTTTGATTGAAAACGAAGTTCAACAACTACCGAAATGATGCAGTTGAAGAACAGGAAAGGGCGATCTCATCACTGCATGGCATTAAAACATGCTATCTTATTAGTCCGTGATATCGCAAAGGAAAGTCCCGTTTTGGGGCCCCCCTGTTTAAAAAAAAGTTGCCGAGTGGGCCCAAAAAAAATTTCCCCCTGGGGACAGTCGATTAATAATCGGGACCCTTTTAAAACCCCCCCCATGTAAATGAAGAATCGGGACAGGCCCCAGGGGGCAGTTTTTGGGAAAAGGCGTTTTTTTAAACGAGGGAATTCCCGCGAGTTTTCACGGGGTTTTGGGTTTTGGATTTTAACAATTGCGTATTATTGAGTGGGGCCCCGGGAGGTTTTTAAAAATGAATTTTTTTCTTTTGGGCGGGGGGGATGTTTTGTGGCGACGTGCAGTTTTAATTAAAAGTGGTTTTTTTTTTCGAAATTTTGAAAATGAGATTGGGGGGGCCCCTTTTGTCGTGGGGTAGTTTCCAACCTTCCCCCTTTCACCTTTTCACCAAAAAAACGGGAAAGTGGGTATTTTTTATGCAAGCGCCGGGTTTTTTTACCCCTGCTGCCCTTTGCGTTTCGGGGAAAAGGGGGAGCCAATTTCTTTAAAAAAAATAGGTTTAAAATTAAAAAACCCCTTTACCAAGGTTTTAAAACTTCACAGCCTGGGAAAAGGGAAATTTTTAAAATTTATTTTTAGAAAAGAATTATATCCGAAAAGGAATTAAAAAAATTTTGGGCAAATTGATCCTTAAACCAAAACCCACCCCCCCGGGGGTTTAAAAAAAAAAACCCCCCATCTTTCAAGAATTTCGGGCCCCCCCAAAATATCAGAAAAAAAACAGACCCAAAATTTTGGGGAGATTTAAAATGGGGAAAAATATGGTGGAAAATTCCCAAAAAACCCCCCAAAGGTTTAAAGCCCTTTGGGGGGCATACCCCAAAAAAGAGGGGGTGTTAGGTTTAAATGACGTAGTAGACCCCGAAGGATCCGCAGTTTGAGGGGTTTTGTTAAACCCAATTCCCAACAAAAGGTTTTGGGACTGTTTATTCCCCTGCAAAAATAGTCTAACCCGGATGTTTATGGCAAAAATAAAATCTTTAAAAAAGCTAAGGGTGTCCCAATTATCGAAAAAGTCAGAGGGGACTGGCATTTATTGGGAAAATTTTAAAAAAATTCCCCGTTTTCTTTATAGTAAAAAAAAATATCATTTGGCTTCGTTAGCACCTAGTATCTTTCATAGGAATTTTCCCCGGCTGTTTTCGTATTTATGAACCGTAAAGGGGTTTTTTTTAACATAGTAGGAAAACCCTTTGGGCCATCCCCTAAATTTTTGGGGATTTAGATAGTTCCCCCTTTAAATGCCTTTTTAAAGGGTTCCTAAAAAGAGAAGTTTTAAGGGAAATTTAATCAGATTGAAACCCTTTTCCCGTTCTCGGGCGTCGTTTCCCAAACCCAAAAAACAAAAGCAAATTTTTTAGGGGGCAAAAAAAAAACTGGGCTCATCCGTAGTTTTTAGGGGGGGGGAGTTTTCCTTCGCAGATTTAAAAAATGCTACTGCACCCCCAAAAAATGTTTCATAAACTCCGGTTTTAAAGCAAGGGGGGGGGGGGCCCCCGGGACTTAGGGTTGGGGGGCCAAAACCCCCTTAAACCTTTTAAAGGTAAAACCCCCCTTTTTTAAAAAAAAAGTCCCTGTTTTAAAAAAAATTTCCCCAAAAATTTGGTTGAAAAGAAGGGGGAGGGGGGGAATTTGGGGGAATTTGGGTTTTGGTTTTTCTCCAACTTTGGGCATCTGACATTCCCCCGGTTTTAAAAAAAAGGCCCCAAAATGAGAAGGAAGTTAAACTTTTATGCCTTTTCGCACATTATGGGCTCCGGCCGGGCTTTAATTTAAGGGGGATTATTGGGCTATTCGGACAATATGGTTAAATGTATCAAGCATAAACAAATGAAAGTCTCGAAATCCATTTTTTGCGGTTTCTTTAGAAATTTTTCTAGTACGGCCCCCATAATTTCCATTTGGGCATCCAGACATATAAAGGGGCAAGGGAAAAAAATTTTTTAGCCCGATGTGGGTCACGATTACATGAAAGAAAGAGTTTCAACATTTCTCATTTGGGGTTCCCAAAATCCAGTCCCTATTTTCTTTGGTTTACCAATGTCTAACAAGTTTTCTTCCCTTTGTTTTTCTAGGCACGGTTTTTAAATAAACCCAAAAGGGGGGGAAAAGTTCCCATTTAAGGGGGGGGGAAAAAGCCTTGGCTTTTTCTAAAAACCACCCAAAATGATTTCCTATTAGAAAATATCTCAAGTTTTGGGGGGACCTGCTAAAAAAAGTTCCATTTCTACTGCCCGATTTTGGACGGGACATGCCTTCCTATAAAACCCCCTTCAATTCTCCCCAAAAAAGGGGAATAAATTGGGCAGCGTAAGACTTTTAACCCTCCCGGAAGTGGGCTTAAAAAACCAAAACCATTGGGCAATTTTTTCCCAACAGTCTCTAAGAGGAGTCGTAGGAGTCCTGGGTGGAAAAAAAACCCCAAAAATCCCATTTTAAAAATTTTTCAAAACTGGAACCTTTATGCACCCCGTTTATAATGTTTTTTGGCGGTTTTTTGGTAGCCTTTTTTTTCCCCCCTTTAGGGGAAATCAACTTTTCTCGCTCCTTTTTTAAAGGGGAAATTTTGCCCAAAAAAAACAATTGAGTCGTTATAAGGGACTATTCAGCTTTAAAAAGGGGGGAGGCCCCCGGGTGGGAAATTGGGGCAAAAAATAACATTTCGAGGAAAAGAAAACTTTCCTTTTCCCCTTTCCCTTAATCATTTTCTTCCCTCCTTTCCCAAAAACAAGCTACCGGGTTTTTTTCCCGGCTTTTTCCCCCCCCAAAAATAAGATGTACCGGGGTTTTTTTTTAAAACCCCCGGGGGTTTTTTTGGGCCCCAAAATTAAAAATTATTTTTTTTTTTCTCCCGCCTAAAAGCCTAGGAAAAGGAATAGGCATTTTAAGGAAAACGGGGCCCTAGCTTAGACGGGGGGGGGGTGCGTCCTTTGCACTTGGGAAAGTGGGACACCCCCAGAAAATTATTCAAGCGCAAGGTGATTGGGGAAGTGTAAATATAAACCAAAAATAGATCCCTTTCCCTTGGGGACATCGTCAGCCATCCAGTAATTCCTTGGGGAGTTTTAAAAATTTTTTTAAGGGTTAAATCAAGGATCTATTTTGAAAACTTGCCCTGAATCCTACACTTGATATATTAAAATTGCATGTGCGATATATTGAACAGTGGAAAATGAAAAATGTTTTATTGGGCAGTGACTAAAAACTTTTATAATTTGGGCGGGGGGCCCCCCCTTTTGGTGGACTTTTGTGTAAATTCTATGGACATTTAATGGAAAGGTAATGTTAAATGTAAACCTGTGGATTATAACCAATTTAAGTGGAGGACCCAACCTAGGGTTGCCCCAAAGGAACCCTTTAAACCCCCTTTTAAAGTTGGGTTATGGTGGACTTTTAGGAATAAAACCCCGGGAACCCGGGGCAGTTTGGATTATGGGGGCAAAAGGGGAGGGTTTGAACAGGAAAAGGGGATCCCCGCACTTTTCACCGAAACTATTTTCTCAATATTTTATTTTCATCTGATTTTATGACACATTTTATCTAGTCACTACATAATTATAACTACACTACTCAGGTTTGGGTGTTTGGACAATTTACTACATGGTTTATTACATGTTTTTCCTCTAAATGTATATGTATTAATTACGAATATGTTACGTAATCCTTATGCCAATATTATGTAATCCTAGTCAGATTATGTAATGACAGATATTTACGCAATATTACGTACATGACAATACAGTAATAAACCTTAGCTATCACCCAAACCTGATGGTCTTCTAGTTTTAATTCATTTACAACTATTAGTGGGAAGCAGAAAGTTTGTACAAGAAACTTTTCTACTTGCATCTGCCTGACGATTGAACTATTAATATACATAATTCTGTACGTGGACCATGACTCTACTTCCAGTACAGAATGTTTATACAGGATTTACTATTTTATATCCACATCTTTATGCATATCGTCTATCATGGCAACTATTCAAAGGGTATAGCTCTCACGCAACTAATCCACAGCGCAGCAAAATGGTATATCCCATTATCAAAGACAAATAATTACTCCATAACTGCTACACATTGTAAAGATCATTTGGTAAAATGCATACATAAATACATTAGCTTTTACTCGCTATATATACGACTCCTCCGCTGAAAAGCCAGCTTCGCTTACCAAAAGTTACAATTCAGAGAAAAGGAGAGCATCGTATCGAACACTCTTGGCAAGCGAAGATGCTGCGAGACCGCAGTAGCGAAAGTAAAGCCAGTTAAATAAATGGTTTACGTCTTAATGATAAACACGACTTTATATATCATATGACTTTATATGTTATATGTCATCCTGGCCCTTCGTCAGGATGACCTAAAAGAGCACCATTTCAAAATGCACTGACAAATGGATGCACGCGCATACCTAATCATTTCAATGGATATTAGAATTGTGACTTACCCAAAGAAAAAGAAAATTGATACTGAAGCTTCGACGGTTTATTTCTTTGTGATAAACCTCGCCGTTAAACAACATCTTAAATGTGGACATTTACCACAGGCGTCTGCTTCTTGTAAGAATTGATAGAAAAAAAACATTAGCCCCTACTCTACTATACGCCTGTGATGTTTGCCTAAAGAAAACATGATTTGAAATAATTTTTGATTTGCCGTTGGTCAGTATTTGGATGAACATTTCAATAGTTTCCACACTGTCGGTCAGTATCCTAATTGATGACTTTAGGGTAAGAGTACCTACTTCTCGGATCAGCTGATTACATCTCTGGGTAAATGGTGTGAAGTTCAAAAAGGTTTTGGTGATTCTTTTATATTGGCCAATTCTGGTCAACAAACTCTGTTTACTGTATACTATAT
Organism: Pecten maximus; assembly: GCF_902652985.1. Classification (NCBI taxonomy): domain Eukaryota; kingdom Metazoa; phylum Mollusca; class Bivalvia; order Pectinida; family Pectinidae; genus Pecten; species Pecten maximus. The sequence goes on along the minus strand of NC_047016.1, from coordinate 20,103,570 downwards.
AAAAATGCCGCTGGTTAATCTCGATACGTTTAAGTTATCTTCCATTTCGATGGTTTGAAATTCCTGCCAATCCCTATAGTTAAGTCATAACTAAGTACTCGTTCAAAAGAAAACTCTTATTGTACCCGTAAATTTACTACAACATATACACGTTAATGGCCGTTCTTTGCAGTATTCAGAAGCACCGAGTAGAAAGCCTTTTTATCGATTTTGGTAACGATAGTTAAATTAGGATTTTTCTTGAGTACTTTGTGCCAGTCGACCACCATTTGTCCATAGGTAAATTTCCCACCAAGTTCGACAGTTGCGTACACCTCTTTAGTTTCCAAGACAACCTCTGACGGACTCAACATACATGCTGCCAAGAACTCATCAGCTGGAATATAGTTCCAGCCTTGCTCGATAGAATAGGCAACAGGTTTCTGTTCAACTGCCTTTAAGAATTTGTTCCGTTTGCCAGGGAATCTTCTCAGTTCGTAATACTGATCCTGAAACAAGACACATAAATATAATTAACTTGAATACAATTTAAACTCATAAAATGAGAGTATGTAATAATACTTTCACGTGGTATAATAAATAATAAAACCACAATAAACAAGGATAGCTGTTTGATTTGCGGAGACACCAAAGTAAAGGCATACCGCAAAATGTTTTGCTCCCCAGGAAAAAGGGGCCCGAGATCAAACATGGCACACCATGATGTATCATACCAAATATAGAATGAAAAGATGTAAATAAACGTTCTTTAGCTTGACAAATGAACGTGATGTACACAATGCCAAACACATCTATAACAAATAAATGGCCTACCCAAGTAGGTCCGTTTTCCTCACAGACTTCCCAACCAACCAGTGTCGTGGGACATCGAACCTGCTCCAGGGCTATGTAAGCTGCTTCCGGGTCAGAGTGGAAGTTGAACTCTGCGCTCACTGTTATGTTACCTTTACCTGCCAATAAAATCATTTTATCATAAGCACCCACATAATGATACCGTACGTATTTGAAGAAGAAGAAGAAGAAGAAGAAGAAGAAGAAGAAGAATGTGGTGGGACGAGTAAAAATAAGTTAGGGTTCAAAGATCGGTATATCGAAAATTCCGACAGTTATTCACGATGTCAGAAGACATTCGGAAATACGCAAACCACGACATAGATGTCAATTCCAATATCTTTGTCGTCATAATGTATCTCCTCTAATCTGATTGGCTGTTGATTTCCGATTTCTTTCATTTTTTAATTATACTTATACATGTCTGTTTTCGGAATGTTGTTACGTAGTTATAATGTTGTTTATGTCATCTCTGTCAAGTAAAACAGCCCTCGCTTTTATTACATGTAATGAGCACCAAAGCATATATTGTTTACTATAACTCGGGAGTTAGCGAACAACAGTCTGATATTTTACTTCCAGTGCAGTTGCTTTTCCCTTTACCAATGTGAGTGTTTAAACAAGAAGATGACATTTTGATTAGGATACATACACATCATACACTACGTTATGAAGATCGGATTGCATACAGAAGGAGCAACGCTTGGCAACACAATGATATATATTAAATGTTATATTTACCATTGACAACACAATGGCAGATCAAATGTTATATTTAGCATTGATAACACAATGATATATATCAAAGGTTATATTTACCATTGACAACACAATGACATAGATTAAAGGTTATATTTACCACTGGCAACACAATGACATAGGTTAAATGTTATATTTACCATTGACAACACAATGATATAGATTAAATGTTATATTTAACATTGACAACACAATGACATAGATTAAATGTTATATTTACCATTGACAACACAATGATATAGATTAAATGTTATATTACCATTGACAACACAATGATATATATTAAAGGTTATATTTACCATTGACAACACGATGATATAGATTAAATGTTATATTACCGTAGTAGTTGCCTCCCATTATAAAGCAGTCTCTAAGTCGGCTACCGAAGTCTGGGTCCATCTTCAGGGCCGTCGCGAGATTGGTGAGTGGGCCTATACACATCAGAGTTATCTCCCCTGGAAGGTGAGAAATAATGTGTTTAACATACCACGGAAAACGTGATGAATTTGTCTACATGCCGTCTTTTATATAGTGTAGGACATGTCACTTATTGTCTATATCCAAAATGGAAACTTGGTGATTTGGCTTCTTTGACTAAAAGCGGGGTTGACATTTTGGACATGGTAACTACATGTCCCGAGGAACCAACGTTGGTGAAAGAATGATGTAAGTTGTAATGCATTTTCTTCATTGTGATACTAAAAGTATAACACATTCTGTCGTCTGCTACATCCAACTTACACATTCCATATTGGCATATATAGTATCTTCGTTACTGCCATGGAATTGGTTATGACAAATCGAAAGATACGGCTTGAACTGCGGTCTGGGTTAGTTCCTCTGGTATCGCCAATTGACACCTCAACTATCAGTTAGTCGCTACACCCGATATATCGGAACACCTCGCCTCGATCCGTCTGCGAACGTTTTTTTTTTTTTCTAGTTTCGAAGAAAATAACGAGGGGTTCCGATTGTACACCCGACATGCCAGACCAGGATATGAGACCCGCTTCTATATGACCATATTTTAGGAGAGAACATTTACAGGCAAAACAACGAAATCGCACATTAAATCTTCCGCTGGAAATTGTAGGCCTATATGGTTATTCAGTGAAATAGATACATTTATAGACGTTTACCTGGTTAGCAAATTTATTTTCAGGCAGTGTCATAGCATATGCACCAAGTAAGGAGTCCAATGTTATAAAATCCTCAATCATTTTTATGTTTTTTTTGGAACTTTAAATCTAACCTGGGTGTTCCTTCGTTAACCGGATTATTGCGTCCGTCGCTGCCTCTTTCTGTACAATACTGACATCCGGTTCTTCTATTGACGGACAATCGCCTAACCCGTCATCTCCTTGGTAGGGATTTTTTTATCTCTTTTTGGCCAAGAATGGAAAATGCGGTACCGGGAAAAACTGGAATCTGGTAACAAAATTATATTAATTTTAGGCCGTTTGTGTTAACACTTGCAATTGCATTATACTAGAACGAATATTCATACCCTGCCTCACTGCTCTACGACGACCATCTGTCAGAAACTGTCCGTCTGTCGTCCAGAGCGTCGTTATCGAAGCTAGCAATGTACCTGCAGAAGATCATGAGATGAAGCTGCCCCCAATAATGAGATTTCGATGTTACATTTGATTACACGTTTGTCCCTGCCTCTGTGGCTAAGGATTTATAGACCCCCCCCCCCCCCCCCCCCCCCCCCCCCCAAAAAAAAAGAATTAGCCCCTACTCTTTTTTTTAATTTTATTTTTTTTTAATTTTTAAAGACATTTTTAATACATTAATGCATCAAAATCACACACACACACACACACAACAAACATCAATTCCAAAAGGTATGGTTTGCTATCATCATAATCATATCATCTTCACCATCATAATCTATATTTTTCATCAACATAATCTCATCATCCTTCTTAAACATTGAAATCATCATCATCATCATCATCATCATCATCATACTAATCATCATAATCATTATTTCATCATCATAGTAATCATCATACTACTTATAAAACTAATAATCATCATCATCATAATCATCATACTCATCACTATCATCATCAACATCATAATAATCCTCATCATCAGTCATCTTCATCATAATCTCATCATCATCATCATCATCATAATGATACTAATCATCATACTCATCACCATCATCATCATCATAAGCATCATAATTATCCACATCATCATAGTCATCTTCATCATTATCTCATCATAATCATACTAATCATTATCATCATTCTCAGAGAGAGAGAGAGAGAGAGAGAGAGAGGGGGGGGGGGGGGGGGGGGGGGGGGTCCATACAATTTCAGTTTTGTTGATATTAATCTTTAAGCCCGAAATGTTTGCAAAACAAAAGTATCTAATTCACTTATTGATTCCTTCAATGTTCAGTACCATCTAGTGTCAGATAAGTATCATCTGCCTACTGAGAAAGTAGCACGTTTGTACCATCAATTTTAATACCTTTAATCTCCTTGTTATTACGAAATCTGTTGGCAAGAATTTCAGCGCATAGAATAAAAATATATGGTGCTATTGGGTCACCCTGTCGACAGCCTCTTTTGATATTAACAAGAGATCCCAGAGGGATCTTGGCGCCCACCATTGAATGATCTTTATAGGCTCCATGTCAGATTGATCTTTTCTCTACTTTTCCCTTCCTCTAAGTCTTACTAATCTGTGTAAATTTAGAAACAGTCCTCTATAGCTAGTACTTTTCAAACAAGGGAAACCTATATATAACATTTAAGATTTAGTGATAATGGCTGTCTGTCGGCCATGTTGTTTTCGGATTGGTCCCAATATGTAAAACTAGGCACTGAGGGGAACCTACATATGAAATTTGAGAAAGATCACTTCAGTACTTTCTGAGAAATAGGGATAACAATCTTCAATTGTCAAAATCCAAGATGGCTGCCTGTCGGCAATGTTGTTTTCTGATTAGTCTCAAAATGCAATATGCATAACTAGGCACCGAGGGAAACCTGCATATGAAATTTGAGAAAGATCCCTTCCGTACTTTCTGAAAAATAGCGATAAAAAACTTCAATTGTCAAAATCCAAGATGGCTGCCTGTCGGCCATGTTGTTTTCTGATTAGTCCCAAAATGCAATATGCATAACTAGGCTCCGAGGGGAACCTACATATGAAATTTCAGAAAGATCCCTTTATTAGTTTCTGAGAAATAGCGATAACAAACTTCAATTGTCAAAATCCAAGATGGCTGCCTGTCGGCCATGCTGTAATCTGATTAGTCTCAAAATGCAATATGCATAACTAGGCACCGAGGGGAACCTGCATATGAAATTTTAGAAAGATCCCTTCATTACTTTCTGAGAAAATAGCGATAACAAACTTCAATTATCAAAATCCAAGATGGCTGCCTGTCGGCCATGTTGTTTTCCGATTGGTCTCAAAATGCAGTATTTTCTGAGGATTAGCGATAACAAGAATTGTTTACGGACGGACGGAGGGACGGCCGGACGGACGACGGACCACGGACGCAGGGCGATTTGAATAGCCCACCATCTGATGATGGTGGGCTAAAAAATGAAGACAGATTTACCCCTTGATTGACAGATGCCCCTACATTATTATGAAACAGTTTTATCCAATTCAAAACATCACTTCTAAAACCAAAGAAGCTGAATACCTTTTCTAGGAAATTCCAAGACACCGAATCAAAAGCTTTTTCAAAATCTACCATTAGAACCATACCAGGGATATTATTATTTTCTGTAAAATTCATTACTCAGTAAAGTAATTGGCCTCCAGCTCATTATAAAATGGTGTGGTTTATTTTTTTAGGAATACAAGCAATAATACCATGACGTTGTGTGATTAGTAGTTCCCCTTTAACAAATCCATAATTTAATGACCGAACAACAAAGATACCAAAGTTTTTCCAAAAGTGTTTGTAAAATTCGACTGTAAAACAATCTGATCCTGGACTTTTGTTATTTTTCATGTTTGCCAATATTTTACTTGCTTCAGAGTCAGAATGATTAAGTTTAGGTATGTTTTCAAAGTCAAGAAAAGTAGTAAGGTCAACATTTTCAAGATTTTTTTTAGAATCATAGAGTTTTTCATAAAAACATTTTACTTCATCTAGAATGTGTTCTTGCTTTGTAATAAAACTCCCATCATCACACTGTAATTTAGGAATCATTTTTTATATGAAATTTCTATTTTCAAGACTAAAAAAGTAACTAGTAGGTTTTCCCCTTCCTCTTCCCAACGAGCCCTAGATCTTACAATGCTACCTTTAATTTTCTTAATTCTAATATCTTCTAATTCTTTTTTCTTATTATCTAGCTCTGTAACATTAATTGTATCTTGTTTTTCAAGTTCTTCTATAGACGCTTGATTATGTAATCCTACCCTTGCATGTAAAACACTTGAATGACTCAGATGGTCTATATCGGAGGGTATAAAAGCCGGCTCTGACAGAACACAAACACTCTGATTTCGGTATCCAAACTGTACAGACAGAAGCGGAGAGACCCTAAGGTGGTAGCTAGTTATGGAAAGATAGATGTGACCACGGTCTTCTCCTTGATCCATCAACTAATCGTTTTAACACAGAGTGTTTGGCAGAGGCTGATAGGTTAGCGACTACAATTTAGTTGGCGACTACAAGCAGGTAGTCGACGGTCAAGTCAGCAACTACAAGGTAGTCGGCGGGCATGTCAGCGACCATACTATAAGTAGTGTTGGTGGTCAGCAGCAAACACCAGGGGTTAGGTGGCCGATGAAAATACATAGGAACAGTCAGAGCGTATAATCATGTTCGATTACACATATTGCTAGTCACTGAATCCCCGTAGCCGTATAGTCAGCGGTCACACACAGACCGGCGACCAGTAATTATAACTACAATGTAGCCGTTGTGAGTGGTACGGGACGAGTTATAGTATTAAGATTAAGTGTCAGCGGTCAGACAGACCACTGTATATATAAAACTTATATTTTATGTGTTATATGTTCTCGTTAAATGTTAAAGGCTACCAAATAGTAGTAATATTTGTATATATTTGCATCTGTAGACTAGTCACTAACCAGGATCTATTAGAGGTAGTGACGAACCCATTTGTAAACGTCACAGATTCCCTAAGGTTTCCCAGGTTACACAGCCGGTTTTCAAGTGTTACACCTTGTTGAGGTGTTGATATAGGAGCGATATTTGTTTCTATACATGTAACACCAGATGCTGACGCCTGTGATTTGACCTAGACCCAGGGAACTTTCCTTTATATAGTTTTAGTAAAATTGAGAAATAAATAATCTGAGACCGACCTTTAACAGGAAAGAATATCGTCTTTGTAAACTACAAGTCCCTACAATGTACAATGTATGTATATTAAAGTACCAAACAACTGATTGTTATACTGCTTAGTGCTATTTGTTATAAACAATTCAAGCCACGAACATGTTAAGACGCATTGACATGTATTCTATACTCGTGTGTATTTCAAACATTGATTTACGTACATTCAATTTGTCCGCGGCTCCGAGTATTTTCAGAACGTTGCACACAACCTGTTCCACGCCGCTGTTACCCCTGACGCACGTGAGGGCAATGACGTCATACTCGGTGGAGTCCAACATCATGAAGATCGCCTGAGCATCGTCTATACCACCGTCTGTATCAATTATTAGCATCTTCCTTTGTGAGGACATTTTATCGGGATGTCTATAAACAATGGGAAAATGATGGATATACAGTTGCTTTCAGTACATGTATAGGTTCGTATGTAGTGGTAAATCAACACATCATCTGCCACTTTGGACGATTAAAAATGTCATTTCTCGAAACCCTTACTCAAATTATCCCATCTATTTCAGATAAGGGGAGCTAATTCTAAACGTCATTCATACGAGATGAAAATATAACAGTAGTTCTCTTAATCACGATATATTCAGGGTTAACATCGTAGACAGTCCTCGTGTAAATGTGGATCCCCAATAGAAAATGAATTGGCATGCCTTTTTTGAAAGCACTATTTCATTTAAGCAGAGGTATGAGTCTTTTTCTTCAAAATGTGAGGCTGTTTACATTTTTTTTTTTTTTTTTTTTATCTTTGTTGTTATTCATGTTAAGGTTATTACCTTTATGTTATTAATATTGTATCCCTATGAATGTATTATTTATCACCCAGTTGTGCAATTTTGAAAAGATATATATATATTAGAGGAAAGGGCCTTGATAGGGTTGTACAATGTAACAACTTGCGTCCAATCCTTGTGTCATTTTCTTGACAATAAAATATGTTTAATATATATAACAAATGTAAGTGTTTGGATCATGCAGATAACAGGGTATGTGTACAGCCGCCTACAGCCGCTATCTTTTATCAATTACTTTTTTTGTATTCTTGGCAACAAATATAATTCAAGTTCTTTAGTATCTAAAATTGCGATTGCATTTAGTATAAAAGATTAGACATATCAAAGGGATATTCCGTAAAGAATAGTATGTCTTGTTATTTCTCAGAAGTGTCTACATATGTATGTTCTTAATGGTATCGGGTACCTCAATTTATCGCCTTCATTTAGGCAGTCTAATTTGATATTGGTAGGTGGTATCCCCATCAATTTTTTATTAAAAAAAACATACTTTAACGACGGTATAGATGTTCTGATGCTTACAATAGCTTCAAATTCATTTAAAGAGTTCTTAAAATGTACAGAACAGTCAGAAAAGGTGCGATTTGTGGTGGGTATCCCTTTAATCTGTTCCATGGTAATAACATGGTGTACATGTCCAGGTATGTATATATATACTTCCATACGTATGGGTCAATATGAACTTATACAGTACTAAAGGCATGCCATATCGACTTCGGTCGACCCTGTCGTCACCTGGCTTACCTAGAGGCTGTGATTGTACATGTATACTGTTCAAATCTGAAATCGGGTTTCTAGATTACCAGGTCAAGTCCTCACTCACACGACATACAGGACATTCTGACAGTCCAATGTGGTTATTTTACAACGCATTTTCACATCTGGTTACATATAAGTTTATAACTCTAGTTTACGTGCTGTACTCACGTTGCTCCTGTTGTATGCGGGCGGCAATGTGTACCTGACACTGTGGGTATTTTCTAAGTGTGACACGCTCTGGCCTGAAGTTATATTTAGGACTCACACAACTAAATATTTTACATTATCTTATTACAAGTGACTCCATCCCCTCAATCGTGAGTCTGACTTAATAGTATCGTCCATGCCGAAATTCAACGCAAACTGCGCCTCCTCATATTCTCGTATATATAGGAAGTACCTATTCTATGTGTTAAATACTGAAGAAAGTAGCTACACACCTCAGGATCTGTGTGCAGAAATTAACCGATAACGTGAACTGTCCTGTGTCCTGTGTCCTGTGTATAATACAGGGCTTTGATTCTGGTAGTTAACATCCAGGGTTAATCTACAATATATCGGGGTTATTGAATTTTACTCTTGAGTGCTAATTTCAAGGTACGGACGTCTGTGAGTGTAATAAGTATAACAAATTGTAACGTACACCGGTGGTCTAGCTAGGGTACCCTGACACCCAGAACACCTCCGGTCAAGCAAGGGTACCCTGACACCCAGAACACCTGTGGCCTAGCTAGGGTACCCTGACACCCAGAACACCGGTGGCCTAGCTAGGGTACCCTGACACCCAGAACACATATGGTCTAGCTAGGGTACCCTGACACCCAGAACACCTGTGGCCTAGCTAGGGTACCCTGACACCCAGAACACCTGTGGCCTAGCTAGGGTATCCTGACACCCAGAACACCTATGGCCTAGCTAGGGTATCCTGACAACCAGAACACCTGTGACCTAGCTAGGGTACCCTGACACCCAGAACACCTGTGGCCTAGCTAGGGTACCCTGACACCCAGAACACCTATGGCCTAGCTAGGGTACCCTGACACCCAGAACACCTGTGGCCTAGCTAGGGTACCCTGGCACCCGAACACCTGTGGCCTAGCTAGGGTACCCTGACACCCAGAATACCTGTGGCCTAGCTAGGGTACCCTGACACCCAGAACACCTCCGGTCAAGCAAGGGTACCCTGACACCCAGAACACCTGTAGCCTAGCTAGGCTACCCTGACATCCAGAACACCTATGGCCTAGCTAGGGTACCCTGACACCCAGAACACCTGTGGCCTAGCTAGGGTACCCTGACACCCAGAACACCTGTGGCCTAGCTAGGGTACCCTGACACCCAGAACACCTGTGGCTTAGCTAGAGTTCCCTGACACCCAGAACACCTGTAGCCTAGCTAGGGTACCCTGACACCCAGAACACCTGTGGCTTAGCTAGAGTTCCCTGACACCCAGAACACCTATGGCCTAGCTAGGCTACCCTGACATCCAGAACACCTGTGGCTTAGCTAGGGTACCCTGACACCCAGAACACCTGTGGCCTAGCTAGGGTACCCTGACACCCAGAACACCTGTGGCCTAGCTAGGGTACCCTGATACCCAGAACACCTGTGGCCTAGCTAGGGTACCCTGACACCCAGAACACCTGTGGTCTAGCTAGGGTACCCTGACACCCAGAACACCTGTGGTCTAGCTAGGGTACCCTGACATCCAGAACACATGAAATAAAGAACACACAAAGTAGGCAGGTTGTAACTTAATACAACGTCAACTTAACAAAGATTTGTGCCTAAACAGTATTTTTTTGAAAAAGTATCAATGTTACAAAACCGATAAGGTTTTTTTTCGGGTTCTATCTGTTAATGATAATATACTATCCATACTATTTAAACAAATATAAAAATATAACTTTTGTAAAAGTTTTCCTGTGTAGTTGCAGTTGTAAAGTGGTTAGAAGATATAACTTATTTATCAACAAAATATGTATTCAATCATTTTTTAAAATTGATATTACAAAATGATAAGCGGAGGTAAATTGATGATTTCATTTAAAAATCACTACACATCTCACAGACTGATAAATACTGTTCATATCGTCCCTCTTAGAGGACATACGATACACAATAAACGGAGTGTATATAACGAGTATATCACTCGTAATGATAGAGCTAACATTATAGAATTATAGAATAGAGATCGAGACGTTTATATAGAAGACATTAAATGTATTTAGCATAAATTAGTGTCCATCCATTGAAGAGCTGTGTTCAATGTCATTGCGTTAATTCCTATCTCGCTACCTCTTCAGTTAGTCGAAATGTTTTATACGAATAAGGAGTTTTTGCATCGATATGTTGGCATTAATTTATGGAACTATACTTTTATGAAGAATTTTTAACAGAAAACTCCCTTCGCTTGATATTGCTTTTAAAATTTGGACGAACTTAGCTACGTGCGAACCTCTAAATATATTAAAATTCCGAAATTTTAATTTTCCTCCAAGAATAAAACATCGTGGAGTGTAACGCCTTGGCCTGGCATTTTTTTGTTTGTTTTTGTTCGAGTTATCTCCCGTTGGCCGGACTTGACTTCCGACTATCGCCATGCGACAAATAAACTACTCTTTATCAAGCGATTTCTATCCATTTTGTTTAGATAAAGGAGCCATAAGAAATAAGTCTATTAGACTTGCATATTAATTAGCCACCAATGCAATAAGGTCATTGTTTTCTGTCACATTTAATGGCTGGACATGAAACTCATTGCTAAATGAATTCCCTGGGATGAACATCGTTAAACACACAAATGTACTAGCACGTTAACATGTGCTGTTGAGATGAGTCCGTCAACGAAACGAGTATTCAAGGTTGATAAAACAGTTTTTGATTTCCCAATATTCTATCTCCAATACCTCTATCCTACCTTGTAATGTTGAAATTAGCCCGTCAACGACACCAGTATTTAAGGTTGATAAAATAGTTTTTGATTTCCTAATATTCTATCTCTCATACCTATAACCTTATGTACCTTATCCTGCACATTTCAACCATTTTCAGTTCGAATTACGGGTTTGTATAATGTCGTTATTGTCTTTTTCCTCGACTGTCAATCTTCCTAATGTCTCCCTTGACAATGCCTCACTTTTGGCCTTTAGTTGAGCGTTCGTCCATGTGAGGAAGGCTTTGGGTTCTGTCCCCTAGCCGAGACATACCAGAGTCTTTAAAAATGGTAGTTGCTACTCCCGCTTAGCGCTCAGCATATTTGGAGTGGGACGACTAGTTTGCCCGTTGTCAGTATAATGTGACCGGGTGGGGTGTGCTGCTAGGTGTCTTCGGCAGTATGCTTCAGTGGGGTAGCACTATAAATCGGCAAAAGTTCCGGCCTATCACAAGGAGACTTAACACGAACATACCGCAGCCTCCCAAAACACACATACGCACTCACCACACGCATGCATGTTGCACGCACGGGAGGCTGTCCTTAAATGACCTTAGCTGTTAATAGGACGTTAAACAAAATAAACCAAACCAAACCAAATCAATCCTTTTAATTCCATATTTTGATTTGCATGTTGAATTGTTTCGTGGCGTAAATAACGTGTTTTTATCAAAATGACACGAGGACGCCAATATTGGATATTTTACTATGTTGAATCAATCTGAGGACAATACTGCTACCCATTAACACACCATGTAGAAGTCTATTTCTCAACAGTAATGGAGCTTGTTTCATAATATTTGAATGTTGGTGTGTTGTTAAAAGAAATACAGGATAAACTCTTCAATACTGTAAAGTATAGTAGAATACTGATAGTGAGTGGTTATGGAAATTAATATAAAAAATATCTCTTAAGAAGAAAAAAGAAGAAAAAATCAAATAAATACGCTAAACTGTGAAAAGGATATTGCGGCCGTATAGTTGTTCATGCAGACGGATAGTTTTGTAAACTATCAATATTTTAATTCGGTCTAAGAGCTGCAATGCTCCTTAAGGTCTGAAGGATTAATTTTCAGTGCTTCGAGCTAAATGTAAGTTACGAGTTACACCCCTTGGACTGTAGTTTGGTAAAACAGCATGCCTATTTTACTTATTAAAGAGAAGGGTATCAACGCAAAGATAGAAAACAATGTATGAATAATTATAGCAACGCAAAGATAGAAAACAATGTATGAATAATTATAGCAACGCAAAGATAGAAAACAATGTAGAAATAATTATACCACGCAAAGATAGAAAGCAATGTACATGTAAGCCTAGTAGTCTTAAGATCACTGTAGTAGAGTAAAGGACCAAAGCGGCATCTATAATAAGGTATACAGTTTGTAAAAAGATACGACGGCAATATAGGAACGAATAATGAACTACACCGAGACCATTGGAAACAGTATATGGAGAATATAACCAGGTGTTAAAGAAGTGGAGACGTTATTTTGTTTTAGTCACAACACCCGTCAATTAAAGAACACCGACCACTTCATACATTATGTCGCACAAGGAAACGGAATCCGTCCCAAATGTTGATGTACTACTCAAGTTGGTATTAATAAAGGGCGTACTGAAGGCCTAAGCAGTTTAATACAAAAAAAAAAAAAAAAAACCGATTTCGATTCCTGATTGTGATATTCAATTTTAATGATATGCCTTATCTACAAGTGTCATGATCATCATAGATATCTCTGGGGAATACTCTCCTTCCATTTGTGAAGGGAAAATTGAAGAATTTAATTCTGTTGATTAGTTCACGTAGTGGATGCGTTGTCACTATTCTGGATCTCACTTCTACTACGTAACAATTTGATTTGACCAAAATATTAAATAATATATTTTTTTATTCAGAAATATATACATATGCGACGGTGTCAACGTACACAAAAATACAAATATAGGTAATTCACTGTTGAAGAGATACTTGACAGTTGTGAATACACTAATAGCATTAACCGGGACCACTGAACGCTTATTTTCAATGTGGTTCCTAATCAATATCAAATCAGTTTTCAAATCACTGATATCAAGACTCGGTCCAACGCAGAGTAATATCAATGATAATTTGCTTTTTATATTAACGAACAAAAGAACTCGTTAGTCATTAAAAAATAGTTTAAGGATATAGGTACAAATGTACCATGATAAGAATAACCCCGGAACTATTACATTGTATATTCTATTGTTAAAATACACATATTCATTCTCAATGTTTTCTTTTGAACTTTCCAGCAAGTTTTTTTTATTATTTGACTCCTCAACAATGTTACTTATTCTTTGTTTCATATTATTGAGAAGATTGTTCCATTTTCACCACACTATTAAAAAATGTAACAGATTCTGGTCATTTTACACTTTTAGTTTTAAAAATTCAAATTTCGTAGTACATGGTATTGTATTAAATCCTTTGTCCTCCAATGTGAGCGATTATCTTATATAAGGACATTTACGGTGTACAACGTTGAAGTCATCAGTGAGTTTCAGCTATTTAAGCCTCAATGTTACGTTAAGAATGTTGAGTTGCTTTCAGTTCGGCGAACACAATTCTTGTTCTGGGATCAAGCTTGGCTATACAACATTCAACCATATTTGTAATTTTTGCTTGTGTCTTGTAATCCTTCCAAACCAAGATATTCTTACAAAAAATTGTAAAGCATAGTCGAAATGACGTTGGGTAAGTGCTGAACAGAGTTTTTTTCTAGCTTTGATTAAAAGACTGTTCCTATACAAAAACGTCACCGAAATACTTTCCGTTCCGGATAAGTCATTAACACATTGTTCATCCGATAAGTATTCCTGTCGCACAATCCTGGTCAACCATGCCAAAGGAGCTTGCAGGGATCGAGGTTGCTTATTTTTCTTTACAACCAGAGAGGATACTCCCTGTTTCGCCAAAGTGAAGGGATAATTTTGTTTCGATCACCCAGTCCTGAATAAAGTTGATAGGTTTTTTTTTGTTTTTTTTTTTATTGGATAAAACCAGAGAAGTACTGTGCAAAAAAAAAAAATCATCGCATTTACATCTGCAGATAAAGATAGCATGCATGCAGAGTAAATACTAATTTGTATATTATTACTTCAACATGAATAAGACTATCTGTTTTGTTTTTACTATGGATCTGAACCCCAGAATTGAATCACTCCGTAAGATTTCAAGTTTTCTTCAGATAATATCGTGATCACTAGTGTCTTTTGAAGCTCCATTCTAGTGAATCAATCCTTGGTAGTAATCACCAAAGTGGTAAGACACGAGTCGGAGGCGCTTCTGAAGACTGATTGAAGCTCATATGATATTATTTGATTTCAAAAACGTTTCGAGTTTTTCGATTGTTTAAGAAAAATTCAGGCGCTATACTTAGAATACTGACTAGCCGTTAATTCTCTGTCTTCCATCTTTATAAAGTATTTGACATGTACCCTTGCTGTGTTTATAATGGTTTAACATGTACCCTGACTGTGTTTATAAAGGGTTTAACATGTACCCTCGCTGTGTTTATAAAGGGTTTAACATGTACCCTGACTGTGTTTATAAAGGGTTTAACATGTACCCTGACTGTGTTTATAAAGGGTTTAACATGTACCCTAACTGTGTTTATAAAGGGTTTAACATGTACCCTGACTGTGTTTATAAAGGGTTTAACATGTACCCTGACTGTGTTTATAAAGGGTTTAACATGTACCCTGACTGTGTTTATAAAGGGTTTAACATGTATCCTGACTGTGTTTATAAAGGGTTTAACATGTACCCTGACTGTGTTTATAAAGGGTTTAACATGTACCCTGACTGTGTTTATAAAGGGTTTAACATGTACCCTGACTGTGTTTATAAAGGGTTTAACATGTACCCTGACTGTGTTTATAAAGGGTTTAACATGTACCCTCGCTGTGTTTATAAAGGGTTTAACATGTACCCTGACTGTGTTTATAAAGGGTTTAACATGTACCCTGACTATGTTTATAAAGGGTTTAACATGTACCCTGACTGTGTTTATACAGGGTTTAACATGTACCCTTACTGTGTTTATAAAGGGTTTAACATGTACCCTGACTGTGTTTATAAAGGGTTTAACATGTACCCTTACTGTGTTTATAAAGGGTTTAACATGTACCCTGACTGTGTTTATAAAGGGTTTAACATGTACCCTGACTGTGTTTATAAAGGGTTTAACATGTACCCTGACTGTGTTTATAAAGGGTTTAACATGTACCCTGACTGTGTTTATAAAGGGTTTAACATGTACCCTGACTGTTTATAAAGGGTTTAACATGTACCCTGACTGTGTTTATAAAGGGTTTAACATGTACCCTGACTGTGTTTATAAAGGGTTTAACATGTACCCTGACTGTGTTTATAAAGGGTTTAACATGTACCCTGACTGTGTTTATATAGGGTTTAACATGTACCCTGACTGTGTTTATAAAGGGTTTAACATGTACCCTGACTATGTTTATAAAGGGTTTAACATGTACCCTGACTGTGTTTATAAAGGGTTTAACATGTACCCTGACTATGTTTATAAAGGGTTTAACATGTACCCTGACTGTGTTTATAAAGGGTTTAACATGTACCCTGACTGTGTTTATAAAGGGTTTAACATGTACCCTGACTGTGTTTATAAAGGGTTTAACATGTACCCTGACTGTGTTTATAAAGGGTTTAACATGTACCCTGACTGTGTTTATAAAGGGTTTAACATGTACCCTGTACTGTGTTTATAAAGGGTTTAACATGTACCCTGACTGTGTTTATAAAGGGTTTAACATGTACCCTACTGTGTTTATAAAGGGTTTAACATGTACCCTGACTGTGTTTATAAAGGGTTTAACATGTACCCTGACTGTGTTTATAAAGGGTTTAACATGTACCCTGACTGTGTTTATAAAGGGTTTAACATGTACCCTGACTGTGTTTATAAAGGGTTTAACATGTATCCCTGACTGTGTTTATAAAGGGTTTAACATGTACCCTGACTGTGTTTATAAAGGGTTTAACATGTACCCTGTACTGTGTTTATAAAGGGTTTAACATGTACCCTGACTGTGTTTATAAAGGGTTTAACATGTACCCTGACTGTGTTTATAAAGGGTTTAACATGTACCCTGACTATGTTTATAAAGGGTTTAACATGTACCCTGACTGTGTTTATAAAGGGTTTAACATGTACCCTGACTGTGTTTATAAAGGGTTTAACATGTACCCTGACTGTGTTTATAAAGAGTTTAACATGTACCCTGACTGTGTTTATAAAGGGTTTAACATGTACCCTGACTGTGTGTTGATAAAGGGTTTAACATGTACCCTGACTGTGTTTATAAAGGGTTTAACATGTACCCTGACTGTGTTTATAAAGGGTTTAACATGTACCCTGACTGTGTGTTGATAAAGGGTTTAACATGTACCCTGACTGTGTTTATAAAGGGTTTAACATGTACCCTGACTGTGTTTATAAAGGGTTTAACATGTACCCTGACTGTGTGTTGATAAAGGGTTTAACATGTACCCTGACTGTGTTTATAAAGGGTTTAACATGTACCCTGACTGTGTTTATAAAGGGTTTAACATGTACCCTGACTGTGTTTATAAAGGGTTTAACATGTACCCTGACTGTGTTTATAAAGGGTTTAACATGTACCCTGACTGTGTTTATAAAGGGTTTAACATGTACCCTGTCTGTGATCTGTTCATCAAAAACTGGTTGGAACTTTTATAAAAAAAATTTCATCCTTTCAAAACAGAGCAGAGATGTTGTCAAGACAGGGTTTTCGCAAGAACAAAGTCTTCATTTATGTTTGAGAAAGAAATTTGTCTTTCTCTCTGAATTTAATCAAATGCCTGTTTTGGAAAAAAACAACTTCCTTTTGGAATACTGTTTCTTAGTCTGCAAAACGGCTTTTTCTTTTCTTTTTTTTGTGCCACGCTGTATAAACATTTAAACACTTCACTGAAACTCCGTTGATGTCTTTAGCATAAATTTGTTCGCACATAATGCCTGATTTAGTTTTGAAATAAAAGACAAAAGTCCCCTTACTTGATTTTTTTGCTGACCGTTTATTTACATTACTGGGCTATAACAGATTCGAGTTGGCTTTCTTGTAAAAAAAAGTTATAAGATAGTAACTGAGACCAAAAAGTATGAGTCCCATTTGACCTATATTTTTAGTACAACCGTTCATAACCTTTTCCCTTTCCCATTCTATTATCATCGAATGCATGGTTTGTTTTTATTTCGTGTTTGCTTGTTTATTGTTTTGTTTATATTTAGATGGTGGTTGCATATACACTTAGTTATTATCAATATTACAACAGCAATATTTAAAAATTATTAGAGTTTCACTTCGAGAAAAAAAACTCATTGATCTGCCGATTTTTTATATTCTCACACCCCAAACCCTAGCGTGTCACATGGAATTTACAACGGAAATATTCCGAAATGTTTGATAAATTATGATAATGGTCTACTTACTAAACACAATGACACAAACGACGATATCGGATATACTTACCCATGAATGGACAAGACAAAAATCAAACCGTCTTTGAGGACGAAAAACTCAATTTGTTAGAAGTAAATTAAAATTACCGCGGAGTCATTATTATTTGAAAACATGATATACGATACATGTAATTGCCTGGCCTTTGAATGCATGGATGTTGGCTCGGCTCATACAGCGATATAATAGACCAGCTTAATATGTATCAAATAATATTTTTGGTATTTTACTGATAAGAACTTTCAGCCCAACCTGAAGATCTGTGTTTTTATTGAGAGATCGTTTAAATTGCCAATTTTGTTATCATGTTTCCTGTATCCCGTAACGAATATGTCAGCATGCTTGGAAACTTCTGTATGTCGCTTTTTACTTGGGCTGTAAACTTTTGTTCTAGTATTATTATGTTTTCAAACTCTCTTTGTTCCAATATGTAAAATAATCTATGGAACCGGAATTTTGTCAAGTCATTCAAATTAAATATTCCAGTATTTTACACCTACCACACCTGTGGGACTAACATTACCAGTGATCACAATTAAGACATTAATTCCCTACCGTTATCACTATCATTATGTTATTGATAGAGGAATATTACGAATCAAAATTCCTGTAGCGGTCGTTAAAACTAACGCCTCTCTTGTTGATTTTGGGGCAGTCATTCCCGGTCCACCTAATATTAGCAAACGATTGTTAATTAATTGTTATGATGTAGATAATATCAAATCAGATCGAGTCTTCATCACAGAGACGAACGTTCAATTCAAAGACAAACTGAGACAGCGTCAGTTGAGACACTAGGAATACAAATATCGTAAAAGGAAACTGATTAAATCACAAAATTTGTCGCCTCATACCAATCATGTAATGGGACGACAAGTACATTTCCTACGCCATACATGTGGGGATTAGTGTCTCACGGGTCTGAGGGGGACGATAACTAATCCAGTTATATTCATTAAACGGTATACACTGTATCTTTTTTAAACGTGTGTTAAGGTTTCTTTATAATTATGGAAATTTAACCATTTGTGGAGGTAATGTTCGTCCATGCTTCTAATACATTACTAAATTATTAGCGGTTTGCAACCTGACATATTATAATGCATTTATATAAAGATAAGCACGTGTGTATCCAGCATAAGAGTGGTATATAATGTCAGTATTGCTACGTACAGCTTCCATAAAGAACCTGATTAAATACTCAGCGGCTACCGTATACAAAATTATATCGGAATGTTTTGCAAAAGAATTTAGATTTCATGTTTCATTTATTTCATAATGATAATAATAATTGGTTAAGTGGAATGGCGTTTAGACACGCGAGGCAATCAGGTCCCCGGATCTAGCCTGTCACTGTAGTGCGGACAGGTCGCTAGGCGTACAATCAGTAATATTTTCATGAATTCTTAACATGGAAAATATTTGTGGATGAACTGAGAGAATTTGTCTAAAATATAGGATAATTAACGATACATAATATGAATAATATTATTTTTTACATATTCCTGGTAAGAACCAAACGTATCACGTATTGAGATTAGCACTAAAGATGTAAAATGTCCGTAAGTCAAACTTGATGATGCTACAACATCACCCAATATTAAATCATCGTGATGACTTTTCTGTTCACAGAGTAACAACATTTACAGATTTATACAATGTTTCCTGTCTGTGCAGCTATATTGGTATTGTAATATTTAGATCAGTTGATTAGGAGGGAAGGTAAACTATCGAACCACATCAAATATGTCTCTATATTCTTATATTAAGAATCAGTACCCCTGTCAATGGATATGTAAACGTAAGACTAGGGAAAATACCCGACAGGATATTTCAATACCAACTAAAAATACTACAGTCATGAAATGATTGTACAAACACACAAGATTTTAAGTATTTTCAAAACCGATTAAATATAGCAGAACCAAAATAAAATAAACTGCATCATACCCCTATTAGTAGTCCGTCAATCTAGGACTCGTCAGTGCACGAAGGGCCTAAAGTGAACTTCGGAAGCGCATCAAATGCTCGAAATATATAGGTAAAAAAACCTCGATAGGGAGGTACAAAAAGTCCAAAATTCAATAAATTGAATAGTTTTCAATATTGGATTTAAAAAAAAACAACATTAAGTGTATTATATATTATGTATATTGTGAACTGTGTCACTATTTAAAACATAACAACCAGGTTACGACAAACGCTGGAAGAAAATCCACCAGCAGTGTCTACTACCCGCAATCTTAGGAGAGTGTACAAAAGAACAGCACATTGATATGATTTAATTAATGTCGTATATGACAAATACGGAACATAAACAGTATCATACACTTGTTTCACCCTAAACATCTCCATCAGTGATACGAGGGACATCAACATTCTATAGTTAAAACAGAAATCAAAGAAACAATAATAATTCAACGTATGGGAATGTATGTCAGGGTTGTGATATCTATTTCAGGGTTAATATTTCTATGTCAAGATTAACATATTTATTTCAGGGTTATTACTTCTATATCAATATTAACATATTTATTTCAGGTTTATTATTTCTATATCAAGATTAACATATTTATTTCCGGGTTATTACTTCTATATCAGGATAAACATATTTACTTAAGGGTTATTATTTCTATTTGTATTAAGGTAAACGCTTTAAAGAGTGATAGGTATACGTAGATATAACTTGCTAAGCAATTGTTCTTAAATGAGTAAAGTTTAAAAGTGCAATGTTTTAGAAAACAATCTCTGTTCTACGGTCACCCTTTTATTTCCAAAGATATCCTTTTTTATCCAAAGAAAGAAAGAAAAACAAAAACAAAATGTATCTCAGAGGTCTGAAAAAAACAACAAAAAAGATATCTCAGAGTTTGAAGAAAATGTTACAAAATCTGCTTCACTTAAGACTTCTTATTACAGGAAGATATCAATGGCTTAAAGTTGAATCACTTAATTAACACATATTCTATCAAATCGCCTTACGAATCTACTACATCAAATGGATGTTTCTAAATCCAGCCAGTTTAATGGTTTACTAAAATGCAATTGTCAGGATCATTATCTAATGCTCTCTTTTATAACAATTTTACAACAGACTAGAGCACGTATAAAAATTATGGTAACATCATTGAAAAACTGTAATGTATTTTACACGGAAAACTCAACACTTCTGTCCTGTTATCTGTTAAAGGTTCAAGTTCATGGAAGACGTTTAACTTTTAGTCTAAAAAGGAAATAGAAAAAATCTTAAAAGCCGATATTTTCATACCTCATATAAAAGCGTATTACCGTTTTAATTGCTTACTGAAATTATGTAATAAAACCCCTAACACTTAGATATTAACCTGCTTTATACATAATGTAGATTTAATAATGGAGGATAATGGGGATAACAGACGTGAATATTATAAAATTACCTCCGAATTCACTGCGCACACTTATCTCACAGATCTGGGACATTCTACATACGACCTGGTAGTTTAGCCTTCTTAATAGATCTTCAACTGAACCTTGTAATTAGCAACGCATTTATAGTAATTACAACTTTCACCGATTATTCCAATTATCACACAGTTGACAATAACCGAATAAAAATCTATGACTAGATTAGCTGAATTCAGAAACAGGCTATAGGTATAACGCTTTTATATTTTCGCTATGATAAAATCACTTAACAATATCATTATACATTTTGTTTGTAATTGAAAAAACAACACAATCTCAGATCCATTATTGTTACTTTAGTTAGTCTAATTACCTACATTATTAGCTAGGAAATGTCTGAATATACACATATACTTTGCTTGACACTTTTATTTACCTTACAATATATTTAAACTCTGACCTACATATTATCACGAACATAATTTATACCTAATTAAACATTATCTATTTATCCTATGACCTACATATTATTGATATTATCATGTACAATTTTTATACCTTATTAAACATTATCGATTTATCCTATTACCCACATAGAATTAACATGATTAATTACAAATTGCCTACCTTTATATTTCTATTATGATTATGTATCTTATATGTCCTATTATCTTACACGTTATTGACACTGTCATCTACAGTTTTCTACCTTTTCTATTTTTCTAAATGACATTTTAAACTTTTGTTTACGTTATTACCAACATTATATTTGTATCTAATTATGTAGAATATTTCACATTTTTATATAGTGTATCTACGTATGTACTTAGTAGTGCATTCATCACTATATTTTAACACTTTCTCTATTTTCGTAAGCTGAAAAATATTTAAAATAAAATGTAATTCCCAAATAAAGCTTAAAAAAAATGCTCTCACTGTTTTGTTAACAGGCAGATAATAAACTGTGAAAACTAAACCAATCAACACGCTAAAGCCTTTAATGCTATTTAACGTTGGTGTGTAGTAGACGCGAGGTGGAGACAGATTTAGGACCAATTGAAATTTTAATTAGTAAAGCGTCTGCAATATTGAAGAGTTTAAATTCATTCCTAGACTACAGAGAATTTTTCCAAAAGAATTAGTTTAAAACCTCTATCTTGATTGACAGTGATACTATTTTCTCTGTCGGAGGACGATAACGAAATGTTACTACCTATCACAGAAAACAAGTGGCATAGGGATAATACACATGCTGATGTAGTGATAAGGTGTCCACAGTTGGCGATAGCGACAATTGTCGACCCTGATAGTCGCCAAGTTCTTAGCTCTGAAACAAACACATCTAAATGTCAAATATCACGCCTCATTTTCCGACTCAGAGTTTTTTTTTATTCATGAATGAAAAATCTGGAATTTCCTGGCGTCGGCTTTTAGACATAGAGATAATGTTGTGTGTTAAATGGATAATTACCATGAACATGTCTATACAGGTCCCCTAATGATGGGAGGTACATCCTGTCATCTTATAACCCGACAGAGCTCACACCATGAAACAAAAAAAGATAAAGACAATTTTAAAAAAGTAGATAAATAAATAAATAAAAATAAATAGAATCATGAGAACTGCAAATTACTCTATTAGATGAAGGACTATTAATTCAAATAATGATGTTACATTTAATTTCAGAATTCCAAATATAATAGGATGTGATTATGTCGATTAGACATAAATACTAAATAAATAAGATATTCAGATTATAATGTAAATTGTTTTATTGGACGGATACTTCACAACCGATTGATCTTTTATAATATATTAAAAGTATTGGTGTTTCCCAGATTTAGAAATTGTTGCATCTTTAAAACATTCTCCCGCTTGCTTCACAAAGAGCCCTGAAAATCCAATACGATTAATTGAAATTTCAAGTAGGGGAATAATTTATCAAAGGTAAGTTGTTTAAGATTCTATTGTATTAAATATAATGATTTATTTCTAACAATCATGTTTACCACACATCTGTCCAATAACTATGATTAACAAAGATACTATTTAAATTATTACTTATACATACTGTCATGAACTGGGTGGACGTAGTTATGATTGCTTACATGTTTTCGTTAAAAAAACCCTCAAAAAACATGACTGCATTATTATAAATACCGTATGTATTGCATGTCAACATTTGGCCACTTGGTTCATTTAGATAACTTGTTTTCAGACTCATGTCATTGACGTGATTCTGCAGTATGCAACAATAAATGTAAAATTTGAATACACGTTTTATGCTATCGATGGATCTGAGAGCGCCTGTATAGATCCGTGAATACGCTGGCTCCATGGGTTGACCCTCCCATGGTAAGACCTAGCGTGACACACAACCATAACTCTCCCCCTTTCTCCTAACAAAATGTCTATCAAAACGATTCATAAAAAAGAGTTGGAGACAATTTGATGGGCTTTTGATATAGAGGCAAAATTTTGGTCGCCAAATAAATAACGAGGGAACAAATATGATCTCTTGGTAGGGGAGATGTGTAGGTTTGTCATTTGGAGGGTTCACTACGGGAGGGCTGTAACTCACTGCTAACATACAGAAGCAAGAGATTCGTTAGTCATAACTAATCTACATTTGTATTAGGGACATATATAACCATTCATTGAAAAATAAAAAATAAAAACTTCTTAAAACAATTATTTCCTAGGATAATATCAGTAATGATTTGCCTTAACGATGGTGTGAATATCCCAGGCCTGTTGTTATGTGTAGAAACTCGGGATGCCAGTTTAACAGTTAAATAATGGAGCAAAACAGTGATTATCCTTCCGATTACGGTCGAATTGTTCCAATCACGATGTGCCCACCCCTCTAGATCCCCACATCGCGTGTGAAAGCCTTCTAATATCTATCTTATCGCGAGATCTAAGAAACGGGACTAACGTCAGCTAACGGCAAAAGTCATTCAAAACAAAACAAAGAATAAACTTGTAGAATTTTTTGTCTGAGGACAAATTTAAAAATCCAGATATCTCCATACATCATGCAAAAAGTTGTTTTAAAGTAAAACAAAACTTCGGTCTTTTTAAAGCATGTTTTCTCATTTGATATTCGTATTGCAAGAAAAATCTTTAGAAACAAATTTAAACTCCTCGTTTCGTGTATCAGTGCATTTAGATTTTAATCGTGAATGGAAATGGTGAAAATTACATGGAAGTCAAAGGTTCCAACTCTTTGATGTTAACACGTTAACAGAACCGGGGAGAAAGTTGACATTGTTGACTGGGTTTAATCGGCTATTAATGACAGTTGATAATTGTTGGATAATTCTGAACTCCCTGTTGGAGAAATTCCATATTGTTAGATATCAATTGTTGTGAAAAGTCAATAAATGTGTTTATTGTCATCAGATCATGGATATATAATTTACTACGTAATTATCATGTCTTGTTGTTATAGATGCAAGACTTTTTTTTGTAATCGTAGTGATGATATAGACATTAAAATACAAATAGTTGTTATAATTTATGGACGTGACCATCATATCTCATTTACCTACTGTATAAATATAAAATGAATATTAAGTATTTTTTAATAAATATTGCGTTTCAATAAGTAAATCAAATAGTGAAATATTGATCCGTGTAATACGTAACCAATACTTATACACATTGTGTTATTGTAGGATTGATAGACACAGGAGGAATGACAATGATGACGACGGACTGATGTCCAGAGGAAAAAGAAATCTCAGAACTACATGGTGTACAAGGTGATTATACTGGGGGCTAATTATGAAACCAGTATATCATTACAATTAAAATAATGTTTATTGATTTTGATTCAAACATTAAGACACATATGTGAATAGTTTCTATCGTATTATTCTGTCCTATGTATGCCTCCATAAATAAAGCATGTAGATACATCGAAAACCCTATGATTGAGCAGTCATAGGTTTAGCAACAAAAATAATGATACTCTGATTTAGTAACACGGTTTTGATGTAAGTATGTTTGATTAAGTAACACAGTATGTATGTAGGTATGTCTGATTTAGTAACACAGTATGTATGTAGGTATGTCTGATCTAGTAACACGGTTGTGATGTATGTATGTCTTATTTAGTAACACAGTATGTATGTAAGTATGTCTTATTTAGTAAGAATTTCAATGTGGCAGATGTATTAACAAAGAATTAATGTCTTAATTTCAATCATGTCAGTTAAGTTTCATAGTAGCAAGACTATAATATTGAATAGAAACTTACCATTGATGTAGAGTGTGTAATAACTTACATTGTTATTCTGTGACTAAGTAACAGACCCAAGTGTCAGGTAATATCTTGTATATCGATACTAATACATCACCTGTCAACGTATTACCACAAACCACAGCGGTGTCGGATAAATGCGGGTACTGATAGCATCGACAATTAAGTCATGTAGAGTTTCAAACTTTAGTTTTATTTGTGGGCACATTTGGTATTATGAAAATCCATTATCTGTCTAACCCCCATGTGTAATTGTAAAATTAAAACGGATTTCCATACATCCAAGCGGAGAACCAACATACATTATCAACACTAACATAACATGGTAGACCCTTGATGACACCATCAATTGATGTCTAATAGTGACGTCACAATCGGGAAACATAAGAGCAAGCCAGCCCGCTCTTTACCGATTGGTAAATCAAATTAACTCATCATTATAAATTAATTTGATAATTAACTCTCATGTTTGTTCATTTGGAATAAATGACCGTTGAATATGGATCGATCTTGCAGATGATGCGGGGAGCACTGTCATTAGAATAAGAGTGGGTGTGTTATCAGACAAGACACGAGGCTGGAACATATGACCACGCCCCTTGTTCCATCAGGTCACTCTGGGGTTAATGAGTTCTAAAGGCTACAGAGATTAATATAGGGGTTAGGAAGATAGGATATTAATCGTATCATCTATTTTTACCACAGGAAGTTTGATCAATATTTGCCTTTAATCTGAATCATATTTATTTTCATATTTTATCAAATAATCTTATAACTTTTGCACATATATATCAAACAGCACACTCGTGATGGAAATTCGTTTGTAATAGTTAAACTATATATATATATGCTTATCCTAACAATATATGCATAAAATGGATCAAAATTAGAGATAAAGACTTTGAATTACATTGTAAAGATGGTAATGATATACGATGACGTGACGTATTGGTATTCTCAGTTCCGGGCCATCAATTGAAATAGAAAGAGTGTTCAACAAATTGTCTGATATATGAAACATACCTTATAAATCGATGTTGTACAAATTGACACTAATATTAAATATTGTCTTGGATTGTCGGATACATTCGATGTCATTTTGTTTATTTCTGATTTATATATAGACACCGGGCTCAAATGTCCTTGATATTTAAACTCGTTTATCTGAAACTCATAAACGAGGGTAATGAATTTAATATTACACGGATACATGTGCTATATTAGTTTTGTAACTCGACGAGCAAGCTCACAGATCTATGTAATTTTCCTATATACATGTATAGCAATTTTTGACAACGGGCTAGATATCTTACTAGCAAGAAAATTACGTGACGCCATGTATGATGTCAAAATAACGTGACGCCATGTATAATGTCAAAATAACGTGATGCCATGTATAATGTCAAAATAAAGCAAATGTCCCCTGTAAGGTTATAAATGTTGATCAATAGTGCTTCCTGTTACCTAGATTGCATTCATGATGTCTTTAAAAATTATCCGATAATCATTACTTATATTAACCATTTACTTTTCAAAGAAAACAAATTCTAACCCTAATTCATCGAGATACCATTTATAAAGGTAATGTATTTTTGTTCTTACGTATCCACGAGAGAATGTAACTACCTGTCGAGAAATTCAAATGAAGTATTGGGGAAAATGCTGTAGAATTTCACATTTTGGTCTAAATGTAATATCATGCAATAAAAAAGCACCAAGTTTATGTATAAATGTGACCACAGTTTCCATGGAAACCAACAGATCTGTATGTTAACCAATCAGACCCAGCGTTGTAACATTTTAGGAGAAATTATTTGATTTTTTAAAAGAAATCACTGCATGTTTTTTTTTTTACAATTTTTAATCACTAATTCCATTCTATGTAAAATTCATTTCCTCAATGAGCTCAGTGATCTGAATTATCTAAACGACAGTATTGTACTTTCATTTTGGTATACGCAGTATTACTTTTCCTTATGACTCACGTAATAATATGTATGTATGAGCAGATTACGTAAGCTGTTTCGTGTCAACAGACAGTAACATTTAACGAAAGCTCCGGAGTAATAGATCTTGTCAAATTAACATCATATTAAATTCTAGATAAATAGGACTGTAGACGGTAATATATGTAAGGGTGGGCGGGACTGTAATAATTTAAACAATTTACGTATTTATAAAATGTTATCATCCACCTTTATCTGCTGGGCTCCTGGAAATGCTCCCTAGGATATCATCAATAACACGATATAATTACACTCCGAGTCGTTTTATTAGCCATTTTTGTATCCATGGTAAGCCAGGAAAAGGTTACATTTCTATGAAGTGTTAATGTTTCATTTTCTTTTTTTTTGGTGCAAAATGATAACGCTACCTTTTAGCTTTTTGGTACCAAATTATTGAAAAACATTTTCCCTTTAGCTCCAAATAATGATATTACAAGTACCTTACATGAGTTTTGTACATTTATATAATGTTACCTTATAATTATATTTTGTACCAAATTATAACGGTATTCTTTCTGGTTTTCAGTGCAAATTTATAATGTAACCTTTTTCATTTTTAGTGCAAAATTATAATGTTTCATAATTTTTTCCTGTACTTTACTAGCAAGTCAAATGACATCACACATACTTCCATGAAAAGTAAGGTAAAAATCAAAATTGATTAAGTTCAGAAATAGAAATATATCTTGTTTTCATATAAATAGGCTGATACAGACACTTACATTAACACTTTGTATTTGTGTATCTCTAAACTGCACATATACTGATTAAGTACCTGCAATGATATTGTCACGTTTTATCATATGCATTAGGTAAATAGAGGATATATAACAGTGTCTTCAGTAATACCAAATATATTTCACGAGTGGGGCTAATATTTTGATATTTTTCACGAGTGCGCAGCACGAGTGAAAAATATCAAAATATTAGCCACACGAGTGAAATATATTTGGTATTACTGAAGACACTGTTAGATATTCTGTTTATTACATTTTTTATCAACGAAAAACCAACCCCGTATGCTAACTAGGCCTACAGCGATAATTTGTAAACAAAAAAAGTAGTTTCCCCTGTCCAGGTGCTGACACATATGTCGGACTTTCTGATTGGTCAATTATTTTGGTATTTTCTAATCATTAATTTGATTGGTCAAATCAGCAAAAGTGATATTTTTCACTAGTGAAAAATATCACTTTTATAGAATGAATAATTTTTGATATTTCACTGGTAAAAATGTAATAAATACGAATATTTACCATAACAATGAAAACTTAATGTATTTGATAGAATATATCCCTTAGATAGTTATTAAAGTGTAACTATTTACTCAAGATGAAATCACAACAGATGTGGATTTTAATTCCTTTTATCATGTGTATATGTAATACGATTGATAATTCCTTTCCTCTAAGCCCGCCCTCCCTATGACAGTACTTTAACAACGTACGCTGATAATCAGAACTTAGCATGTTGGAATCTCATGGCCACGGGTATATTGAACCTTCACACGGAATGTTAAGCACCTAGGATTACTAGTTGTATTTGAAAAGTTCTGTTTGAAGAGCGCGTACGAAACAATAGCGATAACAATGTGGACTAGCTGAAAACAATACTTCCACGAAAACAAAGAAAAATGTTTAATTGCAAAATAGCATAGAACCCGTAATAACTCTTCATTAAATGTCCGTTTATGAAAAATCTGATACACTTTATTAATCAAAAATGATGATAACAGATTTTGACAGTTAAATACATGGCCATGGTTTTCACATCAGATCGGTTAATACGACGTCACGCGTGGAGGGGGAGTTCGTGCGTTCTCCTCCCCACATGGACGACTCTAACAACATTTGGTTTCTCTCAGAATACGTCAGCCCAATGCTGCCTGTCAAAATTATCCAGAATGAATGACAAAAATCGGAATATGGTGTTATAAGACGGACACATATTTCATACCTAAACATATAATTTTCGAGTAAAATGCGACTTTGGTTGTAAAGCCCGCGGTTAACCGACAGAACAGTTGATGCTTTATTCGCGGTTTTTATTCCACTAACTTACTTAGAGCAAATTTTCTCAAGTTTGCAGAATGCCGATTGAAAATAAAGATAGTTCCATTCTTTTCTTGAAGGTGATAAAACAACATTTCGTGTCATAAGGAATTAAAAATTATTTTCCAATACGGATTTAATACCCAAAAGGTCAAAAATCGAGTAACGTTCGGGTGTCAAATTTCCCTGAATGGCATTAAGAATTGTGTGTCCTTTGCCATCCACGAATGCGCTTTTGTTACGTGTCTGAAAGGTCTGACATTGACGCGATGGAAAAGCCTACAAATAGATAACCAAATAATCTTCAGCTTTGTCAATATCATTCTTCATAAAAAGATAAAACGGCGAAAACATATACGCATGAGTATGCGTGTTAAGTTGTAATGAGCTTTGAGGACAAAATTAACATTCTAATTGCTCTCTGGATATCGATAGCGTTTTGTTTTCAATATCTTGTCAATATCACTATTGTCGAATTTTTCAATATGGTCACGTAAGGCCTGTCAAAATAAATCTTTGAAGAAAGTATTATTGCATTGCAATATTTGACCTGTTGAACTGGGTATTGTGATAGGGACATATCTTAACTTTAATTTCATATTCTAAAGAATATATCTGTTTACATATAACGAGTGTGGTATGTAGGTCGGCAGTTTGTTTCACGCAAATACGGTGTTCAAATATAGGCTCACATGTAATCTCACATGCAAAAAGTTGGCAGAAAGAGTGATTTCTGATCGATATTAAAATATTTTTTATTGTTGTACGATTTTGATTTGAGGATAAATATAGGTTCCTTCCTGAACCTGATGTACAGCATATATTTCTTTATTGACCCATGAGTCTAGCAAGATGTAAACCTTGTGTATAAATATGAAATACAAAACATTGTTGTATTCACTTTGAATATATCGACAAAATATCGCTTTACATTTTTTCCAAAATCAAAAGAACGAATAGAAAACAACGGAATTGAACACTGCGACCGTGTTTTAACCCTTATATAAAGGTCCTCATTAACCATCGTCTTAACACTTGTATAAAGGTCGTCGTAACTAAGGCCTTAACACTTGTATAAAGGTCGTCGTAACTAAGGCCTTAACACTTGTATAAAGGTCGTCGTAACTAAGGCCTTAACACTTGTATAAAGGTCGTCGTAACTAAGGCCTTAACACTTGTATAAAGGTCCTCGTTAACTAAGACCTTAACACTTGTATAAAGGTCGTCGTAACTAAGGCCTTAACACTTGTATAAAGGTCGTCGTAACTAAGGCCTTAACACTTGTATAAAGGTCGTCGTAACTAAGGCCTTAACACTTGTATAAAGGTCCTCGTTAACCAAGACCTTAACACTTGTATAAAGGTCGTCGTAACTAAGGCCTTAACACTTGTATAAAGGTCGTCGTTAACTAAGACCTTAACACTTGTATAAAGGTCCTCGTTAACCAAGGCCTTAACACTTGTATAAAGGTCGTCGTTAACCACGGCCTTAACACTTCTATAAAGGTCGTCGTTAACTAAGACCTTAACACTTGTATAAAGGTCGTACTAACTAAGACCTTAACACTTGTATAAAGGTCCTCCTTAACTAAGACCTTAACACTTGTATAAAGGTCGTCGTTAACTAAGACCTTAACACTTGTATAAAGGTCGTCGTTAACCACGGCCTTAACACTTCTATAAAGGTCCTCGTTAACTAAGACCTTAACACTTGTATAAAGGTCGTCGTTAACCACGGCCTTAACACTGGTATAAAGGTCGTCGTTAACCACGGCCTTAACACTTGTATAAAGGTCCTCGTTAACTAAGACCTTAACACTTGTATAAAGGTCGTCGTAACTAAGGCCTTAACACTTGTATAAAGGTCCTCGTTAACCAAGGCCTTAACACTTCTATAAAGGTCGTCGTTAACTAAGACCTTAACACTTGTATAAAGGTCGTCGTTAACCAAGGCCTTAACACTTGTATAAAGGTCGTCGTTAACAATTGCCTTAACACTTGTATAAAGGTCCTCGTTAACCAAGGCCTTAACACTTCTATAAAGGTCCTCGTTAACTAAGACCTTAACACTTGTATAAAGGTCGTCGTTAACCACGGCCTTAACACTTGTATAAAGGTCCTCGTTAACCAAGGCCTTAACACTTGTATAAAGGTCGTCGTTAACCAAGGCCTTAACACTTGTATAAAGGTCGTCGTTAACCACGGCCTTAACACTTGTATAAAGGTCGTCGTTAACCAAGGCCTTAACACTTGTATAAAGGTCGTCGTTAACCAAGGCCTTAACACTTGTATAAAGGTCGTCGTTAACCAAGGCATTAACACTTGTATAAAGGTCGTCGTTAACCAAGGCCTTAACACTTGGATAAAGGTCCTCGTTAACCATGATCTTAACCTTTGTTTTCTGTTATATATTGTTTTATAGTGATGAGACCTGTACTTTGCGAAACCTTAAAATTTTTTTAACACTTTGCCAGCGAAAAGCAGTTCTATAATTAAAATTTAGGATATTTATTACATTAATCCAGTGAAATATCGAAAATCATTCATTCCAAAAAACGATATTTTTTCACGGTGAAAACTCATTGTTTCTGATATTATATCCATTAACGACAATGGGGAAAATTAAAAACCAAGTATATTTTGCTATAAAAAATAATAAACAGAATATCTATAACTCTATTCAGTTATATCAAATGTATTTCACTCTTGAAGCTAATATTTTGTAATTTTGCATTCCTGCTGCGCACTGGTGAAAAATATCAGAATGTCAGACCCATTCTTTGAAATTTTATCTAGTTTTACTGAAGACACTCTTATATATCTTCTATTTATGAACGAAGTTTACTAAAAGTTGATTTTTAAGCCAAACGCATCTGTAGCTCACTTACAATGACCATATAATCCAGTATATATTTGAGGTTCGTTGATGACAGCTTCATAATTTGGCCAAAAATCTTCAATATGTCCAATTCCTTACAACCTGTCTTAAATTCTACTATGGGACCTCTGTGAAAAGGGAATTTTGTTCATTTTTGTTTACTTACTGAGTTATCTTATTAATTTGTCCATGATTTTTTTGTTCACAATGGTTTTGACCAGAAAAGAAATTATCAATTTTATACCAAGATAATTCACACACAATTTTGTTTTGACAATTACACCAAGTTATCAATCCGTCAACTTTTAAAAAGAAATCACTCCTTGATATGAACGACTGGATTTAACCTAGTTTGGTTTGAATCAGCCTTGGGTGAAATGGTGAAACCCGTCTTCTAGTTGAAAAGACAGGAGTTGGTCCCTCATAACCTAATATAAGATCTGAAACATCCTTGGGTGAAGGGGAACTAATTTTATATAAACGATGTGTCTTACCCCAATAGAGATAGCATAATTCTACTACTGTAGGAATGACAGGAGTTTGCCCACATTTATTTCAAAGCGTCCTTGATTGAAGTGGAAATAGTTTTTGATAAGTGGTGGGTCTGGACCTGATGGGTTGGGACCGATAGGGGAAATGCAGCATATTTTTGGAAATCCTTCTTCTATAGGAATAACAGGATGGCGTCTATATTTAGTCTGAAACGGCGAGTCTTACCCCAATCGGCCAGCGGTGCGGGCTCTTAAAGAGAAATATAGTGTAGCAATATTATTGAAATATATCTTCTACATTAGAAATCACATGATTTTGCCCATATTTTGGTCTGAAGCATCCCTTTATGAAGTCAATGAGAACCAAAATCCTCATCAGAAACTGAGTGATGAACCCGAAAATCGGAAATATTGCAAATTTTGAATGGCAGGATTCGGTCTAAAGAAACCGTGGGTGAAGAGAAAAGTATTTGTCTGTGTCATTATCACTGGAATATACAAGTGGGCGATACAGGCTTCCTGGCCTGCCCTACATGTACCTGCTGACTCTTTTGAATGGTCGTCAACGGCGGCTGAATTTGGGATCTTATCCTTTCTCTTCTCTGTAAACAGCATTCTTCTTCCTCCCTTGATGCCACCTACTTTTTGACATTTAGTTGAACTTTCACCCCTGTGAGGAAGGCAATGGGCTTTGTCTCCTGGCCGAGACATATTACAGCCTTCAAAAGTTGTAGTTAGCACTCCTGCTTAACGCTTATAACTTTTAAAGTGGACGACTGCTTCTCCCGTTGTCAATACAGTGTGACCAGGCCGGGTGTTTTGCTGGGTGTCTTCCACAGTATGATTCAGTGATATAGCACCACAATTTCGGCTTCGGTTTTGCACCATCAAAAGGAGACAAACACAACATATTGCAGTCTCTCACACCCTCTCACCAGCCCCCCCCCCCCCCCCCCCCCCCCCCCATACTACATGCATCTCGAACATGTCTAGGTCCATCATTAAATGACTGTTGGCTGTTGGTAGGACGTCGAAAGTACTTAAAGAGAACCAAATGATTTATGATATTTTGGATTTTTCTATATTCATCAATTTCATTTTATTGAAAGATTTTAAAGTTTTACATAGTCGTTCATCCAGATTGAAGAAGAAGAAGAAGAAGAAGAAGAAGAAGAAGAAGAAGAAGAAGAAGAAGAAGAAGAAGAAGCATAGAAATCAATATCTTATGTTCAATTCTGCGAGAATATGAATATATATCTATGTCCAATCCAATACTAAATGTAATGCAGAAAAGGCTCCTCGGGCGACGGCCGTTCACACCTCCTTCCTAAGTGTTTTAGCATGGACAGGCATTACCACAACGTGGAGTTCGCGTAAATAAAATTTAAATTCAATATTTTTGTTCCATCATTAGGCCGGGTCCTGCCTTCCATATGCAGCCATGGCTAGCAATTTTCCTCAGGAAGCCGGTGTAATTATCCCGCCATTTTTGTTGGATAATTTTCACTGTCAAAATACCGTTTCAGATTTGACGATATGGAAGCAATTTTCAGTACCCCGCGGTTGCACTAATATACCGTTAAATAGAGATTATTAATCATTCATTATAATTAGTTATCATTTTCGCTCTGCGCACATAACGGCAATTATTACTTCAAATGTAATTCTTTGTCATGCAGCCTGCAGCAATGAAGCACGTGACCTTCCGTGTCGTCTGCTACCTAGATGAACAGCGCGCCAAAACGTCAGGGATGATATTTTCATGTCCAACTGAGCAGGGACCGTCTTGTTTAAGTGATTGCTGAATGAATCGATAAACACGATGAACTAGGGTTGATCAGTCCTGTATTGCCTTAATCCGTAATCATATGTCGGTTGTATATGAACCAAGGAACCATACTATCAACCAATGGTCCGCGCGGAAAATAATCGTAGAGCACTTCCGGTTGAAATAGGAAGTCAATTTTTGACGCTATGTTAACCAAAATCTAAAAGGAAATTAAAATGATATTTTTACATGCTGTTGGACATTATTGTACATGGTGAAATCAGATTTAAGGCAAACCTTTTATTGCGGAGAGTAATAAAAGGAGGACTGTATTTAAGACGAGAAAACTGAGAAATAGGAAAGATTATAGATATCCATTCCCAACAGTAAAATGAGTCATATGATTTCTTGTGTTGTGTAATTCTGATGCCGTCTAAATACCTAATACCAATGAAAGAGACCAAGAAGTAATGAATCGATGTTTGACAGACCATTTTTGTAAATATTTGTTTGTAGATGACGGTGTGGTAAATACAATCTGTTGGTTTAACATTTAAAGGTTTAACAATTTTTAACAACATTTAACAATATTTAACAATATCTAACAATATCTAACAACATTTAACAATATCTAACATAATTATCATTTCATAATATCTAACAACATTTAACAATATTTAACATCATTTAACAATATCTAACAACATTTACCAATATCTTACAACATCTAACAACATCTAACAATATCTAACAACATTTACCAATATCTAACAACATTTACCAATATCTAACAACATCTAACAATATCTAACAACATTCACCAATATCTAACAACATTTACCAATGTCACATTTACCAATATCTAACAACATTTACCAATATCTAACAACATCTAACAATATCTAACAACATTCACCAATATCTAACAACATTTGACAATATTTATCATCATTAACAATACCTTACATCATTCAACATATCCTAAACTCCGGATTTATATAACTTAAGCCATGTCATGTTATAAATGGCTTTCGATAGTTTATGATTACACATTGAAACCGTTTATTACTTTATAGATTTGAGATATTGAACCTTTATAAAAAATGCGTCTCTGCTACCACAACCAAAATCCGACCTTACGTCCAAAATGAGTTTTTCACTTTTGGTACATGGCAGTGAACACTAATTCTGATGGGACATAAAGAATTCAGTTACGCTTCTGTATTTAATTCTCACCTATTGTATGTTTACTATACAGAGGTATAATGATATGGAACGATATTAACGACATGAGTGCAAATAGATAACTGTATATCAGAGCCAGCAGATTTCCCTTTTGATAGCCCCGTGATAGCCAATCATTACTGTATTATATATATCTTAACAATAAGCTTATAGAGGGAGGATATACGTATCACTGTGTGAATACCTTGTGTGGTTTTTTTTATATATAATTCTTCTAAAACAAAAGAATGAATGTATTTTGACTAATATGGTTAAACATTTATGTATTTTGACTAATCTGGTCAAACATTCATCTATTTTGACTACATGTATTTTGACTAACTGGTCAAACATTTATCTATTTTGACTAATTGGTCAAACATTTATCTATTATGACTAATTGGTCAAACATTTATCTATTATGACTAATCTGGTCAAACATTCATCTATTTTGACTACATGTATTTTGACTAACTGGTCAAACATTTATCTATTTTGACTAATTGGTCAAACATTTATCTATTATGACTAATTGGTCAAACATTTATCTATTATGACTAATTGATCAAACATTTATATATCTATTATGACTAATTGGTCAAACATTTATCTATTTTGACTAATCTGGTCAAACATTGATCTATTTTGACTAATCTGGTCAAACATTCATCTATTTTGACTACATGTATTTTGACTAACTGGTCAAACATTTATCTATTTTGACTAATTGATCAAACATTTATCTATTATGACTAATTGGTCAAACATTTATCTATTTGTACTAACTGGTCAAACATTGATCTATTTTGACTAATCTGGTCAAACATTCATCTATTTTGACTACATGTATTTTGACTCACTGGTCAAACATTTATCTATTTTGACTAATTGATCAAACATTTATCTATTATGACTAATTGGTCAAACATTTATCTATTTTGACAAACTGGTCAAACATTTATCTATTTTGACAAACTGGTCAAACATTTATCTATTTTGACAAACTGGTCAAACATTTATCTATTTTGACTAACTAGTCAAACATTTATCTATTTTGACAAACTGGTCAAACATTTATCTATTTTGACTAATTGGTCAAACATTTATCTATTATGACTAATTGGTCAAACATTTATCTATTATGACTAATTGGTCAAACATTTATCTATTTTGACTAACTGGTCAAACATTTATCTATTTTGACAAACTGGTCAAACATTTATCTATTTTGACTAATTGGTCAAACATTTATCTATTATGACTAATTGGTCAAACATTTATCTATTATGACTAATTGGTCAAACGTTCATCCATTGTTACTTATCTGGTCTAACATCTTATTTTTTGTGTGGCTAATCTGGCGAACATTGATTGTTGCATATGAATAAAATTGTCTTGTATTGCGACATTTCTGATCATTCATATACCCATTGTGACATTCATATCTGTTGTTTAGTATGAGATAACATGAACCTGCGGTAAAAATAAATAGTCGAAGATTTTTTGACAAGTTTAGTAGACATTCATGTAAAGAAATCATATAAAACAGTTTGTTTTGTTTGGTCATGGCTTTAGAATCTAACACGATAACATAACTATTATAAAAGGTTATCGGTATGGTGGTTATATTACCCATATCATGGGTTATCGGTATGGTGGTTATATTACCCATATCATGGGTTATCGGTAGTGTGGTTATATTACCCATATCATGGGTTATCGGTAGTGTGGTTATATTACCCATATGATGGGTTATCGGTAGTGTAGTGATATTACCCATATGATGGGTTATCAGTAGTGTGGTTATATTACCCATATCATGGGTTATCGGTATGGTGGTTATATTACCCATATGATGGGTTATCGGTAGTGTGGTTATATTACCCATATGATGGGTTATCAGTAGTGTGGTTATATTACCCATATCATGGGTTATCGGTAGTGTAGTTATATTACCCATATCATGGGTTATCGGTATGGTGGTTATATTACCCATATCATGGGTTATCGGTATGGTGGTTATATTACCCATATCATGGGTTATCGGTATGGTGGTTATATTACCCATATCGTGGGTTATCAGTATGGTGGTTATATTACCCATATCGTGGGTTATCGGTATGGTGGTTATATTCCCCATATCGTGGGTTATCAGTATGGTGGTTATATTCTCCATATCGTGGGTTATCGGTATGGTGGTTATATTCCCCATATCGTGGGTTATCAGTATGGTTGTTATATTACCCATATCGTGGGTTATCGGTAGTGTAGTTATATTACCCATATCATGGGTTATCGGTATGGTGGTTATATTACCCATATCATGGGTTATCGGTATGGTGGTTATATTACCCATATCATGGGTTATCGGTATGGTGGTTATATTACCCATATCGTGGGTTATCAGTATGGTGGTTATATTACCCATATCGTGGGTTATCGGTATGGTGGTTATATTCCCCATATCGTGGGTTATCAGTATGGTGGTTATATTCCCCATATCGTGGGTTATCAGTATGGTTGTTATATTACCCATATCATGGGTTATCGGTAGTGTAGTGATATTACCCATATCATGGGTTATCGGTATGGTGGTTATATTACCCATATCGTGGGTTATCGGTATGGTGGTTATATTACCCATATCGTGGGTTATCGGTATGGTGGTTATATTCCCCATATCGTGGGTTATCAGTATGGTGGTTATATTACCCATATCATGGGTTATCGGTAGTGTAGTGATATTACCCATATCATGGGTTATCGGTATGGTGGTTATATTACCCATATCATGGGTTATCGGTATGGTGGTTATATTACCCATATCATGGTTTATCGGTTGTGTGGTTATATTACCCATATCGGGCTTCTGTTTTTCACGAGAGTTCACAAAAGCCATGACCATTCCGGCTAAAAAAACAATATCTTAAGGTTTATAGTTTCTTTTTTTTTCACTATTTGATAAACATTACTGTGTGTTGTTCGTGTATTATTTGTTTATGATAGCTATTGATTGACCTTTAAGGGTATGTGAATAGAAACATCAACGCGATGTCTATGACCTCACCAGAGAGATGTTGATAGTTGTGAGTTATTTCTGTCTCCAGTCTACATAGAGTCATCAGAAAAAATGACACCGCGATAATCTCCCCCTTCTCACCTTTCACGTCCGTTCTTGTCACATTTATGTTGGACATTTATGGTCTTGAGGAAGAAACCAGTATCTGTCATCCCTACTCAAACTTTGTGTAAACAATACGGGGACCGCCCGGGAACCACGGACAGGGTGAATTATAATGGTTAGTGTTTCACGAGACTCTATAATTAGCCATGTGTCGTACATATATATATACAGAGAGGAAGTATGGTAGTGAAAAGAGTAAGTAGGAAGGAACGTATAGGTAAGCTGTAGATACAGAGGGGGGTATAGGTACAATGTAGGAACAGGGGGAGGTATAGGTAAACAGTAGGTAAAGGGAGGTAAAGGTAAACAGTAGGTACAGAGGGAGGTATAGGTAAACAGTAGGCACAGAGGGAGGTATAGGTAAACAGTAGGTAGAGGGAGGTATAGGTAAACAGTAGGTACAGAGGGAGGTATAGGTAAACAGTAGGTACAGAGGGAGGTATAGGTAAACAGTAGGTAGAGGGAGGTATAGGTAAACAGTAGGTACAGAGGGAGGTATAGGTAAACAGTAGGTACAGAGGGAGGTATAGGTAAACAGTAGGTACAGAGGGAGGTATAGGTAAACAGTAGGTACAGAGGGAGGTATAGGTAAACAGTAGGTACAGAGGGGAGTATAGGTACAATGTAGGTACAGGGGGAGGTACCGGTAAACAGTAGGTACAGAGGGAGGTAAAGGTAAACAGTAGGTAGAGGGAGGTATAGGTAAACAGTAGGTACAGAGGGAGGTATAGGTAAACAGTAGGTACAGAGGGAGGTATAGGTAAACAGTAGGTAGAGGGAGGTAAAGGTAAACAGTAGGTACAGAGGGAGGTAAAGGTAAACAGTAGGTAGAGGGAGGTATAGGTAAACAGTAGGTAGAGAGAGGTATAGGTAAACAGTAGGTAGAGGGAGGTAAAGGTAAACAGTAGGTACAGAGGGGAGTATAGGTACAATGTAGGTAGAGGGGGAGGTACAGGTAAACAGTAGGTACAGAGGGGAGTATAGGTACAATGTAGGTACAGGGGGAGGTACAGGTAAACAGTAGGTACAGAGGGAGGTATAGATAAACAGTAGGTACAGAGGGAGGAATAGGTAAACAGTAGGTAGAGGGAGGTATAGGTAAACAGTAGGTACAGAGGTATAGGTAAACAGTAGGTAGTGGGAGGTAAAGGTAAACAGTAGGTACAGAGGGGAGTATAGGTACAATGTAGGTACAGGGGGAGGTACAGGTAAACAGTAGGTACAGAAGGAGGTATAGATAAACAGTAGGTACAGAGGGAGGAATCGGTAAACAGTAGGTAGAGGGAGGTATAGGTTAACAGTAGGTACAAAGGGAGGTATAAGTACAATGTAGGTACGGGGGGGGGGGGGGGGGGGGGGGGGTATAGGTACAATGTAGGTACATGGGGAGGTACAGGTAAAATGTAGGTACGGAGGAAGGTATATGTAAGCAGTAGGTACAGAGGGAGGTATAGGTAAACAGTAGGTAGAGTGAGGTATAGGTAAACAGTAGGTACAGAGGGAGGTATAGGTAAACAGAAGGTAGAGAGGGAGGTATAGGAA
Source organism: Pecten maximus (assembly GCF_902652985.1). Lineage (NCBI taxonomy): Eukaryota > Metazoa > Mollusca > Bivalvia > Pectinida > Pectinidae > Pecten > Pecten maximus. The sequence goes on along the minus strand of NC_047016.1, from coordinate 20,062,798 downwards.
ACAGTAGGTAAGAGGGAGGTATAGGTAACAGTAGGTAGAGGGGGGTATAGGTAAACAGTAGGTGGAGGGAGATAGGTAAACAGTAGGTAGAGGGAGGTATAGGTAGAGGGAGGTATAGGTAAACAGTAGGTAGAGGGAGGTAAAGGTAAACAGTAGGTAGGGAGGTATAGGTAACAGTAGTAAAGGGAGGTATAGGTAAAAGTAGGTAGAGGAGGTTAGGTAAACAGTAGGTAGGAGGATAGGTAACAGTAGGAGAGGAGGTTAGGACAGTAGTACAGGGGAGGTAGGTAAAAGAGGTAGAGGAGGTATAGGTAACGTAGGTAAAGGAGGTATAGGTAAACAGAGTAGAGGAGGTATAGTAAACAGAGGTAAGGAGGTTGGTAAACAGAAGTAAAGGAGTATAGGTAACAGTAGGTAAAGGGAGGTATAGGTAAACAGTAGTAAGGGAGTATAGGTAAACAGAAGGTAGGGAGGTATAGGTAAACAGTAGGTACATGGGGAGGTATAGGTAAACAGAAGGTAGAGTGAGGTATAGGTAAACAGTAGGTAAAGGGAGGTATAGGTAAACAGTAGGCAGAGGGAGGTATAGGTAAACAGTAGGTACAGAGGGAGGTATAGGTAAACAGTGGGAGGGGGGTGAGGTAAAGTAGTAGAGAGGGAGGTATAGTACAGAGGTGGGGAGGATAGTACAGTAGGTGAGAGGGGGATAGGTAACAGAGGTGAGGGAGAGGTAAACAGTAGGAGAGGAGGTTGGTAACAGGGTAGAGGGAGGTAAGGTACAGTGGAGATGGGGTTAGGTAAACAGTTAGGTACTAGAGGAAGAAACAGGTAAGCTAGTAACCAGTAGGTACAAGAGGTATATGTAAACAGTAGGACAGGGAGATAGGAAACGTAGACAAGGGAGTGAGGTTTAAAACATAGGTAGTGTTTGAGGATAGGTAACAGTAGTACAAGGTCGATATAGGTAAACATAGCAGAGGGAAGTATGGTAACAGTAGATAAGAGGAGGTAGGTAAAGTGGAAGGACGTATAGGTAAACAGTAGATACAGAGGGAGGTATAGGTACAATGTAGGTACAGAGGGGAGGTATAGGTAAACAGTAGGTACAGAGGGAGGTATAGGTAAACAGTAGGTACAGAGGGAGGTATAGGTAAACAGTAGGTAGAGGGAGGTATAGGTAAACAGTAGGTAGAGGGAGGTATAGGTAAACAGTAGGTACAGAGGGAGGTATAGGTAAACAGTAGGTACAGAGGGAGGTATAGGTAAACAGTAGGTAGAGGGAGGTATAGGTAAACAGTAGGTACAGAGGGAGGTATAGGTAAACAGTAGGTACAGAGGGAGGTATATGTACAGAGTAGGTAACGTATGAGGGAGGTATAGGTAAACAGTAGGTAGAGGGAGGTATAGGTAAACAGTAGGTACAGAGGGAGGTATAGGTAAACAGTAGGTAGAGGGAGGTATAGGTAAACAGTAGGTACAGAGGGAGGTATAGGTAAACAGTAGGTAGAGGGAGGTATAGGTAAACAGTAGGTAGAGAGGGAGGTATAGGTAAACAGTAGGTAGAGGGAGGTATAGGTAAACAGTAGGTAGAGGGAGGTATAGGTAAACAGTAGGTAGAGGGAGGTATAGGTAAACAGTAGGTAGAGGGAGGTATAGGTAAACAGTAGGTACAGAGGGAGGTATAGGTAAACAGTAGGTAGAGGAGGTATAGGTAAACAGTAGGTACAGAGGGAGTATAGGTAAACAGTAGGTAGAGGGAGGTATAGGTAAACAGTAGGTACAGAGGGAGGTATAGGTAAACAGTAGGTACAGAGGGAGGTATAGGTAAACAGTAGATACAGAGGGAGGTATAGGTAAACAGTAGGTAGAGGGAGGTATAGGTAAACAGTAGGTAAGGGGAGTATTAGGTAACAGTAGGGTACAGAGGGGAGTTTAGGTAAACAGTAGGGTACCAGAGGGAAGGTATAGGTAAACAGTAGGTACAGCGGGAAGTATATAGGACACATGTGGTTACCGAGGGGAGGTACTAGGTACAATGTAGAGTACAGGGGAGGTACTAGGTAATACAGTAGGTACAGAGGGGAGGTATAGGCTACAATGTAGGTAAGAGGGGAGGTACAGTGTAAACAGTAGGTACAGAGGGAGGTATAGATAACAGTATTGGTAGATGGAGGTATATAGGTAAACAGTAGGTACAAAGGAGTTATAGGAAACGTAGCACGAGGGAGGTATAGGTACAATGTAGGTACAGGGGGAGGTACAGGTAAGCAGTAGGTACAGAGGGAGGTATATGTAAACAGTAGGTACAGCGGGAGGTTAAGGTAAACATTAGGTAAGAGGATATATAGGTAACATTAGGACATGGGAGGTATAGGTAAACAGTAGGTACAGAGTGAGGTATAGGTAAACAGTAGGTAGAGGGAGGTATAGGTAAACAGGTAGTAGAGGGAGGTATAGGTAAACAGTAGGTACAGAGGGAGGTATAGGTAAACAGTAGGTAGAGGGAGGTATAGGTAAACAGTAGGTACAGAGGTAGGTATAGGTAAACAGTAGGTAGAGGGAGGTATAGGTAAACAGTACGTAGAGGGATTAGGTAACAGAGGTAGAGGTAGTAAGGTAAACAGTAGGTAGAGGAGGTAAGGTAACAGTAGGTACAGGGAGTATAGTAACAGTAGAGAGGGAGGTATAGGTAAACAGTAGGTACAGAGGGAGGTATAGGTAAACAGTAGGTAGAGGGAGGTATAGGTAAACAGTAGGTACAGAGGGAGGTATAGGTAAACAGTAGGTAGAGTGAGGTATAGGTAAACAGTAGATACAGAGGGAGGTATAGGTAAACAGTAGGCACCGAGGGAGGTATAGGTAAACAGTAGGTACAGAGGGAGGTATAGGTAAACAGTAGGTACAGAGGGAGGTATAGGTAAACAGTAGGTAAGAGGAGGTATAGGTAACGTAGTCAGAGGGGGTATAGGTAACAGTAAGGGGAGTGTAACAGTAGGAGGGGGTATAGGTAAACAGTAGGTACAGGAGAGTAGGGAAGGAGGTAGGTAGGGGTATAGGTAACAGTAGGTACAGAGGAGGTATAGGTAAACAGTAGGTACAGGGAGGGTAGGAAAGGTAGTACAGGGGAGTATAGGTACAGTAGGTACAGAGGGAGGTATAGGTAAACAGTAGGTACAGAGGGAGGTATAGGTAAACAGTAGGTACAGAGGGAGGTATAGGTAAACAGTAGGTAGAGGGAGGTATAGGTAAACAGTAGGTAGAGAGGGAGGTATAGGTAAACAGTAGGTACAGAGGGAGGTATAGGTAAACAGTAGGTAGAGGGAGGTATAGGTAAACAGTAGGTACAGAGGGAGGTATAGGTAAACAGTAGGTAGAGGGAGGTATAGGTAAACAGTAGGTACAGAGGAGGTATAGGTAAACAGTAGGTAGAGGGAGGTAAAGGTAAACAGTAGGTAGAGGGGGTATAGGTAACAGTATCGGGAGGTATAGGTAAACAGTAGGTACAGAGGGAGTATAGGTAAACAGTAGGTAGAGGGAGGTATAGGTAAACAGTAGGTACAGAGGGGGTATAGGTAAACAGTAGGTACAGAGGGAGGTATAGGTAAACAGTAGGTACAGAGGGAGGTATAGTACAGTATACAGTAGGTAACAGTAGGTAGAGGGAGGTATAGGTAAACAGTAGGTACAGAGGGGGTATAGGTAAACAGTAGGTAGAGGGAGGTATAGGTAAACAGTAGGTACAGAGGGAGGTATAGGTAAACAGTAGGTACAGAGGGAGGTATAGGTAAACAGTAGGTACAGAGGGAGGTATAGGTAAACAGTAGGTAGAGGGGGGTATAGGTAAACAGTAGGTACAGAGGGAGGTATAGGTAAACAGTAGGTACAGAGGAGGTATAGGTAACAGTAGGTACAGAGGGAGGTATAGGTAAACAGTAGTACAGAGGGAGGTATAGGTAAACAGTAGGTAAGAGGGATGGTATAGGTAAACAGTAGTAGAGGGAGGTTAGTAAAAGTAGACGAGAGGTATGGTAATAGTACAGAGGGAGGTGTAGGTAAACAGTAGGTAGAGGGGGGTATAGGTAAACGGTAGGCACCGAGGGAGGTATAGGTAAACAGTAGGTACAGAGGGAGGGTATAGGTAAACAGTAGGTAGAGGGAGAGGTATAGGTAAACGGTATAGTACAGAGGTGTAGGAGGATAGGTAAACAGTAGGTAGAGGGAGGTATAGGTACGAGGTAAGGAGTAGGTAAAGTAGAGGGAGGTATAGGTAAACAGTAGGTACAGAGGGAGGTATAGGTAAACAGTAGGTAGAGGGAGGTATAGGTAAACAGTAGGTACAGAGGGAGGTATAGGTAAACAGTAGGTAGAGGGAGGTATAGGTAAACAGTAGGTAGAGAGGGAGGTATAGGTAAACAGTAGGTAGAGAGGGAGGTAAGGTAAACAGTAGGTACAGAGGGAGGTATAGGTAAACAGTAGGTACAGAGGGAGGTATAGGTAAACAGTAGGTACAGAGGGGAGTATAGGTAAACAGTAGGTACAGAGGGAGGTATAGGTAAACAGTAGGTACAGAGGGAGGTATAGGTAAACAGTAGGTACAGAGGGGGGTATAGGTAAACAGTAGGTAGAGGGAGGTATAGGTAAACAGTAGGTACAGAGGGAGGTATAGGTAAACAGTAGGTACAGGGAGGTATAGGTAAACAGTAGGTACAGAGGGAGGTAAGGTAAACAGTAGGTAGAGGGAGGTATAGGTAAACAGTAGGTACAGAGGGAGGTATAGGTAAACAGTAGGTACAGAGGGAGGTATAGGTAAACAGTAGGTACAGAGGGAGGTATAGGTAAACAGTAGGTACAGAGGGAGGTATAGGTAAACAGTAGATACAGAGGGAGGTATAGGTAAACAGTAGGTAGAGAGGGAGGTATAGGTAAACGGTAGGTACAGAGGGAGGTATAGGTAAACAGTAGGTACAGGGGTAGTGTAGGTAAACAGTAGGTTAGAGGGAGGTATAGGTAAACAAGTCAGAGGGAGGTATGGTAACAGTAGGAGAGGGTATAGGTAAACAGTAGGCACCGAGGGAGGTATAGGTAAACAGTAGATACAGAGGGAGGTATAGGTAAACAGTAGGTAGAGGGGGGTATAGGTAAACGGTAGGTACAGGGAGGTACAGGTAAACAGTAGGTACAGAGGGGAGTATAGGTAAACAGTAGGTACAGAGGGAGGTATAGGTAAACAGTAGGTGCATAGGGTGGTATAGGTAAACAGTAGGTAGAGGGGTATAGGTAAACAGTTAGGTAAGGGAGGTATAGGTAAACAGTAGGTACAGAGGAGGTATAGGTAAACAGTAGGTACGAGGGAGGTATAGGTAAACATAGGTAGAGGGAGTATAGGTAACAGTAGGTAGAGGTAGAAGTAAGGGTAAACAGTAGTAGAGGGAGGGTATAGGTAAACAGTAGTAAGGGAGGTATAGGTAAACATGGAAAGGGGGTATAGGTAAACAGTAGGTAGAGGGAGGTATAGGTAAACAGATAGGTATAACATAGGTAGGAGGTAAACAGTAGGTAGAGGGAGGTATAGGTAAACAGTAGTAGAGGGAGGTATAGGTAAACAGTAGGTAGAGGAGGTAAGGTAAACAGTAGGTAGAGGAGGTATAGGTAAACAGTAGGTAGAGGGAGTATAGTAAACAGTAGTAGAGGGAGGTATAGGTAAACAGTAGGTCAAGGGGGTATAGTAAACAGTAGGTAGAGGGAGGTATAGTAAACAGTAGTACAAGGGAGTATAGGTAAACAGTAGGTAAGAGGAGTATAGGTAAACAGTAGGTAGAGGGAGGTTAGGTAAACATAGGTAGAGGAGGTATGGTAAACAGTAGGTACAGGGGAGGTATAGGTAAACAGTAGGACGAGGAGGTATAGGTAAACATAGGTCAAGGGAGGTTAGGTAAACAGTAGTAAGGGGTAGGTAAACGGTAGGTACAGGGAGGTACAGGTAAACAGTAGGTACAGGGAGTATAGGTAAACAGTAGGTACAGAGGGAGGTATAGGTAAACAGGAGGTGCATAGGGTGGTATAGGTAAACAGTAGGTAGATGGAGGTATAGGTAAACAGTAGGTAGAGGGAGGTATAGGTAAAGAGTAGGTACAGAGGTAGTATAGGTAACAGTAGTAGAGGGAGGTATAGGTAACAGTAGGTAGAGGAGGTAAGGTAAACAGTAGGTACAGAGGGATAAGGTAAACAGTAGTAGAGGGAGGTTAGTAAACAGTAGTAAGGAGGTATAGGTAAACAGTAGGCAAGGAGGTATAGGTAACAGTAGGTAGAGGAGGTTAGGTAACAGTAGGTACGAGGGGTATAGGTAAACAGTAGGTAGAGGGAGGTATAGGTACATAGGTAAGAGAGGTAAGGTAAAGTGGTAAGGGTAAGTAAACAGTAGTGAGGGGTATAGGTAACAGTGGTACAAGGAGGTATAGTAACAGAGGTCGAGGGAGTATAGGAAAGGGTACAGAGGAGGTAGGTAACATAGTACGAGGGAGTATAGGTAACATAGTAAAAGGGAGGTATAGTACATAGTAGAGGGAGGTAAAGGTAACAGTAGTACAGGGAGTATAGGTAACTAGGTGAGTATGTATAGGTAAACAGTAGTGAGAGTGTATGTAACAGTAGTTGGGAGGTAGGTAAACGAGCAATGGAGTTAGGTAACAGAGTAGAGAGTATAGTACATAGTCGGAGTAAGTAAAAGTAGGTAAGGAGTATAGTAAACTAGTAGAGGGTATAGGTAACATAGTACAGAGGAGTATGGTAAACATAGGTCAGGATTAAGTAACAGTATACAGAGGAGTATAGTAAACAGTAGTGAAGGTATAGGTAACATAGGTACGAAGTTAGTAAACAGTAACGAGGGTAAGTAACAGAGGGAGGTATAGGTAAACAGTAGTTACAGAGGGAGGTATAGGTAAACAGTAGGTAGAGGGAGGTATAGGTAAACAGTAGGTAGAGGGAGGTAAAGGTAAAGAGTTGGTAAATGGGTTCCTCGGTAATATCATGGTCGGGCCTTATTAAAATAGATTGTTTCCGAAAGTCCCGAATGTCAACCAAACTAAGAAGGTCGCGGCAATAGCTAGCCACTCCATGTCGAAAGTGATAGTTGGTGTTCTTTGCGGATTTTTCATTCGACAATACTCCGGAAGGAAATGAGTTGTATGGTAGGCATTGAGGTTAACTGAACATGTCCCTTATTGGCCATCTGAAAGATCTTCATATATTAGTGTATAATAATGATTTGTTTTGCAATCAAGGTGGGGAAATTATTATCGACTGTGTTTAAGTAACGTAGAAATGTAAGGATAAGGGGAATTTTTTTATCATTTTCCATGACGACGTAGTCGTGTATTATCTTTGACATTGATTTTTATCCATAATTGATATATTTTGTAATATTATTGCAGTATCACTATGTTTTATAAATCAGGAGCTGTATTTATGTGGAATTTTGAAATTGTTTGCAATTTTAAGTCTATGTGAATAAAAATGACATATCTCTGTAATAATAAGTTAAAAGTAAAAAAAAAAAAAAAAAAAAAAAAACCCAGGTGAAACTGGATTAACAGGAAACTGGAATATGACTGATGGCATATCTGATTGTAATAAGTCTCGCAACTTTAATCTTACAGATTATTTTCTACTTAAACCACAGAGGACACAATAAAACAGTCTTTACCTTACGAGGTCAGTCGCCATCCTTATGTCATCGCTTTCGTTTAAATTTGTGATGCTTTCTCATACTATACATGGGATTTGTTTAACGACGTGTACTTTTAAGTTTACGATCGAGATGCGTACTGAGATTGATTGGTGTAGGGATTAGTGCTGCAGTGACAAATACATCTCACCTGTATTAATGTATCTCTCCGTGACATTGGGAGTATTAAAAGGACAGTTACCTCCCCTTGTTCCGTCACCGATTGCAAAACACCGAGGGATACCTATTATCAGTTACGTATTACAAATGAGGTCCCATCTCTTCATACTTTAACATTAATATGACATAAACATGTCAGTGTTTTCTTTGGTTAAGTGGTAAATCAAGATTTTATAAATTGGTTAATTTTCAGAAATAGAATGAATTGTTTAATTGATAACGTGTGACATTCACCAATTGTCATCAGATCCCCGATAACGCCGGAGTTTAGATATGTTTATATGTTATGTGACCGTGAAGAAGAGATGTAAACCGAGATGCCATGTTCTTCAGGTTTAAACATTATTTATGCAATTTGACGCGAAGTTCCGTTGTTTCTGTATATATGAAGACCAGTACTGATCACGGTAAATCAGCGCCATGTCGGCTCAATGTTGACAAGGAATTAAAAACGAACACAAATGTCCATTGAATGTTGGAATACATGCGTCAGCTCGCCATAATACCTGTCAATGCTTACAAAAGATACATGTACCATGTTCATATAGAACTTTTTTTATTGCATTGAAAACTGACATTCTTTGGTCATGATATAAGACGTTCATTTTACACAAAAGTTTCACGCTTGCTGAGAGTTTTAATATTGTTAATGTATATCTGGTCTGATGTGGGGCTAATCCTTTTTGGAGATGGGAAGTAGAGGGCGAGGGAGCGTGGGTATCAAATCTTGACGGGTGTTAATCCCGCGAATAGATACCTTTACACTTGACGATCTACGTGGACATTTCTAAGATATTGCTCACTGATAAAAGTACATAATAGTGCATGGTATATGGCTTTTATACCGGGGAATTAGTTCAGCTGTAATCAGGGACATGGTAAATACTACATTTATTTACTGTAGATGCATTCACAGGTAAATACAACTGCATTTTCCCCGGGTATACAATAAACGAATTGCATATCAGTAGATATAATTGAACCGATTGGTTAGGATAAAGTCAAGTATCAACTCGGATGTATTGCTCCAAATCAATCAGCATGGTGATTGTTCAGTAAATTAAGAAGACAATGATGGAGTCCTGGATTCATCCTAAGCATCTGAAAAATACAATAACACAATCAAGTTGTAAAAGTGACTCAACCCACCTTTGATAAACTGGTTTTAAATACTTGTCTTGTGATGACTTTAGATAGGGTACACTGTACCCCTAACCAATTGTCTGTCACTAACGACTCCTAGTAAGGTGTCAGTTTAACACATGGTGTGGTAGTGTTACCCGAGACACGTATCTTAAAACTTTTACTTTTCGTTAAAGTTATTCTATTGTTTTTATTTGTTGTCAGATATCAGTCATAAATCGATCTTGTCGAAATCTATAAATACAGGTATCCATTTCTTAGTCGCGTTCCTAGCGTTCGCCTAATATAATCAGGAATCTGTGATAGCATCAAACTATTGTATCGAAACCCACAAACTGTCAACCACGTGAGTTTACTCATTGTTTTTATTGTTTTTAAACTGTAAAGTGAACGAGAAAGACGATAAAACCACACACAAGATCAGACCAGCCAAGAGTGATGTCGGCAAAACGCTTCGAATACCACTGTGACTCATTTCCAAAGACAGAAGGCAACATTCTCTGATGTAAGATATAAACATTGAAACAGAAAGTGTTGAGCGTTAATCAATTACCACAGATCGATAACCGATAATATTGATATGCAATTATCACTGGACCGGAAAAGGAACAATGACGCACAAAGTCGCGAGCTAGACTATTGCTTGTTTTCACGCAAGAGAAGCATTTCCGGTAGACGTTTGGCTGCCTGAGTTTTGTCGAAGTAGTTTTGTTTGTGCAGTCTAGTGGCACCAAGATTGTTCGGGGGAGGGGGAGGGGCGGGGTTTCCGACAGAAAGCCTAGACATACCTAATGACAAGGCCGTTAGGAATCTGGATATTATAGATAACATACAACAGACTTAGAAGTTCGTCTCTATCACTCACAAAGATAAGGGCGGAGACCTTGACGTGTGCCGTATTCGTCATGACTCTTGTATTCTAAAACAAAAGGAAAACAAATATCCGTTAAGTAAGTCTATTTGGGCAGTGTGAACAATTGCATACTTTCTTTTCTATCTTAATGATAGTTGTTGGCATTCAGTTTTAAATACCGTTGGTTGTGAGACAATGCTGGTTATACAGTAGTGTTACGGCGAATGTACAGGATTTGTTTCTGTCACTAATAATGACTAAAGTTCGAGTCTGACCACATATTCATGTACACATTCAAATATGGTATCTATGCTAGTAAATTAAACACTCCAATTTAATCATCAAAGTTATATAGTTAATGTACGTGTAAAATAAAAGCCAATATTATTCATTCCTTTAATCTATATGCCCGGTAAAATTGATGTTTGGTTTTGTTACATATATATGTCCGGTAAAATTGATGTTTGTATATGTTACCGTATATATGTCCGGTAAAATTGAATGGGTCTAGGACTAAAACTATGCTATTCGCCTTAAAATAAACTTGGAGACATTTTCAAATCTTCAAACTTTTAATAGTTCTATGAATGGTTTTGTCGGACGTATGGTAGCTAAGAGTAAACAATTAGATGCTATTTATGTTACAATTTAAGATTCAACTACTAGGTGGATAACGCCGTCCTACCAGTTCTGACTTCTGGTATTACATCCGCCGATATCTTATAAAAGTTGTGATCCAATATTTTTGAATGTTGTTAAAACCTAACCCCCTAGTGTATGTCATAGTCCCGTGTAATTTAGCTATAATGGTGGTAAAGACGTGATTGAATTACCGTTGAGTGTTGCTCCCAAACTGCCTTGTGTAGATGTAGAACTACATGTACATGCAACTTTCTTCTGCATGTGAAGACATTCGCTGCTGAAATACAAATTTAAACATGGGACAGGGTTCATTTTGTTGTATGTACATTGTTATGCTTTAAGTATTTTCCATGTTGATGTAGTTTATGTGTTCATTATATGACATTTTATTTTTTATCCTATTATATATTTAGCTATACAATGTATAAACAGGACTTCGGCCAATGTATACTACATTAACTTGATAGTTTATCTAGCTATCTTTGATGCATGAACTCACTCTTGTTGTGGAGTGTACCTTATGCCATCTTAATTGTTAAATAAACAATCTAATAGCTTGTATATCTAGCCCAGCAAGTAAGCACATAGTATTTTACAGGGTAACGATCGAAATATAGGCGATGCTATTTATTGAAAGCGAACATGTATATTATAATGTTATTGCTATCAGATTTGTTAACATATGATAGTTCATTATAATTTCCTTGTACATCAATCTCAAAACCTTCTCCGTTCTTACTTTAAACCAATACAATGTAATATAAGTATACAAATGAATAGGTATACCGTCGTAAAAATCTAACTAAAAATCGCTAAACCGAGGGCAAATTAAGAAAATTATAGAAACTTGTAAGGATACATTCTGAGGTACAAGGTGCATACGATCGGGTATTGTGGATGAGTAAGCGTTTTATTGACGACATACGGTATGATGACCAATATACGCCGAATTAGTATGACGTCATTATATTATTTTGTTATATGACTTGGATACTTCCTTGTCTCTGATTGGTCTAAAGGTCGCTCAGAGGTTTTGACAAAATCTTATATTAACCTGAAAATAAAGAATGTTAATACGAGGTTAATATAAGAATCCAGTTACCTCGGCTAAAAATAGCCAAGGGGGCTTCCCGTGACGCATCATATTTTTGACCAATTAAAATGCAGATAATTCGTCTTCGGGATATTTTTGTTGTTGAATAAAATATTTCTTGTTGGTTAAATTCAATTTTGATTTTGGTTGAGTTTATTAAGTGCTGCATTTCATTTGCAACACAATGTCGATGAATTTGTCCTATAACATTATAGTATGATATAAGTCAAAAACAATTCACATAGTCGTCTTCAACCGGCACAAACCATGCATCAATAGTCGAAATCTGCCATGGAAATGTGATATTGGGAACAAGACCTTGAATATAGATTCAATTGGAATAAATAAACATCATAGGATGGGAAAGCAGAGATATTACTATCTACAAAGGGAAAATTAGCAATAAGGAATTAAAATTATAACGCTTATAATGACCTACAGAGTTGTCCCTGTTATAATGTAGTAACGTTAAAACATCAACGTATGTAAACTTGAAATCAAGGAATTAAGTAAACGTCCAGAAAATTACATGGTTTTTCTAACCTGTTCTGATAGGATCTTCAATGAAATCAGCTTAGTATGAAAACAAACAAATCTGCCAAGTCTTCCAATGGGTATGCCTATAGTTTGCTCTACTAACGATTTCATTCACAGAATAATTCCTCTTAGTCTATTCCTAGTCTTATTGTTAGTCTTAGTCTAAGACTTAGTACTAGTATTAGTCTTTGGTCTTAGTCTTAATCTTAGTCTAAGTTTTAGTACTAGTCTTAGTCTTAGTCTGAGTTTTAGAACGTACCTAGCACACAACTATGATTTAGATTACACATTTGGATTGGTATAGAACAATAAAAGATTGACCGATATTACAGATTGAAAATCAATACAATACAGTAATACAATACGGTAATACAATACAGTAATACAATACGGTAATACAATACAGTAATACAATACGGTAATACAATACAGTAATACAATACGGTAATACAATACGGTAATACAATACGGTAATACAATACGGTAATACAATACAGTAATACAATACGGTAATACAATACGGTAATACAATACGGTAATACAATACAGTAATACAATACGGTAATACAATACAAATAATTTCATTTATGTGTCACATGTCAAGTCACATTAAAACAATAGATTTTACAAAAAGTAAAAGCTATTCCAAATTAAAAACATTAAGATATTGACATCCAGCAAGATCTTACTTACTATCATGAAACAATAGAAACCATTGTTACACCGTGAGTTTAGTAAAATCACTGATACACTGTTCATAATTGAAGTAAAAACATAGGCAGCTACGAAGCCTTCAGGATAACTAGAGATTTATAGACATATCAGCTGTTGATATGTTGACAATTGGTTAGAACGGTTATTGGTCATTTGAGTTAAATGATTGTACAAAAGATTCACTAGATATAAAAGTCCATCTACTGTATAGATTTCACACCTGAAGACACTTCGGCGAGTGCCATATGATGTGTCTCTGGTTACAAAAATCTTATATAAGTGTATATATGTGACAAGGCTTGGCATGTGCTGTACAAACGTATATGAAACACATATTTTGTATGTGTCGGTTGGATTTAAGTTATTAAGCCATATAAAACGAGTCGTTGTTTGTTGAAGTTTTAAAATCTAGACAATCCAGAATAAAATGTCGTAAAACATAGTCATGCCAATATTTGGCAATTTTGTGTGATATTTAATATACCTTAAAATATATATAACAGTGTCCAATTGTGCGCGCACCATGGGAAGTTTCTGCGTATATCGTGCAGACATCGCGCGCAGATCGCACATGCCGTAATATTGTGTGATCGCACAACTGTAAATAAATGTCAAAGTATTAGGACATATAGTTGTTTATTTTTGCTGGATTTTTCGCCTTGTGAACAACCATGTTAAATGTGTGGCATTCTTGTTGTAGATGGTGGCTACCTCATTGAACAACATAGGGAAAGCTGTCGTATGCTATCTTGCGCAAACGGGGTTCAAATTCAAATTCAAATTCAAATTGGTTTATTTCTCTTTTCATAACATAATGCATAGAGAAAACATATTTACAATATTATATACAATCATTATTCGTGTAGTGTTCGTTTGTGGATATACAGCACTTTCATAATATACATAACTTGTTTTAAGGAGGACAAATAATATTATTGATTATTCTTATAAATGTACACAATTTTTTAAGTGTTTTTATATTAGTAGCATTCATAAGTTCATTAAATTTAATTACATTCGGTCGTAACCAAAAATACTTGTCAATATACAAATTTCTTTCTGTAGCTAACTTTGTACATTCAAGTAAGTAATGAAATTCATCACCAATCTGTTGACTAATGCAATGTGGACATTTTCTATCAGGGTAGAACGTCGAGTCCATGGGTACAATCACATCAGCACAGTGCGGGCTGTGACATCAGCTTCTATGGAAAACACAAACTGTCCTGAGTAGGGTTAAAACACACCCCGAGGTTACATTGATGCTCACTGCCTTGACTATATCATGACCACATATTAGAAAGGGTTTAAAATCAAACGAAATATTATTGAACAAATCAAGATAACATTAAACCATTATCCAAAACATCGCAGGGATGATACCCGAGGTACAACAACTGATTTTGCAGCATAATTCTTAATTTTTTTTTATCTAAATATATCTTCATTTATCCAAATTTGATATATACGTGTTTATATGTAGTACGTAACTATTCTTCACATATATTTGTTTAAGGGTAAATATTTGTACGCATAAACAGTGTCTCGTATTAAAGTAAAAGCGCGAATATTGCTCAAATGCATTGAACGTGTTGTAATCATCTTTTAAACAACAATACATACATGTAGCTCTATCAGAGACCATCTTAGAGTTTAATTCATCCTTGTACATTTATGTTTAAACAATTTTACCTTGTCAAGTTGGTTGATAGATTATATCATATTGACATACATATTTGTCCATACTGTGTTCTATTTTCCTTTAGAAACAAATAGTTCTATTGCAGGTAATTAAAACTTGAATAACATATCACTTAAGTCAGATTTTAAAAAGTAAAGATCCCTTGAATGGAGTTTTTTATTAATTCATTTTTATGTAAAATAAATGCTAGAAAATGAAATAATCTGAAACAGACAGCATTAGGTAAATGACTACTAGGGCTATATAGAATATTAATACAAATATAACGAGGCTCGAGGCAGTTCACCATTATTGTGGTAATGAGTCTGAACAATGAGTACACATATCAAACTCATACCTCCTGAAATTGATTATTATTCAATATGAAGTAAGTAATAAAATATACAATGTAACCACCTAACATTAATAAAGTTAAAATGCTACGTTTTATCAAATAATATCAAATATACACTATATCAAATGATAGGATAAGTATCTTATTGTATTACAGTATATCAAATGTAACATTATACAAAAGGATAGGTAGTGGATATGTAGTAAATAATAATTTGTAACTTCAAATCAAATAATATCATAGATTACATTATTTGATTTGAAGTTACAAATGTGTTAAATAATATGAAATATCATTTGTTAAATACTCTGACGTATCATTGTATTATAAATAATATGCAGTAACATTCTATTAGACGAGCAGTAAAATTGTGTTAAATAATATGAGGTGGAATCATGTCAAATGATATGAAGTAAGGTTTATCTAATAATATTTCATTTGTAATTAATCGTATAGCATAATATGCAGTAATATCATATTAGATTTGTCTACAAATTACTCTTTCCTTCAATTTATATAGCGTCGTTTTATTTCAATCACACAATCTGTGGAAAGTTTGAGTTGATCAATACGAAATATTCATTCACATTACAGTTATAAATAGCAACACGAAACCAGAATCAAACAACCAGAATACAGAAAACCTGGGCTCAAACAACCAGAACGCAAGGAATCGTGGCTCAAGAAACCAGAACGCAAGGAATCAGGGCTCAAACAACCAGAACGCAAGGAATCAGGGCTCAAACAACCAGAAGGCGAGAATTTGGGGCTAAATAAATCAGAACGCAAAGAATCGCGGCTCAAGAAACCAGAACGCAAGAAATTAGAGCTCAAGAAACCAGATCGCGAGAAATTGGGGCTCAAGAAACCAGAACGCGAGAAATTGGGCCTCAAGAAACCAGAAAGTACGAAACTGAAACTAAGGAAGTCAGACTTCTTTAACCAGAAACTTATTTCTAGATATTCTTTATAAAACAATTATCAACGGTTATTCACTTAACATATCACCAAATTAAACGGACAATTTGAATTACTCTCTGGTAACTATTTGTTATTTTGCTTTGATTGGACCCCCGCTGATGTTCAGTTGAATGTTTCTGGAACATGAATACGGAGTAACGATGAGTATCATTTTGTAACGTTCAAATATTAAGAATTATTGGAGTTATGTAATAGGATTTAAATCATACAGGTATGCTTTCCCAATGAATTAGTTAACCCATATACCCAAAGGACAGCCGCACATGAACAGAACAGGAATAGTGCATTTGAAAGTTACAGAAAAGTTCGCTCTGATAACTCACGGTAACATTGTTGATCTCACCTTATTATGTTTATTTGATATCAGATAGATTAGCACCATTCATAGTTAGTCTAGACCTCCAAATATAAGTGTAGGACATCCTTATTCAGTCAAATAATAAATGAGTGCCCACTTAAATAATGACATTTTTGTTGTATAGTACACCTATTAAATTGTATGATTTAAATCAATCATTGTAAACCACTGAAACATTGGATGATTAAGGGGTTTTATATCAGTGATTAATGTGTAGAGCACTTTTGTTCACATGTACTATTATATGTATATAATGCATGTTTTTTTTTTTACACCTGTGGTTGAATCATCACATGGTATTTTTTATCACACCAGTAAAATATTTTCTGCTTGAATGAACAAAGGATACAAAACCAATGATGTGTAACCCGTGCATCCCCTTAACATTATACCCGGGTACCTACATACATCATTGTTAGGCCAATACCGACAAATGAATCCAATATCAACATCTAAACGTCCAGACATGAAACAACATTAGGTACTCACAGAAACACATAAATCTTTGGAGGAAATCTCGGGAAAATGGAGACTTACAACAAATAAAGCAATATCTACAGAACGTGTTTAAGTTTTTATATATAAAACTGGACTTTTATATTTGGTTTTATTGACACACTGAAGAACAAAACGTTTGTGATTGACTTGTAAGATACCCGGCGATCCTTAATGACTAACGAGTGAGGTATGTGACGGCCTCAGACCGTATCCTAGTGCTAATGCCCCTTACGCTTTTTCAGGACTATCAATGAAATTTGAAAAGAAAAACAGAAATTTATATCGTACTCGTGACTTGACATTTTTTTATGATACACGTATATATTGTATATACACCCAAAGGTATATACTCGGATATTTATATTGTTGTTACAGAATGGATGGAGCTCGATATTTTTTAAACTGAGATTTTCAGTTTACAGATTGATTGATTTGTATGTATCGGTTTGTTTGTTTATTTGTTTTTGTTTTACGTCCTATTAACAGCCAGGGTCATTTAAGGACGTGCCAGGTTTTGGAGGTGGAGGAAAGCTGGAGTACCCGGAGAAAAACCACCGGCCTACGGTCAGTACCTGGCAACTGCCCCACGAAGGTTTCGAACTCGCAACCCAGAGGTAGAGGGCTAGTGTTAAAGTGTCGGGACACCTTAACCACTCGGCCATCGCGGCCCCTCTATGTATATATCGGACACAACATATCGTAAATAAATAATTTTGTAGACTAAAACTAGTTTTATGTTATATTATCAAAGTAACTCATTCCAATATACATGTCAATTTTGCATTTCTTACTTAGGCATAATGATTTGTTTTTTCACAGATTTCACAAATAGTTGCATTGTATCTTAAGAAATACTTACAAATCATTTACATGCATAATTATATTGTTTGCTTTACATACAGTCACAAATTAGCGATTATGCCAATTACTACCTGAAACCATAAGCCATTAAACTATTTAGTAATTGGATCTCCTCGTAATGTCATTTTTAATTTTCGAGCGATCGAGTTTTCACATCTGGTTTATCAAATTAATATTTCAACTCATTGAGTTATCAAGATAAAATCACGCCATCAAGTCATGACACAAGGTTAGCGAGTCGTCCGGAAGTCCTGGCTATATAGGGAATCAAGTGATTTTATTGTGAACAAGTGTCGATAACAAATATTTGAACGAAAAAAAAAAAGTAGCATATCATTTAGAAATACAAAATAGAGCATTATCAGAAGTAACACGATCATTCTCTAAACGCTTTACCAAACACGGAAGCATCACATTGTCCAATATAAGTAATATAAGTATCATAATTAGAGTATAATTAAAAGCTGATTTACTTTTGGTAACAATAATTGTACTATAGGTATATGAACGATATCATATCATTCATAGCTGAAATTATTAAGCAATTTGTGAAGTATCACGATGGAATGATGGATGTTATTAGGTTAAAATGTATCAAAACGCATCAAACCTGTATCAAATTTGTTTGTTGTTGCTGTTGTTTTTGCTTTTTTTTTGACAAAAATATACAAAGATGTAAATGTTAAATTAGGACCTTGCTTCACTCTGTAGACACCATAGACATCGCAAATTTCGGTTGTTCATACTAATATATATATATAAACTGTTGAAAGTGAATATTGCCTTCTGTAATATATCGTCTAAAATTAAACGTCCACCACTCCTGGCTGGAGAACAACACATCAGAAACATTATACAAACGTTAAAATATGATAAAATACTTCAGATCTATAGTTGTATTATATATGTACTGTTTAACTTAAATATGTGCAGCTCTGTGTCTCGGCCCTCTGCTCATACTTTCGTAAAAACCGATAGATGGTACACGCTACATTAAGTGCGGGACTGTGATCGATGGCCCGGATGACTGGTCCTGTATTGCTGTACCCGAGTACCCTCGATATAACTCGACCACGTTACACAACTATTACCAACAAATTGGATGAGTTATTTCAATTTTCTTTCCTTTATTTAAAGGATGTTGCAATTTCCTGTGAAGCGAGACTCACACATCACAAGTTAAAAGCGAAGTTTAAACGTTTCATGTACATTCCTGGTGTCAATGTTCCTAGAAATTGTGTGGTAATAGGCACATAGACGATTTATATTGTACATTGTATGTTTTCAGGTACAGATTGTCAAAAAATAATGTTTTAACTGGATGTACTTCAGTTGTACGTATGTCATGAATATTCGTTCTTAATAGTTCCTCAAAATAAAGAAAAAAGGGACATTTACAAATTCTTTGCTGTGTCCCTTTCCTTAGAATTATGTTTAATAACACTGTATTATAGTTATCGATTCATCATTATATGCGTGGAAATGTGGAGCTGATATACGGATGTATTTACTCTATCGGTTTCATACCCATAAATGTTCTTTCTCAACATAAGATGGCCATTTTCAAATCTATTGCAACAACTCATTTGCCAAGTCACTTATAATAATAAGTTGTTTGTGATAAAATATTTTCATTCAAAAAGCTTGTCTATAAAGACGAAGGTTCCTTCTGAACAGCAATTGAAGACGAGTGACGCCTCAATCAAAGTGCCCAAACGGATTTCTCTTGTAAATCAAGCCATCTTGTGCCTTGAAAGACACGACAAACAAAGCTTAACAGGAGTGTGCGACTGTTAGTTTAGAATCTATTAACTAAAATAGCCGGATTCCTTTGCAAGGAAACTCCCCGTCGCTCACCACCCTCCATTCCCACTCTTCTCTCTGTGGCCAGAGGCTAAGTCGAGGCTACGGCACGAGCTCAGGGTCACGCGCAGCTCCAAAAACCCAGTAGATGACAAAGCGCCGCCCAGCGGGAGAAGCAGATGTAATAGACCTAATTTGGTTGTAGTTGCTTTGAGACTGTTGTTGTATTACGTTTAAATTAGCTTTACTCAACAAAGGAAAATGAAATGGCAAATTAAGTTGACAGCCTTACACACCAATGGTCGCAAGGAGGAGCTGTGATTTAGCCGCAAGTGTCTCTTATATGTCGTAGGCACAGGAAGATCCAAATCAGCTGTACCTTAAGACGGCCATCTTGTTTTCTCTTTCGTTTCCGGTATATCACGCGCAGCAAGGCCTTGACCGATGGGCTCCTTCCTGTTTTCTCCGGTTCTAACTCGTCCTGACGGCGCTGTAACAGCGGTTGATTTTCTGTAATGTGGGCAAGCAGCGCTAAAATGATACATCTGTTTTAAATTAATTACACACAAAACTTTTTTTTTCTGTGAATTAAATGACAAATCTATCACACCGGTGAACAATAGAAGTAAACTTGAAGAAAAGAAAGACAAAGAATAATACCGATGTTCTTTAGAACAATGTTTCATTTTTGAAACTACGTAAAATAGAAACAAGGAACAATATAGCTGCAGAATATACACGCAAGTATGAGTAGTATACATTATATTAAAAAGAATTTAGGTTGATTTTGACGATGACGATATCAACATTTGACACGGGCTATATATTGTACTTACGGAAAACGAATATATACTAAATTCATCACGATTTTAAGTATGACAAAAAAAAACGGAAGCCCACCTTTACGGTTGACAATAGGTGGTGATAATGAATTAGATCATAAAAAAGAGTTGATTTACAAGTACAGTAAAAACTAAACAAACTGTTTTCAGAGTGAGAGTACTAGGCGCCGATATTTTGTATAGTCAAAGTGGACAGGTTCTAACAGTCAAAATACTCAGGGTTTCTCAAAGTAGGTTGTTTCAAAATCAAATATGTCGGATCTAAAATTTGAAATACATATACAGAATTAGTATATCGAGTTTTGAAATAAAAACAAAGTGAGTGGGAGCTGCCATAGGCATACCGCCCACACACCTCATCAAGTGGTCAAGTGAGACCTTTCACCTTTGAACTTCTTTGCTTAATAGCTTTCAATAAATTTGATGTAAATTGTGGGTACTGGTATGGCATATGAAATTGCGTATTGTCACCTTATATATTAATGTTGCTATTTATATATATATATTTCATTATATTATATATGCTGCCATTTATAAATACCATTGTATGCATGTTTATGGAAAAGGACGTTTATAAGTTGTACAACTTGTGTCCAATTCCTTTTGAATACTTTCAAATAAAATATGTTTAAACTAAAACCTTTGACCATGACTGATGCTCTGCAAACTCTAATAAGGTGTAGAACTTGATTATGTGATGGAATGTGTAGGAATGTGCGGTTAATGAAACGTGTGGCATACAAGCTTTGTGCGGCGCGAAATTCGTTTGAATTTCCGTTCATTGGGTCGGTCTCTAAAATCATATTAAAAGTACCATTGTAACACTATAGTGTAGTGTTACAATAACGAAATACACGGGATTCAGTTATCTGAAAATATGTAGAGATTGTGAGAGTGGGAATACACACAGTCAGAGAGATTAAAGGTGAACTTACAGGGACATAAGTGCTACTGTGATAGAGCACTATTGGAACCAACTTCAGGAGTCTGATCGAGCGGAAGCAGGTGTCATCAAACGAATTATTACAACAATGTATTGTTGACAATTACATAAACAGTAAATCATTATACCCAACGAAACAATACTTTTATATTTCACCCACGGGGTCATTCCCTAAAGAATAGATACCCATATCAAATGATATAAATAAATAGATAAATAAATAAATAGGTAAATAAATAAATAAAATATAAAAAAAAATAAAGATATAAAAATATGAAAAAATCAAATTTAATAAATATAAAATGCTAAATACGATTTCACTACATACACATCTTTGAGTGTACCGGCTAACCCAGCGTCAGGTAGGGCGGAATTAATTCTACCTGCATGTGTTTAACAATTCAAAGCAATGTATCCATTAGAATGATTTTAAGAAATAAACAAATTGAAATAAATCGGCTGGACGATAAGGGGTTTAAACATATGCAGATAATTGTAATATAAAATGTCAACAATAACTTATCAGCGAAGGTGAAATCGATTTCCCGCGAGGTGGTGTTTGTATCCCGTTTATGACTCGGTCGATTTTTCTCGCTAGATCCGATCGATGATTAGATAGCGCTGTCCATTTCATCAGTGACGTAACACACGAAAACGCCATTCATTTTCCATGGCCTGAATAATGTCGACATGGCTTTAATTTGGCAATTTATGAACGTAAAATACCGTGGAATTATCCCCATTCGCTCTCTCCTTAAGATGTCACACAGTGTAGGGAGCCGTTTGTCAGGTAATCGTCCCAAACAACCCACATGATTGCGAGACGGCTAATTTGGCCCTATCTAGTGTATTTATCTAAAATTACCGCTATTGAACAATAAAAAAGTCGGATGAAAAATTGTCATTTTCACCGTCAATAATATTCTTAAATGTAGCCGTTATTTTAGGCATTTACCTCTACCAAGAACATGAAGTTAAAGACCCAAAATTGCTTTCATCCGTCGAGAAATAAATAGCCGACACATTGGCTTTCACTTTTACTGTGATAGTGGGCAGTCAGGGAGGACTTCCATAGATATTTCTCGGCTTCCAGGATTGACCAGTAATCTCAATACACGGATTTTAAACATATTTGTAAATTGTGTCTGGTTGTGCGATGGCTAGTGTCCCAGCCCTATCCAAGGGGTATATATATATCATGGATAGGAGATTTACTAAAAGGTAGGTTATAATTATCTATATACACTATTCGGTACAAATTACAAATTTATCGCACAAAATAAAAGTTTATTATTCAACAGAAATAATATTCATGAAGCTCCTCCAGTTAATTTTCGCGAGTTAACGTATGAATACGGGATTCGATTTTTTTGTGGTTTACCAACATCACCATGGAACAGATGATTGGTGATGGTCATGGTCTGTTAGACAAGAATTTAATGGACGGTAACCGGAATTCTATAAATAAACTTTTTACTTGTATACAAACCGTTTGCCAAACCGATAAGAATCTTTAACAAATTGAACTGGTTTTATTTTATTTGTTTCAAAACATATACACATTTTTCTTTTTACATTAAATCAAAGAGTATAGCTGTTGACAGTGTCTGATTAGTTTTGTACAGTGGATTACGGAGAAAAATAAAATATGGACTGATTAACCTTTGAAAGCGCTAGTAACTAAAGGAAAATGAGGCTGATTTAATGTCAGATATAGAGAGAATGAGCTTATTCAACGTAAAACAGGTCTGTCAGCTAAATAACAACATCAATTGGATTATGGGAGTGTAGGTGTAATATACGATGTACATTCAAACCTGTAGTTTTGCTTTCATGAATGACAACCACTCCTTAATAAGGAGACAGGTTGCTTGGAAATTATCTTCGTGTAATGTTTGACGGTTTTAGCAATTATAGATGATAGGGCATACAATTCAGGCTATACCGTTCTACGGAAAATTGAGCAATATTACCTATATATACATACACCAAAACACCTACACACAGGAAAAATATACCGACAAAGGCAACACTCATTAGACCTTCTCACCAAAACACATAGAAAGTTAGGCAATAAAACTAACAGAAATCGACAATTCACACGAGTGTCCTAGTTAGGTGGGAGACTGGTCGACAGGAGCTCCCGCAGTTAGTGTGTAACAGGTGAGATCCAGAACAGTGGATCGTCGTAGACACGGAGCCATGCCCCACAACTCCCAGACTACAAACTGTCAAAACAGCACAATACCCGGAACAACCTCGCCTCCGACAGAACAATACCCGGAGTAACCTCGTTCCCTACATAACAATGCCTCACACAACCTCGCTTCCTTGATCCCACCGACCGTTCACGCGCCGCTCTGGCGACATTGGTGGTGTTTCCTGCTGTTTCCGGCACAGTGTGTACCACCGGGCACTTTTGTTTTTTGCCAAGACGAGTGGTTACGCGAAAAAATGGTCGTTTTGCGTCGGGAATAGACCTCCGGGTATGCCGTACAATTGTAGAAGAAAGAAGGGCGGTACAATGCAGACGATCTGCATGTTGCTCCCTATCAACAAAACGGGCAGTAAAATGTCAAAAAGGCTTGAGAAGGACTACAGGATACACATGAAGCGATACCATACACAAATCACTTAAAATAAATAATGCTCCCATCGAAGGTTTATTATACTTTACATAAACTATTAATTCTTACATCATACTTTCAAACGCTAAACAAAAGACAAATATCGTTGCAGATTGAGAGGTGTTCTTGTTGTCCTCGAATAACGACCTCAGAATGACTCCCGCTCGTAAAAGGAGTCAAGTGTTATTCACAAAATATGCACTCTTCTAAAATTTCACAAATGTACATGAATACTCATTACACTTATATTTCACGCATGATAAAGATATGTCAACAACATTCAAATTGAAAAAAACTCGTTTATTCAAAAGATTGCTTTTGATGTACATATTAGCGAAAATCGTGTTTCCAAGTTTAAAATGCTAAAATACAAGCTTTTACAAAATAATGCAATACGTCAATCGTGCAGCAAGCCAATCTCGATACCACACACACCGTATTGTAGGGATCGGAATCAATAACTTCTTTAATAGGCTAAAGGTTAAAGGTAATAGGAACCATATTTAAATCAGGGCGATGTACTCTTATAACACATGCTATTTAATTTTAACATTTCGGTGTACATCCAACGTTTAACTACTTCTACAGAAGTGGGTACCTTGGATTATTGATCTGTGCAGCTATTAGTGATAAGGGCAAACTTTCTTTGTTTTAGACCTATTCCTGAAAGATGACGAGGAAAACAAACTTTGCAAATAGAGACAAAGTATCTTCCTTAATATATTAATGAATGCAATACTGTCTAAGTAACTAGAATGTCTGGGTACTATTGACGTTTTCAGAATCAGGCCAGTGTTTGTGAAGGTTTGATAATGGCAAATTATCACAGTTATCTAAGGTCTCTGGGAGGATTGAAACAACAGGTTGTTGTTATGTTTCCACGATAAAGTATTTCCTGAAAATTCCTATAACATGTGTAAAAAAGGCTTCATTTCTTTTTATTCGTCCTCATTAAGATATAAACTACCACTTCAAAAGTATCTAGTTCTTTGATTGTATCGGTTTTATTAATCTTCAGCAGATACGTAATTTAAACAGGTGGAGCAGACTGGTCCTCTTTGTAACAATTTGACAGGGAAGGTGAAGCTCGACGAGGAAGCTACCGTTGTAGAGAAGCCGACATCTATATAGGTGGGACTTTCTACAGTACAAAAACATACAAATAAATGACAGGGAAACAAACAACAAATATATCTATATCACAAGATTATTAGATTATACTCTCTAACAAAAGTCAAAACACCATTAATTAAGGCTAACTTTCCTTGTCGGTCTTATCACCGTCATCTGTCCTCTATTGACAGAGAGAAAGCGCCGGGTACTGAAGTGTGAAAGTCGGGTCGGGTTACTCTTGGACCGTGGCACATTGGTTCGAATTTCACGATAAACCTTGAGGGACGGGCGACACTTTTGGTCGAGATTACGATCTGGGCAGATGACCCGGACAGAAAGTAGCGCCTTTAAATGGGGACCAACGGTATGTTAGTGGAGAGTGGTTAGCTTACTGACAATACATCTGCCAGGATAGCAATCATGTTCCAAGTTCCAACAAAATCGACAAATTATGTGACATTTTCACTAAACAATGTTTACAATGTTTAACATTGTTATTTTAAGATTATCAATATGACAAATTACACATATAAAATATGGAATAAAGCAAAAGAAATATAGGCTCCAAATACAATGAGATTGCATCAATCTGTACTGAAATTTTTTAAGTGATGAGTGTGAATATGAAACCAGATTTCGTTTATTTTTACGTTTAGAAATCCCCTCTTGCTGTATTAATGAAAAGTGTAAATTTAATAAAAAAAAAAAAAAGCTTAAAAAACTTGCAAATATTCATAAAACAATAAAATATGACATCTTTCTTTGGCAATAGTATGACGAGTAATCAGAGCAAGGCAATCATACTGTAAAACTGAGTATACTGTAAAACATGCGAAAATCAAATGATAATAAAACAGGAAAAAATCACAAGTTTAAAATACATAATTAACATATGTGTGATAATCATACTAGTCAAAGGAATCAAGGAGAGGAAGTCAACAGTGATATACAAACTTATAATACTTAGGTAAGACCTTGGATATTAGAATCAATTTTACACTGAAACCCAAAAATGAAACGGGCACTTGTAAATTGTTGTTGTTAAAGTAACAGTTGAATATCACGATAACAGTTATCCTAGCACTAGGTAGTTTCAATACTGATTCCTAAACTAATGAAGCCATGAAAGATCATGAACATTTCCCGTAACAGTGGTTTATTTAACAAAATTTCAGTGGATAAGTGGGATGCAACTAGTTTTGAAACTCATTTTTCCCAAACAAATGACTTTAGAATACTTGAACGTGAAACCAATGCATTAGCCATGTTTAGTCTTGAAAACAAATTAGTATCACGGGGATACATAGATAGTCTACAATTGATATATACTTGTTCGGTATTCTGCTTGGGTAGACTATTGCTAAATATGTGTGTTTTACGTATAAAGATAGTACAATGTGGAATAAAACGCGTTCCAACTGACAACAACATCAATTTACTAGAGGAATGGCGATACCAAATGCGGAGTGTTAGTGGTGTTGTTCAGAAACTTCTAACCGGAATGGTTTAGAATTTTTATCTGAAACTGTTACTCAGTAGACATTTCATGTGTTTCAAAATTGTGTACGATACCAGAGAGAAAAATATATATAAATTGATATAAACGGTTCGTTGACCTGAGTTTTATACTGGGAGCTTGTTAGTCGTATACAGTGTATTCCTCACTCATTGTCCGAGTGATTGTGACATTTTAGATGTAATTACTCCTCTACACAGTACAGTGTCTGTCTGTTATCTCTGTGGGGGAAGATTAACTACTGAACTTGTCAAGATCGTGATATTTCATCGGTTGATGTTTCAATTCTACTTTAATAGAACTTTAATTAAACAATCCATACATTATTAATATATCTAATATACATATATTCAACGAAAATAAGATAAAAAATAGGACTACGATACCCTAACATCAAACCACCACTGATACCGTCCATATATCGCATGTACATGCAGTAAACGACTTTATTTTATTTATGCAAATCAGAAAGTCATATATTTTCTATATAACACAAATGAGCCTATTGAGTCCAAGTAAACAGTATTAAGAACATACTGTTTTTTCACTCATAAACGTAAATGTTACAACATTTTTTCAAAAATAGAAAAAAAATCGACCCAAAATTGATTTCATGACGGTTTGAATACCATT
Organism: Pecten maximus; assembly: GCF_902652985.1. NCBI lineage: Eukaryota > Metazoa > Mollusca > Bivalvia > Pectinida > Pectinidae > Pecten > Pecten maximus. The sequence continues at coordinate 20,035,699 of NC_047016.1, read as the reverse complement.
GTTGCTGGTCAGACGTTCCTTATCCTCAGGAAGAGGTGCTGATAGTGATAACATTCTAGTGGTTAGAAAAGGTGTCCATTCATCCTGTATGAGACAAACACTATAGTCGATTTCGCACCCTGTGACATAACAACAGTCGTTCAGAGAACAGAAAATAAAGAATGAATTTCGGTTCCTATCACTTTATGACTTTCTAACTTAAAAACAATTGATAATTAATAATTGTATTTCAAACATATACTGTCATAACTCAATAAAAAAGAGAAGGAAAGAAAACCCGGTTTTCTGTTTTTGTAAGACTAATTTTCATACATCTGTATATAAATTTTCTCACTTGGGATCAATATGGGTAATAATGGCAAATGTCAATTAGATACAAAACGATGACAGATGTATGGTAAAAATTCACATGATAAAAATAGGGTTCCCTTCGTTTTAAATTAATGATACTTATTTTGCATCTAAATATTTATTTGGAAGTGGCTCCTCAGATAAACCTTTTCAAAACTGGATTAATGAAAATAAAGAATAATGATAACATAATAAATCAAACAAAGAGAACGCCATGACACACCCCGTGTATCTGTAGTTACTAAAACAAGCCGGAAAACAGGCTTTCGCTACTATATTATAAATGCGCAAGCCCTTAACATTATTGCGCGTGATCTCGTGACAACTGTACATTGTCCATTAGTCTTGTAAAAAAGTTGGGCACGGAGATAACTCATTTTTGTTATTTTAAATCTATATCTTGAGGCTTAAAATGTACATCTTTTGAAGAATATTTTAATATATAAGAACGTCAATGCGATAGATCTGTATTTCCTCTCAGGTCATATAAGAAGAAAATTGATCTACGAGCCAATACACTTTTCTGCAAAACATTTTACCACCTCAAAGGCACAATTTATACATATTTGTTTATGGTAGCATTTCATTTTGTGTAATTTGACACGCTGATGTGTACGGATGTACGCCCTAAGGATAGGTAAAATCACATGTAATGTACTATCAACAATATCAAACAATGAGGAAAATTATAATATAATATTTTATCTAAATCCTAAGTAACCTATATAAATGTTTGTAAGACCCGGAACGTATACAACAAAATATATAGATTCACATTAGTCGAAATTAGCTGAATGTCTAAATCAACGCGTGTATCTACTCTTCCTTAACATAAGCAAAACAGTCATGCAAGGAGATATTGGATAGAGGAATAATGGAGCAGTGTCGTCTAAATGATGACGTACCAACATTAAAACATACAAAAGTAATAGATAATATATTTTTATGAAAAATATACCAGAGAAATTTCCTTCTGACTAACATACTAAACAATATTTGTTTAATGTGAAAGTATATATCTGTTCCGTATGATTATATTGCTGTGATATTTGATATGCTATATAAGAACGTAAATATGTCAGGATTGTCTGTTCTGAATACAAATAAATACAAATCTTGAATTTTTGTTATATGAAATACTAGACATATCCTTTTTTGTTATATACAACTTTACACTTAATGATATTTATATATATACTATTTTTAGTATCTATTTGTAAATGTTTGCCATGAGTTTCCGCTGTATATCACAGTTATAATGATTACTCACCCCCTCCCCCATATACCAGAAAAGAGATGTCATCATTTTTTATGCACCAGATTTCTTTATATACATAATAAGCAGCAAACATATGTCGATAATTCCTGATTTACATGAACGTGATGTTTAGAACCACATTAATAGTGGAAACTGTGTCTGATATTTTGAAGACCTCCACAAAAACACACAAATTAGAAATGATAATCAAGAAAATCAATAAATGAAAATATCCAAAGACGACTTTGATTATGATAACTGACATGATCTATTAAATCAATATTGTTGGGAGATTTGGCACGAAACTTATCGTCAGTATAGAGTACACAAAATAGGATTGATAGACAAGTTTATGGATTTTTAGTAGCATATCTACATATAGAAGACTTATTTTAACGGCACTAAATCATTGCGTATTTAATAAAAAAAAAAATGGTAATCAATATTAAATCATATTAGATATTTATTTTTTATATGTTAATGAATCATTTGAAAGAATCGGAATAATTGCAAAATCTGAGGTGATTATTCACTTATAAGATAATATCTTAATATAATGTTCTGTTATTACCAACGATGTATAACATGCTGTGAAAACTTAGTATCATTCGCCACCTACCAAAATCAGTCTTTTAAGTATTGTTTTCATGCAAACCCAATTTAAATATCAAGATTTTTTATGCCAGAGCTAATATACATGAGGATATATTCAATAACAGAAATAATGTACAATGAATATAAAATTAAGTCTTTCTAAAAATCTTTTGCCCAAACACAAGAGTATACCGACATAAAAACGAAATCGTAATTCTATACAAAAATCGATAAAACGAGAGCAAAATATCATTAAAATATAAAGGTTAGCATTAGACCACTGGAAAGAGAACAAGACTATATGTTCCGAAAGGGTAAGCGTATTCCACTTCATCGACGACACCCGCCAAATAAATCTAGGTCACGACGACACAAATCTTGGTCACGACGATACCCGCCATATAAATCTAGGTCACGACGATACCTGCCATATAAATCGAGGTCACGACGATACCCGCCATATAAATTTAGGTAACGACGATACCCACCATATCAATCTAGGTCACGACGATACCCGCCATATAAATCTAGGTCACGACGATATCCGCCATTTAAATGTAGATTACGACGAAACCCGCCATATGAATCTAGGTCACGACTATACCCGCCATATAAATCTAGGTAACGACGATAACCGCCAAACAAATTTAGGTCACGACGATACCCGCCATATAAATCTAGGTCACGACGATACCCGCCAAAAAAAACTAGGTCAGGTCGTATCCTTAAGATAAGAACTATATCCGATCGACATGGTCAGTCAAGTTTTATGTGATATAAATATACCTATAGGTGAAAATGAATGAATTTGCAAAAGAACAGTTTATTCCCGCGGGTATGCTAACAGTCTGTTAGAAGATCTGGTTACCAATCTCAACAAAGATACTATCGTTCAGAAGTGTAATTATTATCACACGAATGAGAACAATCCTCTCCTCACTATTACATATAACTTATTTACATTAAAGTATGCCGGTCTGTTTTAGGTAAACTCTTATTGCTTCCAAAATTAAATTACAAGTGTTATCAAAAGAATTCAATTTATTATTTGATAGTTTGAACCAGCAATTGGTATTTGGTTGTTTTACTAGTGGTATTTGGTTGTTTCACTGTAGTGGTATTTGGTTGTTTCACTTTAGTGGTATTAAGTTGTTTCACTTTAGTGGTATTTGGTTGTTTCATTGTAGTGATATTTGGTTGTTTCACTGTAGTGATATTTGGTTGTTTCACTGTAGTGGTATTTGGTTGGTTCACTGTAGTGATATTTGGTTGTTTCACTGTAGTGGTATTTGGTTGGTTCACTGTAGTGATATTTGGTTGTTTCACTGTAGTGGTATTTGGTTGTTTCACTGAACTGATATTTAGTCATTTCACTGTAGTGGTATTTGGTTGTTTCACTGTAGTGGTATTTGGTTGTTCACTGTAGTGGTATTTGGTACTCCAGTTGAAATGACAAAGGAAAATTTGTGATATGTCTCGTGCTTTATAGATTGTGTTCGTTAAGGCTGTAAATCTTACAGCAATGAAGCAGTAATGTTGTGATGCGTCTTTGAGTTGCCAAACATTATTGCATTATTTATAAGTTCTCGATTAATCAAATTTACTCTATTTTATTGGTGCGTACATCAACTAACTGCAAAGTATAAGAATGATTACACAACATACTTCATGGCATGTAACATACTTGCTTATCACTTTATTCTATTCGAGGTGCTGAATACCTAAATGCCAAGCATGGTTCTGATACCTTTATAATTTAAATGCAAATATGTTCTAAATCTGTCAGTGTACACAATAAACACTAGAGAAATAAACAGGCCCAGAAAATCACACATATTTATATTAATTTTAATGTAATTGTTTAACTATGGAGATTTTAATCGTGGTGTATATTTGTTATAAGATGGGTGACACTGACAAAATCTTATTGATTAATCTTTTTACAACTTTCTGTTTCTCATATTACATATGACCTTATAGTTTTTCATCACTAATTAGAAATTAATCAATATTTATCAATATATTAGGAACAACTACGGAACAATGGTACCAAACACTACCACATATTTAGTACCTATACTTCTATAAGAAACCCCAACAGTAGGGTGTGATCTAGGGGGATGCACAATTGACGTCATAAAAACTGATATACAAGATTAACATTTTTATCTTTCTATTCACTTCTCGATCTAATACTATTCTGCGTGTGACTTTGAAACCAGTTACAATTTCATTGTTTCTTGTTACATATTAACCTAGGTCACCCCTGGAACACTAAAGTCAAGGTCATTCTGTAACAGCTTTCTCACTTAATTTTGCTTACCTGGTTAGTTCAGTGTCGTCAGGTTGTTTCGATGAAGGGCTACCGTTCTCATAATGGTTTCATCTATAGTTCTATCACCATATACGCACTGCATACACAAAGTGTTCTAGCAGTAAACTAAAACAGATAACAAAAATATAATTTGTATTATATTTCAGAAAAATTGCGGAAACAGAGAGCGTATGTATGGAAATATTACTTGAATACTAACCAGACCGTCAACTGGTTGATCCAGTATGGTATTAATGTCTAATACGGACGACGGACCGCCATATCGTATTTCTGTATCACATCACAGGTGTTTGCTAGTATATGTCAAATTTGCATTTAAATTCGAAATATGTTATTATTTAAAACATTTTTGTCAGCTATCAAGTAAAATTCAAAGGTGGTTTTTGACACAATTGGAACTAAAACGTAACATTACCTAAGTATTAACGATCTTCAGGTGAGCGTCGCTTTGTTTGGCTCAGCAATACACACCCCCAGGTATAGATCCTAGTAAGGGTAAGGCTGGGAAACAGGTAATAAATTTCATTTCGCTGTAGATACTTGATGATGAATAAAGTCTATACCAGAAATAAAAACACGTGCCATTGTGATGACGAATGGTGGATTCATTGGTGAACCTATCGGAATGTAGGATATTTCTTTGCAGTATAATATGAGCTATTCCGTGTAGATATTGCGGAATGTACATCAGATACTTCTAGATTGGTTTTCAATGCTGTTTCCTCACCCCATAAAATAACTTGAAAACTGTCTTTCCTATAATTTTGGAATTATTTGAAAATCTGAAAAAAAACTCACTTTAATGATAAAGTATGTAACAACAACTTTTTTTATTCACAGAGAAGGTTGTTGGCGGTGGTTTCGATTTTTTCTCGGTGCAAATGTTGGTAGACATGTATATTTAGAAGGCAAATGTCTAACCGGGATCAATAGCGTAAACTACAGGCAATTTCTACGGCCTGTTTCATGCTTGGATTGAATTCTGGAGCAAGGAATCTACAATGTATGGGTTCATCTTCAAAGACGAAAACCTTACCATAAAAATTAATTTGGAATCAATAGCACAAAGTGACGTTCACATCAATACGTTATTTTGGGCAGGACTGATTCATCAGGTTAATTGCTTCTATCGACATATCTTAAGTAACATTTAGGTGTAAGCAACCTACGCTCTATTGTGTCGCTACAGAGAGAGGGATCGCTGTGTGTAATGTTATAGAACAAATTCAATTATTTTCACACATTTTGTTTGATTTTTTTTCTGCACTAAGTTCACGTTCATCAAGTTTAACATAGTGTTTGTGAAAAATGTCTCTTTAAATGACAAAGCAATATTTTCTTACTATTTTACATTGACTTTTGAATTTCGATAGTCTTGACGCTACCGAAATTAAATGCATTGTACGCCATTAAAGGAAACCATTCTGATCTCCAAACTGCACCACAAATCAAGCCTCAAAGTTCTTATTTTGTTACCATTCTTTAGGTTTAAGATATTTTGTTTTCATGCCATTTTTATGGCAAGTGAAGATTTAAGATAAATCGATATCAGGAAAAATTACTCCTAGACCTCCTAGCCACTGAAGGGGAATGAAGCAATGGAATAGTAATTTAATTAAACATACTACATTGTAAAAGAAAACAATTTGTAGACTTCACACCTTGCCGTACCCGGCCGGTGACCTTTAAAATGCCTGGTGCATTTGCTTTGTTCTGTTCACCGACTCAGAACCTAAAAATGCCCAACGAAATCGCTTAAGTCGTAACTTGCCACATATTAACATAATAAAGATAAAATTAACATGCACGTTTTCGTATGTTTTAATTAAAAGGAAAATTCTATTGGTCATGAGAGAGTTGTTTGTAGCGGATTTCCACCCGTATGTAAATCTATATGGTTGTTGAGGTCGGTGTATGTGGTAGATAAACCCGTCTCTCGGGGTTAATTTACTGCCACCCCACAATGCGATCTTGCTTCAGACACACAGCATAGTAGGCTTAACTAGGCAGTCTAATTCTACGAATCTAAATTAAAGTATACATCTAACACAAACACAAATATTCATATAGATATGTTTATACATATATTATAGTGACACATACCTTAATGAGGGAAATCAGAATTCTAGCTAAGTTATAAACTGATATTTTGAAATACAAGTTTTATTGTGAAGCCGACTGGTGTTTTGTTTATCGGTTCCTGTCCTGCGTTCTGGGAAGGGACTCTCCCCCACCCCCGATCCTGTGTCAGCGATAATATATTGATACGAGTATGTGTCTCATTGTTTAGGAATAAACCGGAGGGTCTGAAGGCACAGGGATATCAGATTGACCCATCGCGTGTTCGGACACCGGGCTCTGGGCATCGCAAGGAAAGTCAGAGAGGGAAATAAAATTTACAAACGAGTTAGTATGAGTACTAAATCAAGAAAGCGAAGGGGGCTCCAAAGGGGTGTCAGGACAGTCATGGTCTGAGGGTTTGACACGAAAGGGCGCATAGGTTAGTCAATAGAAAGAAGGGTACGAGAAGAAATTGGTCGGGAAAGCGGACAGAGGGGTAGAAAGGGATTCTAGCAAAGCAAGACTGATATATACATCAGTAAATTTCGAGTTACACATGCCCAAAACATGATGTAGCGACAATAAAAGATGAGGGTAACATAGTCTACTCAGTCGGAACAATTTTTTTTTATACCTGTATGGTTAGTCCACAACGAGTTATTAATAGATAAAAATATACATGGGCATTGCTGTAGTTGTGAAAGATCATGTAAAACGTTTTGATGAAAATGCTAATTTCTATGATTATACATCAAGGTGATATTCCATGGAATGGCTTTGGTGGCTAGCATACATGCATATAGAAATATGATGAAGTTTTAAACCCCGAAGATGTTAGCAGAAAACGTATAAAATATCGAGCAGCACAGACTATATATAAAATCATGAAAAGTGACGTGTGAGGAGTTTTATTAGTCAGTATTTATATGTTTAATCGTTTAATTCATTTGAATAGTGACAAGGTACAAAATCAACACATGTACTTAACGTTATTTAACTCCAAATCAAAGTCATCAATTTATTGAATAATGGGTTATTTTCACCTCTTATTTACGATAAAGAATACACCAAAGAATTTAAGTATCTTGGGGTTTATTTTACCCAGACTGGTTTAACAAAATTTAATATCAAACAACGATATAAAAAAGGTGTTAAAGCCATGTATGGTGCTAAAGCTAAATGTAGAGATCATAATTTGACTATAGATCTTCAACTTGACATATTTGATAAAGCTATCAAACCTATTGTTTTATATATGTGAAGTTTGGGTTTGTTGTAACTATAAAGTAATGAACGATTGTACCTAAAATTTTGTAAACATATTCTTAATGTTAAAACGTCTACGCCCAATTTTATGAAGAACTTGGACGGTTCCCACTTGATATAAATGTTCAAGTCAAAATGATTGGATTTTGGCTAAATTGACTAAAAATAAACAGAATAACCTAAACAACAAACTATTAGCAATTGTGTCATATGATAACTCGTCCTGGTTGAAATATGTGAAAAATATATTTGAAGAATGTATCTTGTAGATTTTCCGGTCGCATAGCAGAGTTCAATAATTTCAGCCTGAATCTTCATGTTGCTGGAAAGTCACTGAATTGTGACATCATCGATGACGTCATCATTTCTATTATGACGTCATCACACGTACTGATGATGTAATCAGTACATGTGTTCCCAATTAAGTTAAATTAGGATACTCCTGCTTTCCAAAGCATTTTGAATTTTCAAAAAAAGTTTAGTATTGCAAAAGTTATTACCTGTCAAAGTCGGGACATGTTTTTTGGGACACCCTGTATATTTAATAGTTCAGATTTTTCAAGTACAAATTGGATGAAGAGTACTATATTTTATACACTAAAGGCACTTTTTAGCCAACTGGAGGAATGAAATTTTTACTTCCTCTTAAGAATCTATAAGACTGAACTCTGTTTAGAGAATTATTTACTAGAACTCCCTCCCAAACTAGCTAAAGCTTACTGTAAATTAAGAACAGGTAATACAAAAATACCAATTGAAAGTGGAAGATGTTCCAAAATTAATATACCACTTGAAAATAGAATATGCACTTTATGTAATTTAAGAGAAATAGGCGACCAATTTCATTATTTATTTAACTGTGAACATCAACTTATACTCAATAGCAGACAGAAATATATGTCTAGATATCATTATGATAGACCAAATACATTTAAGTTTCATACATTATTCAATGACGTAACTGATAATGAACTTACTTCATTGACTAAATCTATCATTGATATAAATGAAATAATTAATTCACAATATGATGTCCATCCTGTTTTACCATGTATCATTGTTATCCATTTGTTAATGTTCATATTCTCTGCACTCTACTGTTAATGAGAATAAACAATTGTCATTGCCACCCTTGTTGTACTTATAATACACCAGATGATGTCCATTTTAACAATGAAATAATGAAAAATTCCAACTATATGGCAGGCTTTAATTAAATAATGATACCTTGTCTTTACGTCCAGTGAAGTACAATTGAAAATTAATCAAGATTTATATGTACTATCTTCGATATACAAGGACGTACATATGTAGATATCGTGGTTATTGTTAACTAATAGATAGAAGAGGCACACAAATCATAACATAGGAAAAATGATTCTAGAAAAATGAAAACAAACTAGTATGTTTTACTCCATATGATGCTGAACGCAATACATGTACAGTAACGGCGTTCTTATACAGAAACAAATAGAATGGAGAAAAGTGAATAATTGATATGATTAAACCTATGTCAAATGACGTTTATTTTAACGATTTTCGTGTACTATCCTGAACTGGAGTTACAATTACAGTATGTATATATGTATATAACTATATCTGTAGTCTGCATTGTTTTAATGCGTAATCGCATATATAACAATATGGAATTATGTAATTACTTGAATACATTATACAGTAACAGATACGGGCTACTGACAAAAAGCAGTAATTAGCGATGATTTACGGTTCTATTCAATCAGAGTGTTAAATACACAAGTCACCTTACGTGTGTTTAATTTACCCAACTTTGTATTAACGCTTTAAGTAATTATATTTATACTTAATGGGGCACCGTGCTAAATGATAATGGACTGATGATTTTGTGGACGAATAATTGAACAAACCAGAACATTTAGAACATTACCATATCTGTCAATTAATCAAGTCAACTACAATGTATAAGACACATTAATATATCTAATTATTCCAAGCAACACAAATCACCTTTGTATCATCGGTATGTGTATAGAACTAAACCATGACGTTAATCAACTATAGTAAGTACAGTAATTGGCATCACCGAGACATCGAGTAAAAAAGCTCTTTCTTTCTAAAATGAAACATCGAAATCCTTTGCGTCTAAAGCAATATTTCCGCTTTTCTCACATCCCCAGCAACAGTAATTACAATATATATACAAGTTAGGTTGTGACGTCATAAAGGGGGAAAACCAACACTCACTGCAAAATTAATTTATTGTATTTTGGCATATTTTCCTCACATTTACCTAAGTAGAGAAATAAAAAATCAGAAATAATATCAACATTATCAAATGATAGTAGATAATTCCAAAACGATGGTAAAATGTGTTTCTTTTAAAACTGGAGAAGTTCTTCCTTAAGCTGACACTTACTAATTGTATTGACGGAATTATGTTTATACATACACATTGTAATCTCTAAAAAAGGTAAACATGTTTAATAATGTTGATACAGGTTACACACAGGTAACATACCGGTTACATTACAGTTTGTACCCTAATTGACACTTTGTACAAATTATTTTAAAGCGCATTCGTTATAAAATGAAATATGCAGACCTTGTACATAGTGATGAAATAATACACTTTTAAAACATTAGTAAAAGTACACACCCTGAACACACTAATAAAAGTACACACCCTGAACACATTGATAAAACCACACACCCTGAACACATTGATAAAACCACACAACCTGAACACATTGATAAAAGTACACACCCTGAACACATTGATAAAAGTACACACCCTGAACACATTGATAAAACCACACACCCTGAGCACATTAATTAAAGAACACACCCTGAACACATTGATAAAACCACACACCCTGAACACATTAATAAAAGAACACATTGATAAAAGAACACACACTGAACACACTGATAAAAGTACACGCACTGAACACATTGATAAAAGTACACACACTAAACACACTGATAAAGTACACACTGAACACATTGATAAAAGTACAATGTACACTAACACGTTAATAAAAACACATACATTGTACACTAACACGTTAATAAAAACACATACATTGTACACGTTAATAAAAACACATACATTGTACACGTTAATAAAAACACATACATTGTACACGTTAATAAACACACATACATTGTACAGTTAATAAACACACATACATTGTACACGTTAATAAAAACACATACATTGTACACATTAATCAACATACACACATTGTACACTAACACGTTAATAAAAACACCTACATTGTACACGTTAATAAAAACACACACATTGTACACGTTAATAAAACACATACATAGTACACGTTAATAAACACACACACATTGTACACATTAATAAAAACACATACATTGTACACTAACACATTAATAAAAACACATACATTGTACACGTTAATAAAAACACAACATTGTACACATTAATAAAACACATACATTGTACACGTTAATAAAAACACATACATTGTACACATTAATAAAACACATACATTGTACACATTAATAAAACACATACATTGTAGACGTTAATAAAAACACATACATTGTACACATTAATAAAACACATACATTGTACACATTAATAAAACACATACATTGTACAGCTAATAAAAACACACACATTGTACACGTTAATAAAAACACATACATTGTACACATTAATAAATACACATGTTTTGTTCATACTGATATAAGAACACACATTACACCTTACGAGTCAGCGTTACAACAACATGGTAAACGTTGGTATTCATTCATAATGGTAATGATGTGGAAACCGTTTTTTCTTGTTATTGGGTTTTTAATATATTTTAACATTTGAACAGGACTAAACATGTAAACAACTGTAAGTGTCAGAAGAAATTACAAAGAAAAGGTTTTCTTTAGATCTGCTGTCACATGATATGTCGACAAGTTATAATTGCAGAATAATTATAAGAAGTCAAGGATTTTTGATAAAATCGGAAATATCTGCTGAAGTGACACCTTGGCTCTTTGTAGAGAGTTTTGTTTTTTAGCAATATATTTTTACCGTGGCTATCTTAACATCAAACTTCGAAATAATTTCAACAACTTTTTGCTTTTGTTTCACTAACCTTGGCAGTCTAACGGTGTTTGTGTTTTTAGACAATAAAACCCGTCTCGTTTGTTTAGTGTCTTTAAATGCAAGTTGTCTCTCGTTATTTGCGTTGACAATATTATCTCATTGTTTCAATCTGGTATTATATTAGTGGTGCTATTTATTTTGCATGCTAGTTTAGATGTAAAGTCTAGATGAAATCTTTAGAAGTTATACATATTAAGCCAAACGATTCCTTTCATACATGAGGAATAATGGGTCGGAAGTGATATTAAGCAACTGTCTTATAAGCCGTATCATCTCAACACTTAAACTCCGTAAACAATACGTATTTTAATAATTTGTATTTTGGTATTTAGTTTAATGCTCCACAAGACGTGTTTTCCTATATGAGCACTGATCTATTGAATACAACGGTAGTATTCATTAACAGTGTACAACAGAAATATGCACCGGATGACCCCAGTCTACCAGGCTACGGTATAGGTGTTTCGTTAACCATGAACTATCGGCACGAGTCCGAGACCCAAAATTAGTTCTCAGTTTTCACCACAGTCGCCCATCTGTGGAATACCACAAGTTTGAATTTAGCCGTCAAATTTCAAATTAATGATCAAGTGTGTCATAAAAAGCACAAATATAGAATGCGGAAATCCGGATAGCAATGCCATTGTTTGGTTTCATAATGCAGTGTCCCATTTCCTTTTCCGGTTCTACAAAAGTACATTTCTTTTTAATTCATCATAGACCTTAGTTTCAGCATTATTCATTTTACAAAAATATATTCATCATTACTAATTGTACATTAACTTTTGTTAATATTCTATAATGTAAGATCCAGCCAAAATTACAAATGAATTCAACAATTAATTAAAAACTTTCGGCATTGTGTTAAATATCATCAATTACTCTGCATTATTAATTAAATCAATATTGTAATTAACACCACTGTATATTGTTGCGTGTGGGAGGATGTCTTATAAGTAGTTATAATCTGTCTGATCAAATAAAACTACTGAAACTAGAATCGGAGTGACGGGAACATGGACTGACAGCAAGTTATTCATGAAAGGAGGAGGTCAAAACTGTTTCCATTAAAACAACTACAGCTACCAGGACGTACTTAGTTGTTCATTTATTTCCTCATAAAAACGTCTCGTTGTGATTGTGTGCACGCTACATAATTGCTTTGTCAATATGTAACGCTCTGTGAAAATGCCATGATGATATTTGCAGAGAATAATGGCTGCCCTCGGAACATCGAAACTGGAGAGGCAACTTTGGGTAGTGTAATTAATAACATCGATTTATGTCTTCTTCCGCGCGTCACCATTCAGATGCCTCCAACTACTAGTCGGTCTTAATGTGTTTCTCTCTCAATGTTAATCAAATCCCTCTGATATTTTTAGAATTAAAGAAAGTTCTTAATACTGTCTCTGCGATGTTTTAAGCACCTTCAAGCAATGAATTGTGTAGTCGTTTATAGTATATTGATGTGATCATCTACAAAAATGGTAAGTCTGTAGCTTCCCATATTTAATTATCAATGATATAATATTGACATCCAAGCCATCGTTTTTATAGTTTCAGTATATTTTTGTTTTTATTTACTGGGCTTGTATTCTGTCTGCATCCAGTACTTGCTACATAACATTTCAGTCGGGTAGCGATATATGTGTATAGTCACAAGGGAAAGAAAATTTGGACGCCAGGGACATGCATAACTTGACAATCACATCTTCAAATGTCTTTCGTGAGATCATCTGATTATCCAATTCTTAAACAAGCAAAACTAAAAAAAAATAAAAAAAAAATAGCGTTACCGTTTGAATCTTTGCATTGCGAAATGTCATATCATCATTTGTTGTTTGAAGTTTATTAACAGACACTAGCAGCTACGTAGGTAACGTCTGTGTCAGATGGCCTACATCTGTTGAAATCACTTCTGCTTGTCATCTACACGGCAACAGGTGTGGGCCACCAGCCACCATGGCGAGATGGGGCCTAAGCGACAATAGCGTGACCGCTTACATCCTACATAAAAACGGGTCGCGTAGATCAATATTAATCGGATATTTGTGACAATGTAGATAAAGTCGCACACTTGCGCTACCGTTTGTACCCCGAATTCACAGCAGAATAGCAATAACGGGTGTTAAAGCTAGGGTTAGTCAGGTGATATGTCTCCGACCAAACGACTTGGTCGTCCATTTACAGATCCGTTATCGAAAATTTAGAAAATAAATCTCAGTCGTAAATTTATTTTCACAGAAGAGTAAAACTTCATAAATATGTCAGGTGATGAACAAAGATTCCTGTGGTTTACTTTGTGTAAATAAGACTGGATCTGTTAGATAAAGGTTTGTAAATCGATGTCCGCCTACCACAGAGGGGGTCACACACATAGTTAATAAAATACCAGCCATTTGTGACACGGTGGTAATGGCGGCATACTTTCTTGGTTTCTCAGAAAAAAATGAGAGCTATATTATATTATCCCTGATTTGATAAATCTATTTTCCCTAGTAACGTCATGAAAAGTTGCTTCCATATATACAAAGACTCCCTATAAAAGAGATAAAATTATAATTGAAGTCTGAAACCGTTGCTAGCTTAGATGTTCACTTTCCGTAAAGCATTCTTATATAACTGACTGACTTCAAGTGTGGAGATAACAATACTCGTGTGACGAAGGCGGTTAAAGAGGAGATAAGTGGTCAGACAATAACCGGGGACATTATCGTCATGATGAGGGGAGATAACTCGTCAATTACCGTGATTATCGTCACATTTCCTAAACTTAGGTACCGTTATACATCGCTGTTAATTCGTGTCCCCTACAATTAAAATGTCACAGGTTTCACTAACACATTGTGAGACAATGATAAAACTACAGCGCATAGCTTAGCGAGTAGGACTAATTCAAATCACCATTATTAGAATAAGTTATGATGATATCTGGAGTTTTATGATCTACCAGTATACGGAAACTCGAACCTGGGCCACAACGGGTTTAGCAATTCAACAATAACAGAAAAAATAATAGAATACTCGAGTCCTCAGTCCCCACATAATCAAGACCGTAAGTTCCTGCATTTAAGTCTGGTGGCCAAACCCCGGCTGGGTTACAGTACATCTAAAAAAACAAAATTAGGAAAGTCGATGCATCAACAAGAAGGGCATTATAACACAGATATGATTAACACAGAGACCATTGATGACTTATAAGGAAAAGATCCTAATGTTCTGCACGTGCATCTTCTGCTTCATTGACAACTGTCGCCAATTAAGTTCAAGTTCAAAGTTCAAGTTCAAGTTCAAGTTCAATAGTGAACTTATAACCACAGTCTTCATCAGAGTACTTGTGTACAGTGTGCGGTTGTCAGTCGTCAGTCTACAAATCTTGATACTGATTACACACCCTTGAATGGTATAGAGTCAATATAAAATAGCATACAGGTAAGCTGTTTGCATTCATCATATTGTAAATTTGTTTCGATGTTATCACTTTCTGTTTTGTTACGTACGTAACGCAACGAAAACGCATTATATGTATCTGAATGTAAAATAAAAAGGTTCACAAAGGTCAAAGTTCTGTTTAGATCCGATTTTTGCCTTGGATAAGGATGAAAAAAAAAATTATAATAAAGTTGTTACTTTTGATATTTTATTAGTACACGTATTTTGAAAAACAAAAACTTCTAATTAAACTAAACGAAGATATCGTCAATTTCGATTTCTTGCATTAATGCATATCGCAAAAAAAACAACAACAAAAAAAAAAAAAAAAAAAAAAAAAAACAAAACAAAACAGTTCACCATATTGATGTAGTTTGTATAATCTTTCACCTTTCTTGGATATAAAAGCAGAACCCGTTGCATACCCATGGGAACAAGTAATGTCCTCTCAGCCAACACTTGTCTTACGGCATACCCATGTGGAAAAACAATGACCCTCTCAGCCAACACTTGTCTTACGGCATACCCATGGGAACAAGCAATGTCCTCTCAGCCAACACTTGTCTTACGGCATACCCATGGGAACAAGCAATGTCCTCTCAGCCAACACTTGTACCGCCATAGATTGTAGTAAAGCAAACGTTATCATTTCCCGCATCTTCCTCCCGTTTTAGCGGTTTGAAGATATATCAGTCAAGGGTCTTCTTTTTTATTATCTGATTGGGTTATTCATGTACCAACACATTTGACCCATGCCTTTAAGTCAGTCAACAGCAGTTCCCGGGAGTGTTGGAACCATCCAAAAACAACCCATCAGGTCTGTCACCGAGGGGGTATAATTTTGGCTGCTGTTTACAAGTAATAAGCCATGAAACAAATGTTTGTTGTCCTCGTGTGTTGAAGATGTTGAAAAACTGTGTTGTCCTCGTGTGTTGACGATGTTTTACAACTGTATGTTGTCCTCGTGTGTTGACGATCTTTCACAACTGTATGTTGTTCTCGTGTGTTGACGATGTTTCACAACTTTATGTTGTCCTCGTTTGTTGACAATGTTTTACAACTGTATACTGTCCTCGTGTGTTGACAATGTTTTACAACTGTATACTGTCCTCGTGTGTTGACAATGTTTTACAACTGTATACTGTCCTCGTGTGTTGACAATGTTTTACAACTGTGTGTTGTCCTCGTGTATTGACGATGTTTTACAACTGTATGTTGTCCTCGTGTGTTGACGATGTTTTACAACTGTATGTTGTCCTCGTGTGTTGACGATGTTTTACAACTGTGTGTTGTCCTCGTGTATTGACGATGTTTTACAACTGTATGTTGTCCTCGTGTGTTGACGATGTTTTACAACTGTATGTTGTCCTCGTGTGTTGACGATGTTTCACAACTTTATGTTGTCCTCGTTTGTTGACAATGTTTTACAACTTTATGTTGTCCTCGTGTGTTGACGATGTTTCACAACTTTATGTTGTCCTCGTTTGTTGACGATGTTTTACAACTTTATGTTGGCTTCTTATACTGACGATGTTTCACACTTTGACCTGATCTGCCAACGGGTGTATTGGATGCTATTTACTGACAGAGAATGTTTTTGGATGTGAATAACAAAACGTGAATTACAATAACCGCTTTATTTGATAGAAGAACAGTGTACAGTATAGCCAGGTTTTACTGTATATGTTTAAGAATCGAACATATTCTGATAAGAGTCTGTGTTCAGATAAAATATACACTAGAATCAAGTATAATGTATACAGGACAGTTCTTATTTAACCATGATTACAATATTTATCGACAAATAGTTTCGATATTGTAGTAGCGCACTTTTAATGGATAGGTACATTTTGATAACGATGTGGTAACCATAAACATGTACTACACAAATTTAATTTGATTTCAGAGAGTCCCGTTGGATTGCCGTACGAGAAAGGGGTGCGTATACAGGAGTGTTACCGTCCAGGAATGGAATAAGTGTACGGGAGTGTTGCCGTCCAGTAATGGAATAAGTTTACGGGAGTGTTGCCGTCCAGTAATGGAATAAGTGTACGGGAGTGTTGCCGTCCAGGAATGGAATAAGTTTACGGGAGTGTTGCCGTCCAGGAATGGAATAAGTTTACGGGAGTGTTGCCGTCCAGGAATGGAATAAGTTTACGGGAGTGTTGCCGTCCAGGAATGGAATAAGTTTACGGGAGTGTTGCCGTCCAGGAATGGAATAAGTTTACGGGAGTGTTGCCGTCCAGGAATGGAATAAGTTTACAGGAGTGTTGCCGTCCAGGAATGGAATAAGTTTACGGGAGTGTTGCCGTCCAGGAATGGAATAAGTTTACAGGAATGTTGCCGTCCAGGAATGGAATGAGTTTACAGGAGTATAGATTTAGCTCAAACTCCAGATGACAAGGAAATGGAAGATGACAAGGAAATGGATTACATTTAGATAATAACCCGGATAACATGGAAATGGGTAACATCCAGTGAAACGGATGACTAGAAAATAGATTTCATTAATGTACAAAATAAAATCTATTTTCATCTTTTTTTTAAATGTTTTTATAGATGTTTATAATTAAGGTACGGATTCGGTAGAACGTGATAGCGAAACATATATGACATATAGCTTGTATAAAGGGACGTGAGTATGAAGTGATTACGGAATCTATATAGTCAATTGCTAGTAGTGAGTATAGTTTACTGATCCTTGGTTTTAATCTATTTGATATATACATATGGTAACAAACTCCATGGATAGTTCATTTGTAATGTATCTAGGGTACGGATGTATGCGTTCATTACGAAAAACGGTAGAACAAAGAGAAACAGTACCGCACGTAAATCACGTGACTATGATGTCATTATCGGAGTGTGTCATTTATCAGGGTAATGTTTCACGTCATCAGAATCACCCAATCTATAATTATGCCGTCCAACCACTTTCTCTCCCTCTGTTTCAACCACAGACTGTCCCCGTACGGAATGCGGAACACGTGTTCGCCTTGCCGCAATGACTGACAGTAGCGCCGCAGTAACTGTGTTGCGGACCTGTCTTGACGTCTCTCAGCCAATCAAAACGGTTGTTACAGCCTCTCAAAGGGTAGATCTGTTGACACAGGACAGTGTTCGCGGATCCGTTACACCTTTGTTGGGTTGAGCCCGTGTTGTTTGTTGATTTAGTGGTATGCGGTTTGTCATGTGGTCCTTTCGGGTTGTCAGACGGACCTGTGTCGGGCCCCTTATTTGGGGTCTGTCCTGGTTAGGGGCCGGCGTCCAGGACAGCTCCCTGTCGGGATCGCCATGTTTTCTGTCTGGGCAAATGGATCCTATGCCTGGTTAGCTTTGCTGAACACACAGTTCCATGTACAAATCAAAAGTCCTCTGTGTCTTTTCACTACAGCCAATAATTCATTGATGGTCTTTTCATTTTATCAAAGCTGGTGATGTATTTTAGCAATCGAAAGTGTATTATTCATTGCCTGTTTTGACTGCAAAACATATACATTTAAAATTTGTAACTATCAATCGCAATCCATAGATGACGTTAACATTACCCACCAAATATGGATAAGAATGCGCTAGAAATCATTCGAATATGTATAGCAGCATTGTATAATGTCTTCAATAAAAATAGTCTTACCTGTATCATATAATGTGTTCGATCAAAATGGTCTTACCTGTATTGTATAATTTATCCGATCAAAATAGTCTTACCTGTATTGTATAATGTATGTGTTCAATCAAAATGGTCTTACCTGTATTGTATAATTTATCCGATCAAAATAGTCTTACCTGTATTGTATAATGTATGTGTTCAATCAAAATAGTCTTACCTGTATTGTATAATATATGTGTTCAATCAAAATAGTCTTACCTGTATTGTATAATGTATGTGTTCAAACAAATAGTCGTACCTGTATTGTATAATGTATGTGTTCAATCAAAATAGTCTTACCTGTATTGTATAATGTGTTCGATTAATCTGCTATTACCTGGCTTTTAGAATCACTGTTTCACTTATTGACTCAGATATGAAAATATTAATGATCGTTATAGATTCCAATCTACTGATGAAATTTTTGGAACTGGGAAAATTGTCTTGAGTGCATGGATAACTATGTCACGATAAAAGAAATAAATGTACATAATATAAGTTTAAGGTTTATTCTACGTTACCTCATTCTCAGAAATGAGTTAATTCGTTCACAATTTATCTTAATGTATGGTATAACTGATTAATACACTTGTCTTGGCTTTTTGCCTTTACATACATGTAGCATGAATCATTAGTATGGACATTTTACTTTTTACTTTTGCGCTGGCAACTTCAACTTCAACAATAATAGTAAAATTAAAGGCTAGTGAATAGTCGTTACACATGTGTATTGAAAGTGGATTGGTTTTCAATATGGAAAAGATTAGTGAATTTAAAACAATTTCATTTATGAACAAAATACATATCAAAGTAAAATTGTCCAATGTTCATACATATATATAAGTATAATTTAATTTTGCTTGTAACAAGCATTTTCATTGGCTCAAAACATTATGTTATCATCTCATAACATAAAAAAATAAAAGGAACTACTTTCAGTTATACCGGAAGTAGCGGAGTAATCGTTGTTCACGGGATCTTGTATTTATCGATGTGTTTTTAAATATCTGGAGCAAAATAAACATGTTAAACTTAATGAAAATGTTTCTTATCGTTGTTAATTAAATTATAAGGGTTAACTGTAATATTGTTTTTACGTTATTGAGCAATAACACAAAAAACTGGGGTTTAAATATTTTACATATCATGTATTGTATCCTACAGAAACATACCAAACACCGAACTATAGTCTTACCATTAATACATACATGTAGTTCGCTTACCCTGTTACTATTATTTCTCAGTCATAGTGCCCGCCCTTGCTTTTAAAGTATGATTGTCTGGTACAATATTATAGACTATTTAGAATGAACTGATATGTATTGAAAGGTACTAAAATCGTTATGTGTCGTTTATGCAATCCTTGAAAATTACAGATGGTAAACACTGCTGGTGGACATTTAGTCACCGAGCTTAGCATTAACCTGCTTGTCACGTTTTAATTCATTTGAATAGTGACACGGTTAGAATATGTAGATGTAACATATATTTTATGTTCTTAGAAATTTAATATTAAGAATGATGAAAATTATTGGAGTATGGGTTTTTTCACTTTGCTCTCCCTAACATCCCTGACGAGAAGGACAAAACAGCTGTATGGTGTCCCTCCCTAACATACCTGAGGATTCCTACATGGACAAAACAGTTGTATGATGTCCCTAACATCACTGACGATTCGTAGAAGTACAAAACAGTTTTATGATGTCCCTAACATCCCTGACGATTCCTAAAAGTACAAAACAGCTGTATGATGTCCCTAACATCACTGACGATTCCTAGAAGGACAAAACAGTTTTATGATGTCCCTAACATCCCTGACGATTCATAGAAGTACAAAACAGCTGTATGATGTCCTTAACATCACTGACGATTCCTAGAAGTACAAAACAGTTTTATGATGTCCCTAACATCCCTGGCGATTATTAGAAGGACTAAACAGCTGAATGATGTCCCTAACATCCCTGACGATTCTTAGAAGGATAAAACAGATGCCCTGACGATTCCAAGAAGGACGAATCATATATTGATGTCACTAACATCCCTGTCGATACCTAGAAGGACGAAACAACTCTTTTATGTCCCTATCATCCTTGACAATTCCTAGAAGGACAAAATAGCTGTATGATGTCCCTAACGTTCCTGACTATTCCTAGAATGCAAAACAGATGTTTGATGTCCCCACATCCCTGACGTTTCCTAGAAGGACAAAACAGCTGTATGATATCCCTAACATCCCTGACAATTCTTAGAAGGACGAAATAAGCTATTGATGTCCCTAACATGCCTGTCGATTCCTAAAAGGACGAAACAGCTGTATGGTGCAGTTTAATTCGTTTCTCGTTCTACTGTACCTACATCCTCTCAATATGTATTGAAATGTGTTAATATGTTTATGTGTTATGTCTAATCATTTGAAGGCTGTAGACACTGCTTGCGGATATTTTTAGTCACCGAGGTTTGCCTTTATCTTCATTTCAAATTTCAATTCATATGAATAGTGACATAAAAATGATGTACCTGATGTTCTTCTGAAATCTAGTAATGAAAATACATTTGTAGTGAAATTTATTACATTTTTACCAGTGAAAAATCGAAAATTATATATTCTACAAAAGTGATTGTGTTATGCACTCGTGAAAAACATCAGTCCCACTCGATAAATATCTTTGGTATTGCTGAAGACACTGATACATATCCTCTATTTAATGAATTGTTGGTCTAATGCACCACCCTAACAAGAGCGGGGCATTATTTCACGTCTACATATGTATTTTGAGTTTATGTTCACCTTTATAGGTATCAACACTTTAGGCGTTAGCATTACTGGCGAGTCATGGAAGGGCGAACCAGCTGTGTGATAGTTCAGTCTGTCTCTATCTAATTCTGACTTTGTACTGAGAGGTGTTACATGTGCTATCTTGTGTGACATGTGTAGAATCCTATGTAAATGCAGGTGGTAGACACTGCTGAGGTAAAACATGCAGAATAAGTTGGATTGTTTTATTAAGAGAGGCAAGAGTATGTAAGTAATGTGTGCTGTAAACATAAAATGTTGTATCCAATAAAAATATCCTATTTCATACTGTTTCCCTTTTGTTTCTTATATCATCGTTGTCCTAGTTTCTTGTTCACATTTTCGTCATCATTGAAGGACAAAGTTATCTTAAATAAATCGAATACATGTATATATATATTGCTTTCCGAAAACATAATGATTTTGAAACTATCATTTATGGTTGCTATTGATTGCCAAGATGTTGGTGTTTTTCTAATATAGACCATACATTCCTCAATAATTGAGTTGTTTTAATTACGTAAATACAATATACACAGTTGTTTATCCCTATGGTTATTATCCCTTCACGCCTCAGTCCTTATGAAGACTGACAATAGTTATACCGGTTCATAACATGCACACATATTTGATATTCTTTAAAAACAATATCTAAAAGTTATGGATTACCTTAACGGGTTACTTGTTCACCCCTTCTCTGATGTAACATTTGGGTACACTTATTTTTCTAATTTTTTCCTAATTTCCGTTATGGGATCCACCCATCCTTCGTACATGTATCACAGGAGAGTTCCAGGAAGGCGAAGCAGCAGTACGAAGTAGATTTATTTATTTTCAGTGTTAATATTGTACTTTCACTAAATTTTGATCTCAAATCATTATTCTCGTTGTGTTTTTGTACAACCATTTGATGGTGATTAACACCAATTCCACATGTTTACCTCACAGTTCAGAAAGAGAGGAGCGGCTTATTAAACTTAAATAATGCTCAGAACATTGGCTATGTAGTAACGTGTTTACTTAGATTTGTTCAGAACATATCAGAGTATTCATAGTATTTAAATATTTTTGATCTTTTGACTTTGATGTTTTGTTTTTGATTAAACAATGATTTTATTAGTACAGTATGCGCTTTGTATCTGTACAGGGTGTACCTACATATAGTAAAACAAAAGGTCTAATCAACCGAAAGTGGTCAAAGCTAGGGAGAGACGTTATACAGATTTATGTTTAAAAATCCATTTTGATATATACACACGGATAGAACACAGTCGCCACATTACTTAACACGTGCCGTCCACTGGCGTTTAAAAAATAGATTTACACTTAAATAGTACACGGCCAGATTTAAATCGAAAGGGAGATAATTTAAAAAGTTTACAGATGTCGGTTCGGGTTCAAGGTCATATTGGCAATTTCATGCTTGACTTTCTGGATTATTTACATGCGTATTGTTTATAGAGCTAAGCTTGGTAATATTATAACTTTATCAATAAATGATTTTATCTGTAGATATAATTCACAAATAGAGTTTATGAAACTGAATACGAGCTTTTTTATCAATGGACAGGAGTACCGCCGTTTCCTTTTATATATCATTATCGGTTATATTTGCCTTTCAGTAAAAATGTAAAGTGAAAATGTAATAGTATAACAGCGGATATAGCGCGGGTTTTATACGAAACAAAGGATATGAGAACATTAATAGCTCTGGAAACTGATACGTGATCAGATAAGCTTGGTAAGATGGAGGTTTGACTAGGTACACGCGGGAAGGTACTATCGGAGCACTGCTGGAGTTTATTTGTGACGGTGTATTAATGATTGGCTCGTGTTTCCGCCAAGCTCGATATTTTCTGTTGTTCTCGTGTTGTATAGGATTGTGAAAAATATGAATACATGTGTATTTTTAAAATAATGCTAGACGCATATAAAGATGGTAGTCTTCATGAGTGATCATACATGTAGCGTCCTAGACAGGCAAATAACCCCCGAACCTGCGCACTGGGGATATCATAAATATTTCTTTTAGACAGAACAATTACCCGGAGTTAATTTAATTAACATGTACATTCTAGTGGTTTGCACTATTTAGAAATCTGAAGATGGCATACAGCCTTTTTAGGTCAAAGCCAACATGTCCACCAAGTTGTAGAATATGCAATTTCATATTATCTATCCTGTTTGTCTCTGTTCTTGGGGATATTTTTTAGATTAATTATTGTAACATACACTCATAATATTTCCTAAAATTTCCTTTTCTCTCTTTTTCACCTTTCGAATTTTCTTCCTGTGTAATAAATCATAATTTTCGGTAGTTATGGTATATCTTCATAGGACAGAACAGAGCATGTTTATTTTTCTAGGGCTAGAGGTTTAAAGTTAATGCTAAAATAGTTTGTGTACGAATTGTCTACATTTTACGGAAGTAGATTCGGATTGAAATACTTCGGGGTAAGCGAACAAATGTTATGATAAACTAAATGATGGGAAATACGATAATAGAAAGTTTAAGGTGTTTTTTTTAACATGACATGTATAGTTTCTTATTAAATTACAATCCATGAGCTACTGAGCGAGCTATAAACTATCTGATCAGCAGCTTTGTATGCTAATATTCGATTCAATCCTGGATTAGTTATATGCATTTTTCCTTTAAACATTTTGTCTGTGGTCAATTTACCCATACCCTGTAGTCACTAGTGGAATAGTTACTTACCCAAACAAAGACTTCCTTAAATTAGGACTAACCTGGTTAGTGGATTAAAATGTTGGAAATAAAAAAAAAATGAATTAATCAATAATGCATGAGAATTAAATGGTTAATTTGAATTGCTTATTGGCTGTGAATTATTACATTGTAGCAGTAACCAGTATTATGAATATACAGCTCTGTCATGAAGAAAATTTCTTATGAACTTTATGGTTTACAGTTTATCTGAATCAGACTAGGAAAACAATCATGCCCGGAACATCGATGATAAAACAAAAGCTTGATAGAATAACGGAATCTCTAGGAATCGTGAACTCGTGGCACCGAAACATATTAATAGGGTTGGTAAGCCGCACAAAGATAAAACTCGTCCTGTGAAACTTGTGTTGAAGAAAAAGAGGAGAAGAATGGACTCTTGCGAAAGGCGCCAAATTTAAGAGCTCTAAGAGACTGAACACCTTAGAACAGTAGTAGTTTCCAGAGACTCCACACCGAAGCAGAGGAAGGAAAATAAAGACCTAATGTATAATGTGTCCAAGTTATTAACGACCCCAGCACACCTAAATCTTATCAATCAAGAGTGATACGGTCAAAGACAGTCAATCTAATATCCAATCCTCCAACTAAGCACTTTACACTTAAATTAGAAAAGGTTGATATCGTAGGTGAATACTATCATAGGAGTTTCAACAGCATTACAACTAGATACAGTACACACACATATCAGAGTTCTCTATAGTAATGTAAACACAGTGTTAAATAAAAGGAATGTACTCCTAGATGCAATAAAAGAGGGGAAAATCAAATAGATTTAATTAACAATTCAGGTAATCCCAACCCATGTGAATTTGTCTTGGAAGCTTTTACTGAGTTTTGAACTTCTACCACAGCGGTAGAGGGACCTTACTGTACATAGAATTGGGAGCAGGACTAGAAGACAGTCTTGAGGACATGCACTTCAAAGAAACTTAGTAACTGACAAATTCGTCATCTTTAATACCTACTCGGGAATGTGTTAGGAAATATTGCTAAAACAGGTAGTCAAGTAGCAAATCTGCCTAAAGGAAGATCTACGACAGGTATTGCTTTTGCATGTACAATGTATGCTCATATGATAGTTGTATCTGGATCAATTGTTAAATCATCCGGCTGTCATAGTGAATTATATAGGTAAGTAAAATGTGACGTAAGAAATACACATTTCTTTCCTCCTATGCTCAGTAATAAATCTGTATATTTACAATCCGGTTTAGAAAGACTTCCCGGCAAAAGGACAGAGAAAAAACTGTTTAAATGTTACTCAGAAATAATACCGGTATCACTGGCTGATACTCTACTGAACACAGTTTACCAAAATGTGTTTCCCTTACCAGTTATCTGTAATAACAGAATAATAGATTTTTCGGGACCAAAATAATCTATCCTCCACATCCCGCGTCTTAGGAACACTAATTATATTCGTGTTTTCTGTCAATTTAGGGTTACTAGAAACGTGTAGCAGTTAAACAAAAAAACATCCCAGTTAAATTCGATGAAGTATGTTGAAGAAAAACTGGTTTGATTAATGCGATACCTAATTACTCTCTTCATCTTCATGTTGATACCTATGTAAATGGTTTTTGTTGTGATCATACGATGTGTATATTCATTATGTTTCAGTATACCAGGCAGGTGTGTATATTGTTGTAAGGGCCTTTTTAGATATAACTTGTGCCTAATCCTGGCATAATTTTATCATCAAAGTATGTATAAACCAAAATGAAGAAAATTCGAAACGATATATGTATGTACAGTTCAGGTTAATATATATCCTCCTGAAACTAAATGCCTATATCCTTATATAACAAATTCAGTTACTATATTTCAATATATAGTGATGCTAATAAACTATAACGGTTTACTCGATTTGAAAAGTACATAGCTTGAATAATATGTCATTTGAACTGTGAACTACATGTAGTTATTTATGTGTTTACATAATGTATTTTGATAAAGAAAATGATAAAGAGTACAGTCATATATATATAAAGTGTCCTCGATACTCTCAAATATCAATGGTAGATAATAATTTTGGGGGAATTCTCCTCCTACAAGATGTATATATATATTCTAGGAAAATCAGTACAGCATGAACATAGTGTAAGGAACAAATAACTTGAATCTTTATACATCTATCTTCAACGGTGGAATGTGAATGTATACATTTATATGTTCATACTTAATATAATGCACTGCAAAATGTGACTTCGGGGATTTTCATGTATATAACTTATATAATACTCTAAACATGTAGAGATCTCTATAAAGAGTGACATATAAGAACAGATTAATAATGCTATTTCTGTACAAATATTATATAATGACCTGTGAAAGGCAAGTGGGTTTTATGCATAATATTGGACATGTTAATGTTTTTTAGTGTCTCGTACGTCTGATAAGGCTGGACATTTTAATGTATTATATATATGTTAATTATGTACTTTTATGTATTTAAAATGTGTGACACTTAAATAAAATATATCTTATCTTATCTTATATACAGTCCCCTGATAATTACAACATCTCGATTGCCTTGGTTATCGTTATGATAATTAATATAATTGATTCTGACATCGAAATAATCCACTTCATATGCTTAAATTGAGTCCCATTGTTAAATTACTTGAATGAAATAATAACCAATATATTAATATCTTGTAATCAAGACCTGCCCATAGAAAACAATATTACAGAATGTGTAAAGGTTTATAAAGGGCCTCGGTTGGTTTGAAATATAAATTAGTATTGATGCAATTTTACGATATAGCGGTATGTGCTGTATAACTGTGTAATGAGACCGAATAAATTTTGTAAATATTCAAATGTAATTTTCTTGTGATTAATCATTATTTTTTTTCTGCAAAAATTTATATTATTTTCCCCGTGTTAATCCAGTTATGATTTTATTTATTTTAGTTCGTTACAAAACAATTGTCCTGCGTACGTATACTAAAGCCTTCATTTAGAAAAATCTGATTTCGTGTAATGTTTTTGTCTTCCGCTAACGAACAGCATTCCTATAGTAAAGGTATTTATCGGAAAACCTTGACACAGATACATTAACACCTTCTAATGTATACTGCCAAGTGGACATTTCATCATAAAAAAAGTTATATCAAGCGGAACTTATTACAGACCCGTGATGAAGAGGCTTGTCAATTTACTACAGGACAAAGATCTCTATCGGATGTATTATAATAACTGTGTTTTCATTTACCTACACATTTAATTTTAAAAGATTTTATTTCTATGTTCTGGATTTATAGAAAATTTCCGCCCTATCAAAATACCTTTTTCCTGAGAAGGATGCGATTATGGTTCAATATTTAATATATAGTTTGTCAGAGGATATTGTAATGACAATCGAACAAAGTCGGCAAACAATGTCGGCAAACAGATACGGTGCTTGTTATGCATCCTCATAGCTTATAAAATAAATAAATGTTCAGTGAAAACTATGATATATTCAGGAATGAAACCAGCTGATTATAGAAAAAATCTGAAATCCCAATTGGTAGTGTTCGTTCTATGATGAAATATTAAAATTAACATTACAGCCACCGTGAGAAAGAAATCTGAAATAAGACTTTCATCTGAAAATTCTCATGCCTGTATATTAATCTCTTGACGTAGTCAATCTATGTCATCTTTACTTCCTTCTGTGAGATGTATAGCTTTTACAACAAATCTTGAATTTCAAGGTTATGAAACATTATTCAAAACTATAACAAAATTATTTCTACACGGAGAAAAACTGAAGGCGTTTTCAACGAATGGATGTTGAGGTCTAGAATGTTCGGTGCTTCAAATCAAATCATCGTTAAAGAAACATATTTTGTTAGTATTCCTGTATAAATATCATTACAGTTTTTTTAATATGAATATTGTACATTAAATGTTGAATTCCGTAGTCACCAAACAGTCAACGGGTTTTATTTATAAGTTGATGACTGAATTGATGATGTGTAACAAGTACCTTTATTTTCACAGTGAAAGGCAATGGTTACGAGTGATATAAGATTGCATCAGAGAAAGAGACTGTATCGAACTTAAAATGCCATGTTCGCTGTGGTGTACATAATGAGATGTAGGCAATCGCTTTATCGAAAATTCTTGGTTGATAGTATTAGTATTGCTATTTGAATATGTGTATTATTTCACGACAATTTTAGGTCTTACTAATGTAGATTTTCGGGGTTTTGTGGTAAAGTAACGTTACAAGAAGTTATATTAGCTATGTAAAATAGTGTCTCATAAGCCGGATAGGCTGGACATCGCTTAGTAGGGTATTGTATGAAATTGTATTGTGTTTTAAATGTATTGTAATGTTTGGCACTCAAATAAAATAGGTTTCTATTGTTAGTGTTATAACACAGATATTCCTCTGGATGTAACCGATCATATTTACTGGGCACACGTCACAATACTTAGTTCCACTGCTTCTCACGTTAATGAGCTGCTAATTAGATTTACCGACACCCGACCTCGCTAATTAGTACCAAATTACGCCTACCCACGTGTGTGTGCACCCACACTTCCCCGGGGTGGTATTGTAGGACCGACAGCTTGGGAGTAGGGGTGGGGTTCTGCGTGGCTAGGTGTCGCGAGGCGGTGAGGAGGGGTGTCATAATCGGGTAACTGCGACTGTAGCTCCCTAAGGAGTCTGATTGTTATCACGGGGCGATAGATTAGTGGCAAGTGCTCTATACATACCCAATTATTGATATACACTCCGATAGTTACGTGTGGATTTTGACATGCTCTACTTAACCAATCAAAGTCAATGAGGACCGTTGTTTGTATGTTTGTGTAAGATATCACCGTCGTTTGTCGTTATAATACAGGTGATTAATTGGGCAATGATTGGTTTTATACACAAAGTCAAATAATGGTATTCGGTAATAAAGAGGTTTCGTTTGAACGTTACGTCCCTGCAACAATTAGGATCACATGCGTACGTGAAAAAAACATAAGAAAGAAAGAAAGAAAGAAAGAAAAAGAAAGAAAGAAAGAAAGAAAGAAAGAAAGAAACTTATCTATAATGAACGGATATTGTTTTAATATATGTACAAAGAAAATATTATAATGAGTATCTATGTATGTCGATATGTATGTAGCCAGCTATATCTTAATCAATAAAATGCCCTACAATGCGACGTGTTTACGTTACTTCACACAACCAAGGGACTGTCACGGAGTCACACAGCCACAGATATGACATGCTTTCTGTCGGGAAATGTACAACAGTCAGAACCAACTGTCTGTCCGTCATTCCGGGACACTATCGATCGATCCGGGCGTTTTAAAACTTGTCAGAATGTTTTAGCATGGCGTATATAAAATAAGCTGTTCTAGACCTACTCTAATGCCAACTTGTGAGGATCTGACACCAATGAAAAGGTCGTGAACTATGTTGTTAGACATCTTTGTAAACATAACTAGCGTTTTATATATTTATACATGATACTGAAAGTAAATAATAATAAAGCAAATAGAAAGGAGAATACTGGTTGTATTTAGAAAAAGAATCTGGCATCTTGCTGAGGGGATATAGATGGTTTTATTTAGGAATTAATTAGTATGCTAACAAACATACTCGTGTACTCCAACTGGTCAGTTCTTTGTTATTTCACGAGTAATTTATGTAGGAATATTATTCAAGTTCGAAGGAAACAAATCCAGTTAAAAGAGTCATTCTTATAAATCAACATTTCTCGGTAAAATATGTAAATATTGTCGTAAAACAGTGCGTGTTAAAATCGAGGGATGCGTCAAAACATGTTTAACAGAGGCGATTGATTAATTTAAAACAATTAATAGAGTATTTACCTATAGTTAAGCGTAGAACCACTCAAACAAGATGAAGTTTCCTTTCATCAACAGCTATGGCATGTTTAAACCAGTGTCTGCTAATCTTGTAATTTCCAACCAATATATAGTAGTTACACGTGAGTTTCACGACCTTAAATGATCACATATAATACTTTTATTCTGATTGGTTAATAATTAACCTATTAAGTCTCAATCAAACAATGACTTACTGAATGGGTAAGTCACGACTCCACATGTCACCCATCACAGTAGTGTGTGTACGTCTGTGGATTCTCACAAATATAAATAACTTTTACACATATCATTATCCTATTATGGGAATTAATTGAATAAGATACTGATCATTAGGTTCTCGTTAAGAGCTGATCGACCGATATGTGAATATTTATTAATGGTGTCAAACTCGATTTAACTCAGCTTTAATGATTGAAACTTCCCACGGTTCTTCAGCAGTAAAAACTAACATCTACGAGCATTTCCTGGTGAGTTTTTTCCTGGAGAGTTTCCCCAACAGCTGCATGCCCCGCCATGTTTTATACACCAAATAAATACATTGTTGTCTCCAGGGAAATAATGCCCAGATGATTTTGATGAGGACTAATTGGAATTAGTGCTTACAAATTTTATGTAAGCAAAGCTTTAATCTTTCCATTATTTACTCATTAGAACAAAAAGTACAATGAGCATGCAAGCACATATAGAAATGATAGAGATGTCCTTGAACAGAATGCTACAAGCTCCGGAGCCTGGTCACAAGTAAACAACCACAAAAGGACATATACTAATTTAGATTTATTATCAGTAATTCGGGGAATATAATTTCTAATCTTTTAGGCATATAATTTTAAAAAACCCAACAACAACACAAGCTTAGTTAATATAGTAATACGTTTATGGACTAATGATGTTCAGTATGTTATATATTATGATCATTTGATAGTTGATATTTAAGAAATATATATATTAACTCTTCAAGTTATCTAGATTATTCGGAAAATATTACAGTATATTATATGCAGATAAGGTAGGTGATTTAGGGAAGGGGCTCGTGAATATAATAACAAGTACATGTTTTGGTTTGATTTGAACGTAATTTATTGTTTAGACACAATTGGATTGGGCACAAGATTTTAAGAACTTATAAAAGCCCTCTCCACAAATAAATATTACAAAGATTGTGATAGTTGGCAACTGGACATTATAGATATTTTACAAGAAGAGGAACATCTAGACTCACTCATTAGTACATGTAATGCAAATCCAAATTTATGTATATTGTCTGACTTCATACAAGATATCAAAATCAATGATATCCATTTGGAAATAGAAAAATGACCTTGTGTACGAACTGTAATTCAGTGACACATTTTGATAAATATTGGGAAAAAATCACCAGACTTCAATGTATAACGCCATCTCTCTTTAACTCTCTCAGGATTATTGATTTATATAATAAAAAAACCTTACCTCGTCAGATTGCAAACATGAAACATCTATTCACGAAGCATATGAAATGTGTTTAAATGAAATCTATTCACTCCGATAAAAATCACCGAGACCTCCAGATTACTGTGAATTTAACCATAAAATTACACATGAAGCAATGATTCCAAAAATAGTTATCTATAACACGATCAGAAGCAGATTTTCAATGACTGACAAAAATTAAAAACTGTATCTATTTTCAGATGGAGACGCATAACTTTTCTAAAAGATGAACTTCTCTTCTAATTAGTTTGAAGAAAGAACTTCAACAGGTTAACCAATTTTTATCAAATTCTGTTGCTCTCGAGCAAACTTTAATTTATGTTTTTGTTCACACATATATAATAATCTTATCGTGAAAACGTTGGCTTACGATATTTAGTTTAAAATGTGAATGCTTTTAACTCTGAATACGGAATTGATTGGAATCTTACTTTAATGAGTAGGTATCTTGTTTAGGTCATATGTAACGATTAGTCAGCTATTTATTGGTGTGAGTACATTCACTTGTCTACAAATAAAATAAATAAAATAAATAAATGATCAAATAAAAATACCCAATAAAATTTCAATATCAACGAAAATTTATAATCAAAATAAAAGTCAGAAGCTGGTAGTATGTAGTAGTAAGTGTGGTATTAGTAGTGAGTGTGGTATGTAGTAGTAAGTGTGATGTGTAGTAGTAAGTGTGGTGTGTAGTAGTAAGTGTGGTGAGTTGTAGTAAGTGTGGTGTGTAGTAGTAAGTGTGGTGTGTAGTAATAAGTGTGGTGTGTATAGTAAGTGTGGTGTGTAGTAGTAAGTGTGGTGTTGTAGTAAGTGTGGTATGTTGTAGTAAGTGTGGTGTCTAGCTGTAAGTATTGTGTGTTGTAGTAAGTGTGGTGTGTAGTAGTAAGTGTGGTATGTTGTAGTAAGTGTGGTGTTGTAGTAGTGTGGTGTGTGTAGTAGTAAGTGTGGTGTGTAGTAGTAAGTGTGGTATGTTGTAGTAAGTGTGGTGTGTAGTTGTAGTTTGTGTGTAGTAGTAAGTGTGGTGTGTAGTAGTAAGTGTGGTGTGTAGTAATGTGTTGTAGTAAGTGTGGTGTGTTGTAGTAAGTGTGGTGTGTAGTAGTAAGTGTGGTGTGTAGTAGTAAGTGTGGTGTGTAGTTGTAAGTGTGGTGTGTAGTAGTAAGTGTGGTATGTTGTAGTAAGTGTGGTGTGTAGTAGTAAGTGTTGTGTGTTGTAGTAAGTGTGGTGTGTAGTAGTAAGTGTGGTGTGTAGTAATAAGTGTTCTGTAGTACTAAGTGTGGTGTGTAGTAGTAAGTGTGGTGTGTAGTAGTAAGTGTGGTGTGTAGTAGTAATGTTGTGGTCTTATGTTTGTTAAGTGTGGTTGTGTGTAGTCGTAAGTGTGGTGTGTGTTTACCGTGTTGTGTGTGTATAGTGTGGTGTTTGTGTAGTATTGTATGTTGTCGTTATGTCACGTGTGGGTGTTGTTTGTGTGTGTTTGTGTTGGTTGTTGTGTGTGTAGTCGTAATGTGGTTGTACGTAGTAATCGTGTTGTGTGTGTTGTGTATTTTGTATCGTGTTGTGTGTGTTAATGTTGTTGTTTTAGTGTGTTGTGTGTAGTAATTGTGGTGGTAGTCATAGTTTGGTGTCGTAGTGTTGTTAGTGGTGTGTGTAGTAGTGTATAGTGTGGGTTTGTTTGTTGTTGTGTGTAGTGTGGTTGTTGGTAAGTGTGTTTTTGTATTAGTGTTGGTGTTAGCTGTAGTTGTGTGTTGTAGTAAGTGTGGTGTGTTGTAGTGAGTGTGGTGTGTAGTTGTAAGCGTTGTGTGTTAGTGTGGTTGTTTGGTCGTTAAGTGTGGTTGTTCGTCGTAGTGTGTTGTAGTCTAAGTGTGGTTGTGTATGTAAGTGTGTGTGTCTTGTGTGTGTGTTGTTAGTGTAGTAGTAGTGTGGTGTCTGTCCGTAGTGGTGTGTGTAGTTGTAGTGTGGTATGTTGTCGTCGTGTGGTTGTTGTACTAGTGTGGTGTCTGTGTAAGTATTGTGTGTTGTAGTAAGTGTGGTGTGTTTGTAGTAAGTGTGGTGTTAGTTGTCTGTTGGTGTGTGTTGTTAATGTTGTTTGTTGTATGTGTTGGTAGTAAGTGTTGGTGTGTTAAGTGTGGTATGTTGTAGTAAGTGTGGTGTCTAGCTGTAAGTATTGTGTGTTGTAGTAAGTGTGGTGTGTAATAGTAAGTGTGGTGTGTAGTAGTAAGTGTGGTGTGTAGTAGTAAGTGTGGTGTAGTTAAGTTTGTGTAGTAGTAAGTGTGGTGTGTATTATTGGTTGGTGTGAGTAGTAAGTGTGGTGTGTAGTAGTAAGTTGTGTTGTTGGTGTGTGTAGTCAGTTTGGGTGTGTTGTAGTGTGGTATGTGTTAGGTGGTGTTTGTGTATTGTGTTGTAGTGTGTGGGTGTGTAGTAGTGTGGTATGTGTTGTCAGTTGATGTTGTATAAGTGTTGTGTAAGTAGTGGGTTGTCGTATTTTGTCTGTAAGTGTGTTGTTGTAGTAACGTGTGGGTTAGTTGTAAGATTGTGTTTGTGTAGTGTGTGTGTAGTAGTAGTTGTGTATGTGTATAAGTGTGGTGTGTAGTAGTAATTGTGGTGTAGTAATAAGTGTGGTGTGTAGTAGTAAGTGTGGTGTGTAGTAGTAAGTGTGGTGTGTAGTAGTGTGGTGTGTAGTCAGTGTGGTTGTTGTAGTAGTATGGTTGTTGTGTCGTGGTGTCTAGTAATTGTGTGTTGGTGTTGTAGTAAGTGTGTGTGTAGTACGTAAGTGTGGTGTTAGTAGTAAGTTGTGTGTATGTGTTGTAGTAGTAGGTGGTGGTGTAGTATGTGTGGTGTGTTAGTAAGTGTGTGTTGTAGTAGTAAGTGTGGTGTTTGTAGTATTGTAAGTGTGTGTGTGTTAGTTTAGTGTTGTTGTAGTAGTAACGTGTGTGTCTGTTGTTAGTAAGTGTTGTTGTAGTAGTAAGTTGGTGTTGTGTGTTTGTAAGTTTGTGTGTTTGTTGTGTGTCGTGTGTCCGTGTGTGTGTGTGTTGTGTGTGTTGTCCGTAGTGGTTGTTGTTCGTGTTGTCGTGTAGTCGTATGTGAGTTTGTATTGTGTTTTGTGTTACTTGTGTGTGTTAGTATTCCGTGTGTTGTGTAGTTGTTGGAGTTAGTAGTAGTGGTTGTGGTAGTTTTTAGTGTAAGTGTGGTTGTTGTAGTAACTGTGTGTGTGTTGTGTAGTATAGTAAGTGTGGTGTTTTTGTGTAAGTGTTTGGTGGGTGTAGTGTAATGTTGTGTGTGTATGAGTAGTGTTGTGTGTGTAGTAGTAAGTGTGGTGTGTAGTAGTAAGTGTGGTGTGTGTGTAGTAAGTGTGGTGTGTAGTAGTAAGTGTGGTGTGTAGTAGTAGTGTGTGGTGTGTGTTGTAGTAAGTGTTATGTGTTAGTCGTAGTGTGGTTGTTGTTGTAGTGTAAGTGGTTGTTGTTGTAGTAAGTGTTGTGTAGTAGTTCGTGTGTGGTGTGACGTGTGTTGTGTAGTGTTAGTGTAGTAGTGTGGTGTGTGTTAGTAAGGTGGTGTTGTGTTCTTGTGTGTAGTGTTCGTGTGTATGTGTACTGTGTCGTTATTGTTGTGTACTGTGTTTGTAGTCGTAGTACGTGTGTGTGTTGTAGTCGTGTGTGTGATGTAGTAGTGTTGTGTGGTGTATGTTGTCTGTAGTGTGTGTGTTGTAAGTGTGATTGTCCTGTGTTGTTGTAGTCTGTTGTGTGTGTGTGTGTGTGTTGTAGTAAGTGTGATGTGTAGTAGTAGTAAGTGTTGTGTAGTAGTAGTAAGTGTTGTGTAGTAGTAGTAAGTGTTGTGTAGTAGTAGTAAGTGTTGTGTAGTAGTAGTAACTGTTGTGTAGTAGTAGTAACTGTTGTGTAGTAGTAGTAAGTGTGGTGTGTAGTAGTAAGTGTGATGAGTAGTAGTAACTGTTGTGTAGTAGTAGTAAGTGTTGTGTAGTAGTAGTAAGTGTGGTGTGTAGTAGTAAGTGTGGTGTGTAGTAGTAAGTGTGGTGTGTAGTAGTAGTAAGTGTGATGTGTAGTAGTAGTAAGTGTTGTGTAGTAGTAGTAAGTGTTGTGTAGTAGTAGTAAGTGTGATGTGTAGTAAGTGTGGTGTGTAGTAGTAAGTGTGATGTGTAGTAGTAGTAAGTGTGGTGTGTAGTAGTAGTAAGTGTTGTGTAGTAGTAGTAAGTGTGGTGTGTAGTAGTAAGTGTGTTGTGTAGTAGTAGTAAGTGTGGTATGTTACAGCAAGTGCGGTCTGACTTTTTCAGTATATTATGTGATTATTTCTATATTTTTGCAGGCATGTGCTTATTTGTAAGATATTGAGCATACCATATCAATACCTAACATATGCATTACATTATTTCAGGCTTGATACACATGCAAAACACATTGTAATTTTACATTTAAGAAAATACAATTTGAATTTACCTGAAGTTTCTTCATTGGTTGTATGCTAGAATGTTTTATGGGCAAAATATTTACAGTTAATAAAGTGCAGACACAATCATATCATATAAAGTTATCTACATTCAATACTTACACACAATATTTATCATTGAGAAAATGCATAGACAATTTTTTTCATGGGAATTTCTATAAACCATGTCTAATTATATAGTTTCGCACATGTAATATATAACGTAATATCTTCATGTAATTACAAAGTTACCAACTTGTAATCTAATATACAATACCTACATGTAATAACATAGTTACCAACTTGTAATCTAATACACAATACCTACATGTAATTGCATAGTTACGCATATGTAAAATACAACGTAATGTCTACATGTAATTACATAGTTAAAAACAACTTCTAAATTACAATACGATACCTACATATTATTATATAGCTGCCTACAACTAGAATACAGTATCGGCATGTAATTACATGTACATAGTTACGTATATGTTCAATACAATACCTACATGTAATTACATAGTTACGTATATGTTCAATACAATACCTACATGTACTTACATAGTTA
The DNA here is from genome assembly GCF_902652985.1 of Pecten maximus. Classification (NCBI taxonomy): domain Eukaryota; kingdom Metazoa; phylum Mollusca; class Bivalvia; order Pectinida; family Pectinidae; genus Pecten; species Pecten maximus. The sequence goes on along the minus strand of NC_047016.1, from coordinate 19,998,762 downwards.
CGTACATGTTCAATCAAATACCTACATTTAATTACATAGTTACGTACATGTTCAATCAAATACCTACATGTAATTACATAGTTACGTACATTTTCAATCAAATACCTACATGTAATTACATAGTTATGTACATGTTGAATACAATACCTACATGTACTTACATAATTACGTACATGTTCAATACAATACCTACATGTAATTACATCGCATTTACAATAAATAGACAATGAAAGTATAACCAGGAATATTAGAATTGTGTAAAAGCATGCGCAATAAACCAATTATGAGTAGCTTATCACAAACCCCTGTACATTGATCGGAGGTAATTTATACCAGGTCGGTAGGTGATGTCAGTCAAATATCATAATACGAGTGCAACAAAACATTTAGTGTATAAACATCATTCGTTGTCAAGTTTCAACCATTTTTTAAGCGATGAAAGTGACATATTCGATGAAAATGACGCTGCTTTTATAACCAGAATTCATGGTACACTTATTTATATGAATACTCTCGGTATCTGGGCAAACATCTTTTTACAATGTCGTTTTTAAAGTTCAGGTAAACCTTTCACAGATCCACATTTTGATCTAGAAATGCGACGATAATATTGATGAAAATAACGATGGTGTCTATCAAAAACACTTATTAGAAGAAACACCTTGACATATAGAGCTATCATGAAAACCAAGTAGGAGTCCACATCAAGTAATTTCCTACGTGTACACATTATGGACAATGATAAACATAGCACAGTTTTGAACATTTTTCTTCTTGATTGTTTTTTTTTAATTTTTTTTTTTAGATTTCACAGAACAGATACGGTTTTCGGTTTAAATTGGATTTACTCCTGAACGACTCAAAAAAAATGTCAAAATTAATTATCGTTTAACATATTGATATGACACTTGTATTTGTGATGTACATGGTAAGATTATATGTATAATAATTTTACAGCGGCATCTTAGTATTAATCCAACAATATCATATATGATAACGGTTTCAATATCATTGATGGGTACCCACCCCATAATTTCTACCAGTTGCCAGTTCCCACATAATTCTGTCCAGTCATGCCTATGTGAAGTTCTCTAAGAAGCATGTTACGGATTGGACAGTGCGTGTAGGAGCTATGATAGAAAGTTCTATGGAACGTTTCCTCTAAAGCCGTAACCTTTTATCAATCAAATAAACGACAGGGATTTTAAATATTTTTTTCCCTTTTCTTTAGGATTTGTGTGTGAAAAGCCACCCGTATTTGTTTTATGACTTCAAATACCCGTTAGGTATCCAGACAGAAAAGGCAGATTGGCGCACGCGGTATTTCTACAGACATAAAAATGTGAAAATTCGGCTAGAGCTAGCCAGTCGTACACTGGCCGTACCTTCGTATCGCGTGTAACTCTCTGATCAGGAGGAAGGTTTGTGGGCTGTGGCGCCACGCCAGCGTGAATGTACGTCTGCTGAGGCGGGTATCAGCTATGTCACACTGAAAACAACAAAAGAAATGAACCCTTTCGTCGCCTCAACATTCTGTCTACTTTGACAAATCTAACTTTTCCTTGTTGGCCTGAGTCTACTTGTAATGTTGACCTTGTTACATACTCCAAAAACACAACTTTTAAAATGTCGACCTTCAATAAAGTATCGGTGGAGACCGATCTACACACATTTAGTCTGGCTAATTTGTGTAAACTCGTATGCTGAAGTTGCACACTTGAATCATCTAGCATATGATTGATCAAAACATAACTAGCTCATCACTATGAGAAGTGTATAATAATAACAACACCCTCTTCCCCGAGCTTGGGTGCCGTTAAAGAGTACTTCAAACTGGAGTCCTAATAAGTGAAACGGGCAGAAATCATTATTTAAAATCACAGTTTGATACCCGAGTATTTTTTTATTCATAACGAGGACTTTAATCCTGAGTACCTTGTGTCAGACGGAGTCGCTATTGTCCTTTCACACTTCTCTGTCACCGTGAACGTCAACTCGACCGTAACTGGCCAATCGGAGTGAGGTATTGAGGGTGGGGGCGGGGCTTATCTGAGTTGATGTATGTATTGCTGTGTTTAGAGACCGTCTGTTGATTTAACTGTAGGGTTATGACTGACGGTAATCGCAGTTAAATAGTGAGTTGGAGAGAGTGCGAGCACATGATCACGGCTTCCCCTGTATTATCTCTAAATTACCTTTAATCGTTTGTAAAGGAGACTATTGGACCTTTGACAGGAAACTACAGTACTAGATCGATGTGTGATTGATATACTTAATTTTTTATCAACTTGAAAACATTTACAGACAATATTTCTAATGTTGGTTTGATTTTGTGTTGAAAGAAGGTTTCTAGCCTATTATTTTACTTCACGGACCTACCAAAACTGCAATTCTGGATTTTCAAGTTCAACAACCCTACAACCTGAAAATGTTGAATGTTGGTGGAGTGGACGGACTAGAACAGGACATGTCTGGAAAATCAGCCTTCATGGAGCTACAGCAGCAGGCGGGTATGCCTCCCGGAATGGGACACCCGGCCTACCCCATCCGTTCGTCTTATCAACATCACCATGGCGGCCAGCACGGAGACAGTGTCTTCAGTAACTCCCAAGGTCGACCCCTCTACCCCTTCCATATGAACACCATGTCCCCCTCGTCCTACCAGCCCCCCGCGGCTCACCCCTTCCCCATGCCACCGTACCAGAGCCCCTCACCGACAAGGGAAGGTAAGTCCGATTATTACCGATTATTATTATTATTTTTTACGTGTTTTTGTTCCGTAATTATCCTATTTCACATTGATCTATATGATTCGTTAATTAGCTAATTATGCCGATTACTACTGAACAGGTCTCCGATACAGTTATACCACACCAGTAGGTCTTAATCGGTAATCATAATCCAATCAAATTGATCGTCATAATCCTTCCTGATATCCTCAAAATAAATTATTATAACAACAAATGTAGATTTACCTGTTTAAATATTCACGCCGTTGTTTAAATGTTCACCAGGTATTTTTCTTATCTATAGTAACCCTTTTTTGCCCTACTACCTTAAGCTCACGTTTTTTATTGATGGGTACCCATCCGATGGATAGGGGGCTTTAGTTTTTAACCCTTACTATTGTAACTCGGGTACCTGGTTCTTTGTCTCCCTCGCCTCAACTACAATAATTTAACAGCAGTCGGCTAGAGGTTGTATGACTGTATCGTTTACTATGTTTACTTCGTGCGACAACAAAAAGCCACATTTAGGAGGACTGCTGGTTCAGATCTCTTCCGCGATAAGATGTTTTCCCTGCTTTTAAGTGAATACCAAGTTTTTACCTACTAGTATGTCAATGAAGATTAGATCCTGTACGAATGTTTCCCCTCGGGTAGTACGTGTGTTAGACTTTCACATAAAATTATCACTATCTTTTACAAGTATATATTAGATACTGGTGTTTTTTCCGCAAGATATATTGCCTTAAAAATTATTCAAGATGACATTCTGCATAGGGTAGGTTTTATTTATATCATAACTTGACCCGTCACTGCACCCTATCTATAACCGCAGCCGATCCGGGTAGACAGTTTAAAAGTTACACGACATTAATTTATAAAGCGTACAATAATTTCATATTTGAATCAATGAATTGACAATAAACATTGACGGAAACAGCTGTATATGTTCGGAAACGCCAGACTTCTTTTAAAACTCATTCTTTGATCACTTGCCTGCCTACTGTATTTTTATAAGGATTGTGTGAGATACACGGATACTTTCCTGGCCTGTGAAACTTAACTCAAGTTTCACACAGTAATACAAACACCGTGAAATTCTGACATGTTGACAGCCCAGGAACTGTATGAGGTTAAAACGATCAGTGAACACATTTATAGTAAAGGCGCACATGCTGAATCCGGTATCAAATGATCCCACACAGAAATGTCCCCAACTCCTAGTCTTGGCGGAAGTGAAACATTCTTTCTTATTGAGTAAAATAACTTATTTTAGACATATAAGGACATTAAACACCAACCGCCACTAAAATTTAAACTAAATAACTCTGTCAATCGAAAGTCTCTCCCGGTAATACGTTGAACAATCACTTAAAAAATTTCACAGGATTTTTATCAGAAAATTCATTTTCAAAATTCGGCCATAAACATACCAATCATGATGTTTTTAAATATTTCATTCGCACGTGGAACTTTCTTTTTTGGTCCCAATTTGAATAAATTTACGTGTTCTTTTAAAACTGATAAGATAATAACATCGCGTGCACAAGTCCAACATATGTGTTTTTAATCTACCAATGAAATATTAACGACTTTTTACTTGTCGGTGTTTGTACGATTCAATCAGTAATTATTAATTCATTAAATGAATACTTAATTAGTTTTGAACGGGTATTTAAAAACAAGTGCCGTATTCTACTTCTTTGAATAAATAATCGTGATTAATACTGCTTTTATATAGATCGCTAAATTACTTATTTAAATAATGAATACAAAACAATCATGAAATAATGTTTAATTGTAACGTTTACACATTACTCTAACATTTGACAACCTTCCTTAGGGTTAATAGTAATAATTGTAATAATAGGAAATCACCAAGTTTAAGTTTCAACTTTCTTTGAATTCATTAATTATATTGATAAACAATTCTATGTGATATATTTCTTTAAGTCTCATAAATACATATGCTTGTTGAGATTACTTTTTACATAAATATCTACATAAGAGATAAATGTCATTTTAATATGCCATTGTTGAACTAAGTAACTTCTTAGCTAGATCCATACCTATACAATATTTAAGTATATATATATTACGCCAACAATTAATTTTCACGGCATTGCCATCAAGTCAAGTAATAAATTGAGAAGAAGTAAGGCATGAATGCTACAGGAAACAATAATTACATAAATATCCAGATGTCTACCAATTAAAGGAATTTATCAAAAAACAGTTCACGGGTGTTGATGGATATATAACCTATTTATCAATTTACTATTCTCAATAATTCAGAGAAAATAACTAAATACAAATTAAAAAAAAACAACAATCGAGTATATATGGGAAACTTAAACATTTGTTTCGATATTAGATGCTGCTTTATATTTTAGTAAAACCTCAGTAATATAATTGTTTTGCCCTGTTTTATACATTATATTTGTAGTTTGTTTTGTTTGTAGTGTTTATTTCACTTGTACATAATTTAATCTCAAGATTTTCCGGGATGTCGTCCACAGCTGAGCGATTCCCATGTTCACCGTTGTCCCTCCGTGGCCTCTACCCCACTTTGTACCCTGACTGTTGTGTGTACCTATATCTAATCATATCTTTTTTCTTTTCTCTTGTCAGATTTTTACGGCGATATGGTGTCATTGTACATTACAGATAAGTCACAAATGGAGGAACTCAGAATAAATGGCAAAGGAAAGAAAATGAGAAAGCCAAGGACCATATACTCTAGCCTTCAGCTACAGCAGCTGAACAGGCGATTCCAGCGGACACAGTACCTAGCTCTTCCCGAGAGGGCAGAACTGGCCGCCTCTTTAGGTTTAACCCAGACACAGGTAGGCACCACTTATTATCAACTTAATAAACTTTACTAACATTCGAGTTGAAATAATAATGGAACATTTTCCATTAACAATATTTTCACTGTCTATCCACCCATCGACCTAGCATGAGCATTTTCCTTCATTTTTATTAATTAATGTTTTTCATTATTTCATTTAATATTTTTATTTGATTTTTGACAGTTTAGGACTAAGATATTCTCTCCATTCATTAAAACATTATTTATTCAGTTGATATTCATCTTGTATATAATTTACCGATAGATACTGAATTTTTAAACAATTAAGTAATTTCATTTGTATTAAATGATTAAAAATTATACATAAAATTCGTTAAATACATGTTAATTAATAATACAGATTATATTGGTCTACTGTATAATTTCCCATCAGGTAATGCTCATAATGTGTATCTATAATCTTTTCAAAAATTGTTCAAATATTCTTTTCAAAATGTTGGCTAAAAGAAAATCTTTTGATGCACAATTCTTTGAATTTAAAGAATAGAAATATTTCCGCAATGTACACAAAGCTCACTTAAGGTTTTGAATAAAAGAATAGCCTTTTGAAAGGATTTTCTTCTCAATATTGTGTATAGTGTACAATTCAACTCAAGGAATATTCTCCGCAGAGAATTTTGTAGAGTTTTAACTTTTTATAACAGCGATATTTAAGATATAAAATTGTAATCTATGCATGTAAAGGTCTATGAATACATTCATAAAAACCAACAATTGGAAAATAACAGAAACAATTGACAAAAAATTCGCATTACTCATACACTTAATTATATTCACCAACTAAATTGATGTTCGCTTTGATAAAACGTTCCCATACACATAACAATCTGTTTATCTTACCTATTCAATACAATTACAAAATCTCGGAGACAGCATGAGAACACAACGTGCGAAACGCAACAAAATTGATCGTACCACAGAAAATCCCTCAGGGCACATTCCGTATTTTAAATTAACTTATGAAATGGAGAAATCCCATTGGTTCCTTTACTGCCGTTATCCAAATTGGGAACATTTCATTATGTAAACCACATTTTTTGAAGAAAGCTCAGGTAGTCAGGTTGAAATAAATTCCAAAAATGAATATTCTATCCAGCTTTCACACAATATTCCAATGTGTTTTTTCACCAAACTTTTGTGATGTATTTTTCACATATGTACTTTAATCCTTAAGATTTTAGAATAAATAATTACGTAGACAGAATACAAATTCCTCAGTGCTTAGAATATCAAACATCCAAGAGGCATGCACAGGTAGGCGATAAGGGTGCTTTAGGAATGTAGACCGCGCGGAAGGGCGCGTGTAGTACCCAGACCGTGCACTGGTCCCGATGCAGGTTTGGACTAGGCCCCAACTCTTTATATCTTAGACTAAAATTGGCCAATTTACCTCAGAACGCTTATTTTCAACAGGCAGCCGATACTTAGCATTTTCGATTACACCAAAACTATTACTTTTGTCAACAGCAAAATTTTGCTTGATTATATGCAATTTTCTACAATGCCAAGGCTTAAAATTTCGTAATAGACCCTGATTACTTGTTTTAACATTTCATAGTTAATTTATTTGACAAGAGACCAGGCTACGGGACCTAAAAGAGGGGGTATTTACCGTGGAATCGAGACAAATAACGGTTTATCCTACAATACACGCATTGATTTTTGCAGAAAATTGGGAGGTTTTTAGTAATGATAGGGAATTTGGGCAAATTAAGTGTTATTTTCATTCATTTTATCGAATATCGGTTTTTCAGATGTGATTTCATAGAATCAATGGAAGCGGAAGCTGGTGCATAGTTGTATAACGGCTACCAGTGTTTATCGATTGTAATACCTCGTGTGTTATTGATTAGGAAATTAGAAATAATTCGCCATTTTTGTAGAATTATCTTCGCAGTTATATCACTCTGTCATACATTACGTGGTCCACATAACACGTGATTACCGTCAGGCGCCAGTCCTCGATCCGGAGGTCGGCTTTAACATTATAGCATACCGTATCCTAGTGATGGAGAGGCAACAGTAGGATTTTGACGTACCAATCTCTTCTTCTCTGATTCGTTTTAGAACAAATTTCGTGGTACAAGACGTTAGGGCGGGATTGCATGACGGGTTTCCTAACCTTCTATATAGTTTTCCTCTCATAAATGACAATCCTTTGTATAAGCACAATCTTCAAAAGTTTTCTTTCCTAACTATTCAGAACTTTGTGAAATGATGGCATTTTGAAGTTCATAAACCAACCAGCATGTATTGATTCTAAATTTCTAAGTTTTCTGTGACGCTTTTTCCCAAAAACTTCCCCCCTGTATTTCAGTATTTGAAAACGCGATAAATAGCAGATAGCTTTAGAACTCTTCAACTTTATACGCCCCTTTACATATACCCTGGGTCACCTTAAAGTCTTTTCTATTTGTAACAATAAAATATGTTTCTGAATTCTTTTGTCCATCTATTGACATCGACATTATACTGACCGTACAGAATGTTCTGTTGGACTCCGGACAATTCGACCGGGTCAATGGGACTCTAACCTTAGATTTGGAATACGATAAACGTGTGGAACACAAGTATCAGTTAATCAGAGCCTGCAGCCATACATGGTCAAACATCTCGTTATCTTGTTCAGGGTGTTAGGGACACGTTGAGAGTGACCAATACTGGTTCGACACTGGCCATGTATCGTCGGGTATGCTTTTTGTAACGATAAATTAATTATACAAGTTTGGTTATCTGGTTTTCGTTCTGCCACCTGTCTATTGAGGCACGGAAACAGTTAGCCGTAGGTGAGGTAGTCCTTCTGATTGAGATATTACACAGGTAGAACCTTCAGGTAAAATAGATAGTATATCTTGTAATTCGGCTTTGAAACATAACGCAAACATTATGCTAAGGTGTTAGTGTATAGGATAAACGGTTAGATGTGAAAACATTCCCCAGTTCCCAAGAATATATATTCTCACTTTGAGGTGGGCAATTAGTTTAGCGCTTCTTGATTGAGATTGTTTTCACAACCGAAGATTCCATCTGATTTTGTCTTCATCCGAACACTGATATCATGTACATGTACTGCGGTTTATTGTTGTCAGTTTTTTTTCCAGATTTTAATGTATACACAAATTGTAGCAAAACATTAAAATTCATAGCCAAACCACCAGCGTTTTACCCGTGTACACGAATACCACGTGAATACCGGGCACCTACACACTCTCAGTTATAGATGAAAACAATGAAATAGTTTTCTGATCTTCTCTGTCAGTCGGTGAATTTATATTGTCGCCGTGTTTACGGCTCTAGTTAACACGCATGCTGACCTCTCTGTAGCGAGATATGAGAGATGTTATCTCGTGTACCCCTTACAAAGCCCTAAAGGGCTCGATGGTCCTGGTGTCTACCCGTGTCAGAGACGAGAAGTCCCTTCTCGTGAAACTCGAGCCCTTACACCCGTTATAGGAACCAGGGAAGGCTACACCGATCCCATATTACATTTCATTTTGATAAATTTCATATTTTCCTGCAGAAGGAAAATTTTACTGGCAGCTGGGAGCCAAGGACATGTGGTGTCATGGTGTGAAGTATATCGGGATAGTTTATAGAGGTGTGGGAGGGACGGGCGGACAGCAGGTTTGGTGGTCTGTTAGGAAAGATACTAAATTCAAGCCTAGAATATTTCATAAACACCGACAGAAAACAGAGAACGTCCTACATGTCAATACAGCAACACACACATACATACATATAAAAACATAGAATGCATAAATCTTCCTTGATAGCAGTGAAGGTGAACGATATGGCCCGATAACGCAATCTTCTAGAAGTAGGATCACGGATACAGTCCGCGGAGAAGCGCTACTAATGCATTTCAGCTATTTACATATTCTAAATTTAGTTATGAAATCTGACGAGTTTTAGACATCGTACTCAATGAACACATTGAACGATTGTAAACTTCAGATTTATCAGTTTATTTATTCAAATTTCTTGCACAGGTAACATAAATCACAAACTTAACTAAGTCAGAGGCGAATACACTTGTCATACACCCCGCAAAACATACAATCTGCGTGCATACAAAACATTTAAAATTATTCGTATAGATACATCTAATAACTACTGTATGACAATGTGTATCCTATTTAATATTCCGTAGCTCTATTGAGTTTGTCGTCCAATTTAAACACTACTCCCAATTTATTTCAATTAAGATTTATATGATGCATTTCCTTGTGTGTGATCAAAATTATACAGCAAGATCTTATCAAGTACTTTTAAATATTTAATATTTTACAATCTATTTATTTTACAATAAAATAAGTGTACATAACTTTCAGTGGAGCCGAATATCGTAAATGTATCAGAACCGTTAGTCACGAGAAATTAGATCTTACTGTTAATTCACCTACACGCGCGATAAAATTGTCAGAATTTGTAAAATACTAGAATTCTCTAACTCTAATACAACCTCGTATTTTAATTGAACAGAACTGCAGTGAGGTTTATGTTATACATTTCCTTTTCCAACATAATGCCTTTTTTTTTAGAAATAAGTTAAAAGAACAAAAATGCTATTACAAGTTTGTATTAATTTGCGCGCTAGAATTTAATTTAATTTGCGCGCAAGAAGTTAAAAGTATGTCGACATGCTTGAAAGCGGTCAAGTATCTGTGAAAAAAATATCAAAAAATAATTACGCTTTCTTTGAAGTATAAGTTGTTTGGTTGATGACGCCTGTTGGTCCACTAGCGGACAATGGAATGATTGAACGTGACGCTAATTGCTTTGTTTGTTTAACAGATTATCGCCTTAACTCTATTAAGTGCACACATCAAACAAATTACCAGTGTTATAATAGGTGTTGCTTACTTTCTGATCTTAGATATTGCTACTGTTCTTTTAACATTTTTTTCACTCATTTTTCGTTTCATATTTGATTATTATCATATTGATAATTTATGGAAAGCAGACATCATAACTCATTGCACATATTATATTATATGTTTTTAATTAACTTTTAAACGTTTCAACTTTAAACATAAGTGGTTTATTAATATTTCTACAGATAGGGCTGCTAATTAAATATTAAATAATAGTCTGTTTAAACACATTTACTGGTTTTCTCTCGCCTTTTTGTTTACAAGTTTATTTGTTCTCTTTTTACCACAAAAGTTGTGACCACTGATAATATCAATTTAATGCATTGTTAATTGATAATGTGTTTTGTGTAAATAATTAATTTAGCAGTGTTAGTGGGAACACAACGAACACTTAATCATATAATTGATACGAGCGTCACGGGACTTCTCAACGTCAATCAGACGCTCAAGGGACATCTCTAGGGGCTAAATTAATATCCAAATGGCTACACTCTTCACGCGGATAACAATGTAATATTTTATCTGCCAAAACATCCATCACCTCATTTATCAATGAAAACACGAGAGTGTAAGCTTAATACCACACAAGCTGTAGTCTCAGGATTTCGTAGGTTCAGTTCATATACGTGAAAGAAATGTTTACTTCACATTCGTCTTGGAAATCTTGAAATAATATCCATCTTAATATTTGTGTAATGTTATAACTTCATTTGAAGTCATTTTCAAATGTGATGTTTTCGTTTCTTTCTCTGTATATTGCTCTATTTCTTACGAGTTTAAACACTATTGAAGGACTGGCCACAATGTGCTGTATGGGGTTTTCCACTGTTTCGTTGTATTACATAATATTCTTTCTAACTTCACTTCTAAAATGAAAACATTCTAAAGCAAATAATAGTTTTGAGTAAATAAATCAGTCATTTTCCTATTGACATAGTTCCAGCGTAGAAACTGCTAAATTCCCAGAGATGAAGTGCCCGGAGGTTGGGTCTTGTCCGGTGTAACTCTACCTGGCGGCTAACGTTTCCCATTTACAATCTCCGTACAGAAATTAGTTTTTATTATTAAGCTTTTGTATAAGATGGTTACTATCTACAACAATAGAGAGGGTCTAGCATTACACAGGACTCTAGCTTGTGAATATAGCTACGGTGGGTGTCGAGTTGTACACTCCCGTCGTCTCTCACACCCCAACTACAAACACACCATAGGAATTAACATACAATGTCGACACACAAAAACACACTGCCAGATTTAACCTTATTTACATATCGCGTCTAACAAAATTCACATGGTGACCCAGATAGTTCAATCAAATATTTACTAATTATACAATAATATCTGTAAAGCAGTCACTCATAAGACAAAACTACACATTCAAATTGTTATACAAAGGAATTATGATATTTTTTTCTTTATATAGTTATTATCATTTACTAACAAGGTTAGATATTGTGCGAGATAAGATTATATCAGTATAAAAATGAATGAAACTAAACATCGGAATTAAATGACTCCTGTAATAGAATCAAATGACTTTTATTATAAATTAGTCAAGTAAGTTAATTACACAAGAAACGTGTAAATTACGAACAGAATAGCAATCAATGCAGTTGCCTTTTCGAGAAGCTTATTATGTTTTTGCCGTGGACTTTTTCTGGTATTATATTGGATATGTATGATACCCCAACGAATCTAAAATGTGGCCCACGCTACCAGAAGTGATGTCTATGTACAGATATAATCGACACTGTTACAGGGTTGTGTCCTAGAATAAAACGCTTTCCATCAACGTCTAAAAACGCACACCTGCAACATCTTTCTAAAAATCAAGATAATGTAGAATTTTACACTTTTTCATTTTCTTCTTCAACCTTCTCAAATATCTCCTAGATTTCTTTACATTTCGGCAGCTCGCATTAAAACATTTTAACAACTCTGATGCAATCAGCGTTACTTTCAATATATGAACCTGAACACCCGGATTTTACTTTCCTAAACATTAAGTGATATTAAACGCACGTGATGATGCTCGTCACACACTTCTCTTATTGCACGGAGATGAAATGAAAAAGTTATTGAGGAATATGAAAATGTTGGGTTGTACGACCCCCCTAACCTTGGGGTACTATCTGACAGATCTGTTGATTGTATCAGACAAATTAGATGAACTATCTTTCACTTGTTAAAGTACTCAGTGATAACGAGGCAACCGGGTACAGTACAGAAACCGGCTCGCTTCATTACCATATATTCGTCTGACAGTGACGGCGATGTTTAACAAATTCTTTGTGTACAATGCTATGATAAAGACCTGCATTCTTTGTTATGGAAAGCCATTTTTTGTTAAAGGAATGTTCCAAATATATGACGAAATACATAAAGTATCTTCCCAGAATTTGAATTCTGTATTTGATTTAAATAAACAATTTGTAAAACAATCTATAAAGTGCATTACATTGACACGGTGAACGTTTGTGCTGTAAAGCTAAGCTTTTTCTCTCCATTTGGTCATATTTCACGTTAATAGATTTCAAATCAATTCCCCCGATGACTATAAACGACAGCCATGTTGACTTGGTGTAACGTTTACACGCTTAAACGTATTTACAATTAAATGATCAGTTATTCTCTGGCACGAGTGTTTTAATTGTTTAGCTATCTGTTCATCAACTGTGTGTGGACACCTAGTGTTAACATGATCCGTCGTATCGGCCGATAGATACACAACATTATCAGGACCATTGGTTTCATTACCAAATCACTGTAGAGGATTAAGAGCTTTCCTTGTAGAGGTATTGTTCAACGGAGGAACATCGTTACAAGCGTACCCGGTGTATATATCTCTTACAGCTATCACCTTTTAGTTTATTTTGGGGCAAAGCTAGACGATGTAAAATGGGACGTTCCTACTCCGCGAACTGTGGCGCCGGTCTGGCGGGCTTCGATGTCTTAGCAGTGGCGGCTTGTTAAAAATGAACAGTTCATGACTTTACTCTCATGTAAACCTTCACAACGTGTACTAGTGTCACAGTTTACAGTGACAATGACTACCACATAGTCACTATACACTTCAAGGAGTAGGGTACTATCAACAACACCCAAACTTCCTGTTTTTATAGTTTCTCTTCCCTTGTGAAAATGTATTCTGCTCATTTGATGGTATCCATATACTTTACAATGTTCATTCATTGTGAAATGGAACAAATGGATTCCCCAAGGGCGCCTCTCTTGCTCTGACGTCGGGGCGGAGTCGTTGTCATTGAGTTTTGAGGCAGGAAGCCGTTCGGTCCCTCCCTCCTCCATAGATGTCGCCTTCGTTCGCCTGGAGCCCACGCAGAGTCCTAGCGCCACGTGACGAACCTAAAATAATATCGTCTGCTCCGTCCCGTTAGCGCTGATGAACATTGTAACGTGTAATTGTAGCCCTTCCTTTGTGACTGGGCAAAGTCCATTGTCTACAATGTAACGACTTCTCCAGTTGAAAACCACACACAACCCCCCAGACAACATGGCCAACCCTCCACCATCATCCTCTCTCGAATCTGCTTGGTATCCTCTTCATAGACGCCTTATTTCTTGAATATTTACTGCATAAGAAACTTCAACCAATCTACCATATCATGTTGGATTATGTTCCACACAAGAAATCCATTTGTCTGGTTTACATGAAGACTGCTTAGCTGTCATAGATTTTCTTGAATATGTCACATCTATTCGAATGGTTGCGAATTAAAGACGTTTCATGCTTGCCAAATATCATGGTAAAACACTGCTACGCTATCCTCAATCATATGATTGGCAATCGAATCGCTTCAGTTTGATAAACAAAACTCAGCTTGTAGCAGAAATATCAGAACACTACTCCTCATGAACCTGCAGGATTTAACCACCTTCAATGTCGGCTACTCTTTACAACAACCGTTCTTATACAGATACAGACTGGCCCGGTTAGTGCTGAATGTATTGAAATGCTCCTCAAATTGTTTCTTATTACCAGCTAAAGTCTAGAATTAAGTGTATCAGTTTCACACATAAAAAGAGCAAGTGGGGTTCTCCATTGCTAATTGGATGCCTAGCGAATCAAATTGAAAAATTGCCGAAACCAGCGTAAAATGACCTTCTTCGACAGATGAGATTAATACAACCACATATTAAAATGTGTGTTGGTATTGACATGACGATTAGGCAAGCCTTGCTAAAGGACACTTATCACGGGTAGGTTTGAATGGGGCTAACTACCGTTTTATCGGGGTAGTCAGTGATCGGCTACCATCTCCTCATTTTAATATTTCATTAATAAGTGTGTTTACTACGCACTAGTACGTGCATCGCCGGGATAAGATTGGCTACATAATTATATATGTTTGTCGAGAGAAACACATTTTCCATAGACGTCTGACAATTCAAACACAATGTAGGATGGCCACTTTGTTGAAGTGTCGGATCTGTATGGCTAATATAGGGGTAATATAGAAATCTCTACACAACCACTTCACGCCTTTAACGTATAACACGTAGACTTGTCATGACGTCACACTTGTAAACACTGCCGATATAGATTATAGGTGAAAATAAGTAAACAGCAGAAAATCATGTTTCATTAAAGGAACAAATAGATGTATCAAATCTAAAGTCTCATCAAAATCATTCTCAATATTACACTGAATGAAATACCGAAGTAAAAGTATGACGTCATGTTTGTGTCGCTGTCGATACCGAAAATAGGTAGATTCAGCCATCTGGTTGTGTAAAACGCTTTGTTGTGGTGATATATATTGTGTTCCTTGTGAGTCGGGTACAGATACATTACACCTTACCTAGAATACACCTCAGTCTGTTCAGTGTGAAATACGTTTTAGATAGGTGTAAATGAGCAGGGACCCATGACAACAGAGTTACGAACTGGGTATACCTATGTGGTATATGATGATAGTTCTCAGGGAAAATATCTATAACCTGCAGCTAAGGTGCTTACTATTATAGAAACAGCTTCACTAACAGAAATGTGTTATTATAGTCTTATATATCAATATATTATCCTACGAAGATCATAATGCAATAATAAACAGATGTCAAATACATAAAATCAAGCAATTAAACAATTAATAATTGTAATTTTTGCTTCAACATTAAGCTACTCAAACTTTAAAATTGAAACAAAATTTTCCTAACAAGACATACACAATGATTCTACATGCTCTGCCTACACAGCTACATACTGCCTCGGGCTACCGATGGCCACATACTTCACTGCACTTGGGCGAACGCGATTGTTGCTCTGATAGATTTGTCAGCTCTGAACTTTGAGGAAAGTTCTATAAAACGTGTGATCACTGTCGCAGAGGACTGCCTTCACTTTGCTGATAAAATCTAATGACGGTCTGTGGCCTCCTCGTTACCCCTTTCTCAACCAACCGCTTTCTTCTTCCCTAAAAGCAAAAGTCACTGTGGTGAAATAGGCGTAAACGAAACTGATTGGCAATAGGTTTCGTCATTATTTTTCCTTGTGTGGCCGTAGTATTATATTATTCACTTCGTTTGGGTGTAGCATGTTGCAGATATTTTTTCTTAAACACCAAAGTACGGACATGAAAGTATTCTGTTAATAGCTAATACGAAATAGTTGGATATCATTTTGAATACAGCGCATTTTAAAAGCGATCCATGTATTACCTACCGTGAACTGTCACAATAAAATGTTATACATAGATAACTTGTTTCACGAACAAGTGTTTTAATAATTAAGATAGGTATAATAAATCCAATACTTTGACCTTCTTTGATACTATTTATATACACACGGAGATAGTGACACATTAACAATGCCTATCTGACGAAGGAAGCAGGATAAAGCTTGCATTCACATTTCCTACCCATTCACGGCAAAAAAACTGACTTTTTAAAACAGTTATTTATTATTCCTTTTTCTTATTGTTTTTATCAAAAGAAACCTACAATATTCAATTACATTTCTTCTCCTCAGATTTTTAAATTTGAAATGTACAACCTCAGCTTTGAGTAGCCAGATAGTCCTACACTGTGTTCTATCTGTGTCAAGTCTTGGTGGTCACGCCCACTCTCTCACCAGTCACCACAAGCATGGGCAATTCTATGGCGTTTACTCAATACTTCGTAATAGAGGGTTTATACCCGTGCTTAGGAAATGTACTCAAGCCGAGCCTCATTCAAACAGCACAAAGACCTTTAAATTCAATTGCCTATTACAGAGCCTGTAAAGGTGAAATATGTCAGCCTGTATACCATTCCTTCTCTGATGGTCTTTTTGTTAAAACATTGAGAATGATAGTCACTTTGTGTTAGTTGTAAGGACGAATTATAGGACTAGTTAAGATATGTAGTGGATATTAGAATTTAGTCTGTTTAATAAATCAGATTTCATACGCAAAGTGACAAGTTATCCAGTCCAATAAAGAATGAAATGATTCTGCATGCCACACAGAATACAATACTATACAGAGCTATATAACATAATAATCTTTTATTTTATATGTTAATATATCCGTAACTACCAAATGCTGTCATTATATTGAGGACAATCTTAGTATGGTTTGGAAAGAAAATTAAAAGTCTGGATGAGAGAGTTGGACAGACAAACAACTGTACCCTGTTCTCCATCTCTCAATTTTACTGTTCAATAGACCGACAGACAGCTGCTATCTGTTTCCTATTTCTGATGACTTCTTTTTCTAACCTTTGCGCGTTCACGATAAGTAATATACACGAACCAAACCTCTTCAGACAAGAACCTAAGCATTACCGGCGAAAACAAATCTGTCTGCCTATATCGATTCTCACAAACAGCCTGACTGTATATGCATTTATACTAAGGTTTCTCTGGGCCATTTCAAACATGAATTTCAGCATTGTTTAATGTTTTTCATTTTTTCATATGTTGTAGGTGAAAATCTGGTTCCAGAACAGGCGTTCCAAGTACAAGAAGGTGATGAAGTCTCCTGTAAATCCCGGCCAGGTCAACCCAACTTCCGGTCAGCCTCAAGGTCAGGCGCCAGTGACAACTTCGCCAACAACACACCCTCCTCAACAATCTTCACCTCCCGCGCCTCGACATCCTCCACAGACACCAACACCTCACGCGCACCCCGCGTCTCAACAAAATGGACAATCACACAATGGACAACAATCCTCAGTTATGTTATCACCTCCATCGTCCTCTGTCAGTCCACAACCTACATGGACAGAAATGGATGCAGTCAACAATCAAACCTCCACGAACTCTTATATGGCGATGTCTTCAATGTCCGCCATGTCTACGGGTATGCCAGCCGGAGCCATGTCTCATTACCACTCCTGGTACGCACAGCCTCCCATGAATCAACAGTCGTGTCTCACATAACGTGCTTCAAATTACTCATAGTTCTATATATGTCACTTCCGGTATTGGTTTACAAATGACCAGCCAAATCAGCGAGAGCTAGCCAACTGAAAAGGCGCAAATGTTAGCGTGATCATATGACTTTGTGACCTGGGCATCATATGTCTCATTTCCTTCAGAAGTTTGTCAAGGCGTGCGCTTTGGAACTGTTCAAACTTCGCCTGAAGGTCACGGGTCAATTATTTAAGCATGTTGCCAAACACCTGGATGTGTCTTAAAATCACGTGAAACTCCCATGCAAACTACGCATGCCCCGAACTCTCTAAACCGCCTCAGGACCAATTGATTCAGTGGTATATTTGTGTAATATATGTGAATGAATTTGTGCGCATGCGCGGTCAGCCACTGACAAACTTTTGCCATGTGTAAATATAAATATAATTTATGTTTTAAGTTAATGTTTAAAAGTAACTATTGTTTTGATGTGAGTTATGAAAATGCTCAAAATAGATGGCATATGGTTATATAATGAACAAAGCATTTTACTATTGTTTATATCTACATGCAATAACGGAAACAGACAGACGAAATAAGTAAATAATTTCAATAAGAAAATAATGTGATAATATTGTAAGCGTACAGCAGTGTTCTGTATTTCACTTAGTGGTACCGTGTTTGGTGTATATTTGGTACACATGACAAATCATTGTTCGTGAGTATGTTTCGTCTGCCTGTAACCAATATGATTTATTTATAATTTGAACAAACTTGATTTTTATTAGTCCCATTAAATGTTCATATGTTCAAACACAAACATCCTGTGCTTTCATGTGTTTTTTTCTTCGCTACACTATACATCAATGAAGAATATATATTTCGCCATATGTACATCTAAGTAATGAAATTGTATGTATGTGAAGGCTGAGTAATCACAGGGGGACCATCACTTTGATTTTTTGAATCATCTTTGATATTGATATATTGACGTCACTAAATCGGGTACAACCGCAGGGATTCAGGCATCCAAACTTGTTTGATCGCAAAACTTTCTAACCGGATGAGCTACTGGTTAACATACACACGTGACATAGTACATACTTAATATGTTATAAAGTATGCAACAAATCTATGACGAATATCGCTGTAGAGACAGGACACGACAGAATAAAGGGTGCATTCTAACGACACGACAAAATAAAGGGTGCGCTCTAACGACACGACAGAATAAAGGTTCACTCTAACGACACGACAAAATAAAGGGTCCACTCTACGACACGACAGAATAAAGGGTCCACTCTAACGACACGACAAAATAAAGGGTCCACTCTAACGACACGACAAAATAAAGGGTCCACTCTAACGACACGACAAAATAAAGGGTCCACTCTAACGACACGACAAAATAAAGGGTCCACTCTAACGACACGACAAAATAAAGGGCCCACTCTAACGACACGACAAAATAAAGGGTCCACTGTACAGACATGAAACGACAGTATAACCGAAAAACAGCAAAATAACATAATGCAAATATGTACTAATGTCCATTTTTTGTGAAGCTTCTGAAAACGAAAGTGAAAGAACATTGCTAAGAGTCGCACAAATATAAAACTATCTGGTAAAAATGGACCAGAAAAAAACCAGAAGGAAACAGACAACGTCAAAGATATCCACATAACATTTAGCTCGTAACATATGGAGTTAAACAAAATCACATATCATTATTGCCAGGACGTTTTGATGGAAGACCATTGATGGTCTTCGGAGTATGCGTATAAACATTAACATTTTAGCAAGTCAAATTAAACTAAAACAATAAGAAAAAAGTAGTTTTCTTCGTCGTGTTCAGTGTCATTGCTTGCACAAAAATATTTTCATTTTTAGTTTTATTTCAATCTTTTTTCGGAAGATTGTGAGAGAGACAAGCAGATACATTTAGAGATGAATTTGATTATGTAATGTACGTGCAGAGTAATGAATATAAACCGCATAATATGGCTGTCCTTATTAAACACTTCAGCAATGGAAAATGCCAAACGGTATACACTTACATGGTGTATATACCAGAAATACACATTTGTATAATAAGAATTGTATTGAGACAAAACAGACATGTTTCTGTACAATAATCTATATTGAATATTCTCACACCGGCCACTTTTTTGTACAACAATCTATACCGGTACTCTCACAAAGATCACGTTTTGGTACAACAATCCATATTGGGTACTCTCACAAAGATCACGTTTTGGTACAACAATCCATATTGGGTACTCTCACAAATGCCACTTTTAGATACAACAATTCATTGTGATACTCTCACAAAGGTCAAATATAACAATCTATACTGGTACTCTTGCAAATGTCACGTTTTGATGCAGCATCCTATACTTGTTACTCTCAAAAAGGTCACGTGATGGTACAATGATCTATACTGGTTCTTCTCTTATGGGTCATTGTTTGATATAACATTCCATAGCGGTTAATCTCATTGTTTGATATAACAATTATAACGGTTATCATTGATTGATAAAACATTCTATAGCGGTTACTCTCTTTGTGTGGTATAACAAATATAGCGATTATTCTCATTGTTTGATATAACAATTATAACGGTTATCATTGTTTGATATAACATTCTATAGCGGTTACTCTCTTTGTGTGGTATAACAAATATAGCGATTATTCTCATTGTTTGATATAACATTCTTTAGCGGTTACTCACATTGTTTGATAAAAGATTCTATAGCGGTTACTCACATTGTTTAATATAACATTCTATAGCTGTTATTCTCATTGTTTGATATGATATTCTACAGTGATTATTCTCATTGTTTGGTATTATATTTTATAGCGGTTACTCTCATTGTTTGGTATAACATTCTACATAAATATACAAATAAATAAACATACAAATAAATAAATAAATAAATAAATAAATAAATAAATGCCGTAAGTTCGTTGATGTATATATGCTTTGCTAATATTTCAGCAATTAAATAAAACGAAACTATTAAAGCTACAGAATATATGATGTAGCACTCAAAAGAAACAACGCTCATTTTCTTGATTGTTCTACTGTAGAGAAATCACACAATCTACTTAGTGTACTGCCAGACGAAATGTTAAAAAGTAGCTACATGTACTTACAATTTCTGCATAGATTTAATTGAAGTAGCAACTATTATCTTAATAAATTGAAAATTCTAAAATCCAGAATATAATCTTAAGTTTTCTTTAAACATACGTGTCAGAATGCTTACAATATTTTTAGTTAGGACACATATAAATGTTCTATGGAAAAACAAAAATATCCCCAGTCTATCTTTATGGTGATTTACTGTTAATTGGTCACGGTATCATAAAACAAGGAGATAAATAGAAAGTATATAATACGTGTTTATTCAAATTAAAATATATCCTAAACCTTAGAATTATCAACACACTGATTCACTGGGTTTTAACATTTAAGTAACGTATCACTTATATTCAAAACGGCTTGCTCACAGAGTGCTCCGTGTACAAATAGAACCCGTCAATTACGTAACACCAAACCACTATTCCAGAGGATCATTTACATATTCCCAAGATATAGAAAACGTCTCAGGCCGACAGAGCACTTATATCCCGCCACTGGACTAGAATCGCTAATGCGGGAAATATGGGTCGAGTTCTTAAGGTTGTAGCATGCCAAACAATACAGTAGTACGGTATTATACAGATAACAATATCAGGATAACATTATATATTCCAAATGAGTATTGGTTAATAGAAAGAGGATATATAGAGAAAACAATAGCGAAATGTAATTACAAGTTCTTAAACAAGGGGGAAATAAGGGAAACTATGAATAAAGGAAAATGTATCAAGCCAAATAAATAAATATTAACAAAACAAAAACAAAACAAAAAAACACATAAAGAGTATAAGTTTGGGTGATCCATCATCTGCACCCACAATATAAACGTAGTGTCAGTCCTTCAAAGAGAGAAGCGTGTCAGTAACAAAGAGTTCACAAGGCACAATAATTAGAAAGCAATAACTTGTTAGTACATCATACCCACATTTACTAATTTCAATATTTAACTGAATATTCTACCACTGGAGGGCCTGTCAACGTTAGCCATTTTCGTCGTCTGCGCCAATCACAACAGTAACAGTGACATCCCAATCTCGAACTAAATTTGACAGTCCTTGGATAAACGGGATGTTGCGATCATCACCTATTCGGACCACATTTATCTTATTCTCCCTGTTAGCAGGTTTCTCTATTCAAACATACACTTTTGTTAATATTTCCCCTTGTTTTATCGGTTATGAATTGGAATTATGGTTTCGTTATAATGTCAACATTCAGTTTTGGCACTACTTTATCTGACTTTCAGTTTGTACTGAAAGGTGCTGTTATCTTATGGTACAATCCTTAAAGTTATCCAATCTATTTCATTGTGAGAAAAGGAAACAGAGCATTTCCTAAATTCCTTTTCTCACACATTAGAAAATAGCCACGGATTATTTTCCAAGTAACAGGCTAGCTTGACAACCCTATTACTCAGAAAAATTACAGTAAGCCTGATTTCAAGAAGGACATGGCAAGGTGTTCAATACTTCTATCCTGAACTCTTCTATATGCAATCTCATTTGGAAAGCAAATTGTCGACTGAGGGAAAATCATCACCATGTAGTTACAGGGAAATTAATGAACAAAGATTTATCAGCAAGGGATACCATCCATCCAATGGAAGCATGCTTAGTACATTTGATTCTCCACGAAGCATTTGCGAGTTATTTTGTGAATATGCATATGTTTATATTTTAGAAGGTTGAAGAATTTAGTATGGGGTATGGTAGCTACACAATGTATTCAGAGCTTATCTGTTGGAAGTTTATGTATATCAAATAAGAGTTGATGTCGGAAATCCAGAATAGTTTATCGCTTGCATATAAAAATAAATAAATATAAAAAAGGTTTTTACGTCTCATATGCTTTAATTGATGCTTTAACATGTCCGATCTAAATTTGTATCCATTTATTCCATTGGCAATATTAGTTATTAATTAATACACTTCCATTAGAAATCATCAAAGTATAATTCTGTGCTATCGATTCGAATTTGTAACGTTCTAGTGTATTTGGGATACGATACATATTTTTCTATTTAACTCCATCAAATTGCTTTAAATCAAGGTGACGTGCTCTATGTGCTTACCCGTACAATGTTACAATCGCCTTTCACTGTAATCATTAGGTCGTTGTTAGGAAAAGTATAATTATATTTTACTATATGAAAGTTATAAAATGAAAAAAATTTGTAACATACAAAATGTATTTTTGTTCTGTGAAAGAGATTTGCGACTGATTCAATAGTACAAGTAACACACAAAATGCAATTATATAATGTTATAATATAATTATTACATTCTAACTGGTTGCATTGGGATTCTTTGGATATGAATTAGATCGAATGAAAGTGCAAACATAGAAATCTTCCAGTGAAATAGAAGTCTGAATAGAGTAAAGTCGATCAATTAAAATACGTATGATAAAATATAATTATCACCGATAATATCTCCATAAGTACCAACTATCGGTTAATTATGGTTTTAGTAAATATAGACTATCAATTAATATCTACGACAATTCGAAAAAAGATATCAGTGTACCACTGTATAGAGCGGGTTTACTCATTAATAGGCATGTACATTATATATTGCTCAATTCATATTCTAAAGTACTTTGTCATTTCTACATTGTAACAGCAGCTCAACCAAACTAATAATGATTTGTTTTCTTCTCCTCCAACTTTAACGCTTTAATTTTCCGTTCTGTGATGTGGATATGTACAAATCTCTGCTTCATTTTATTTAGGAGTGACCATTAATTTAGCTTTGGTGTATTTTTGTTTCTCTCTTATTATTTCATTATGGCTAGCGATTCTGTCGGAATTAATTCACATAACAATATTGACGTTTGTTTAATTAGATAGGAGACTTTTAATATTTTTATTTGTATCATTTCTAGCATCTGAATGTTCTTAAGAATCTACCTGATTTTCATTTTTTTTTTCTCAATTTGTTGAATCCTAATGAATAGGTAACTGACTAATATTTTATAACACTTTCTCCTCAACACTTCGATCACATACGTAATACAATATTATAGGACCATACAGATCAAAGAGGAAGATCCTTTGCCGGAGTGTATTTTATGGTATACTTCGGAATAAAATTCGGAAATGTATGAACCAATATAATTTTTTTTGCGTATAATTCAAGTCATAAAAGGCGTGCTGATGAACATATTTTCATTATTATATCAGGTTGGGCAGTCATTAAACACATGAGGAGTTCTCACTCATCATTATACGTAAGATCATAGTATAATTACTCTAATTAGATCCTAATAAACGCTGTCAACATACGCATTCTTTATTGTAACCTAATTAACACTTAACTACAAGGTGTGTGCTTGTTTGGCACTCTTTACTGCTATACCTCTTCATTTCGACATTAAAACAACAAATTAAACCGGTCATTTCATATCGTTATTATTCGCTTAATTAGGTATCATAGATATTTATATACGTATATGTGATGTTTCCGTAATTTTCGTAGAAATATGATACCCTATCAGAATGAAAATAAATGGTATTTGTTCTAGGGATTGGCTTGGTAGATCATTATGTAGGTACTCCATATTGAACATTTGTCACGTATCTTTGTAAATGTTCGGGATACTTATTGTTGTTTCGCTCATATCAGTTCTTCTATTGTCATTAAAACATTTATTGTACTTTTTCGTTTTAATTCAACATAAACGTATTATTCAAAACAAAATATCTACATAATTACATTGATATTAATGAAGCTCTCTATGTTATCAGTTGGGTAATACATGTAGTTGTCTATTAAGTTATACTTATAAACCCGCTGATGATATCACAGCTGGATGGTAAGACAATAGGGAACGCTGTACTGGAGCACTTTTTCGGTAAAATAATCTTGGAATGCAGACTTGAAAAGCTTAGCAAACGACTTGAATTATATGTCTGTCTATAGCATCTGAAGCGATAGTATATCTCATTAATAACGTCGAATCAAGAGTATCATATAATACGCTGACAGCACGTCACGCTGTCCTGTTAAACCGACACAAGACACAAAGGAACGGTAAAAAACAAGCTTACTTACTGTGCTATTTTGTTTCAATATGAAAGCGTGAAATACAAGATAATCCTCATAATAATCGTCTAGATAGACGGGTAGAACACAACTGTGATTTATTGTTCTAATCCAGGCTATCACTAACTCGCTACCTGTGCGCTAATATTTGCTCAGTATTTCAGGTAGCTGTGTTTGTTTGTCTACACAAAATTTAGGCGTTTAAAAACTCCGAGATGGTAACCCGAGATAAGTATGACATATGAATTTATAACCACCAGGACCATGTAAAAAAAATATATCGTCATGAAGAAAACATGTCGAGGATCTATCTCTTCATCACATTTCCTTAAAGGCAGTAACCGTTTGAGTCTTGAAAGTTTTCCTAACGATGCGTAGATTTTAATTTACATATTAATTTGTATATATGAAGTTGTTCCTTCGAAAAGCCTTATAGGTTACGTGAACTAGAATGGCTATGGGTTTACGAGTTAGAGCCGTGATGATTCAACTGTGAAATTTTACCTGTACAATGCAGGTACATACTGTCAACAACGTGACAATCCAATGCAAATGTCAACAATAGGACGGCTTAATCAAGTTTTACCAGAAAAAAAAGCAATGCAAAGAAAAATCTAAACAGAGGGACCTTTATATACAAACAACTGGAAAATTACAAACTAAATACATATACCAACGCGATTACATGAGATGGATGACAGAGTATCACATATAGATGGTAAAACGAGTACAACACAAAGATGGAAAAACGAGTACAACACAAAGATGGAAAAACGAATACCGCATATAGATGGTAAAACGAGTACAACACAAAGATGGAAAAACGAGTGACACATATAGATGGAAAAAATGAGTACCACATTTGGATTGTAAAACGAGTACAACATAAAAATGGAAAAAATGAGTACCACATAAAGATGGAACTGGGATTACGTATTTATATCAAAACCAGTACCACATTGTTATAGTTGGGAGGAAAAAAATTACCATGACATTACATATATATATATATTATACCTCATTCATTTAAGTGCCTATTTGAGTCTAGTAGTTGCTCCGGTCCATATATAGTATATGGCCCGGAGTCAAGGGCCGAAGTCCTTGACTCCGGGCCGACGCTATATGAAAATGACGTCATAATACCAAGTTGACGTCGTCATATTATGACGTCATCATTTCAGACACTGAGCGAAATGGCGTCTGGCAGTGATAGAAACTTGTTGTTTATTTTTTCCATGTCATGTTGGTCATATTCGGTATAATATAACAAATATTGCATGTCACTTCGGGCAATATGGGAGTTTATGGACTGGTCAGTCACCCAAATATATGTATATGGACCTCAGCTTCGCTTCGGTCCATATACATATATTTGGGTGACTGACCAGTCCATAAACTCCCATATTGCCCTCAGTGCCATGCAATATTTGTTAAATATCGTAATTGTAATGGGAATATAAACGACTATTGTAATGGGAATATCAAAGACTATTGTAATGGGAATATTAAAGACTATTGTAATGGGAATATTAAAGACTATTGTAATGGGAATATCAACGACTATTGTAATGGGAATATTAAAGACTATTGTAATGGGAATATTAAAGACTATTGTAATGGGAATATCAAAGACTATTGTAATGGGAATATCAAAGACTATTGTAATGGGAATATTAAAGACTATTGTAATGGGAATATTAAAGACTATTGTAATGGGAATATCAAAGACTATTGTAATGGGAATATCAACGACTATTGTAATGGGAATATTAAAGACTATTGTAATGGGAATATTAAAGACTATTGTAATGGGAATATCAAAGACTATTATTGTAATGGAAATATCAAAGACTATTGTAATGGGAATATCAAAGACTATTGTAATGGGAATGTTACAGACTATTTGTAAAGAAATATCTCCATGTCAATATCTATACAGTGTACCTATAAAACTAAATTAGTTGATAACATCAAGTATATATGGATGTTAATCTCGGCAACATCTCAAAAAGGTTTTTATGTTATAATGAAAGTATTGTGTAACATAAATATTGGTTCTGAAAAACACAACATTCATTCGTGCGCATTTATAATGGGTCTATATTTATAACAGAAAGAGGAAATTGTTAAGATAAAATTGATTACAATGTTAAAACATAGGGAAACTATTTCGGTAGCCCATCCTGTTTTAAGTAAACCAAGATAAAACAACTGCAAAACAGAGACAATGATGCAAAATGGGACATCACTAGCTATATAGTAAAGTATATATCTTTGATGACTGAAAGGCGAAGGGTATATATCAAATTGTTTACGTTTGTTTCAAAGAACGTTTTGGATACATTTTCAAAATAGAGGTGTTGACATAACCATAGTCAATGAACCGAATATTTCCTTCAAAATAAATTGGTTTCGACCAGTTTTATTTTAGAGGTAGTTTACCTGACCGTTTTTTTGAGACACGTTTTTAATGACTAGTTACTACTAAATAATTCTCTTTGATTTGAAATTCTCTTTATCTTTCTATTTTTGTTCTCACATGTGATCTGAGAATACGAGATGTTAGGCGAATAACAATATAGAAATTCAGCGGTGATAAAACAAACTGAACTGTAAACTTAATAAACAAACCTTGAATCATCACAAAAATCTATTGTATTTAAATAAAGTCAACATCTAGTAATAATCTAATATTGCGTCATGCCGAAGTTAACATATAGATATGGGGAGCACATTCTGTAGAAAATAGTTAACTACTATATGAAGACTTCTTCATTTACCGGGACAATGTCGGTTTCTTATAAAATTAGAATCGAGATTTATTTGTTTTCCAAATTGTAGTTCAATGTTCAGTCCTGACTGAACAAAAATATAAATACAGCGGCACGTATTCATAATACACTTGATACATTTCCGCCATATTTTCCAAATTGATTAAGAATTTTACTGTCAATTCTTAGTGCAGCTATTATGACTAAAATATTTATTATAGAAATGTTATAAGCATAGATATATCAGATTCGCCGTAAGCCAAGTCATAAACCTTAGTTTACGACCTTAGAACTGGCGAAAACTATTCTGCTGTAGTAATGTTAGTATAAAACAAGCCTTCCTACATCTGCGTTTCAGTGGCCTGAGACATTGATCTTACTACCTCCAACTTCTTTGTTATGTTTTTGTGACAATGTTATGTTCAAATCATGTAGATTATACAGCTGCCATGATATAAGATGCGTTTGATTTCAGTATTTACGGGAAATTAAAATGATGTTTTTAAAGTGATAAAATTCTTATACATGAAATCTTTGTTTTTATTTTGCAGTGTACCACATTTCTGGTAAGCTTTATTGGCTATGTTTTGTATGCAATATTCTGCTATATATTGTACAGATATTATTGTCTGTTTTTTCGTGTACATATTTCACTATACAGACATACTGTTTATTTTCCTGTGTATTCATTGTAGATATGTCCAATAAAGACCACTGTTTTACTTTTGAATGAATCGCTTTTTCTGCTGACATATTGATTATGGTTGCGTCATCATTTATACCTTGGTCAATATCATTTTGTTGATATGCGTAATGTTTTTGAAATAAATCTGTTGATGATATATATACGTAAAATACAATAGGTAAAATATCTGTCTGTTCAGCGTTTAAAAAAACTTTTAGCATACTGTATAACACGAAACATTCCTTGTGAACAATCTTGTTTTCGTGACTGCTATGGAACCAAGAAAATAAATACAACGAACATTGTTGTATGTGTTATTGTTATGTTATGTTGCAAGGCCTAACCACGAAAGATTCTACCAACAAAATAATTTTAAAGCTCAAAACCAAGAAAGATTCTACCAATAAAATTACTTGAAAGCTAAAACAATGAAAGATTCTACCAACAAAATAATTTGATAGCTCAAACCATGAAAGATTCTACCAACAAATAATTTGAAAGCTCAAACCACGAAGTCGAACTTTATCTGATAATAAAATAAACTCACTCGAACTATAGCTGACAATAAAATAAACTTACTCGAACTATACCTGATAATAAAATAAACTATAACGGACAATATAGCACGGTATTTTGACATTAGCTTATTGATACTTTTATTAGGAGAATGGATTATACTACGTCATGCATCATGTATACATACTCCACAATGTATACAATCATATCATCATGATTATGGTGTATTGGCGAATCGTTTAAATCCATTCGCTATCTTAATTTGACGACTAGAAAAACGCTTTATATGGTTTAAACAATATCTTATTTTCATATAAACAGTACATAATTTAATATAATACAGGATTGAAGGAACAAATGTAGGCTCTTTTATCTCCCAACACTTTATTTTATTCAAAAATTACATTTGCGATGATTTAAAAACAAATGAAATTAGCCAGTTTAAAACATTCAATCAGTTGCCAAAACTAAAATGATAACATATAATTATCCTCCATTTTAGACTTTTATTTAAACAATACAGAGATGAAAAAATAGTAATGACTATTTATTAGTGGGGAACTTGAAATATAATAAATACATACATTTGACAAAAAGATATCAATATATATACAATGTAAGTGGATCAGTAAAGCGACACTCCCGTGAATATGTATCGTAAAGAAGATACTGGATACAACAAAAGGCGAGGCATGTTTCTGATTGGCAGAGGTACGCTTTTGAAATGTGTAAAGTTAATGAAAATTCATGTTTTCATTGCGTGATATTATATCTGCATGATCTCTTTTCGAAATCCCTTTCAAATGTAGGAACCATTTAAGTGTTTTGAATATTAACAAAATATTATTTCAACGAGATTTATATCAGCTATTCTCACTTGCTCACGTCCATTGAAAGTCTGCATGGCCGGATGAGTACTTCACAATTTCTTAAATAAAACCCCAACATAACACAATACGGCCTAAGACTGTTGCCGTATGTTTCTGGAATAAGCTGCCTATATGAGGTAGAAGATATCCCATTTGAATTCAAATAAAGGCTAATTCCGTAATAGCTTTTGATTAGTTTCTGATATTTATCTCAAAAACAAATTGACAAAATAATAAAATGTCATAAAAGTCAAAGCTATGGTCTTTATGATGCTGTAAATTAACTGTAATTATGTGGAGAACTGTTGGAAATTAATTGAGTATTACACATTACGGTTCAAAAGTAACGAAAGGACGGTCATTGGAATAGCCAGTACTTTAACAATGTTTGTATTATGTACGTTCAACCAACCATTCAACCTTGCGGAAATTGCCGATGTTTCAACCTCGGAAGTTGGAATATCAGAAGTCATTTTAACTTTATTTACAATTCAATAAAGGACACAAGCGTGTGCGGAGAAACTATTGTGGCAGCGCAGGAACGTTCATACTGGCCTACTACAGGAAAACAATAAAGTGCCGGTATAAACGACTGAGGAGATTTACTACGTGGCGTCAAAACCAAATGACATTTCCATCTCGTAGAAAAATACTAAGTCAAGTGCCCATACATCCTGCGTTCACTCACTGTTTGTTCTGCTGCAGCGGCTGAAATTACCGTTCGTTTCCTCTGGGAAAATTAGCCTCCAGCGATCAATGTAAAATTGCTACCTTACTGCGCTCCGCACACGTCTCTGGTCGCTCCACGCGCGGCAGACTCTATGTATTGCTAGGAAGCAGGCCATTCCTTGCGGCTAAAATAGAACATATCATTTATAGTGTATTGTCCTCCGCGCCATAGAGGTTTATCTTTCAATATGGAAATTATTGAATTTCGTACAAGATTATACATAATAGCTTCATCAGATATTGCACAGGTCTGATATCAGCCTGAGGTTTTTGTTAATGTAACATTCAAAAGAAGACCATTTGAACCAAGTTGCTTATGCCTCATGACTAACCGAGGATACTCAGAACCCAGTCTTGTTTTATTACTTATTTCCTGTATATAACACATCACTGTTTAACCAGATTTGATAATAGAAACCAAGAATTTTATTCCTACTTTGACGAATACTTTGTTTTACGTTATTTTCATTAATACGTCGCCACATGAATTTTGAAATAGTCATCAATAATGATGACTATTGAAATCCATTCACTCGAGATTGACACAATTTTAAAATGTAAGCGTCTCATGGTTTTATTATATATCCAAACTCAATATGGTGGTTACTCGAATATCATATTAAGCATAAATCATGACTGCATTGGTAATGAAAAAATATCATTAATGTCCGATTTCCATTCATAGATGTCCCGAATTTCAAAATGGTTAAATGCGTAATGAACGTAAACATGTAATGGTTGGTGTTTGTACTGAACACGAAAAACAAAGCAGATTTACTTTACATACGAACCGTATAAGCCTTGACGGTTAATGTGCCTATGAAGAAACCATTTTAAAACATGTAAGAATTATTTTAATCAACATGGAAATTATTGAATTTATCTCAATGTAACATGGCGGAGTACATCATGCCTGTTGTCGATGGTTGAACTATTCGTGTACAATGCTAGCACTGTGAGAGATCCTCAGTAATAAATGGCGAGCTATCTGTTACCTCACTCCAATGGTACCTAATCTCATGTCAAATGTTCTCGAAGAGTTATAATGTGCTCATTACTTTTGATTTAGATAAGATGCATTGTCATCTAGGTAAATTTCTATTTCGCATATTTGTGCGATAGCACAGGGTTGCCAGTAATGCTTTAAAAGACAAACCATATACAACTGCTGTTTACACTAGAAGCAGCGTTTATATATATAATTTATGACTTGACTAATCTTATGTCCTATAGAGTGTAATCTACATCATCTATGAAGAGAATGCCGATATTAACACGAAACCGTAATTCTAAATCAACAAAACGGGAGCAAAGTACAAACGAAATATAGATTTACATGTACATGGAAACTCATACACAGATACACGGAAAATAGGACAAGGTGTTCAGAATGAGTAAACGTCTTTCGCTTTTAGGTCCGCATTAAACTACAATGAGAACTAAGGTGGTGACAATGGCATCACTTGATATATCAACATTGAACGTAGAAATATAACCAAACATGGTATCAAAATGTAGCCTGTAAAAAATCCTGGTGATCTTCAACCTGGATCTCTCGAAAAATAAATTTAGCCACAACATCACGAAAATAATGGGCAAATGTCGATGAATTTTTAATCACTTGGAACATGTAATAAGGTAGGTAAGGGAAGCGTGTTTCTATCTAGATAAATGTATTTGAAAATTAACATTAGGGAAATTAAAATCATGACGTCATCAGCAACCAAGCGATTTTTTTTCATACTTTTCCTCACAAAATGTCATTCGTCACTAAGTCCAGATATTCACACAGTTTTGATTGACTTTTTTGTTGTCTTTCAAATCTGTAAGTCAATGAATTATGTATCGGTCCATCCCTCTATAATGTTTGTAATTATACGGTAAATAATCCTCAGGGAGTGTGGCGAAACTATGGTAGAAGTTACTATCTTATGTTTTAGTCAAGGCTGAAGTAATAGTATTTCTAAACACGTAGAACATATATAGTCATCCGATATTCAATATATCGTATACGGAATCTATCGTTCTTTACTAAATGAATAATACATATTTTTAAAACTTCTAAATACATTAAACCTAAAAGACTCCAGTACATGATTATACATAGAACTGATAAGTACAGATAAATACCACTAAAAAGTAAAATAATCTCTAGTTCGCTAATGTTACAGCAAAAGGGACAACATTAAAGGAATGAAGACAAGCTTGATGTTTCTGGGAGGATATAAAACAATGCCTATCATCTAACAACAACAAAGAAATTTGGTAAAATAACATATAAACAAGACTTTAGATATCTTACAGTATTTTGATAATTGATTAACTTCACATTAACAAAAGAGAGATTTGGATGACTACTACATAGAACAGGTCATACAAACACACAGAATACAGCAAGTTTGAAAATAAACAGTTCCATGTAATGTATGTCTGTTAAATTATATATATCTGCATATATAAATTCTTGCATGATTGAAAAGGTTCTTGGAAATATATTAGTACTTTTATGAATTCATAATACACCAGGGGAATTATATGTATAGATATAAGTAATTTTGAAGCTGATCTTACATATCTTAATGTAAGTCCGTGTACTAATAGTTAGTTTCTTCGTTCTTATTGCTAAAAGAACAGGCGTCTGTTTCTGGTTAGTATTAATAATACAAAATATTAGCCCTACATATACACGTATTGTTTTATATAGTAGGAGTAGGGTCTGCTATTTTTTTTATTAATACTAACCAGAAGCAGACGCCAGTGACAATTTACTCTTAAGTCTTAACTACGCAGCTTCTCTAATCTAGACAAAGCGACGTTATATAATACAGTTTGTGATGTTTACTAAAGTGTACTACTGGACGTTCTATTTGGATGATGGGATTGTTTGGGATTTTCAAGTCGGTTACATATGCATATTGATTCGAACCGTTTAGCACATATATAATCGTGAGAGAAATAATGAGCGGAGATCCGGCCACTACATATGGATGAGAGAGTAAGTGAGCGGAGATCCAGCCACTACATAATGATGAGAGTGAAAGTTAGCGGAGATCCGGCCACTACATATGGATGAGAGAGTAAGTGAGCGGAGATCCGGCCACTACATATGGATGAGAGAGTAAGTGAGCGGAGATCCAGCCACTACATAATGATGAGAGTGAAAGTTAGCGGAGATTCGGCCACTACATATGGATGAGAGAGTAAGTGAGCGGAGATCCAGCCACTACATATGGATGAGAGAGAAAGTGAGCACATATGAGATCAGATCCAGCCACAACATATGAGATCAGATCCAGCCACCACATATGAGATCAGATCCAGCCACCACATATGAGATCAGATCCAGCCACCACATATGAGATCAGATCCAGCCACCACATATGAGATCAGATCCAGCCACCACATATGAGATCAGATCCAGCCACCACATATGAGATCAGATTCAGCCACCACATATGAGATCAGATCCAGCCACCACATATGAGATCAGATTCAGCCACCACATATGAGATCAGATCCAGCCACCACATATGAGATCAGATCCAGCCAGAACATGTAACAGGAAGTGAGATGGAGAACCATCAAACAAGTGGTGTATGTGGGTGAGGAAGTGAAATAAATGGACACGGGAACGGACCACGAAATTTTCACCTGTCATCGGTCAGGGATGCGCTTTTCAGCCGAGACAGACACGTCACGAATACCGGGGAAGAAACGACAATCTGGTGTGGTCTTGTCACCCTTTGGTGTAACAGAATGAGGTGTTTTATAACATACAACATTCTTATCTTCATAGGAAATTAGAGAGTTATGATAACACAAACTGAGTTATAAGGAAATTAGTCAATACTCCAAATCTATACGAAGAGTACTACCATTGAGTTTGAAATATATAGATGGACAATCTAACTAGACACAGAACTACTAGGTCCTACCAGGGCATTGACAAGTGTCGGCCCCGTGGGCGACAGCGACATGGAGTGAGAGGGCGGAAATACAGCGTTAGGCAGTTTATTTTCACCTTTTATTCGATTATCTCTGGGCCGTACAACGTTGTAGACCCGACAGAAAGGAGCCACGAGTGCAGCGCAATAAGCATTTAGATATCCCCAGCGCCTCTTCAGCGCTTTTCAGCACTGTCAATGGTCGCGCTGTGTACCTTTGTCTAACAAAAGACAAGGTCTTCACGCCTAAGACACGGTCAAATGAATTCGTTTCTTCAGACCGGGAGGTATACGTCCTACTCAATCTTCGTTACTCACTCGTAGCTGTTGGATTCTTTTTGGTCTCACGATCGTTTGAACTATCTGACCATATAAACAGCCGAAGGGCCCTAACAAGCTTCTCCTCATGATAAGCCACACTCTTCTCTCATATATTGACCTGTAGGAGTACGGCTTACATCTGCTGAGACAAACAGACTGGTCAGGACTAGAACAAGGCATAAGTGATGAAGGGACAATGCTATACATTACATGTGAACTTTGACCTAATGGTACCCACGCCAGAAAAAAACCATCATGGGTACATATATTCTACATACTTGACAACATCATTGTCACTAAACATAATTTTTTTTCATTAGTCAGCATATAATTTATACACATTTTATTTTTTTATATACTTTATGCACTTTATACGATACATACTGTATACGCTTTAGAACGCGATGTGTCACAGTGGTATAAGCTGCGGGTATTTCGATTGGGTGACGTAGATTATTTGTGTTGCTATGTATTATATCTAATTATTAACACAAAGTAGCGTATGCACTATGTGTTATTGAGGTGAAGACCTGAATTCCCTATCGTAGTTGTACTGTGATGAATGCGTTATTTAATTTAGTATATATACTTTATATATATACTTTGTACATGCTAAAATATGCTACTCGATTTAGTGTTTTAATACAATCAATCATAAAGGCAACTTTCATTTCCTATGAAATTTAATGAAACTAGCCGTCGATTTGTTTTTACGAGCAAATTTTAAAAGGTTGAAAAAAAAGAAAAAAACAAATATGATATTAGCTTCTCTCAAAGGTATTGAGAGTTAGATGCGGTGGAGGCAATTATGAGTAACACTACATCATACAGCAGGTTGGTTCTTCTAGGACATGTCAGTAAGTTTAAGGACAACACAAGTATTAATACCTAGAATTCGACTCAGGTATATCCGAAATGAGTTTAATAAAATCTCATATCAAATGAAAACGGATCACATCACTGAGAAAACTGACATTTTAAAGGATTATAATATCAAAACATGGAAAATGAAATCAAACGGAGGTAGCCATGTTGCTAAGCCATTTTTAATTCGTGACGTAAAATCATTGTCCGTATTATGACATCACAATCAATACCTGAATGGCACAGCCAATAAAAGGTATATACCACTAGTAACATCATTGGATAGCAGGCATAGTATGGGATAATACTATATACCACTAGTAACATCACTGGATAGTAGGCATAGTATGGGATAATACTATATACCACTAGTAACATCACTGGATAGCAGGCATAGTATGGGATAACACTATATACCACTAGTAACATCACTGGATAGCAGATATAGTATGGGATAACACTATATACCACTAGTAACATCACTGGATAGCAGACATAGTATGGGATAATACTATATACCACTAGTAACACCACTGGATAGCAGGCATAGTATGAGTAACACTATATACCACTAGTAACATCACTGGATAGCAGACATAGTATGGGATAACACTATATACCACTAGTAACATCACTGGATAGCAGACATAGTATGGGATAACACTATATACCACTAGTAACATCACTGGATAGCAGACATAGTATGGGATAACACTATATACCACTAGTAACATCACTGGATAGCAGGCATAGTATGGGATAACACTATATACCACTAGTAACATCACTGGATAGCAGGCATAGTATGGGATAACACTATATACCACTAGTAACATCACTGGATAGCAGACATAGTATGGGATAACACTATATACCACTAGTAACATCACTGGATAGCAGACATAGTATGGGATAATACTATATACCACTAGTAACATCACTGGATAGCAGGCATAGTATGGGTAACACTATATACCACTAGTAACATCACTGGATAGCAGGCATAGTATGGGTAACACTATATACCACTAGTAACATCACTGGATAGCAGGCATAGTATGGGATAACACTATATACCACTAGTAACATCACTGGATAGCAGACATAGTATGGGATAACACTATATACCACTAGTAACATCACTGGATAGTAGGCATAGTATGGGATGATACTATATACCACTAGTAACATCACTGGATAGCAGACATAGTATGGGATAATACTATATACCACTAGTAACATCACTGGATAGCATGCATAGTATGGGATAACACTATATACCACTAGTAACATCACTGGATAGCAGGCACAGTATGGGATGATACTATATACCACTAGTAACACCACTGGATAGCAGGCATAGTATGGGTAACACTATATACCACTAGTAACATCACTGGATAGCAGGCACAGTATGGGATGATACTATATACCACTAGTAACACCACTGGATAGCAGGCATAGTATGGGTAACACTATATACCACTAGTAACATCACTGGATAGCAGGCATAGTATGGGTAACACTATATACCACTAGTAACATCACTGGATAGCAGGCATAGTATGGGTAACACTATATACCACTAGTAACATCACTGGATAGCAGGCATAGTATGGGTAACACTATATACCACTAGTAACACCACTGGATAGCAGGCATAGTATGGGATAACACTATATACCACTAGTAACACCACTGGATAGCAGACATAGTATGGGATAACACTATATACCACTAGTAACATCACTGGATAGCAGGCACAGTATGGGATGATACTATATACCACTAGTAACACCACTGGATAGCAGGCATAGTATGGGTAACACTATATACCACTAGTAACATCACTGGATAGCAGGCATAGTATGGGATAACACTATATACCACTAGTAACATCACTGGATAGCAGACATAGTATGGGTAACACTATATACCACTAGTAACATCACTGGATAGCAGGCATAGTATGGGTAACACTATATACCACTAGTAACATCACTGGATAGCATGCATAGTATGGGATAACACTATATACCACTAGTAACATCACTGGATAGCAGGCACAGTATGGGATGATACTATATACCACTAGTAACACCACTGGATAGCAGGCATAGTATGGGATAATACTATATACCACTAGTAACATCACTGGATAGCAGGCATAGTATGGGATAACACTATATACCACTAGTAACATCACTGGATAGCAGGCACAGTATGGGATGATACTATATACCACTAGTAACACCACTGGATAGCAGGCATAGTATGGGTAACACTATATACCACTAGTAACATCACTGGATAGCAGGCACAGTATGGGATGATACTATATACCACTAGTAACACCACTGGATAGCAGGCATAGTATGGGTAACACTATATACCACTAGTAACATCACTGGATAGCAGGCATAGTATGGGTAACACTATATACCACTAGTAACATCACTGGATAGCAGGCATAGTATGGGTAACACTATATACCACTAGTAACATCACTGGATAGCATGCATAGTATGGGATAACACTATATACCACTAGTAACATCACTGGATAGCAGGCACAGTATGGGATGATACTATATACCACTAGTAACACCACTGGATAGCAGGCATAGTATGGGTAACACTATATACCACTAGTAACATCACTGGATAGCAGGCATAGTATGGGATAACACTATATACCACTAGTAACATCACTGGATAGCAGACATAGTATGGGTAACACTATATACCACTAGTAACATCACTGGATAGCAGGCATAGTATGGGTAACACTATATACCACTAGTAACATCACTGGATAGCATGCATAGTATGGGATAACACTATATACCACTAGTAACATCACTGGATAGCAGGCACAGTATGGGATTATACTATATACCACTAGTAACACCACTGGATAGCAGGCATAGTATGGGTAACACTATATACCACTAGTAACATCACTGGATAGCAGGCATAGTATGGGATAACACTATATACCACTAGTAACATCACTGGATAGCAGGCATAGTATGGGATAACACTATATACCACTAGTAACATCATTGGATAGTAGGCATAGTATGGGATTACACTATATACCACTAGTAACATCGCTGGATAGCAGGCATAGCATGGGATAACAATATACCACTAGTAACACCACTGGATAGCAGGCATAGTATGGGTAACACTATATACCACTAGTAACATCACTGGATAGCAGGCATAGTATGGGATAACACTATATACCACTAGTAACATCACTGGATAGCAGACATAGTATGGGTAACACTATATACCACTAGTAACATCACTGGATAGCAGGCATAGTATGGGTAACACTATATACCACTAGTAACATCACTGGATAGCATGCATAGTATGGGATAACACTATATACCACTAGTAACATCACTGGATAGCAGGCACAGTATGGGATGATACTATATACCACTAGTAACACCACTGGATAGCAGGCATAGTATGGGTAACACTATATACCACTAGTAACATCACTGGATAGCAGGCATAGTATGGGATAACACTATATACCACTAGTAACATCACTGGATAGCAGGCATAGTATGGGATAACACTATATACCACTAGTAACATCATTGGATAGTAGGCATAGTATGGGATTACACTATATACCACTAGTAACATCACTGGATAGCAGGCATAGCATGGGATAACAATATACCACTAGTAACATCATTGGATAGCAGGCATAGTATGGGATAATACTATATACCACTAGTAACATCACTGGATAGCAGGCATAGTATGGGATAACACTATATACCACTAGTAACATCACTGGATAGCAGGCATAGTATGGGATAACACTATATACCACTAGTAACATCACTGGATAGCAGACATAGTATGGGATAACACTATATACCACTAGTAACATCATTGGATAGTAGGCATAGTATGGGATTACACTATATACCACTAGTAACATCACTGGATAGCAGGCATAGTATGGGATAACAATATACCACTAGTAACATCATTGGATAGCAGGCATAGTATGGGATAATACTATATACCACTAGTAACATCATTGGATAGCAGGCATAGTATGGGATAACACTATATACCACTAGTAACATCACTGGATAGCAGGCATAGTATGGGTAACACTATATACCACTAGTAACATCATTGGATAGCAGACATAGTATGGGATAACACTATATACCACTAGTAACATCACTGGATAGCAGGCATAGTATGGGATAACACTATATACCACTAGTAACATCACTGGATAGCAGGCATAGTATGGGATAACACTATATACCACTAGTAACATCACTGGATAGCAGGCATAGTATGGGATAACACTATATACCACTAGTAACATCACTGGATAGCAGGCATAGTATGGGATAACACTATATACCACTAGTAACATCACTGGATAGCAGACATAGTATGGGATAACACTATATACCACTAGTAACATCATTGGATAGTAGGCATAGTATGGGATTACACTATATACCACTAGTAACATCACTGGATAGCAGGCATAGTATGGGATAACACTATATACCACTAGTAACATCACTGGATAGCAGGCATAGTATGGGATAACACTATATACCACTAGTAACACCACTGGATAGCAGGCATAGTATGGGTAACACTATATACCACTAGTAACATCACTGGATTGCAGGCATAGCATGGGATAACAATATACCACTAGTAACATCACTGGATAGCAGGCATAGTATGGGATAACACTATATACCACTAGTAACATCATTGGATAGTAGGCATAGTATGGGATTACACTATATACCACTAGTAACATCACTGGATAGCAGGCATAGCATGGGATAACAATATACCACTAGTAACATCATTGGATAGCAGGCATAGTATGGGATAATACTATATACCACTAGTAACATCACTGGATAGCAGGCATAGTATGGGATAACACTATATACCACTAGTAACATCACTGGATAGCAGGCATAGTATGGGATAACACTATATACCACTAGTAACATCACTGGATAGCAGACATAGTATGGGATAACACTATATACCACTAGTAACATCATTGGATAGTAGGCATAGTATGGGATTACACTATATACCACTAGTAACATCACTGGATAGCAGGCATAGTATGGGATAACAATATACCACTAGTAACATCATTGGATAGCAGGCATAGTATGGGATAATACTATATACCACTAGTAACATCACTGGATAGCAGGCATAGTATGGGATAACACTATATACCACTAGTAACATCACTGGATAGCAGGCATAGTATGGGTAACACTATATACCACTAGTAACATCATTGGATAGCAGACATAGTATGGGATAACACTATATACCACTAGTAACATCACTGGATAGCAGGCATAGTATGGGATAACACTATATACCACTAGTAACATCACTGGATAGCAGGCATAGTATGGGATAACACTATATACCACTAGTAACATCACTGGATAGCAGGCATAGTATGGGATAACACTATATACCACTAGTAACATCACTGGATAGCAGGCATAGTATGGGTAACACTATATACCACTAGTAACATCATTGGATAGCAGACATAGTATGGGATAACACTATATACCACTAGTAACATCACTGGATAGCAGGCATAGTATGGGTAACACTATATACCACTAGTAACATCATTGGACAGCAGGCATAGTATGGGATAATACTATATACCACTAGTAACATCACTGGATAGCAGGCATAGTATGGGATAACACTATATACCACTAGTAACACCACTGGATAGTAGGCATAGTATGGGATAACACTATATACCACTAGTAACATCACTGGATAGCATGCATAGTATGGGATAACACTATATACCACTAGTAACATCACTGGATAGCAGGCACAGTATGGGATGATACTATATACCACTAGTAACACCACTGGATAGCAGGCATAGTATGGGTAACACTATATACCACTAGTAACATCACTGGATAGCAGGCATAGTATGGGATAACACTATATACCACTAGTAACATCACTGGATAGCAGGCATAGTATGGGATAACACTATATACCACTAGTAACATCATTGGATAGTAGGCATAGTATGGGATTACACTATATACCACTAGTAACATCACTGGATAGCAGGCATAGCATGGGATAACAATATACCACTAGTAACATCATTGGATAGCAGGCATAGTATGGGATAATACTATATACCACTAGTAACATCATTGGATAGCAGGCATAGTATGGGATAACACTATATACCACTAGTAACATCACTGGATAGCAGGCATAGTATGGGTAACACTATATACCACTAGTAACATCATTGGATAGCAGACATAGTATGGGATAACACTATATACCACTAGTAACATCACTGGATAGCAGGCATAGTATGGGTAACACTATATACCACTAGTAACATCATTGGACAGCAGGCATAGTATGGGATAATACTATATACCACTACTAACATCACTGGATAGCAGGCATAGTATGGGATAACACTATATACCACTAGTAACACCACTGGATAGTAGGCATAGTATGGGATAACACTATATACCACTAGTAACATCACTGGATAGCAGGCATAGTATGGGATAATACTATATACCACTAGTATCATCACTGGATAGCAGACATAGTATGGGATAACACTATATACCACTAGTAACATCATTGGATAGTAGGCATAGTATGGGATAACACTATATACCACTAGTAACATCACTGGATAGCAGGCATAGTATGGGATAACACTATATACCACTAGTAACATCACTGGATAGCAGGCATAGTATGGGATAACACTATATACCACTAGTAACATCACTGGATAGCAGGCATAGTATGGGATAACACTATATACCACTAGTAACATCACTGGATAGCAGACATAGTATGGGATAACACTATATACCACTAGTAACATCATTGGATAGTAGGCATAGTATGGGATTACACTATATACCACTAGTAACATCACTGGATAGCAGGCATAGTATGGGATAACAATATACCACTAGTAACATCATTGGATAGCAGGCATAGTATGGGATAATACTATATACCACTAGTAACATCATTGGATAGCAGGCATAGTATGGGATAACACTATATACCACTAGTAACATCACTGGATAGCAGGCATAGTATGGGTAACACTATATACCACTAGT
Source organism: Pecten maximus (assembly GCF_902652985.1). Taxonomy (NCBI): domain Eukaryota; kingdom Metazoa; phylum Mollusca; class Bivalvia; order Pectinida; family Pectinidae; genus Pecten; species Pecten maximus. The sequence continues at coordinate 19,955,842 of NC_047016.1, read as the reverse complement.
AACATCATTGGATAGCAGACATAGTATGGGATAACACTATATACCACTAGTAACATCACTGGATAGCAGGCATAGTATGGGTAACACTATATACCACTAGTAACATCATTGGACAGCAGGCATAGTATGGGATAATACTATATACCACTAGTAACATCACTGGATAGCAGGCATAGTATGGGATAACACTATATACCACTAGTAACATCACTGGATAGCAGGCATAGTATGGGTAACACTATATACCACTAGTAACATCATTGGACAGCAGGCATAGTATGGGATAATACTATATACCACTAGTAACATCACTGGATAGCAGGCATAGTATGGGATAACACTATATACCACTAGTAACATCACTGGATAGCAGGCATAGTATGGGATAACAATATACCACTAGTAACATCATTGGATAGCAGGCATAGTATGGGATAATACTATATACCACTAGTAACATCATTGGATAGCAGGCATAGTATGGGATAACACTATATACCACTAGTAACATCACTGGATAGCAGGCATAGTATGGGTAACACTATATACCACTAGTAACATCATTGGATAGCAGACATAGTATGGGATAACACTATATACCACTAGTAACACCACTGGATAGTAGGCATAGTATGGGATAACACTATATACCACTAGTAACATCACTGGATAGCAGGCATAGTATGGGTAACACTATATACCACTAGTAACATCATTGGACAGCAGGCATAGTATGGGATAATACTATATACCACTAGTAACATCACTGGATAGCAGGCATAGTATGGGATAACACTATATACCACTAGTAACACCACTGGATAGTAGGCATAGTATGGGATAACACTATATACCACTAGTAACATCACTGGATAGCAGACATAGTATGGGATAACACTATATACCACTAGTAACATCACTGGATAGCAGGCATAGTATGGGATTACACTATATACCACTAGTAACATCACTGGATAGCAGGCAAAGTAAGAGATAACACTATATACCACTAGTAACATCACTGGATAGCAGGCATAGTATGGGATAACACTATATACCACTAGTAACATCACTGGATAGCAGGCATAGTATGGGATTACACTATATACCACTAGTAACATCACTGGATAGCAGGCATAGTATGGGATAACACTATATACCACTAGTAACATCATTGGATAGTAGGCATAGTATGGGATAACACTATATACCACTAGTAACATCACTGGATAGCAGGCATAGTATGGGATAACAATATACCACTAGTAACATCACTGGATAGCAGGCATAGTATGGGATTACACTATATACCACTAGTCATCCTGGGAAAGTTAACACGTGACTAAGAGAACCAAAAATCAGTGAACCAAATGAAGACTTTCAGTGACCCTATGGCTGACTAAAGATGCAGTTTTACCTGTATACCAATAATCATTGTTTTCTAGATTATTTATCTAGATATTTCACGTTTCCTCGAACTTATTCTAGCATTATATTGCGATTTATCCGCACGGTATGGTGACAGATTACCGGTAAACCTCTTATAGAAGAAAACAAAATGCAGAAACTGCAATTAGTACGATCGCAATGTAATGAATGTTTTGAGATCAAAACACATTAAAATATTACAGGTAAAATATGCACGTTTATAGCCGTCAGAACTCTTTCATCAATGGACGATCTCCATTTACTTCATTCTCGCTTATGTCTTGAAATCAGATTGTACCCGGTAGCCTTTTTGAGACTTCTCTATTTAATGTTTTACACAGTAAAATATCCCTTAAAAATAATATATACATGCTCATAGTGATCCCCACATTAGCACTGTCACTTCACGTAATGGCGGTTGATAAGATTCGTAAATAAGATTAGATATAATGCACGCGCTATGGAAAAGTTAAAATAGATTTAAGGGAATACCTGACACCATGTGATAAGGGAGGCTGAGATTTATTTGAATTATAGATTGATAATATACAAATGTCCTTAGTTGACATTGCAAGAATAACATTTCGTAGAAAGGGGTCGTTCAAGTACGCGTGTTTACGTTTTAAAATACAAAATGTAATCAAAACAGCCAACTTCGACAGAGAAAAACAAGCATCTTCAGCAACACATTTGCAAATAAAAAAAGTAAATTGGTATTCATTATTCGATCGATATTTCGAATCTAGTTATGTTACTGATAGTACCACATACTGCTGACTGTGAGATTACCACGTACTGCTATTACTGATAGTACCACGTACTGCTATTACTGACAGTACCACGTACTGCTATTACTGACAGTACCACGTGCTGCTATTACTGATAGTACCACGTACTGCTATTACTGACAGTACCACGTGCTGCTATTACTGACAGTACCACGCACTGCTATTACTGACAGTACCACGTGCTGCTATTACTGACATTACCACGCACTGCTATTACTGACAGTAACACGTACTGCTATTACTGACAGTACCACGTACTGCTATTACTGACAGTACCACGTACCGCTATTACTGATAGTACCACGTACTGCTATACGACATGACCATAATGCTATTACTGACCAGTACCACGTGCTGCTATTACTCGACATTAACACGTGCTGCTAATACTGACAGATACCACTTACTGCTATTAATGACAGACCATGAACTGTATTACTGACAGTACCAACGTTCGCTATTACTGATAGTACCATTGTACTGCCTATTTACTGACAGTTACCATGAATGCTATTATGACAGCTCACACGTGCTGCTATTACTGACAGTACCCACGTGCTGCTAAACTGACAGTACAAGTACTGCTATTACTGACAGTACCACGTGCTGCTAATACTGACAGTACCAGGTACTGCTATTACTGACAGTACCACGTGCTGCTATTACTGACAGTACCACGCACTGCTATTACTGACAGTACGACGTACTGCTATTACTGACAGTACCACGTGCTGCTATTACTGATGGTTCCACGCACTGCTATTACTGTTAGTACCATGTACTGCTATTACTGACAGTACCACGTGCTGCTATTACTGACAGTACCACGTGCTGCTATTACTGACGGTCCCACGCACTGCTATTACTGTTAGTACCATATACTGCTATTACTGACAGTACCACGTGCTGCTATTACTTACAGTACCATGAACTGCTAACACCGACATTACCACGCACCGCTAACACAGTATCATATACTGCTAACACTAACAGTACCACGCATTTCTACTAAAACTAGTACTACGTTTTGCTGGTGAGTTCCACGCGGAGATCTGTCATTAGAAAAATTTGCTTTATAGCTATAATGATATAAATGGTATATTACTTATTAAGCGAGTACCACGTGACGACTTCAGGGAAATACCTTGCTACCAACCAGCTGTTGATATGCACTGATTGGAGAGATCCTGCGATTGGTTGTTGATAGTGCATGTGCTCTTTGTAAATATATTACTAATAAGGACAAATACTCCATCAACCAGGCGTGGGTATTTGAAACGCATAACAACCCTTCGGTAATTACAAGGAGATTAGTATCTAAACAATGTGAAAGAGAATATGTTAATAAAGAAATCGTAAGATCTAATCTACTAAGTAGTTATAAAACTTCGTTTGTTTGGGTTTATCGTACCATAATCAGTCAGGATCTGTTTATGGCGGGATCTCCTTGTAGTAGTTGGTGGCTACATCAATGAACAAAAATACAGGAGGCCCGTCGCATACCATTAAGATCAATTAGGGTAAGGTGTATTGCCGAAAGACACAACGACAGCACAGATCGGTCCCTTTTTCGGCCCTACAATAAACAAAAACAACAAATGGTAAGATGCGTCGAACCATTATTAAACACTTTTTAGCATTTCAGTTACTAAAACCAGCATCTTCCCATAGTTTTGGTTGGATGGCCATTGTATGTTTAATTTGTACTTAATTGCATACACTTTTTCATTTACTCATTAAATATTATTTTTATCAACTACAGACACGTTTATGATTTTGACGATATTTGCCCATAAAATTGTTCTGTTATCAACAAATCTCTGCAATCATTAAAGTCCAAATATTTTGTAATTTGTGGTTAATAAATGGCTTATACCAATGTGAAGTCTTTATCTAGAATGAATGCGGATTAAAAAAAAAGTCATGTCACAATATAGAAGGGATACAGCAATTTGATTGTCTGCTTTAAGGGAGTCTTCATTTCATATTTCTTTTATGAATCGTTAACGCGGCAAACCGCTTAAGTTATTATTCCAACATCGACACACCACAGAAAAAACAAATATTTACATTTGACACAAAAAGTTTCCATTTGATATCACAGACGCTTCAAAGAGGCATATGTGAATCATTGGGATGTAGTACTCGATTCCTGGCGATCGCATGAATAGCTGAATTAGGTGTCCCCATTAAAGAGCCATTTAGGGCGCACAGGGACGGACCCAGTGGGGCGTGACGAAGTTACAGGTAGATTGTAGTGTAAACATCTTATTATATTCCATAGTTCTTTATAACCAGGCTCGGAGAATAGAGACGTCCAGCATCTATACGTCAGTCTCGGGACTATCTGTACAATATCTTACTTTAGCCGAAAATTAAGAAATTTATCAATTTTCGAGGATGACTACTTAATAAAGAAAAATGCCTTTCTCAGATGACCTTAGGATACGAGTGTTTTGTAAACCTTCACAAATGTTAACAAAAAAGTCATTCTTGCCTCTAAATCATCTTTCGTCTAAAATTACAACTTAATGTTATGGAAAAGATGACGAAATAACTTCAGAGCGTAAGTAGATATAGTGCTTTTGTGGAGAATAACGACAACTAATTTCGCAATTTATTAAAATATTCATACATTATCAGTAAGATCTATATAGAATTTGATGGATTGTAGAAGAAACAGCGATGTCACTTTATCTTTGTTATTCTCCGCCAGCAAGCGTGGCTCCATTATCAATATTTTCTTGTTAGGTTTATTGAATAAAACGCGTTTTTATTCCAGCTGTAACAAATAATTAAATGTTTAATACCCAATAACTCAAATAATGAAATATAAACGCTTTAATTTAAGATGAACGGTCAAATGTAGTCTGTTTGATTTGATTCAATTCAGTGCACATTATCCTCACTCTCATAGCTTGTTTGATTTGATTCACATTATCCTCACTCTCATAATTTGTTTGATTTGATTCACATTATCCTCACTCTCATAGCTTGTTTGATTTGATTCACATTATCCTCACTCTCATAGCTTGTTTGATTTGATTCACATTATCCTCACTCTCATTGTTTGTTTGAGCGGTAAATGTAGAAGTCGTGTAATCAATTTAGCTCTCAAGGTACAAAATATATTTCTTACTTCACATTTTTATGGCTAAAAATAGGGGCAAAATATATCAGTAAAACAAATAAAAGATAATGATATTCGAGAAAACAACTAAATATAACCAGTTCTATACGTGTAATAGGTAATTGAACAAGCTCTCATTGTCAATCAACAAAGTCAACAAAATACGTACCAGACACAATACAAAAAAAAAAAAAAAAACGTGTCACAGACTTGCATACCGGGGTAAACTTAATATGTACAGGTATATCTGTGGTGTGAACCAGTGAAAGGGTGAGGTTGAAGTCTTCGGCCATATCCGGGACATCTATCAGTTTGTATCTCCAGTTCTCCATATTGCTGTTCAATAAAAAGCAAACCTTTAAAATTCTAAGAGTGAAACAATAAGAATCGGACCAGTATCTTCATCCGTGTATATAGGCACTTCATTTTAAAACGCATGAAAGGCTATAATCTTGATTTCAAGACAATAGGATCAATGTTGTGTATTATTGTAATACTTTTTTCCTGCTTTGATACGCAGCTTATTCAATAAAGAGGTTATCAGAACGAGTGAAAAAAGACTACAAAACAAGTACATTTGTAGTGTTTTGAAATAAATGATATATACAGACTATTTGATACAATCTACCTACCAAGATATTGTATCAATGCAGATTATTAAATCAATCTACATACCTAGTTATTGGGTCAAAACATAAGTATTTTCCTATCGAGTCTTCTTACCTAAATATTGCTCCTCATTTTGAGAATGTGACATCAGTGATGGAGTTTTCGTCGACGAAACAGTTGAAGCTTCCTTACTTTTTTTTCTATGTTTGCTGGGTTTGATCTTATACAATGTAAATATTTTATAGCCATAATTTATGCCACCTAAACTTAAAGTTTCAACGACACCAATATTGTGAAACTAAGGTGCCGGTATGTCATCTAATCTGGATAAACTAAGGTGCCGGTATGTCATCTAATCTGGATAAACTAAGGTGCCGGTATATGTCATCTAATCTGGATAAACTAAGGTGCCGGTATGTCATCTAATCTGGATAAACTAAGGTGCCGGTATGTCATCTAATCTGGATAAACTAAGGTGCCGGTATGTCATCTAATCTGGATAAACTAAGGTGCCGGTATGTCATCTAATCTGGATAAACTAAGGTGCCGGTATGTCATCTAATCTGGATAAACTAAGGTGCCGGTATGTCATCTAATCTGGATAAACTAAGGTGCCGGTATGTCATCTAATCTGGATAAACTAAGGTGCCGGTATGTCATCTAATCTGGATAAACTAAGGTGCCGGTATGTCATCTAATCTGGATAAACTAAGGTGCCGGTATGTCATCTAATCTGGATAAACTAAGGTGCCGGTATGTCATCTAATCTGGATAAACTAAAGTGCCGGTATGTCATCTAATCTGGATAAACTAAGGTGCCGGTATGTCATCTAATCTGGATAAACTAAGGTGCCGGTATGTCATCTAATCTGGATAAACTAAGGTGCCAGTATATGTCATCAAATCTGGATAAACTAAGGTGCCGGTATGTCATCTAATCTGGATAAACTAAGGTGCCGGTATGTCATCTAATCTGGATAAACTAAGGTGCCGGTATGTCATCTAATCTGGATAAAGTAAGGTGCCGGTATGTCATCTAATCTGGATAAACTAAGGTGCCGGTATGTCATCTAATCTGGATAAACTAAGGTGCCGGTATGTCATCTAATCTGGATAAACTAAGGTGCCGGTATGTCATCTAATCTGGATAAACTAAGGTGCCGGTATGTCATCTAATCTGGATAAACTAAGGTGCCGGTATGTCATCTAATCTGGATAAACTAAGGTGCCGGTATGTCATCTAATCTGGATAAACTAAGGTGCCAGTATATGTCATCTAATCTGGATAAACTAAGGTGCCGGTATGTCATCTAATCTGGATTAACTAAGGTGCCGGTATGTCATCTAATCTGGATAAACTAAGGTGCCGGTATGTCATCTAATCTGGATAAACTAAGGTGCCGGTATGTCATCTAATCTGGATAAACTAAGGTGCCGGTATGTCATCTAATCTGGATAAACTAAGGTGCCGGTATGTCATCTAATCTGGATAAACTAAGGTGCCGGTATGTCATCTAATCTGGATAAACTAAGGTGCCGGTATGTCATCTAATCTGGATAAACTAAGGTGCCGGTATGTCATCTAATCTGGATAAACTAAGGTGCCGGTATGTCATCTAATCTGGATAAACTAAGGTGCCGGTATGTCATCTAATCTGGATAAACTAAGGTGCCGGTATGTCATCTAATCTGGATAAACTAAGGTGCCAGTATATGTCATCTAATCTGGATAAACTAAGGTGCCGGTATGTCATCTAATCTGGATAAACTAAGGTGCCAGTATATGTCATCTAATCTGGATAAACTAAGGTGCCGGTATGTCATCTAATCTGGATAAACTAAGGTGCCGGTATGTCATCTAATCTGGATAAACTAAGGTGCCGGTATGTCATCTAATCTGGATAAACTAAGGTGCCGGTATGTCATCTAATCTGGATAAACTAAGGTGCCGGTATGTCATCTAATCTGGATAAACTAAGGTGCCGGTATGTCATCTAATCTGGATAAACTAAGGTGCCGGTATGTCATCTAATCTGGATAAACTAAGGTGCCAGGTATGTCATCTAATCTGGATAAACTAAGGTGCCGGTATGTCATCTAATCTGGATAAACTAAGGTGCCGGTATGTCATCTAATCTGGATAAACTAAGGTGCCGGTATGTCATCTAATCTGGATAAACTAAGGTGCCGGTATGTCATCTAATCTGGATAAACTAAGGTGCCGGTATGTCATCTAATCTGGATAAACTAAGGTGCCGGTATGTCATCTAATCTGGATAAACTAAGGTGCCGGTATGTCATCTAATCTGGATAAACTAAGGTGCCGGTATGTCATCTAATCTGGATAAACTAAGGTGCCGGTATGTCATCTAATCTGGATAAACTAAGGTGCCGGTATGTCATCTAATCTGGATAAACTAAGGTGCCGGTATGTCATCTAATCTGGATAAACTAAGGTGCCGGTATGTCATCTAATCTGGATAAACTAAGGTGCCAGTATATGTCATCTAATCTGGATAAACTAAGGTGCCGGTATGTCATCTAATCTGGATAAACTAAGGTGCCGGTATGTCATCTAATCTGGATAAACTAAGGTGCCGGTATGTCATCTAATCTGGATAAAGTAAGGTGCCGGTATGTCATCTAATCTGGATAAACTAAGGTGCCGGTATGTCATCTAATCTGGATAAACTAAGGTGCCGGTATGTCATCTAATCTGGATAAACTAAGGTGCCGGTATGTCATCTAATCTGGATAAACTAAGGTGCCGGTATGTCATCTAATCTGGATAAACTAAGGTGCCGGTATGTCATCTAATCTGGATAAACTAAGGTGCCAGGTATGTCATCTAATCTGGATAAACTAAGGTGCCGGTATGTCATCTAATCTGGATAACTAAGGTGCCGGTATGTCATCTAATCTGGATAAACTAAGGTGCCGGTATGTCATCTAATCTGGATAAACTAAGGTGCCGGTATGTCATCTAATCTGGATAAACTAAGGTGCCGGTATGTCATCTAATCTGGATAAACTAAGGTGCCGGTATGTCATCTAATCTGGATAAACTAAGGTGCCGGTATGTCATCTAATCTGGATAAACTAAGGTGCCGGTATGTCATCTAATCTGGATAAACTAAGGTGCCGGTATGTCATCTAATCTGGATAAACTAAGGTGCCGGTATGTCATCTAATCTGGATAAACTAAGGTGCCGGTATGTCATCTAATCTGGATAAACTAAGGTGCCGGTATGTCATCTAATCTGGATAAACTAAGGTGCCGGTATGTCATCTAATCTGGATAAACTAAGGTGCCAGTATATGTCATCTAATCTGGATAAACTAAGGTGCCGGTATGTCATCTAATCTGGATAAACTAAGGTGCCAGTATATGTCATCTAATCTGGATAAACTAAGGTGCCGGTATGTCATCTAATCTGGATAAACTAAGGTGCCGGTATGTCATCTAATCTGGATAAACTAAGGTGCCGGTATGTCATCTAATCTGGATAAACTAAGGTGCCGGTATGTCATCTAATCTGGATAAACTAAGGTGCCGGTATGTCATCTAATCTGGATAAACTAAGGTGCCGGTATGTCATCTAATCTGGATAAACTAAGGTGCCAGTATATGTCATCTAATCTGGATAAACTAAGGTGCCGGTATGTCATCTAATCTGGATTAACTAAGGTGCCGGTATGTCATCTAATCTGGATAAACTAAGGTGCCGGTATGTCATCTAATCTGGATAAACTAAGGTGCCGGTATGTCATCTAATCTGGATAAACTAAGGTGCCGGTATGTCATCTAATCTGGATAAACTAAGGTGCCGGTATGTCATCTAATCTGGATAAACTAAGGTGCCGGTATGTCATCTAATCTGGATAAACTAAGGTGCCGGTATGTCATCTAATCTGGATAAACTAAGGTGCCGGTATGTCATCTAATCTGGATAAACTAAGGTGCCGGTATGTCATCTAATCTGGATAAACTAAGGTGCCGGTATGTCATCTAATCTGGATAAACTAAGGTGCCGGTATGTCATCTAATCTGGATAAACTAAGGTGCCAGTATATGTAATCTAATCTGGATAAACTAAGGTGCCGGTATGTCATCTAATCTGGATAAACTAAGGTGCCAGTATATGTCATCTAATCTGGATAAACTAAGGTGCCGGTATGTCATCTAATCTGGATAAACTAAGGTGCCGGTATGTCATCTAATCTGGATAAACTAAGGTGCCGGTATGTCATCTAATCTCGATATACCGTAAAAATAGCATGGCATTATTATTTTTTTTGCAGTAAAATGCTTTCGCTAATGTTAGATATATTTCTACAAAGTGTCGTCCTTATTAAAACGACTTCATGTCTACACGTGTTATTGATTAAAGACGGATATATATCTGTATAGCTTATAAACCTCTATCTCACGTAGTCGCTATTTAAAAACTATAATCAATGTCATAACTGTAGTAGCTTGGTAGCTCTGAAATAAGATACTCGTTACCGACGCTACAGCATAAGATGATACGGGTTTCTATTGACTCTAACGCACTATGTATATATATCTAACTCACTACATCATATAAATATACTCTCTATTGCAGTGACTTAATATGATGGCAAAACGCTAACATCTATTGAAGTCAATGACAACATAAGACACCCATTAAATAACATTAAAATGGATAGAGCTAGAATCAACAACTTAAAGTAAATGATGACATAACCGGAAGTTTGATTAAATATGTGGTACACAACTGACCCCTCACCCTAACCTACTCACACCTCAGGCATACCTCGTGACTGGTCGTGCATCAGAGTGTGACGTATGATACATACAGAGGTCATAGTTCACATATACCCTACATACACAGGTTGCGCGAGGACGGGTCACATTTCCTCGATAAGGAACATACACGATCTAGCTAAAGTGACAATCCCTGCGTGCCCGCCTCCTCGGACAAACATCAAAGTCAAACGGAATCAGTCCAAGTTGTGTTGAACATCAAAGCATTCCGTGGGACTCTGTCCATATCACAGTTGATAGATGTACACGGGGGCAGTGTAAATCAAGGCCTTAGCTTTACATTATTTATTCATTAGTAAAATTATTGACACTTAAACTGTATATTTAGGCCTTTAAGACACAATGATATATATGTATTGCTGTTCGAACACTACTATGTACTATATATCGTATATCTAGTGTAATACATTACCATGTACTATATATCTTATATCTGGTGTAATACACTACCATGTACTATATAAAGTATATCTAGTGTAATACACTACCATGTACTATATATCGTATATCTGGTGTAATACACTACCATGTACTATATATCGTATATCTAGTGTAATACACTACCATGTAATATATATCTTATATCTGGTGTAATACACTACCATGTACTATATATCCGATATCTGGTGTAATACACTACCATGCACTATATATAGTATATATGGTGTAATACACTACCATGTAATATATATCGTATATCTGGTGTAATACACTACCATGTAATATATATCGTATATCTGGTGTAATACACTACCATGTACTATATATAGTATATATGGTGTAATACACTACCATGTACTATATATCGTATATCTGGTGTAATGCACTACAATGTACTATATATAGTATATCTGGTGTAATACACTACCATGTACTATATATAGTATATCTGGTGTAATACACTACCATGTACTATATATGGTATATCTGGTGTAATACACTACTATGTACTATATATCGTATGTCTGGTGTAACACACTACCATGTCTTATATATCGTATATCTGGTGTAATACACTACCATGTACTATATATGGTATATCTGGTGTAACACACTACCATGTACTATATATCTTATATATGGTGTAATACACTACCATGTACTATATATAGTATATCTGGTGTAATACACTACCATGTACTATATATAGTTTATCTGGTGTAATGCACTACAATGTACTATATATAGTATATCTGGTGTAACACACTACCATGTACTATATATGGTATATCTGGTGTAACACACTACCATGTACTATATATCGTATGTCTGGTGTAATACACTACCATGTACTATATATAGTTTATCTGGTGTAATGCACTACAATGTACTATGTATAGTATATCTGGTGTAATACACTACCATGTACTATATATAGTATATCTGGTGTAATACACTACCATGTTGATATATCCTGTACACAATGCTCATAGCGTTACTCAGGGATGATACCATTATCTGTTGTTTTAATATTTTAACTGATTTCTGTTTTGGTTCTGTTTGTATTTTGCTATATATTTATAAAAACCCTATTCAGCAAGTTATTCCACCTATCATGCAAGATACTACAACTTATAAAATTGTATTGATACCCATTGATGGCCGTTCTAATCTGCCTGTAAAGTAATGTGATATGCAAATAATATAGATCTGATACAGGTCTATATATATATAAAGAAATGTTTATTATATCAAAAAATGACGATTTAACATTGGTGGTAGATCATTAAAACAATGTCAATGTAGAATGTTAAAAGTAGTAAGCTGCTTAATATTGTTAAAGAAGCATGTTTATACAATTATCAATGGAGCAGAACCATATATCGCGAAACACAGCACAGGACTAGCATGGATTAGTCACTCGTCACCAGTCGCCTTCCCAACACGGGTATATGTATATGTATCACCTGGGTAGAATTGATACCCTTGATGATCAGGGTCACTAGGTACCCGGCTAAACCTCACACTACTAACAAAGCTCTCAGACATGTAAGCTTTACCAAACCATCAACACTGTTTAATAGCATTATCAGATACAATATATAGCATTCTGCGCTCGTTTGCAATTTCAATGTTTATGAATAGACATTTATAAAGGTATTCATACCATCAAAACTATGCTGAACTTATTTCCAAGACCGTCGTTTATAGTTATGATGATTTTCTAAGTAAATACAGGGATATGCACACTATTGATGTAAGAGTACTTACGTATGGTAAGCTAATATTGCGTGGAACCATGCCTTTTTGGAGATACTTGCTTGCTGATTAAAATTCGAATGCCAATTAAAACTTAAAAAAAATAAAACAACCCAACCAACCAACGAACCAACCAACGAACCAACCAACCAACCAACCAACCAACTATTCTAACAAACAAACAAACAAACAAACAACAACAACAACAACAACAACAACAACAACAACAACAAACTGCATTGTCAAACGTTAATCTTACACCATTTCGTAGTAAAATAAGAAATAAGAAAAAAATGATAAATTTCTCATTAACACTGCTTTATATTTATCATCTATAAGCAAAAATTACTTTGGCGGACTGTTGTTAGTGATAAATTTCATTGACATGGATGTAGTTGCACATAAAACTATATAAATCGTGAGATATCTCATTAACTTGTAGAATAAATATTATATGTATACGTTATATATGGGAATGAAGTAGATGCTATCAATTGACTGTACAAAATAACAAATGTGAATATCACGATCAAATACGAGTTTAACAATAGAATAGATACATTATATACGGAATGATGACTGTCAATATGCATTATAAAACTAAACACTCTTTGATGTCACAGCCGAACAATGCAAGTCACATTGGATAGGTAGTGATTCTAGAAGTGCTTCTAACGCATTCGTTATATTGTGATAAATAAAATCGTTATAGAAGTTACACATTCTTTATTTGTCTTTTTTGTATGATTCATCTGCCTTTGGTAAAAAGTTTTTTATTGCTTTTTGCTGGTTTCAATCTTAAGTAGTATGGAATTTTTATATTAAACAATGGACAGGGTTTGAATATAGAACGAATGTAAATGAACAAAATATGTTAATGACTTACCACCCAATTAGACTATTTAATGACACAGGCTAATTGAATGATATGAAAGCAGTGTAACTTATGACTTCTGGGCAAAGATGATTTATGCTATTTTTTTTTGGAAAGTCTGTAACATAATTAAGGCATTACTATCTTTGTCCCGATAACACTTGGGTATGTGAAGACCATATCATGGATCATACACTTCTATCTATCCAATCCATTAACTCGAACATCTACTGAACAACGGGCACAGATCTATCTGAATCATTGTAATTTCACACAGGTTGAAAAGGTTATATAAAAATCTAGGTTACATGTTTAAACTTAAACTATTCAGAACGTTTCAAATATCTATCAAACTGTCTTGAAACATATATAAAGTGATCTCAGCAAGATATACGTACAATTGAAATGCATATCAGAGATAATACTTTAGATTGAAATTTGCAGAATTAAATTGAATGCCCAAGTATATATTTGAAATACATAGTGTAAAACTGTTTATAGATAAAAATAAGATAGAAACATAAACATCAAACGTTAAGTTTCGCTGCATCATATTAAGTTTCCATTATGAAGAATGACATTCTTTGATATTACTTTGTTATGGTTGACAGAGTTTGTCGTCGGTTGGTTGGAACATTTTAAATACATTAATATATATATCTATAAATATTTTAAAGAGTTTTTTGTAAGGTTGCTTAGAGTCTGCTTTATTAATTTAAACCTTATAATGTAGAACGCGCGGAGGACAGGTTATTTAATATGAGACAGAGAGGGAGACATAGTGCTAGCATACACTTTTTAGAAAGTTTGTTTTAATAACGCGTAAGTGATCGCCCAGCAACACATTAAGGATATAAAGGGAAATTTATGTTCCCTTTCAAAATGTAAAATATTTAAAATTTACTTTTTCAAGTGTAACAAGTAAAATATAAACCCGATGTTATAAAAATATTATTTATGTATATGCTACCAATACTCTATATTTGCAATCTATTCATGACATTTGATTCATCTTCGGCAAATATGACTCATACGAGCATCAAATACATTCACTCATTACTTTACAGTACTAGTTTTAGTTGCATTCTTTTGTATATGAGTCGAATTGAATTAGACAGAATATCACTTTGATATTGTATTTGACATTAAGCACTTCATTTTATAAGTGTAAAATACGTATTAACTGTGTGTATGTAACCTTTGATATACCTAATGTTATTTGAGGTATAAAACACCACGTTTTAATTAAGAAAACAAAACATTTAAAGCCAGAAGAATTGGTTATTGCATGATAATTGAAACGCTTTTTCTTCTATCAAATCCAAAATTTACTTCACAAAAAGGAATGCAATCTAACAAAAGGAACGGAATCAAATCATGGAGCGATTGGATACAATTGTGGCACTGTTAACGGTCATACATACATAACTTAAGAAACACTTGTTAGTTAAGCATTAACAGTATACTTACCGATATCTGATATGGAAAGGAAGTTCGTGTAATTATATCATTATTAACACATTCAATTTTTTTGAAGATTGTTGCACATGTTTAACTGGCAAATTCTTTTGATATTAAACCATTAACAATTAATCACTAGCACCCTTTTTCCGACGTCATAGAGATTGCTGGGAGTGGGCTGCAAAACCATTGTAATTTAACTAAGTGTTTTACTGAAAACAAAGAAAAGTATCGCAATATATTGTTAATAAAATAAAAATAAAGTTATAACATTTAAAAGATAAAGCATTGTCGATAGCATTATTATTGAAAGAATTGTAATATTTATAGTATTGTCAATAGGATTATAGTATTGTCAATAGGATTAAAGTATTGTCAATAGGATTATAGTATTGTCAATAGGATTTTTTTGGTTTGTTTTTGTTTAACGTCCTATTAACAGCCAGGGTCATTTAAGGACGTGCCAGGTTTTGGAGGTGGAGGAAAGCCGGAGTACCCGGAGAAAAACCACCGGCCTACGGTCAGTACCTGGCAACTGCCCCACGTAGGTTTCGAACTCGCAACCCAGTGGTGGAGGGCTAGTAATAAAGTGTCGGGACACCTTAACCACTCGGCCACCGCGGCCCCTGTTGATAGGAGGATTAGAGTATTATTGATAGAAGTGATTCATAGTATTGTCAATAGGATTATAGTATTATCGATAGAAGTAACTTATAGTATTGTTGATAGGGTTATAGTATTGCTGATAGGGTTATAATATTGTTGATAGGGTTATAGTATTGCTGATAGGGTTATAATATTGTTGATAGGGTTATAGTATTGTTGATAGGGTTATAGTATTGCTGATAGGGTTATACTATTGTTGATATGTTATGATATTGTTTTAGATTTATAGTATTGTAAGATGATATATTTATCTCTTATGCTATGTTTTAATATCAATATCATAAGCATTGTAACAGTTGCGTTTTAAGACACATTTTGTATAAGTAGTATGTATTTAATGACTGCAAAACTATATGTTTGTTAAGAGCAAATATATACAATACTAAATGACTGTTAGAAGCTTAATGTATAAATACCTATTGCATCTTACTTGGTACGATATCCATCGACAATGTTTTGTACCGGTTCGATAATAAATTCTATAATTCAAGATACTTTAAGTCGAGGTCTTTATAGATTTTCTTTTATATACTTAAATTCTAAGTACAAAACTAAATATTTTTTAGATAAAGTATATATATATATATATATGTCATATAAGAAATTGTTAGATGTTTATGTGAGATAATGATTTTTTTTCATATCAAAGTTTTAAGCACAATGAAAACAAAAACTTTACACTAAATGATACAGATTATCCCCTAAAAACAATGCAACAAAATATAAAGCTAAAATGATACAGATTATCCCCTTGAAAACAATGCAACAAAATATAAAGCTAAAATGATACAGATTATCCCCTTGAAAACAATACAACAAAACATAAAGCTAAAATGATACAGATTATCCTCTTGAAAACAATGTAATAAAACATAACCGTTGAAATACTGCATTATAATTACGTTGTTGTAAACAATATACAACATAAAACAGTGAAATATGTGTGAAACGGTAAATATAACATATATATATAGGTGTAATTGTGCGTTTAAAGCACAGTAATCGGCGAGAAAACAACATCAGATTGGATAATAAGGAAACATATTAAATTTTTAAGGAGACCATAATAACTATTGTTATGTTTATTTATGAAGTGGGAACAGTTGGCTTATGTTTATTTGAAGAGAGGTTTAAGTGATAAAATGCATTTTTAGTGTTTTCCCATTTACAATACATTTGTGTTTTTCATTAGTTATTCTCCTAAAAAACAATGGCAATTCTGTCTGTTCTGCACATGTTGAGATAACATTGCTACAAAAATGCTGTTAAAGCAGCATGCATATTATTTTTTCTCTATAGGAGAAATGCTAAAATATGAAGGAAATTTATGCAAACATGATATTTTTAAAATAAAATAAAAAAGAACTGTTTTAATATTATATGCTGCTTTCACTGATTATCAAGGAAACATACCCAAACTTGTCATAAAAGTACTTTTCCATTCTTCCGAATGCTGTGGTTTCGTATCAGTATTCTTAGTCCGAAGCATTAAAGTGCTGGATTATCGTAGAACATCAGACAACAACATTGTTCGTTATATTATAATAAAAAGGTAAACTCAGCGTTATTTCAAGGACAATTTGCATACCGTTGTATCATTTATATAACACATCTGTCAGTGCTGATATTTATTGTAATAACGAACTTCTTCTCAATCCGCGTCTTACCAGTAAAGGAAACTTTATCTCACAATACTTATAGTAGTATAAATATAACATATTTTTCTTAAGTACATATATGTGTCTTGATATACATAACTCATATAGGAACATAATATTTTTTGACACCGATAGTGTACAATTCTAGATTGTTTGACTTCATTTTAAGAAAAACATTCTTTATATCTATAAACATTAATATAAAAATAAAATAATGTTTGATTTTAACTAGTAGCACGATACGATCTCAATCAACAGGCGATTACTTTATAAATTAATTAAAATCACACATCAATTTGGTTTCAACTATAATTGCATTTTTGACGCTGACAAGCTCTGATATTATAATTTATCATAACACAACAACACAACAACAACGTGCTGCAAAGATGATAAAAAGTAAATTGTTCACACACCGGAATTCATGTAAATTACAGCAGCGGACTGGAGCTAGTATTCCAAATAGGTGACACGTGTCAAAACGGTCACTAAATTATCACCATTATTTGATGTACCTTTCACGTTAAATTGTAATCTAATTGTCAAGGTGGGGTAATTGCATGCGATAATGTCCTGTGGTGTGACTGCGGCTACCTAAATCATAATGAAGTTTTCATTGCCCATGGGTTGTGATGCTTCATTCATCTTATCTAAATCATGATAATATTCCTTTTTCATGGAATGTATTAGTCTAAATTCATTAAACCCACGATGTAAATTTTCTTTTAGCTTTTGTAAACAAATTTACTACTTATATTGTCGTAGACATAAGCGAAGTCTATATTATCGTGTAACATCGCGGACTTGTCATAATGCAAGTGATCTCTCCAAAATCAAATATCGAAACAAATGCCCATCATACATGTGGAAAAATGACCGATAAATATAAATCGTCTATTAAATTAGAATCACCACTAGAAATGTGTCGGAGTCACGTGTGTGCTTTAGAGAGCTATTGATACTGTTCGTGTGACAGATTTAATTGTAGTTGATTAATTATCCAGCCATTTATTGCTAACGTAGCGTGACCAGGGAATACATATTTAATATTCATTATACCAATTCCAGGTCTTCTCAGCCGAGTCAGAATAACTGCGTCATAATAGCTTCCCGGGACTAGCTCTGCTAGATAAAAGTCTAATTTTAGTTTATTATTACGTAAATACTACGGCGAATGTTGACAAAATTGGATGAACTTTAATACACCAATACCATTTCGTATTGGATGAACGGACAACATTGCATATTGAACATTGCCTTAAACCTGAGCAACACAACTTACATTATTCGATCACTTCATCTAAACACTCATTATTAAAATAGGGCATTAATTTTTTTTATTTTCGCCGTAATTATGTAAAATTATAGACCATGGCTAGTTATACACTATAGCAATCTAGACTAGATTATAATCTTTAGTCGACTAATGTGAGATAGGGAGACCAAGATGCTTGCTTCTCACACTGTGATGCCTTTATAAACACATCCTATAGACAAGGCGATAGTCGTCTTTCTCACCAGACCTCGGTACATACTGGAATCTGCTGCATGACCGTCATTTTAACGAGAGATTTTATTCAATAGTAGAATTGGAAATCTGATTTCACTAGACAACAAGTGAACGGTGTGAATGTGATCGGCACATGCCAGAACCCCCATACTCAAGGTAACGCTCATGGACGTCACCCACAGCAGCCATACGAGACAGGTGCTACTTTTATAGCCGGTATTTTTATAACCGTCGGTCAAAATGTTTAACATTTATTCTTGATTTCATTGTAGTGAGTACTATGTTTTAGCAGTAGAAATAACAAAATGTCAATATTATAAATCTCTTTGCAAACATATTCAATTACATATTATTAGTTGATGCGCCTGCGTTTATACATTTTTGTATATATGTATATGTACGTAATTGATAATCTATCAATTCCTACAATAAGTTAAATCAATCTTATCTAATATTATATTTGTTTGGATGCATGTATCAAAATATATTTTTGCAGAGAATAATCGTATAGTTACTACCCGAAATAATTGTTTGTTAACAGTTTATGATATGTATGCCTTCTTTTCGAAATGACAGAAATTGATACCCTTATAACCATTATATTTTTCACTTATGAGTATTATGTATTTATTTAATAAGTTGAATTCATCACAGTAAGAATATATGTCCAATGTTTGTAATTGTAAACTGAATGAAGCATGTTAAAGGGGTTATATGAAATGGATATCTGTTGAGTCAAAAGCGGCGGACTGTTTATTTACCTGACCGTAGTAATGCATTACCTGACGAACTAATAAATATTGAAATCACTTTACAGAACAGTTAGATAGTATTTGTTTTTTACATGGTCACAACTACAAGAACATACTACCTACGCTTATTATTATTAAATATCTATTGGTATATTTATATTCCCAGGGGCCGATCTGTTTAAATAATATAACATATTTATGTCGATGATTTCCAGGGTCCATTTTGTTTAAAAACGTTAAATATTTATGTTGATGATTTCCAGGGACAGATCTGTTTAAAGAATATCTATTATTTATGTTGATGATTTCCAGGGGCTGTTCTGTTTTAATAAAATTAGATATTTATGTTGATGATTTCCAGGGGCCGTTATGTTTAAGAAACATTGGATATTTCCAGGGTTTATTAACATTGTAATATTTTACATGCAAATCTATATTTATTTTTATTGTGCCTTCATTTGATCAATTTTGAGTTAGAATTTTCTTTTCTTTTGAAATCAGACAATTTCATTTAAATATGAATACCTATGAATGATTGACTTGTTACAAGGAACACATTCAGAAAATGTATTAACGTCTCTAATAAATATTACAATGAAATTCATGCGTCTAGAAGGGCTGTTGAATTGTCAAGGTGATTTTTAGAGATAAACATTGTAACAAAACCTTTTCTTTTTTTCTGTTTTATTTAGCAATACTTAAAAAAATTTAAACCAGTTACTTAGAGTAATAACGACATTAAGTGGGTAGTTGTATTATAATATTACGCATATCCCATCTACAATACAAAGCTGACGATACTTGGTTGTCCTGAGTTTAAAAGGATAGTAACTAGTTACGCATGGCATAATATCCATTTCCGAGTAACAATCAATTTCATAATGAAAATGACCAAGCATTAAATATAGAACAAGCACACACGCTGCTTTGATACCGTATTTAAAAAAACGACTCTTGAAACATTTTAATGCCATCTATGAAACATCATAATGATAACATGGATACACATGTCTTCATAAATATAGGCTAGCGTGTTTCACTTCCCTTTATTATACTGGGAAATGATTTATTAAAATTCGAAGCCTACATATTACCAAGTTGTATATATTTGTACAGTCCATATAACTACTTTATTTATTGTGTTCTTTAATCTAAACGGTAATCGAAACAAATAACATTTCATCTAGTACAACACTATCTTATCGACACTTGCTATTTTAAACCTCACTACAAACGGTTTAAATGAATAAAAAGATGTCTTTACTTTTCAGCGAGACTCGTTTCTTACACCTTTGCTCACATAAAAACTAAATAAAAGATGTTTTGTTCCTCCGCTGCCTTAACAGTTGCGGATCCTCATAGTGCCTTTTTCATTATGTAAACATACATGTGTGTACTCCGAGAAATACTGCTTAGATTCTAGCATGAGCAATTGTATAGCTTTTATTAATAACAAAATCCTTGTGATAAATTCATATAACATTCAGCTGGTTGTAAACAACAAAATATAAGAAATCATTCAGGCTATTTACATATACCGATTCCCACTTTGACGCCCACAATGAATGCTTAGAGACGAGCAATTTGTATGGCATCACATGAAGGCATTATTGGTACGGCCAGGCAGGCTTTCAATGAAACTTATTGAACAGTCTTACAAGAACAATCCGAACGCCTGTTTTTTTTTATCTTGAATGTTGAGAATATACACAACATTGATTGACTCTGTTTAAACGATTGTAGAACATAGTTTGTAAGTTTATTCTTTAGAAATGATAAACATTGTTCAGTCAGAATTATATATATATAATATATACATCGGGATTAGTTACATGAGATTTGAACAAATGTTTGGAAAATGAAAGGACTGAAAGGTTCACCAAACTGATTATTATACCTTATTTTTAGTCTTAAACAGAGTTATTTCAGCACTTTGTGTTTATATCATAACGCTATCTAGCGTATAATTATGGCCGATATGTGACAATGAACACACCATTCAGTTGGCCTGTATTGACGCCGACTAAGTAGATTACTATAGGTCTATCAGAGTAATCACAAACCGAATAGAATCTTCATTTTCTTTTCAATGAATTAATAAATGCTAGAAATGTAAATGACTGCTAAAGTTTATAAATAAATAAGCGAACATTTGACATACTGATACACACTTGGCTGTAATAGGAAGATATGTATATTCAATAGTGTCTTAATTAGATAAGAGTAATTGCCATTAAAGTGAATAATTTTCGTTTTCAGAGTAAACATTGCACTGTTTTAAATAAAGCAGTGGATTATTTAGAATTAAGAAAAATTCCTTGTACTTTTCTGTAGAGTTTGATTAAAACCTTAAGATATTTTGATTCAAAACAATTAAACGTCAAACTCTTTTTTTATACAAACAATTTTATCAATATAAATATTCCAGCACTATTAACGATTAAGACACGATACAAGTTGCTTAATTCAGATTTAAACTCTAAAATATTTATATAACAACTTGCATAAGAAAAGAAAACAATAGTAAAACGAAATAAAATATCCAAGTAGAGATACTTTCAGAATTTAGAAGGAAGTCCAATCTTTTATGATGCTGGATGTCTTCGAAGAATTCAACGTACAACACGTTTCTCCAGTATGAGCGGTATAACGGCATTATGGCGGTGTGTGAAGGTGCCCCTTGTTGCTCGTGATTTTACGATGTAAATGAAGGAAAGCAATGACATTATTTGTAATAGTACCCGGCCGTCGGTTGCAGGGCAGATGTGTACAGTGGAAGTGCTGGAGCAATCTAACTCAATACTGTTTACCTGGTCTAACCGCCTTCGGTTTTAACTTTTCCCACGAAACAGATGCATTTTATCTCAAATTTCACAGAAGGGATCAATGTGGCTTTTTTCCAAGTCATAAAATTTGTGTATATTCAAATGTTTTGAAGCGGGATTTTTGCCTTGAGGTCACCCGGTATGGTGTGCCAGCAATGGTGCGTTCTGTACTTTGTTTACTGTTCCAAGTCAGGTACTCACGTCTTAGCGGCTTCAGTATGCTAGCCAAGCTTTTGTTTTCCTCTTCCCATGCATAAACGACACCATTACTAGTCATTTATGCAACCGGTGATAAATCCTTAAAAGTCTCACCTTAAAATGATATTTTAATATTTTCAATTTTAACTTGGTTACGCAACAATTAATTTCTTATTAGCTGAGTACATTTCTATTCGTCTAATGTCTTTGACAAACAAATGTATGCTCTTTATTTTCATACATTACCCCTTATGTGCCTCAATGTAATAATGTCGAAAACATCATCGTTTGTTATAGAACTGCATTGTAAGTCGACTGCGGTTGGGGTGGGGATGGTGGATATTGTTTACCTGAGCTTGAACACGTGATGAAATTTGACAACACCCTACCCTTCAGGCACGTGCATATCCTGAAACACTGCACGGCATGACTCTATGCTTCTTCATAACGTATTCATGAAAATCCTTTGTTTGAAAAACGGTTTTGATATTTCTTCAACTCTGGAACTTAGTCAATGGGTGTCTCTAATCTCGCTACTCGGCGTATCCATTTTCAAGAACAAACCCATCTTAATGTATCAAAATGTCCTAAGCCCACCCCCGACCTGATGACACCGACCTCCCTTCCGTTGAACTACCCCCTCCCCATTCACCACCGACAGTGATAAATGTACACGTCAGAGGTATTGATCAAATGTTTATCACCAATGTCAATGACAATAGCTAAGTTCGGGTGTCTTGATATTCTCCAAATATAGCATGAATTAAACTGGAAAATCATCCATGTGTAACTGGTCAGTCACAAGGCCGTATATGCCAATATAACCAATGTTATCAATCACCTGACCACGTGATTTCGCGTGTCAAGATGCATATCTAAAATAAAATTATTTTAAAATCATTCATGCGTGGTAGCTGGCCATTAGATTACGTTGAAGATCAAGCGAAATATAATTAATATTCGACAATGAATATGCCTGTCATTACAATATGATCAGATTGTTATTTTCAGTTTAATGGTGACATCCTTCAATCACACTTTCGGTATTAATAACAACCTGATAAAAATAGATAAAAATCATAATGTCACTCATTCAGCACTGATATCACTTTATGTAAGATATTAACCTGAGCTTCGTATCGACCTTAAATATTTCCCTTATAGAGAGTGAGGCAAAATTTACGTAGAATGTTAAAATAGCAACAACACGCTGATAACATAATGAGTTGATAACGCGATGTTATTTAATGTGATACTAATTAACATGATATTAATTGACCGTAATGCTAATTAACATGACGTGTTCAGATTGATATGTATGGAATATTTATGGAATTGAATGGATTCTGGCCTTATATTCCATGTCGTATTCTTAATCAAGTAAACGTCGGATGATTCACTTATTGTCAAACTTTTAATATAAACCATGCAGCTGCAATCGTAAGCAACTAGCTAGCTTAAAGGTGATTTCGGGACTTGTTTTCATCGTCCCATGTTTTGACTGCAGACATCTGTTCTCATTTTCATTACGAGATGATGGCATTTTTTTCATATAACAATGTAAACATTGAATCAGAAACTAAGATTTGACGTTTATTGAGTTATAAAGCTCTTTAAAGATAGTTACGACTGAAAATATGTTCAAAAATATTTTTTATGATAATTAATAAAAAGTTCTTTTTATGTTCGTTGTATGTTATAACTATGTTGTATTGTATGATAATTAGAGTAGACCTATACAAAATATAGCAGTAAAATATTCAGCTATCATTTCACCACTTCGTGTCAAATAAATATCAACGAAAGAGGAAGTCAATTATGTTTCATTTTTAATCTTTCCGATTCTCATTCCGGGCCATCTGGATGTGACAAACATAATACCACACGCATATTCTTGCGGAACACATGGTCTATATCTCCCTGTATTTGACGTATCTGAGTAAATATCTATTTTATGCATATCTATACATGATTTTCAATTTTTTCGTTATGAGGTTTCTTAAAATAATTGTGCAATACAGTAAAAAGAATAATATCTATCTTTCACGATGCAAGCATGGTTAAACACACATTTCACTTACATCAACAAAGGAAACAACAAACCAGCTGATTGAATTAATATTTTCTCTAGTCATTTTAAATATCATATAATGTAAAGCAATAAAAAACATCCAAATGTATTATATCTTTAAAAATGACAAAACCATTAAAACTATTAAACATCAGTCAAAAAGAAGATAGGAGTACTAAACCGCATTGTGTTTTATATTCATTAACTTGTATTGGCTACATCTATTCAAAATTCGTATTTAGATTAGTATGTATGTTTTTTTGTACAGTCCTTTTGTACATAGCAGTGGAATTCTATGTAATGTTGAAGCTACCAAACCAATCATTATGTAGTAAGGCTATTGTCTTTCCCTATATGTCCTCTACCAGAAGAATGCCATTAACGTTAGTGTAACCTTTGTGTATGAATATGGTCTGTAGCTATATGGATTCATCACAGGAATATCAACGTCCCTGTAATTGTAGTTGTAATTGCTAGTTAATTTTCCAGATGTTCCGTCGTAACAAACAGTCCAAATATTTTACACTTTGACATTTCCCTGCAGTAGAGAATGTCCGACATTATGATATGGTAACTAGGAGTGTACTGAGCCTCATGCGTCACGCACCATACATATGTGAAAAGGACAATGGATCCATCATTTATCTAATTCCTATCAAAAATATAAATTTTTCCTTTTGTATAACTTTATTTATAAAAAGTAAGTTTAATGAAATATCAAATATCTGTTACATGTTGCATAAATAAAATGAATAAATGAAGGATTAGTGTGAACCCCTAGTGGATTATCGACCAACATGTTTCAATTCACCAGTGTCATACTGAACACCACATGTATAACGATTATCAAATGGGTTCGTTATACATGGATATACTGACATTTATCCATGTCCGTTAATGGTTTGTTTTACGGAAACATAACAGAAAATAATACATTATAATGTACTGTTATTTTCTCTAACTTCAGTAAGATTTTGGGGTTACTTGATAATTCCTTAGAATGATATACTTCATATTTATATCTTACATTACTTAGTGGCATGTTGTAAACTTTGGTCACACAAAATATTGATGCATTCATAGAAGGACGGATCAAACGGATATATTCAGCGATGAGATATTTTCTGAATTAATGAACTGTTTAAACATATCCTAGACTAACATAAAATTATTTATGAAAACAATTGTAGTGTTATAACTGACCACCTTTTATAAACACCTTGCATACAGTAAGACGTTAAATACTAGTCATATTTTATATCATACGTCATTTATATACAAAATGTATTAAGCGAACAGTATAAATAGTATGTAAATATATAAAAAATACCCTGATTGTTTTAGGCGTGGGATATAGAGGAAATGCATGGCTGGATTAGTGTAAATCACAATAAATAACGCATTCAATGGATTAAATGAAAATATCAAACAAAATTAATATATGCTATAACTAATATAACATTATTGTTTAAAAGACAATAAAGGTATAAGCATTTTTCAATCCATATTGAGCAATAGAAACAGCAAAGTCGAAAATGAATTTAACTGCATCATGCTATTTTCACGTCCTTTTAAGGCTCGTCAGTGATGCTAGGGACATCAGTTGATCCGTCCTTTTAAGGCTCGTCAGTGATGCTAGGGACATCAGTTAAGACATCAATTGTTGCGTCCTTTTAAGGCTCGTCAGTGATGCTAGGGACATCAGTTTATCCGTCCTTTTAGGGCTCGTCAGTGATGCTAGGGACATCAGTTGATCCGTCCTTTTAGGGCTCGTCAGTGATGCTAGGGACATCAGTTTATCCGTCCTTTTAGGGCTCGTCAGTGATGCTAGGGACATCAGTTGATCCGTCCTTTTAGGGCTCGTCAGTGATGCAAGGGACATCAGTTGATCCGTCCTTTTAGCGCTCGTCAGTGATGCTAGAGACATCAGTTGATCCGTCCTTTTAAGGCTCGTCAGTGATGCTAGGGACATCAGTTAAGACATCAATTGTTGCGTCCTTTTAAGGCTCGTCAGTGATGCTAGGGACATCAGTTAATCCGTCCTTTTAGCGCTCGTCAGTGATGCTAGGGACATCAGTTAATACGTCCTTTTAGCGGGCGTCAGTGATACTGAGGACATGTAGTTGAGGTGACAAAGGAAACTAAAAAAACGGTAAAAGGAAATACCAAAATCAGAATGGGGAGGTGTTATGGCACTTCAATTCGAGTTTGTAAGACACAATATTGAATTTCAAAAGAAAGTATATGGTATGTGTATATTCTGAAAAATAAACGAATAAATAATGAATAAATAAATAAATAAATCATACCACATTCCTTCGTTGCAAAACAAAATAATATATATTGTACCTCCTTAGGAAACAAACCGACAAACAAAATAATATATATTGTACCTCCTTACGAAACAAACCGACAAACAAAATAATATATAATGTACCTCCTTAGGAAACAAACGGACAAACAAAATAATATATAACATACCTCCTTAGGAAACAAACCGACAAACAAAATAATATATATTGTACCTCCTTAGGAAACAAACCGACAAACAAAATAATATATAATGTACCTCCTTAGGAAACAAACGGACAAACAAAATAATATATAATGTATCTCCTTAGGAAACAAACTGACAAACAAAATAATATATTATGTATCTCCTTAGGAAACAAACCGACAAACAAAATAATATATAATGTACCTCCTTAGGCAACAAACCGACAAACAAAATAATATATAATATACCTCCTTAGGAAGCAAACCGACAAACAAAATAATATATAATGTACCTCCTTAGGCAACAAACGGACAAACAAAATAATATATAATAGACCTCCTTAGGAAACAAACCGACAAACAAAATAATATATATTGTACCTCCTTAGGAAACAAACCGACAAACAAAATAATATATAATGTACCTCCTTAGGCAACAAACCGACAAACAAAATAATATATAATATACCTCCTTAGGAAACAAACGGACAAACAAAATAATATATAATGTACCTCCTTAGGAAACAAACGGACAAACAAAATAATATATAATATACCTCCTTAGGCAACAAACCGACAAACAAAATAATATATAATATACCTCCTTAGGAAACAAACCGACAAACAAAATAATATATATTGTACCTCCTTAGGAAACAAACGGACAAACAAAATAATATATAATATACCTCCTTAGGCAACAAACCGACAAACAAAATAATATATAATATACCTCCTTAGGAAACAAACCGACAAACAAAATAATATATAATGTACCTCCTTAGGCAACAAACGGACAAACAAAATAATATATAATATACCTCCTTAGGAAACAAACGGACAAACAAAATAATATATAATGTACCTCCTTAGGAAACAAACCGACAAACAAAATAATATATAATATACCTCCTTAGGAAACAAACCGACAAACAAAATAATATATAATGTACCTCCTTAGGAAACAAACCGACAAACAAAATGATATATAATGTACCTCCTTAGGAAACAAACGGACAAACAAAATAATATATAATGTACCTCCTTAGGAAACAAACCGACAAACAAAATAATATATAATATACCTCCTTAGGAAACAAACCGACAAACAAAATAATGTATAAGGTACATCCTAAGATTACCAATCATCAAGCAAAATAATATATAATATAACTCTTAAGATTACCAACCATCACACAAAATATAATATAATAAACGTCCTTAGATTACCAACCACCAAACAAAATAATGCAATACTACCTTTATAGAATTAGAGGGAAAATATGAAATGACAACACCAGAGATATCATACAATCACATATCTTTTCAAAAATATCATTTTCTGACAAAAACGTTCTTCAAATAAGCACTTTAATGATGTTATTACTGCGATTACTGATATAATCCATACTGAAGCATGTGTAAATCATTCTAAATTTGAATTGCTCTATTCTTTGATTCTTTGCTGGAGATAAGTATTTAAAGAAAACAATCGAGTAAGCTGACTGAGAACTTACGTAGTCGAACAGTGTTGATGTACAATTGAAATACTTCTTACCTAATTATCTGTTTCACAGGAGTTTGGATATTTTGATAAACTTTCTTTCCTTTCCAAGGTATTAGCTTGGTATTCTTATTTTTATTCATACATACGTGTAACAATGTTTTGATTGCTTATAAATCATATCATAAAACCGAAATACTTACAAGTTGTACACCAGATTCTTGGTAATTAATTTCATTAGCAAAATTAGAGATGTTGACAGCTGTCATCCTGAAACGTTGGTAATATAAGGAAAAGTACAATACCGTTATCAGGATCAGCTTAATATGTCAATCTTAAAACGTTTAAGGAATAAAATGTAACATTCAAGATCGTTTTAAAATATCGAAATCAAAAGTTAAGGAATGTTTTTTTCTGACAGCTTTAGCCACTGAAATTTGTTGAAGGATTTTTTTATATTGTACTCCAGTGATTGCTTGCAATGTTGAACGATATCAAGAAATGTACAAAATCTGGATTTGAATTTCTTGGATGTAGTTTTCCAGTATACATGGTGTCCATACGTCTACGATATGTACTTCCATTGGTTTGACCCTTCGTGAGGTGCATCATTACCATCCATGCGCCTAATACGGGTGCATTTTGATTACCTACACACTAATGCGGCGCTCAGAGGTATAAGGTATGTAACACATAATTAATTCACTCACGACATCCTTAATTGGCCGTGAGTTATTTCTCTTTATCACGTAATGACGTAACACAACACCGGATTCGTAGATTTAACATAATGTATATTGTAATACGACACTTGATCGGGTGCTTCGTGAAAAACTATAAAGTATGCTATTGTCAAACGGCACTAAGGTAACTTAGTAATGCATGGACGTGGATTCCCTTCACGTTCCGACAGTATACTACTGAAATATGTTTGGTATTGACTTATTCATTTATATAGGACGGTAACTTTGTTTGTGTAATGCAACACATTCGTTTATACATGTATATGGCTGAAACATCCGTTAATAAATTGTGGTAATTTTTTTTGCGTGTATGTAAAAGGTATTAACATATATGTGTTACTTTTGTGTTTTTACTAAGGTACATATGTCCATAAATATAATGTACCAAGGGTTCAAGTGGTGTTCTTTTGTTTAACGTTTATTTCTCTTTTTACATGATTCATTTTGATTTACAATCCAAATAACAACAGTCCATACCAGGGAGACATACATTAGTGTTCAATTAATACTTTAGCGTAAAAAAACAAATCTTTCTAGTACTTTTCGAAATTTCAAGAATTTCTTCCTGCATACCGTTTCTTATGCGAAGTACAACCATAGAGATTCTTGAATCCCTGGTACCACTATACATGTCACGAATGTATACTCATTCCGGCGTTCCTTGTATCGATTTTCTAAGAGATATGTACATCATGTGTGGAGTATGTGTGTCTGGTCCCAGCTAAAACATTAAACTACCGAGAGTAATATATTACCAAAAGGAGGCTTGAATATCGATGTTCTGATGGAATCTTACTTCGTTATGACAAAAATGTATCTGATGGTATATTGAGAATGACAATGATGTGTATATTTGATTTTGCACCTCAGTAAATCAGTAAGAACCATTAATTTCAAATAGTATCATTCTTACTCAAATCAATATATAATTGCCTACACAACTATAAGATACACTTCATATTCATATACTTATATACCAGTGTTTTCCTTGGGACCATTATGTTATTCCGGATTGGAGAGGAATTCTTAGATTGGGACAGAAAACGTCACAATTTCAAACCTAAAATTCTCTGTTTTAATTTCTTCTTGGTGATTTACTCATATCCTCAATTCGTGTTGCAGTTTATTTTAGATCATTTCGTTGTCCTACTCTAAATCCCCGTTGTTTTCTATCGCCTACTCTATCTGCCTGATGTTACTTATCGCCTACCCTTACTCCCTTTTGTTTATCGCCTACCATTACTCCCTGATGTTGTTTATCGCCTACTCAAACTATCTGATGTTGTTTATCGCCTACTCTAACTATATGATGTTGTTTATCGCCTAGTCTAACTATATGATGTTTTTTATCGCCTTCCCTGACTCCATGTTCTTGTTTATCGTCCACCCTGACTCCTTGATGTTGTTTATCGCCTACTCAAGCTATCTGATGTTGTTTATCGCCTACTCTAACTCCCTGATGTTGTTTATCTCCTAGTCTAACTATATGATGTTTTTTATCGCCTTCCCTGACTCCATGTTCTTGTTTATCGCCCACCATTATTCCTGTTGTTGCTTATCGCCTACGTTTAGACCCTAATGTTGCTTATCGCCTACCCTTACTCCCCTTTGTTTATCGCCCACCGCTTCTCCCTGTTGTTGTGATTATCGCCTACTTTAACTACCTGATGTTGTTTATCGCCTACTCTAACTATATGATGTTTTTATCGCCTTCCCTGACTCCATGTTCTTGTTTATCGCCTATTCTAACTCCCTGGTGTTGTTTATCGCCTACTCTAACTCCCGGTTGTGATTATCACCTACTCTAACTCCCTGATGTTGTTTATCGCCTACTCTAACTCCCTGATGTTGTTTATCGCCTATTCTAACTATCTGATGTTGTTTATCGCCTATTCTAACTCCCTGATGTTGTTTCTCGCCGACTCTATCTCCCTGATGTTGTTTATCGCCTATCATTACTCCCTGTTGTGATTATCGCCTACTCCAATTATCTGATGTTGTTTATCGGCCACCCTTCATCCCTAATATTTATCGCCTTTCATTCCTCCCGTAAGTTGTAACCCTCACTACCAATTGATGATACTGTTAACCTCATACCGAAGATTACTGCTGTGAGTAATCTCATTTCCTCAGTTCATGTTGTATTTTAGTACAGTTGTTCCTAATGATATTACTTTACGACTTTCAGTGTTCACCGAATATCTTCATATTCATTTGTTTACTACTGTACACATCTTCATTTATTGCTGTTGTTTCCTTTATCGACTATGAGGTCCGGTAATTTTCGTGACGTGAACTTTTTCTAGATTTATGTGCTTTTTTATTGTCTGGTGTTGTTTTTCTCGGAACAAAACAGCAATAATGTATAATAGGGAAACAATCCCAACACTGATTCTAAATTTAAAAAATACCAGATTTTGCAGACATGATTTGAAGAATCGAGGTATTCTGTAAAATACTTTAGAAATTTATTAAAGTGATACATATTCCTAAATTTTGTTTGGGTAAATCCTATCCTATCATTTATTGAATTTTTATGTTAACCGTTTTTTTTTTCATTCTGAATAGTTTAAATGTTCAGAATCATAAACATGTCATTCATTATACGTACGCTGATTTCTTGTGACTTCCTATTCCTGAAGTTATCCATTGTACATATGCTGTGTTCTTGCGACTACTATGCCTCAAGCCCGACTTTGAAGTGTGCATTGTCCTTTTATAAAAGAATTATTTAATGAAATTAACAAAATATGGATTAACAATACATGGTCTAATACAGGATGGAGAGTCCTTAAATAACACTGAGTAGCGCGCGAACGGTCTAGGTGGCCGTTGTTTTATTCTGTGGTATTTCCTTGCATCGGCAACTTTGACATTAATCACGTGGACAAACTTCCATGTTTATTTGGCATCAGTTTAAGTGAGAGAAGAGGTTAATTGTATTTCTGATATCTGATACTTCTTTTCTTGGGAAAGAAAAGACGGACAACTTCCTGTGAAAAAATTAACACACCTTTTGGAAATTGATTTCTATTAATATAAAGAGGACTTTAAGTCGATTTCCCGTCATACATCGACGTATGTTTAGTCACATGGCTGACTTCCGCTTGCGTCTGGAGCTAGTTGTCGTGAAATGTCAGAGTTAGATTGCTCTTCAGAGATGTGGACGATGATAAATTATGCCATACGGTATTCAAATTACCGTGATATTTGCCTCCATCGTAATAAGTGATATTTTGACATGATAAAATCGGACAACGTGAAACTGCAGTGTTGTCAAAAGTTCACGTGCTAAGCATTATCGTATAATTTTATGATAAATGGTTTAATTCATTGTACTCATCCCCAAACGAGATTTATCAATGCTAGACTTAAATAATTTTCTAATAAATGTCACGTTGAGAACAATTACCAAACGAACATCCTCATGGCCGGCTACAATGGAAAAATCTGGCTTGATTTGTATAACACAACACATGTTCACTTATACATGATAGCAATGGTCAGCATGGCGTAAATACAAATAACATCTGATGTAAGTTACCTAGATATGTATACTACTCTTGATAACCAGTTAATGATGTAAATAACCTAGATATGGAATTTACTCTTGATAACCAGTTAATTATGTCAATAACCTAGATATGGATTCTATTCCTGATAACCAGTAAATGATGTAAATAACATATATATGGAATTTACTCTTGATAACCAGTTAATGATGTAAGTAACCTAGATATGGAATTTTACTCTTGATAACTAGTAAATGATGTTAATAACTTATATGGATACTACTCTTAATAATCGGTTAAAGATGTTAATAACCTAGATATGGATTATATTCTTGATAACAAGTTAATGATGTTAATATACTACGTTTGCACACTACTCTTCATAATTAGTTAATGATGTAATATATTTGATATGTCAGCTGCTGTTCATTACTAGTTAAAGATGTAAACATGACTAGCTTATGGTATAAATATATACTAGGTATAGATTCTAGTCTTTACAACCAGAATATTATATGTAAACATAACTAGCCATATAAAATAATATTTCAGCCAAATAACTCGCAAACTTACCTGTATAGCTCGTGAAATGTGTAAATAAAAACATATACATGTAAGCATGTAGTCCTGATAACAAATCGGTGATGCATATACATAATATTTAAAAACTGTTTTGATAACTAGTAATTAAATAGGTATACTAGACGCATTTAATTTGTCTTGATGAAAGGCGAGCATATATGTAACCACTGTGCTACACGACCATCCAAATTAATAATGTCAATATCTTAGAAAAAAACCATACATGTACTGTACTGACCTGTATGACTTGTGAAATGTTGTAAACAAAGAGTTTTACTAATTGTTACAGTATAGTATATAACAGTACAGTATAGCCGAAGTGTAAGGCAGCATTATTCATATGTATACGGAATAAATGTCTCATTTAGTAGAAAAGAACAAGAAGACTGAGGTAATGTCAGGGGTGATATAACATCTAAGTTCACAATTTATTACTCTTAATTAACAATCCTTATGTTTATACAAAAATATTAATTTTGAAAAAATCACATTCAAGAAATAATTATAGTAAATTGATAAGAAAACATGAGACATAAATGTATTTCCCTGTAAATATCGTTGAGTGCTAACATTATCTCTATAGGATAGATAGTTAAACACTCTTATGTTTAAAAGGTGATATTTCGAATGAAAAAGAAGAATAAAAAACATAAGAAAAAAGCAATTATATATCTAATAATAATAAGAAAAGAATCTTAGTGCTACTAAGAGAAATGAGATGTGATTTATATCACACTCGAAAGATACCCTGAACCATAATAACGTTTATAGAAGATTTAAATCTGGAGAATTTGGTCTGATATTGACGACAACTGTCCATTATTGTCTTCAATAATGTACTAATTAACGTCCAGTGTTTTCCTTATTCGTGGCGTCTCCACTCAGGCTACCAATGTAATTGATCGGGATCTAAAATTTGTCATTATTGCCGTTTTATTAAAATTCATTGTGTTTCCAATATGTTCTTCTGCAATCAAGAGTCTCTTCATTATGATCGGTGGTAAAATAATTAGATCCCTTATTGCTGCAAATTCACCCGCAAATACAGGCTGAATAGGGTCCAATTTAATATATTGTGTCACTGGTGATGTTTCGTCTCGTGAGCAGGTGTATTGAACTGGAGATATTGGAAAAGCCTCTCCACAGAGGGATGATCACTTGACAGACGTTCTATGTATCCTGTAAGGGCCATTGTCCCGTTATTAACATTACTTGAATAATCTATTTCACACCAAGGGATTAAATGACCACACACAAAAGTCAGTGACTCGCGCCACACCGAGTCAAGCACAGCATCCAAATAACATTGCTAATTTGAAAAAGATCTCTTGAGTTTGGTTCTATAAAGGCACCGGAGCGTGAACAAGCTACATCCCTGGGGGGTTTATCATCGGCATATGGTCAGTTATTGTGAACATTAAGATTTCTTAATGAGGCAAATATCTTCAAGATGGTCATGACAATGATACAGAGTTGTAAAACAATACAAACAAAATATAAGGACCAAAGCATGGCCACACATCTCTCGGCGTTTACCTTTGATCTGACTGTGGTCAGTAATACTATAATTGTGGAAGGCATTTATCAATCTGTGTTGGTCATTTGGGGATAAAAAAAACAATAATTCCGGACATGTCGTGCATTCTGTAAAACTGTTGTGGTAGATTGTTATTATACTCAGCTTTGTGAAACTATATACTGTTGTGGAGTGTTATTGAAGTGATTGTGTATATTAGCACGAATACATACGGTAATAATTATGCGTATAAAATGCAATGTTTGTTCCATCTTAAAACATAATCATACTTGTAAACTGTTTCTATTGGCGAAATTGCATGTGCACAAAATTTCAAGCTTCAGAAATGGAAATTGATGGACGACGTTTTTGACAGATTAATACCTTATCCTTCCATATTTTAGATTCTACTTCTTCTTGTGGACTAATTGGATTTTTAAACTTTTTACTCACGATCCTTTACGAAGAGAGGCATATTATCATCTTTATCCTTGTAATACTACAATGTATATAGAGCATATTCTGCAATGTTTAATGAAATACAGAATATATTCTTGCTTATATATTGGTATTTTTACCAGTGCGCGTCACGGGTAGAGTATTCCAAACTGTTAGCCTTATAAGGAAAATTATATATTTATTACTGAAGGCACTTTTTATTATTTAGTGTGTTATCGTTTTACTACTTACAATTTCTTCAAAAAACAACAACAACAACAACAAACAAACAAAAAATTACTTTTATACAGATTAATATTCTATGACCCGTGTACTTTTGTACCAAGTATTTTGATTTACCAAAAATAACATAGTGATTCATGTACTGTTTGTTGAATGGTCTTTGTCTGTGAGTGTGTCTGATTTGATATCAGTTTATATTCCACTGGTAACATGGTAAATCTTCATTAGGATAGAATGAAAGCACATTGTTCATGTTCACAAAGGTATCATATACACTAAGTATGTATTTCAAAGGACGATACAGCACACTCAACATATTATCATTATCCAAACAAATTCAGTAAAACACAATTGAGCGAAATGAATTAAACATCATCGTACAGCTCTTTCGTCATTTTAGGACATGTCTGTGATGGGAGGGAAGCATAATAATAACTCCCGGGGATGGTAAGGACCATAAGTGGTCACAGAAGGCGACCAAAAGACTTAGATCAGAAAGAAATGTCAAAATCTGGAAGGGGAGGTGTAAAAGACCTATAATTTCAATAAATTGTATAGTTCGTAGTATTTTAACTTCAACCAGGAAGATCAATATTAAGAAATTAGTTTATTAATAGGTTTTTATGTAGTTTTACGAATAATAAACATTTTTTTCTAAAAAAACTGATGTAAACTCATCGTATAGTTTCCGGAATATTTAGAACGTAAATTAATGTGAGGTTCGAACTGAATTAGTTAGCATCACATTGATGGTACACTTAAATTTTGTTAAGGAAACTGGAAACTAGAATCATTTTAAATATTATCTTTCATTATAATACGTTCTAGTTTTATTTGACCTATGTAAAAGATGCTATTTTGATATGTCGAGGATGAAATTTAATTGCATAAAATGAATTAAATATTGATGCTTCTAACGCAACCGGGTATTCGATAGTTGTGATTAACAAAATAATTTCAATACATTGAGTGTAATTAAAAATCATAATAATCAATCGTGTCATTAATAAATGCGAAAGCATTGTTTTGCTTTATTGGTAACAAAAATAAAATGAAGACTGGTGTATTGGTAGATGGTTCCCGGGCTAACTCTATTTCGAAATCACACGTCGATTGTTGTGTGTATCGTTTTGCTAGCCTAGATTTACTCTAAAACATTCACACGGTAATGACGTGGCCGGTCTGTAAAATGAAAACATACACTTAGAGAGCATATGTATCTTAAAGTACAGACGACGTTCGGGGTAAATCTTCGATTGCTCTCAAATGTCCAAATTTGGGGTTTTGTTGACATTTATTAGAGTTTTATAGTCAGTTCGACTAGGAGGACTTTACGTTATGTAAAGTGTGACGCGATAGCAGTCTGTATCCTACCCGAGACAAATCTACACAAACATCAGGTACTCCTGTCCCTTCATGATCCTCATACATATCATTCCACCAAGCCTGTCGCCAGTTTACCAAGAAACAATAATATATCTATAAGCTAAAATGCATCTTTTTGTTGATATGCTGTTTATTTCACAAAAGACAAAGAAAATGTACATCTCTATAATATGCTTTTATTTATGTAAACGTCGTAAGTATTATTGTTATAGAGTAACACTTCGAAGCACAATGAAAGAAGAATATATCGAGCTATGTATACGCATAGTGTTATACACGTGTACTATGGTGTAAATTTTGGTATGATGTACACGCGTCAGCCTAGTAATTGTTATTACCCATTTCTACCTAGATTTAAATAACTTGTTTTGCATTTATCATAATCAAAGATTAAAAATTCAAAATTTAATTTTAAATTTATATCTGATTTTTCTACGTGCAAAAAAGTTATAAAAGTATTTACGCACTAAATGATATCGATATCTTAATTAACCGCGTTTAAATGTCTATGAGATAGCTTTTTTAAAGAAAATCATGCAAACGATAATAAATAGATTATTTACAATATGTATTATGAGTGCCTTATAAACCCTAACGAAAGGCAGCAGTAAGATTTTGGAGATACCATATGTCGAGTTTAACTGTTAATTTTAAATGCATATGAAGTTTGTAATGTTGTTTAAACGGTATAATAGATATGAATATACATATCCCAATATCGCAACTATGAATTAGTCGGAATATTAACCAAAAGATCAAAGCTGCTTTCAGTAAAAAGTATTGAATTAATTTGGCAACACAAATAAAAAAATAAAATAAGCTGATATAATGCAAATATAACAATAGCACAAACTGCGGAGGAATTATCAGAAATCTTTAAAATTGATTTAGACGATCTGCAATACAGCGGCTACTTAATATAAACCATGAATACTACATTTACTGTCTTATACCCATAGCCTTCCAAAAATATAATATAAACATGTAACGAATCGTTTGATCAACAACTTATTTTATAGTTATAATATACCCTAAAAGCGATGATTCATTGGTTAACATTGCCTTTAAATGGTCTTTGAGTGATATTTGCACGTGCATTTTCTTCGACATCGACATCAGTCAGACTAACATTGCAGTACTCTTTCTCATTACCGTGATTAATTTTCTTCGTATTTTTAGCCGGAACGTATAACAAAACACGGGTAAGTATATATATTATAGCTTAAATTGGATAATTGCTGTGATAGTATATATAATACAAATAAAGAGGAAATTAATGTCCATTTCATGATTTCAAAGAACTGGTTCATTCTATGAGTTCCACAAATTATTAAAATTGAATGATTGTTAATAATTTTGCCAATTCTTGTTTTACCTCCCCTCCCCAACCCAGCACGACGATGCATTTAAAGCGGCAGTGCAGATATGTCTATCTAATCGGCGTCACAAGGTGCGAGGGCTATCACTGAATCACATTTCAAAACCGTTCATACAACGGAAATCTTCAAACATCATGGAAGCTTTGTCACACCGGTTATTATCGTTGAAATATTTAAACATCGTGGTTACTTTGTCACACCGTTTATTACCATAGAAACCTTCAAACATCATGGTAACTTTGTCACACCGGTTATTACCATAGAAACCTTCAAACATCATGGTAACTTTGTTACACCGGTTATTACCATAGAAACCTTCAAACATCATGGTAACTTTGTCACACCGGTTATTACCATAGAAACCTTCAAACATCATGGTAACTTTGACACACCGGTTATTACCATAGAAACCTTCAAACATCATG
The DNA here is from genome assembly GCF_902652985.1 of Pecten maximus. Classification (NCBI taxonomy): domain Eukaryota; kingdom Metazoa; phylum Mollusca; class Bivalvia; order Pectinida; family Pectinidae; genus Pecten; species Pecten maximus. The sequence continues at coordinate 19,916,639 of NC_047016.1, read as the reverse complement.
GTAACTTTGTCACACCGGTTATTACCATAGAAACCTTTAAACATCATGGTTACTTTGTCACGCCCGTTAACACAATATAAACCTAACACAAGATTACTTAGTACTGTTAATTGGTAAAACAAAATATCAAATCCGTTGAAGCAAAAATACAATTATTTTACGCATGTTCTACTAACTAATTTCACTATTGCTCCAAGACGCATGTTTGGGGATATTTGTCTATATCAAGGAAGTAGTATTGAAATTGTTAATCTTAATCTATTTTCTGTGAGTTCATATGTCCTTTTCGGATTGGACAACATAAGACAGAAATGCTAAACGGTTAGGCTATGTCTGAGTCACGTTTTACAGACGGAATGACGATGTCTACACACACACAGACTGGTGATGTAAATCAATTACAGAATAGTGTATCATTGATCGCCGGGATTTTCCTCATAGCATTATATATATGTTACCTCATCAACATTTACATCTCTGGATCTTTTTATTAGCATATTAGTATTAAACTTTTTGATGATTGGCAAGGCTATTGTGCTATACATAGCGTTATTATTCTGTTTACTATGGTAATCTTCCATAATGATAATATATACATGTATATATAAATTGATTAATTGTAATCATTATCTAATTACATCATGATTTAAGTCGTCATCATTTCTTATCTTTTTTTATTACTATTATGTAAGGCGAAGGTAAATAGCTTAATTATACATTTAAACAATATTTTCTAAAAGGAAAAATAGATTTAAGATGCGAGGTTCCATGGGTAAACCAATATTGAAAATTAGAAATTCAAGATATAATTGGCATAGGGATAGTTTACATATTAGTCGGTTTAAATCAATATTGGATGGCTGAATTAGTTTTCTTTGATTTCATGAAATAGAATAACCTATTCAATTTCTGACCATTGAAGTCTTGCCTATGATCCTTTCTTTGGAATGGAAATGATATGGAGGTGATTTACAAAGGAATATCACGCGGAATCCGGTTACACAATAATCGTTGATATACGTTATTCTATTGTTCTATTTGATATTATTGTTATTTTCATAAAATCCTTACCATGACAAATTTTTCACGATAATTACTGAAGGCAGATATCCATGTAATGCAGTGAGAAGGAACTGGATATCAAGTATTTCAATGTTAAAATGTCATTGAAGTCAGGTATCCCTATAATACAGTGAGGAGGAACGAGATATAAGTCATTTCAATGTTAAAATATCATTGAAGGCAGGTATCCCTATATGAGTCAGTGAAGAGAAACTGGATACTGTATAAGGTATTTATATGTTAAAATCTCATTGAAGTCAGGTATCCCTATAATACAGTGAAGAGGAACGAGATGTAAGGTGTTTATATGTTTAAATATTACTGAAGGCAGGTATCCCTACAATACAGTGAGGAGGAACTGGATATAAGATATTTCAATGTCAAACTATTACTGAAGGCAGGTATTCCTATAAAACAGCGAGGTTGAAAAAACAAAAACATGGAACGTGTTTCTATTCTTTTCTTTCAAGCAATATCAATTTTTTTCAATTTTTATGAATGTTATTAAGCCCAAATTATATAATGAAATTGTAAAAGTGAGTTAATTTCATGATGAAAAGTTAAGCGAATACCAACATGTAAGCCATACATGTTTTTTCCTGTCAGCACATACACATTATCAAGCTCCTACCATCTAATCTGGCACCTGGCCTAAACTTGATGAGGACAACACGTTCAAACATTATCTCATTTTTATCTTTTACGACAAATTCTATCGAGAATTGCTCATATTTTTAAGCGTGAAAAACGAAGACGGAAAACTGGGATTTTATTCAATAACATTTGATATCATGCAATCTAGTCTACCAACCTACCACTTCTTAGTGCATTTTGAAATCAATTTTTCGTACATTTTTAAAGAAATATTTTAAGCAGTATCCAAACTCCAAGAGTGCATTGCATGCTTATAATCTCACCATTATGAAAATTTACACCCGGTCACTTAAAATTATAAACTATTAAAATCAGTGCTGTCTCAGTAGCAACATATTCTAGAAAGTACATATAATACACAGAACGGTTACTTATTGTAAGTTGTTTATTTGATTAATAAAGCGTTTTTTAATTTGTAATGTAAGCGTTTCATCTTCACGATTTCATGCTGTTGGCCATTTTGCAACATTCATTCAAAGCCCGTTTTTATAATTGACTCGTTTCATAAAATCTCATTAAGTGCAAACTAATTTAAGTTCATATATATCAGAGTTGCATTAAATGTGCATTTTGTTGTATGAATGATTTTAGAAATGAAAGAATTTGGTGCGGACAGTTTCCTGGCTTGTACGAGTTTTGTTGTAAATGTAGCATTAATTGTAGTAGATTGTTTTTTCTGTGTCTAATCAGGATACGTTTTCTAACCTAAACATGATATGCTATCTTAAAGCTCCTAGCAACAGGTTCATTATGGTCACTCAGATTCAGTTCACAAGGCGAACATACACGAGAAAATAACTGCAATTATCAAGTGACATACTTTTGTAATATAGAGACAGAAAATACCACTGCAACAAGAACAATGCGCTAATTGATTATTAATTATATATGACATCGTTAGCATGTACGATATCCGAGAGCTTGGCTTGTTTTAACAAAAATCGTGTATAATTACACCCCACAAATAGCATGTCTTAACGAGTCGTTGTCGATCACACTTGTAACACAACAATGGCGTCCATGAAGCAAAAGACGCAATCTCAGGTTGTAGTTCGATCAGTCTCATTTTGTCGGTGGTGCGACACTTTTCACACCTGTTTTTATATAATAGCCGTAGTTGGACTACTTAAATTGTTGAATAAATTTCCGAACTGTGACATTAACACCACCAAACAAAACGAGAAAAAAAACCACAACAATGGCAGCGGTTAAAAACATATTTAGGAATATTAGTAAATAAATCGCAACACAGCAATTAATTGATATTCCTAGTGTAATGACCTAGTGTTAGATTTTCGCATTTAATGTCCTATCGTAAGACTGATGTCCCCGTGTAATGACCTAGTGTAAGACTGATGTCCCCGTGTAATGTCCTATCGTAAGTCTGGTGTCCCCGTCTAATGTCCTATCGTATGACTGGTGTCCCCGTGTAATGTCCTATCGTAAGACTGATGTCCCCCTGTAATGTCCTATCGTAAGACTGATGTCCCCGTGTAATGTCCTATCGTAAAACTGATGTCCCCGTGTAATGACCTAGTGTAAGACTGATGTCCCCGTGTAATGGCCTAGTGTAAGTCTAATGTCCCCGTGTAATGTCCTATCGTAAGACTGATGTCCCCTTGTAATGTCCTATCGTAAGACTGATGTCCCCGTGTAATGTCCTATCGTAAGACTGATGTCCCCGTGTAATGACCTAGTGTTAGACTGATGTCCCCGTGTAATGGCCTAGTGTAAGTCTGATATCCCCGTGTAATGACCTAGTGTAAGTCTGATGTCCCCGTGTAATGGCCTAGTATTTGTCTGATGTCCCCGTATAATGGCCTAGTGTAAGACTGATGTCCCCGTGTAATGACCTAGTGTCAGACTGATGTCCCGTGTAATGGCCTAGTGTAAGTCTGATGTCCCCGTGTAATGACCTAGTGTAAGTCTGATGTCCCCGTGTAATGACCTAGTGTAAGACTGATGTCCCCGTGTAATGACCTAGTGTTAGTCTGATGTCCCCGTGTAATGGCCTAGTGTAAGTCTGATGTCCCCGTGTAATGACCTAGTGTAAGTCTGATGTCCCCGTGTAATGACCTAGTGTTAGTCTAATGTCCCCGTGTAATGACATAGTGTTAGTCTGATGTCCCCGTGTAATGACCTAGTGTTAGACTGATGTCCCCGTGTAATGACCTAGTGTTAGACTGATGTCCCCGTGTAATGGCCTAGTGTTAGTCTGATTTCCCCTTGTAATGACCTAGTGTAAGTCTGATGTCCCCGTGTAATGACCCAGAGTTAGCTGATGTCCCCGTGTAATGGCCTAGTGTTAGTCTGATGTCCCCGTGTAATGACCTATTGTAAGTCTGATGTCCCCGTGTAATAACCCAGTGTTAGTCTGATGTCCCCGTGTAATGACCTAGTGTTAGTCTGATGTCCCCGTGTAATGGCCTAGTGTTAGACTGATGTCCCCGTGTAATGACCTAGTGTGTATCTGATGTCCCCGTGTTATGACCTAGTGTAAGTCTGATGTCCCCGTGTAATGGCCTAGTGTAAGTCTGATGTCCCCGTGTAATGACCCAGAGTTAGCTGATATCCCCGTGTAATGACCTAGTGTTAGACTGATGTCCCCGTGTAATGACCTAGTGTAAGTCTGATGTCCCCGTGTAATGAGCTAGTGTAAGACTGATGTCCCCGTGTAATGACCTAGTGTAAGTCTGATGTCCCCGTGTAATGACCTAGTGTAAGTCTGATGTCCCCGTGTAATGACCTAGTGTAAGTCTGATGTCCCCGTGTAATGACCTAGTGTAAGACTGATGTCCCCGTGTAATGAGCTAGTGTAAGACTGATGTCCCCGTGTAATGACCTAGTGCAAGTCTGATGTCCCCGTGTAATGACCCAGTGTAAGTCTGATGTCCCCGTGTAATGACCTAGTGTAAGTCTGATGTCCCCGTGTAATGGCCTAGTGTAAGTCTGATGTCCCCGTGTAATGACCCAGTGTTAGTCTGATGTCCCCGTGTAATGACCTAGTGTAAGTCTGATGTCCCCGTGTAATGACACAGAGTTAACTGATGTCCCCGTGTAATGGCCTAGTGTTAGTCTGATGTCCCCTTGTAATGACCTAGTGTAAGTCTGATGTCCCCGTGTAATGACACAGAGTTAGCTGATGTCCCCGTGTAATGACCTAGTGTTAGACTGATGTCCCCGTGTAATGGCCTAGTGTTAGTCTGATGTCCCCGTGTAATGACCTAGTGTAAGTCTGATGTCCCCGTGTAATGACCCAGAGTTAGCTGATGTCCCCGTGTAATGGCCTATTGTAAGTCTGATGTCCCCGTGTAATAACCCAGTGTTAGTCTGATGTCCCCGTGTAATGACCTAGTGTTAGTCTGATGTCCCCGTGTAATGGCCTAGTGTTAGACTGATGTCCCCGTGTTATGACCTAGTGTGTATCTGATGTCCCCGTGTTATGACCTAGTGTAAGTCTGATGTCCCCGTGTAATGGCCTAGTGTAAGTCTGATGTCCCCGTGTAATGACCCAGAGATAGTCTGATGTCCCCGTGTAATGACCTAGTGTAAGTCTGATGTCCCCGTGCAATTGCCTAGTGTAAGTCTGATATCCCCGTGTAATGACACAGAGTTAGCTGATGTCCCCGTGTAATGGCCTAGTGTTTGTCTGATGTCCCCGTGTAATGACCTAGTGTTAGACTGATGTCCCCGTGTAATGACCTAGTGTTTGTCTGATGTCCCCGTGTAATGGCCTAGTGTTAGTCTGATGTCCCCGTGTAATGACCTAGTGTTAGTCTGATGTCCCCATATAATGACCTAGTGTTTGTCTGATGTCCCCGTGTAATGACCTAGTGTTTGTCTGATGTCCCCATGTAATGACCTAGTGTTAGACTGATGTCCCCGTGTAATGGCCTAGTGTAAGTCTGATGTCCCCGTGTAATAACCTAGTGTAAGTCTGATGTCCCCGTGTAATGGCCTAGTATTTGTCTGATATCCCCGTATAATGGCCTAGTGTAAGACTGATGTCCCCGTGTAATGACCTAGTGTAAGACTGATGTCCCCGTGTAATGACGTATTGTAAGTCTGATGTCCCCGTGTAATGACCTAGTGATAGTCTGATGTCCCCGTGTAATGACCTAGTATAAGACTGATGTCCCCGTGTAATGACCTAGTGTTAGTCTGATGTCCCAATGTCAGAGCCTAGTCTGTGTCTGATGTCCCCGTGTAATGGCCTAGTGTAAGTCTGATGTCCCCGTGTAATGACCCAGTGTAAGTCTGATGTCCCCGTGTAATGACCCAGTGTAAGTCTGATGTCCCCGTGTAATGACCTAGTGTAAGTCTGATGTCCCCGTGTAATGACCCAGTGTAAGTCTGATGTCCCCGTGTAATGACCTAGTGTAAGTCTGATGTCCCCGTGTAATGGCCTAGTGTTAGTCTGATGTCCCCGTTTCAGAAACGATGTCTTGTAAGTCACAGTTTTATAAAGCACAATCTTGTTATCTGATTTCCTCCTTATTTTGTCTGTTGTGTTAATCAGATGGTCCCATGTTAATCTGCTATCCCCTTGTTTATCTGATGATTTCTTGTTTCTACCACAATAGGTGGGTGTTAACTTTATTCAGCTCCCAAGGCAATACTTAATTCTTACATTTGTTGTATAAACATACAGTTTATTCCGCAAGTGTGACTGATACTAAATTTTGACCGAGACTGCTTTGTAATCACGTGGTTCATGGCGTTTTGATTGGCTGACACGTGAAGGCCGCTAAAATGTTTTTCTGATGACCTAATTAATTTCTTAAAAAATTATATACTTCTATCAATTTAATGCTTTGAAAATGATAAACGTGTTAATAACATTTTATGATTTGTGTTAGATTACATGTTTTTCGCATATTTCTGAAAGGTTCAGTTAAACATTTAGATTAGCCGCATTTCACTACAAGTCATATCCTTACGCCCTAACTGATATTGTGAAACAAATACACACACATCAACACAAAACAGGTCCATTCATCCTTGGAATAACTTTTTATTGTGGTAGAAACAGGCTTGGGAAGTTACAATAACACTAGCTAAAGCTGGTGGTTTTTGCAACTTTTGAAAAATGACTAATTCGAATGAAAGAAGTACCATATACATTAACCCCGAATTATGTGACCTTTATAAAGCTGATGTCCCCGTGTTTGTCTGATGTTTTTGATTTTAATTGTTGTCCATTACACGTACGTTCATTCCATTATTAGATGAAACACACACATTTTTTTCGGACGTCATCAGCATTCATATTTTAAAAGTTATTGTAAAATGTTCATAAACGGAAATCATTACAAATTGAATTATTTAATGTGAAGTAATATTATGCTTATAAAAAAGATTTTGCAAGTCATATCCTGTTATTGTAAATAAAATCCTTTACCAGTTCTGTTGTGACAGGGGAAATTCAATTAAACGAAAGCTTCGTGTCACGTTGTGTTGTTCCTCTCGCAATGAAAACAATAAAGCTATCACTTCTGATTAACTTAATCAAGAGCAATTTGTGGGGTCCATAAATACATGGAATCTATCAAAACTATTGCACGTAATTTAGACAGCCTTTGGCATACGGACGGTGATCTCCTCGAGCTAGCATCGTTATTCCTGCCTCTCTTACGGTCAATAACACTAACTTTGGCAGAAAATTGCAGTTCATTAGGCGCCTTAATTGATACCCTGAACGAGCACTGACGGTTGGGACTGACGACTGAATCAACCCCGTGTCACACTAGGAAATATTGAAGGTCTATTAAATCAAAGAAATCAGAGTTAGACGTCCACGAGAAAATCAATGTAGCTACGACAATCTGTGACTCCACAAAACAGATTATTCTGGAGGCTGAAAATGGGATTTAACGGATTAGAATACTGTTATATCAATGTAATACACACTGTCAGATAATCAGAAGTATGTCATGTTAACGTCTAAAAGGTATACAATGTTAAATAATAAAGACTTACAATTTTGAAATAAGAACTGTTAATTGTTAAAGTCAAAGGAATATGCAACATCGCTTTATGTTCTTGATACAAATTTCTTCTTCTAAGGTATATGTAACATAAATACTAAGAAATATATAGAATATTTTGATACTGTTAAACTACCATCATTCAATATTAATATTTTTGACATCTATTTCTTCTATACAAGATAATGCTGAGAGGTAAATGTCATAGTATTTATACTCTGTTTGTTTTTACAATGGTATGTATATAATAACAACAAAATGACAATTCTTGAAATTGGAATAATAAATAAATCATAATATACCTTTCTAATACTCAGTTTTTTGTTTGTATCTTTTCATTTTCATCTGTTATGTGATTATACAATTAATATATTTTAAGAATTGCAGAAAGACACACAGATGAACAATTAAGCATATAATATCCCAAATGATCAAGAATATCAAAATATGAATGTATTTATGTCATATTTGGACTATTTTATTTTTGTACTTTCAGATTACAAGGGATGTGACGATGATGAAATGCGGTAGTATGGACATCGTGAAGGAACGTTTGAGAGAATCCGTGTATTACAAGCAATATGATATATATATATATAATTCCGTGTATTACAAGCAATATGATATATATATTTATATATATAATCCGTGTATTACAAGCAATATGATATATATATATATAATCCGTGTATTACAAGCAATATGATATATATATATATATATATAATCCGTGTATTACAAGCAATATGATATATATATATAATCCTTGTATTACAAGCAATATGATATATATATATATAATCCGTGTATTACAAGCAATATCATATATATATATATAATTCCGTGTATTACAAGCAATATGATATATATATATATATATAATCCGTGTATTACAAGCAATATGATATATATATATATAATCCGTGTATTACAAGCAATATGATACATATATATATATATAATCCGTGTATTACAAGCAATATGATATATATATATAATCCGTGTATTACAAGCAATATGATATATATATATATAATCCGTGTATTACAAGCAATATGATATATATATATATAATCCGTGTATTACAAGCAATATGATATATATATATATATAATCCGTGTATTACAAGCAATATGATATATATATATATATAATCCGTGTATTACAAGCAATATGATATATATATATATAATCCGTGTATTACAAGCAATATGATATATATATATAATCCGTGTATTACAAGCGAGATGATAGATACATTTATAGAATCTGTGTGTTACAAGCAATCTGATAGAAACATTTATAGAATCCATTAATTACAAGCAATCTGAGAGATAAATTTATATAACCCGTGTATTACAAGCAATATGATAGATATATTTATATAATCTATGTGTTACAAGCAATCTGATAGGCACATATATATAGAATTCATGTGGTACAAGCAATATGTAGGATAAATTTATAAAATCAATGCATTCAGGGAATCTGATACATACATCCACATGTGTTACAAGCAATCTGAAAGATACCTTTATGCAATCCATACATGTATATTACAAGCAATCTGAAAGATATGTTTATGTTGCCTGGTATTACAAGCAATCTAATAGAATTAATACAATGTAAGTGTGTGCTAATGAATCTATTATACACGAAGACTTAATGAATGGAAACATCGCCTTTAAATACAATTAATGTACTCTTATATTGTTTGTGAAGAAATACATATTACATAGTTTAGCAAATTCCAATAAGGATACTGCTATGAAACATTTGAATATCATCTACTTCAGTTTTTTTAAAGAAAACTTTATTCAAAGTTATTTTTAAAGAAATGTTTGTCAATTTGTAAAATAAAGTTTTTTTCAGAACCAGCTTTTCTCTGAGTAATATCATGTTTCGATGGCCTAAACATGTTTGATCCTTGACGCTTGACAATATACTGTAACGTCAAAAATAACATGACGACCAACCTCTTTCCATGCAATACTCGAACTTACGTTTCTCCGTAAAAGTTAATATGAAATTATCATTATATCATTTCTAATAGTAATTATATTTCAGATATTACGTGCTGGCTGTTATTAATGACTTAATCAGGAGCGAAAAAAAGTTACACAAATAACGTTTCTGAATAATGTTGATAATAAGGTGCTGAATTGTATAGTAAAGGTACCATTATGTCAAAAGAAGGTTTTCAGTAATTTAGATAAATCCTTTTTATTATTTTACCATTCAGAAATTTAATCTTTGGATATTTATCGATATTGCTTTTATGACATACAAGATATATCGCATTTGATCATGCATTAATTATAATAATTACGTTCTGCTTTTAGGTAATTATATCATTATCGTCAAGTGAAAACGGTAGATTATTGTTTTTTGTTTTGTCTTTTGTCTTTTGTGACACATTATATAATCTGCTGTCTGTAGAAATGATGACTATTTTCACAGATGTCCATCGATCAATTCTTACAAAAATAATAAGGCTGTGGAGTTACAAAAAAACGTTTTCCGAGAGATTCCCGTGACAAGATGAAAACAATATAAACATACATGTAAATAGATGTAAACATATCCTACATTTCTCCAAAGTAAAATCATACCAAGGTGTATGCAAATATTGATACTAATCCAGACAATAATCTCCATAAGTTACAGCTGTCGTATACCGGTATATATATATATATATATATATATATAAACATTTTATCTGACCGTAAAAAATATACGAATGGTCATACTTTATCAAGTAAAATATACGAATGGTCATACTTTATCAAGTAAAATGTAAGAATGGTCATACTTTATCAAGTAAAATATACGAATGGTCATACTTTATCAAGTAAAATATACGAATGGTCATACTTTATCAAGTAAAATGTAAGAATGATCATACTTTATCAAGTAAAATGTAAGAATGGTCATAATTTATCAAGTAAAATATACGAATGGTCATACTTTATCAAGTAAAATGTACGAATGGTCATACTTTATCAAGTAAAATATACGAATGGTCATACTTTATCAAGTAAAATGTAAGAATGGTCATACTTTATCAAGTAAAATATACGAATGGTCATACTTTATCAAGTAAAATATACGAATGGTCATACTTTATCAAGTAAAATATACGAATGGTCATACTTTATCAAGTAAAATATACGAATGGTCATACTTTATCAAGTAAAATGTAAGAATGGTCATACTTTATCAAGTAAAATGTAAGAATGGTCATAATTTATCAAGTAAAATATACGAATGGTCATACTTTATCAAGTAAAATATACGAATGGTCATACTTTATCAAGTAAAATGTAAGAATGGTCATACTTTATCAAGTAAAATATACGAATGGTCATACTTTATCAAGTAAAATGTACGAATGGTCATACTTTATCAAGTAAAATGTACGAATGGTCATACTTTATCAAGTAAAATGAAAATATATCAACAATCGGGAATGTATCGTGGCAACAATGCATTGACAACTCGCCAGTATGTCGTGTTTTGATTTTATTCTAGGAGGATTGCCCTTTAAAACAACGTGCTATTCTTTATATGGATATTATTGATCGCATTTTATCACATCATAATAAAATTTAAGAGTGAATATAGATATATCTTTCTACTGTAATAAGAAAATATTTGCTTATACCTCCCATTAAGCTGACAAATAAAGAAAAATAAATAAAAGTCTGAACTTTGTTGTTTTGACGTTTTTATATAGCATCCAATGTCTCCACATTTTGGCGGGGATAGGGCTGTTTGTTCACTCAAGACAGTCGATCCTGTTTCACTCGTAGGATGGATTTTGTGATACCGTTTGAATGTTGATAGAAATCATTGAAAATATTAAAATGTTCATCCAATGTATCATATGACTATATATGATAATATTTAGGTACCGCTGCTTTTACATGATATTATGTAAGTATTAGATATCACCTAAGGAGCGCTGATTTTACACAATATGTTGTAAATATTTGAAATTATTTAGGCAATCGGCTTATATATTAGGTTATATACTGTATATATCATATCATAATATGATTTTTGTATCACAGGTTTATTCTACAATATTATAGATATCATAGTTTATATTTTATATTGTTATATATATCACAGTTCATATCATATATTGTTATATATATCACAGGTTTTATTCTACAATATCACAATGTTAATACAAATTATATACCACGGTTTATATTATATATTGTTATAGATATCGCAGTCTATATTATAATTTTTATTATTATAGATATTACAGTTGATATCATTTATTCTGATAGATATCACAGTTTATAATATATATTGTTATAGATATCACAGGTTTTATTCTACATTTTCATACAATGTAGATATCACAGTTTATATTATATATTAGTATACATAACACAGTTTATATTGCCTGATTAATCACATTTTGTTATGTGACATTATTGCCAATATCACGGTTTACCTGACATGATCAATATCACGTTTTACCCGACATGATCAATATCACGGTTTACCTGACATGATCAATATCACGTTTTACCTGACATGATCAATATCACGTTTTACCTGACATGATCAATATCACGTTTTACCTGACATGAACAATATCACGGTTTATATGATATCATAGCTATTACATCATTTATTTGACGTTATAGATATAATGTTTAATATGAACATGCAATATTTCATGTGACATGTAAATAATTGTTTTATGTAAATCATTGATTTGTATTTATTATTAAATGAACATGATGTTTATTGATTTCGTGTATTTTAATTCTACAGCTCTTTAATGTAAGATTAAGAAGGAAATCAAATTAAATGTATCACTCACATGGCCCAGTATATATAAATATGCTACTACCACAATAGGGGATTGACTTGTCACTATAAGTGTCATTATAAAAATGTGCAAATATGACTACCCCACCATTTAGTCTTCAGTTGCCTATCAGGTGGACAAGCCTGGGTTAGCTAGGGGGTCCGGCATTTATAGACCTGGCAGCTTTATAGCAATGGGACAGCTATTTTCCAATGATATTTCGTTGATTATTCACTCTATGTAGAAAGTTGTAATCGTTGTTTTGGTAGTGGACGTTTAGTATATAAGTGATAAACATTATTCTTGGTAGACAGTTGTAATTACAACTGATATATATTAATTATTAAAGTGATTTTAAGCTTGCTTATCACTCCCTGACCCAGTCCAGGTGTCTGTGTAGAGACATTTTCACATATTATCGTTTGTAAATAATTGTCTGGTATCGTATTCCAGGATAACACTAGAGAATAATCATTATATACTATACCATTGTAACTCATCCAAACACCTTAATCTCACCACATCTCACACGTTATCTCGACCACGGCATCTACCAACAGGCTATTCCGAGGGACCCACACATCAGTGAAATTTAGTGATCGTAAAAACAGAAACATTGTATTCACCGCGGTCCCTCCCTCTTCAGTGTGGCTGCACTTCATCTTTCCCGAGCACCATTTGCATTTCTACGTTATCAAAAGAGTCCTTTTATCCATGTTTATGATAGAACTTTGCACGAATTGAGTTCTTATAGAAATCGATATCCTCGAAGCGATATGTGATACCTGGACACCTCTTTGTCGGTCGGAGACCCGTTTATTAAGGTCAGATATGTTTTTACTGCCTATAACTTGATTTATATAAACGTTTCTTTTGACGTGAACATAACATATTGATATTATAGGGTGAATAGCGATCATTCAAAAATCATGGAAAATTTAAGGGTATATATAATGAAAATACTAACTATACTACGCTACTATATCATGCGAGTATTAGATGCTGCGTCATTCACTGAACAGATCCGAAAACATGATAGCAAAAGACTTAAATAAGCATGCAATTCTGAATAAATTAGTTAGGAAATGATATAACTTCATTCTCAAAGGGATTGATTTTAATGTGAATTTTGCAAATCTACAACGTAGTAACATTTATCCAAACATAGCTTGTCGCAGTCCAAACTTTCTGGATTTCGTGTCGTATCTCCATGTTCTAATATCAAGCAAGTGACATTGTGCATTTGTATTAGGATTCTGCTTTACTTTTCTTTTGATAAAATATAATAACCTACCTAAGTTTAATGTTTCGAGACATTCCGACATACTATTATATTAATCTTGAGTCTATTGTTAGGTCAAATTCAATTTCTCAACGAAATCGAACTGTTGAGCTTTAAAATACGACGAGGGAATATAAAAAAAAAAAAAAAATGAAAAAATTGATTGAGTGTTAATATTTTGCTGTCTTGGAGATACATTCGATACATTGTAACTGGTAACTGGAATGCATTTTCTTTAAAACTTAAAAGCTATTCCGATATGTGCTAGAGCGTTCAATATTATGTTTAAACGATAGTGTGGCACGTTCCATCGTATATTAATCCTTTTCGATCTTTGAATACATTAAATATCCTCATGTGGTTAAAAAAAGGAACAAAATGAAAACTAACAGGTTTCATATTATGTTGTTGACAACTGTCTGTAATATTTTTCTCTAAATGTATGCTTGTCAGAAAAAGGAACGTTTTTGGTTATTGGAAATTTTGACATACGACATAAAGCTATTGTTTTTATTTCCGAATAAACATAACCTGCTATCTCTTAAAACCTCTGTTTCTGAAGTGATTGTATCTGTATATATTTACACGGTTACTAGGCAGTATGCGAAAATTATATTAGAACAGTAATGAATAAAACAATATAATTATAGTGCTATCTTACTGAGATTATGACAATAGTTTTCACGGACAATCCTACTGCATCAGGCTTACTAGTGCGATCATTTGATGGTATTTGTGTTAGAGATTCCAAAGACCATTTTTGTAGCTGCAGGTGATTCAACCAAATTTAATGCAAGGGATGTTCTTGTTGAATATTGCGATATATTAACAGTTAATATATCCCGACAACATGAAGAAAATTATACAGTATCATTCAAAAATATGTTCAACAAGGTGTCGCAAACAAAATAGTACAAGTCTAGCAGCAATGTGACGAATCGGACAAAAATATGCTTCAATTTTAGTTCCTTAGAATTAAAACAAATAATACACATTTGATTTAAAATAAATAAATTATATAAAGTGGGTAATAGCAGGAATTTACTTCATCTCATCATAAATCCCTCTTTGAATTGATAGCAAGAGAAGAAGTGGAGAATTAAAGATACAAAAGCTCAGCTCAATATTAAGACGATCAACATCATCAATAACGGTGCACTTTAAATATCAACGCTGGCGATCGCCCTAGGATAAAATATAAGGGAGCTTACATATCAATATCACTCAGCAAGAAAAGGAAAGTTGATTATTGTGAAAAATATTGTTTGGCTATAGCATTGGCTCTTCTGAATGTAAATATATGAAACTAAAAGGGGAGTCTATCTCTTAATTAAGAATTCTTTGGAATACGAATGGGATGTACATTAGCTACAAGGACTAGTGATATATCAGAGTGTGGCATGCTTCAGTTGTGCATGACGTGTACCAAAACATGAACAATAGGACGTAAAAAATCTTCTGATAACAGCAGTTTATGCCTGTTATAATACCATTGCATTTGGTACCTGTGTACCAGAGAGCAGCACGTTTACAAGGTTATCTTATACATACTTAGTATACAGTACTGCTTATGTTTATTTTACTAATAAAGCTTTAAGACTGTCAACATCAGACATATGTATTCCATTTAATGATCTAAAATAAGTGAAGATCTAAGGGGAGCTAACTCGTATAGGTGATATATGATTAGTTGGTATATAAGCAGGCTGACTGGATATATCTATATCATTTAAAATGGTCTTCTTCGTATTAGCATACACAACAATGTATTACTATCTGCTAATCAATAGTCCTATTCCAACCGGTACTTAATTTTGATTCCATAACAATAAAAAAAATATTACATTCGTATGCTTCGTCTTAAATAGAGCCTAATTTGTGTCATGCTTTTTAAAGGTTTCGGACATATTTCGCAATGAAAATGTTTTCTTAAAACTGTCATAAATTTTAAAATGGTACAAAACCTTGCCACACTTTTACCAGTTTATACAGATGAAAGATTACCGCCTTTGTCGTGTGCTTAAGGTCATACCTCACCTATATAAGTCTCAGTTCCAATGACATATCTAAAATGTTTTAAATTTAATCTCCTACTCTATCAGTGTTCACCAGATCAAGTGTCAGATATATGAAACAAAAGAAACAGATGGGGTACCTGTCTGTTACACGGGTACCGGCCTTCTAGATAGGTTTGGTGCACGCGGAACACTGGCACAATAGACTGGCGTGAGAGTAACATATCTATCACCATACCCGGTGTCGATGTATCCGCTTCAAGCCCGGCAACACATCAGAGGGATCCATGTCAATATCGGGTGGGCAACAAACATCACCCAAAGCTACAAAACTTGTACAATATACTTTTTCGTCGTGTTGAACTACGACTACAAATGAGAATCTATCTCATCTCATAAGCATTTAGTTAATTTGGTTTGCTTAACGTAATATACATTCTGATTACTGTAATGCATTTAGTAAACCAAAATATACTTTGCCGACGTCTTTAAAACAAAAATTGATTCAATTTGTATAAATTTATATCATAAGAATGATTTAGCAATAATCGTTGAGTAGTTACGGCATGCAATATCTTTTTAAAAACACGTATATGTTTCATATAAATGTCTAGTTTTGGAAATGATAATGTACACATAATTATGCACTGTATATCCAATGGAAATAACATGTCTATTAACCCTGTGTCACAGTAAGACAAGTTGATATATATTTTCGGAATGCGATGCACCATAGTACCAATACATTATCTTTTGTCTGTCGCGTCCTAATGTTTTAAGCTATTATATGATGCAGTTTTATATTCATTATCATTATTTTTACTGAATTTATATGTAAATTTGTGTGTATTTTAAACAGACCTTAGAAATAAAACAAATCTATTCATAAATCAAAATAATTATAAGCTATAAACATTAAGCCTAATATTTCACAAATCCAAATAAACATACTAGAACAGCAGTAGCCATAGGATATCCCACGTTAAACTTGTGGCATCATAATTTATTTCCAGTGTGGAAGTTCATCCTGTCTTTCAAATGAAAAAACGGTTACATACCACAGGCCACAGATGTACATTTTGCTATGAGTAATTTGGAATGGTATGCCGCTTTGTTATCGATTTTGTGTTCCGTTTTTGATAAATGGAAAGAAACTTACACAAATCCGACATCGAAATATATATACACTTTTCAAGCAGTCGTATATAGTGTACTGGGAAACGTAGGACAATATTTAATCTTGATAAAATATCAGTGTGTGATTTTGGTATGTCAATTATAAATAAACAACAGGTTTGGTACCGTGTGCATCTATTAGATTTTCGTTAAAGTCAAATAATATTTAAACTTCATCGACAGAAACTACAAAGTTATACCATAGAGTAGTAAACTGTTGTAAGAGATTTAATGGGAAGGCTCGTTGACTCAATGACTACAATCCTCTGTATTAACTGTAGATCTAACTTTTGACGTTACCAGAAACTTTCTGTCTTGTATTTAAAGTCTCTATAGTTGGATTGCATTTAATGCCTGGTTTCGTTTCAATAGATTTTGTAAAGTCATATCTACTGACTTGACATTGACCTGCCATCAGAAATAATCATTGATACAATATCACCTACCAGTTTTCATTCAAACGTTGAAGTGATTCTGATATATCTTTCTGTAAATCTATATGAATGACGTGCTTGATTTGGTTCTACCATTGATAGAAACCTAACAAGGAAATTTGAGACTTAATAACATTTCCGTTCATTCCAAAAAATTTCAAGAACATTTAAAAGCGATATTATTTTGGGTTGGTTTATATAAATACCAGACTTATTGTATTTTTTTTCAATCAGGAAGACAAATGCATCGACAACCATGCACACCAAATCCACGTAATTTAAACAATTTGCAGCACTGAAGTAATGTACAAGTTGCACGCTGAATAATGCGTGCATATCTTTATGTGCGTGTATCAGATTTTAATGATGATTCTGTTCAATCAGATAAAGATCTTATCAGAATGTGAAGAATAATTATTACAAATAGATTTAAGTGTTGTTGATATAGTGAGATTAACAATTAGAGGTTGATACATGATGGTGATAAATCGGGCGTAACTATGGGAGGTTAGAAGATGTTCCATCTACCAAAGTGTAGTTATGATCAATTGAAAACAAAATAAGCAGTTGTATATTCTATAGAATACCAAAAGTTACATATTTTATGTTATTGCCATCAGTTGAGCTTCTTATCTTAATCATTACATTGAAAGTATATAGATAATTAATTGCAGCATGAAAAACAATCGTCCCTCTCTTCTATATGCAATCATTTTAGGACACTAATCTTATACGCTTCTATTATGTGTTTTCGTTTATTTGTGTTAATTTGGAATGTTTAAGTTTATACGCTGTCAGTATTTTAACTGTTTCCCATTGAATAATATATCCATTTCACAAGTTTTGCAGAATATTTATACCATACACATGTGCATAGAACCTGTTGAACATTTCGATATATTCCGTTATACGAGTGTGATATCAATGATATCAAACAGAAAAAATGATGAAAAAATTCTAATTTCCTCTTTTAAGACGAAACATCTTGGATATCAGTAGCATATTAGTTGATATGGGCTATTTCATTTTTTATTATGCTGGTACCTTATGAATTTAGTTAACAAAAGTGTTATCTAATGTGTGTTTGATTTAAAACCTACATTTGCATCTGGATTTGGAAAAATCAAAAGTTACAATTTGAAAATATGTTATGAAATTAAAAAATTCGGATACTGCATTGGAAAATGTAATAAATAACACCACAGTGATTTCATTTGTGTAAGGCTTAATCTTGACGTAATCAGGCTTTAAAATGACTTTTGATGTATTGTATAATCAGAGGTGAAAATTATTACAATAATTTGTATGAAGTTATAATCATTTGTATTAAGTTATGATAATAATTTGTATTAAGTTATTATAATCATTTGTATTAAGTTATTACAATCATTTGTATTTAGTTATTATAATCATTTGTATTAAGTTATTGTAATCATTGGTGCTAACTTTTTATAATCATTGTTTTTCAGTAATTATAGTCATTGATGTTAAGTTATAATAACAATTGGTGTTAATTTAGAATAATAATTGGTGTTAGGTCATTATAATTATTGGTGCTAAGCTAGTTAAATCATTGGTGTTTTTAAAAGTTAATTTAATCACTGGTGTTAAGTTATTATAATCATTGGTGTTTAGTTAATTTTATGATTGGTGTTAAGTTATTATAATCATTGATGTTATGTTATCACAATCATTAGTGTTATTACAATCATTGGTGTTAAATTATTATAATCAGTTAATTTTATGATTGGTGTTAAGTTATTATAATCATTGATGTTATGTTATCACAATCATTAGTGTTATTACAATCATTGGTGTTAAATTATTATAATCAGTTAATTTTATGATTCGTGTTAAGTTATTATAATCATTGATGTTATGTTATCACAATCATTAGTGTTATTACAATCATTGGTGTTAAGTTATTATAATCAGTTAATTCTATGATTGATGTTAAGTTATTATAATCATTGATGGTATGTTATCATAATCATTAGTGTTATTATAATCATTGGTGTTTAGTTAATTTTATGATTGGTGTTAAATTATTATAATCATTGATGTTATGTTATCACAATCATTAGTGTTATTATAATCATTGGTGTTAAGTTAGTATAATCATTGATGTTATGTTATCACAATCATTAGTGCTATTATAATCATTGGTGTTAAGGTACTATAATTATAAGTGTTAAAGTGTTATAAGATACTATTATGTAGTTATGATGTATTATAAAACAGTGATGTTTCAAATGCATTCAATGACGTATTGTGGAAATATTTGTGTTTTTAATTAATAGTTCATTAATATATTGTAAAATTACTTGTGTTTTCAATATCAGTAATATACATTTGTACTTGTATATTATGAAATCATATTGTTTTTAACTCATGAAATTGTCAGTATATCTTATGATGTATTATCAAATTAATGTTTTTTCAATGTAAGTAGCATTATATTTTGAAAAGATTTGCATTTACAATGTTCGAAAATGAGGCATTATGAAATGAATGGTATTTTCAATATACATGGGGATGTATTATTATGTGTTTGGTGATTTTTCTGCGGTTGTAAATTAAATCAGAAGCTCGTGAACACCGGTACGTGACTCCTTCCTAGTGAAATATGATACTAATATTTTCGGCAAAAAGTCAGGAATTCTCCACCAGGTTTATGAGCCGAAGTCTATAATTAACGCGTACATTCTGTGACAAGCGTGAAGCTTGGGCTGGGGATACATTGTGAATGTCCGTGACATGGCTCGGCCGAAGTGGCTGTAACATCTCTCTCAAACCTTATGACAAGGTCGCAAGGTGCTGCAAATACCATAGAAAAATCAACCCATTCATATATTGAACACACAGTCTTATTAAGCGGAATATAAAATGTGTCCCCCTCATTATTATTCTTTTATAGGAAGTACTACTGTTCCCGCCTTTTCTAAATAAATGATCAATATTTGGCATTCAATCATCCTTTCATCTATTGTTGAAACTATTGTTATGTACTCAGTGTTCAAATTAACGTTAGATGAGATAGGTTAATATTGCCAGTTTCTACTTTTGAACAGAAAAGTAGTAGCAGTAAGAATTCCCCTGTATAACATCCAACCTCAAGGATTAAAAGAGGTATACAGACTGAACCGATTGTTACAGAGCTAATTAGTAACTGTAGATCTGGTTTACGTTAATGCTACAGGAATTAGTCCTGTGGGAATTTTTAGGAACTCTCTCTTGGTTAATTCAAATAAAAAATGCATTGATCATATATGTGTTCGCTTATATTTGACGTTCTTCCCAGAAAACGGACTCATCAAAATCATAATACATTGTATATGTCTATGAATATTTGCACCTAATAAACTACCTTCACTACCATTTAACAGGGTCCCTTCAAACATACTTCAGATTTTACTGCATACTTTTTGCGTTATTTAAAGCTCTAAGTCATTGAAAGGTTAAAGTGCAACTAGGATGGCGACAAAATGGCTCCTGAGTTCAAAGCTGCTCATCCGCCAGGACGGCAACCTTGCTTGTAATGCACAGTGACGGCACTATAATTTCGTTGGTGGAGCGTGCAACTGGAGGAACATATTCAGCGAAATGTCTTTTTGATGTCAAGTATGGAATTCCTCAACATACAAAGGGAATGTTTGGTAAATTCAGACATGTAACTAGCTACGGAACGTGTTGCTGTTGTTGACGGCAACATTAGTTGTTATGTCTTCAATACAGCTGTAATTTCAGAGTATGACATTTTCAAACACAAAATCAATATAAAAAAACACTTTCCTAAATACTAATTATACCGTAGACTTTGTATTCTGTAGATATGATACATTTTAGAAGTTACTAATCAAACAAACCCCAGATGAGTAAGATGTTACTAATGTAATAAGATTGACGAAGTGGGCTAAATATATGTATTATCAGTATGATAACAGGATAATAGATAAGTATGTATATATATGTGAGAAAGGAAGAAAACAACGAGCTATAGGAAGTTTCCTTTAACATTTTTATTTGATGATTATTACTGGTTCATTGACACCCTATGATGATGGATATTAGAACACTGTATGATGATGGATATTAGAACACTGTATGGTGATGGATATTAGAACACTGTATGGTGATGGATATTAGAACACTGTATGGTGATGGATATTAGAACACTGTATGGTGATGGATATGAGAACACTGTATGGTGATGGATATTAGAACACTGTATGGTGATGGATATTAGAACACTGTATGGTGCTGGATATTAGAACACTGTATGGTGATGGATATTAGAACACTGTATGGTGATGGATATTAGAACACTGTATGGTGATGGATATTAGAACACTGTATGGTGATGGATATTAGAACACTGTATGGTGATGGATATTACGTGGATCCGATATAATTATTAACATTATTACCACATGGTCTCATCAAGTGTTGTGGTTTCATGTTCTATATCACTTTACTTCAGCAGCTTTTAAAGGTAACTTGGAAAATAATAAATCGATGAATTCATAATTTTTCACATAAAATCTATTGAAATTGATCAAGGTTAAAATTGCATGAGACTGAAGTTCATATAATACATGAACATTGTAAGATATAGGTATTTCACTATGGCGTACGAAGATACATGTCAAATCAACTCTTTTATTAACACAACTATGAATGAAAACACACTTGATATATTTTTTATCTACAATGACTCTATTGCACCATGGTATGGTGGTATTTCAAATCCTTATTAAATTTGAGGACAATTGTCAAATACGGTTACAAATCATCACAATATATCAGTTTGAAAATACTGCTACAGTTTATTGTCCAACCAGTGTTAATTCATCACTTCAAACTTGAAGACCACGTAGCGTTGATTGGTGTGACTTGGCAAATGGAAACACGATACAAGTTCGTCCTGCATTGCTTTTAATTCACATTTTAGATTATTGCCATGTAAACGAAATTGAAATTCTAATTAAAAGTCGATAATGTGTGAGGATGTTTATTTCAACAGAGAGAAGTACAAGGTCTTGTATCAACAACATTTGTCGTGTAATTCTTATTCAAATCTATGTAATAGTATTATTTTAAAAGGACGAAACAATCAGACCTCTTAACCATACTCAACCATATCATACAATGCTTTTAAAAACATGCATCTTCTGAAATCTGCGTGGTGAGATTTGTTTTGTTTTCTATTATAAGTTGACATATAAATTGTAAAATGTAATACTGGAAGCAAGTTAAAAAATGTTTTATCAGTCACGCCATATTAACATTGAGGTTTGCGCAGTAGTGATGCTGCTATCTAGAAATGGGAAATTCACAATAGGGAATCAAACAAGCATTACACTTATCATATTTCTTTGTAATACGTCGTCCAAGTTGATTATGGCATGAGAAGAGATCGAGCTAAGCACTAAGCGATACGATATGATATTTGTTTTATGTATTAGCGTTTTAACAACCAAAATTAAAACACAACACAATTCCTCGACAGGAAAGAAATCTTCAGTTTATTGCAGAATCGCAAGATCTTTTGAAAATGTAATTTGCAGTATGGTCAAGATAAATACTACAGGTACCACTTCATTAGTGGCCATTTGTAAATTACCTTATAAAAAGAAGAAACCGATTAATACCTATTACGAGTAATAGGCTACATTATGTGGTTTGACCACATCATCACACATACACTATGTGGATATAACACGGGTATTTACATTGTATGTGGGTATAATATCGATATCTAAGTAGACATTTATACACGAATTGTCTATGGACCTACATCTCTATTTTACATACACGCCGCCTATATTCGATAAATATTTCACTTTTCGCCATGGTGATAAGATCTTAGTTGTTGTGACACACGAGTTTCAGAAATTCAAGCTTTTCTTCTGAGATATTATCAACAGTTTACTCTGCGTTCAGAGCCAAGGGTCATCGCCCAACCATTTAGTTCAGAGGTCATATTACTTCACTTTGTCCAAACAACTAATGTGTTCCTTCGTCTTGGAATTCTATTTAACTTGACGAAACCCAATATTTCACGGGGGATTGTCGGCACGCAACCAAATATATATAATATGGGGCTAATTGTATGATAAAGATTTGGTTAAGAATAGGCAGGGGCAAAGTTGAAAGATAAAGGGTTACGGGTCCGCACTAATTAATAAAGCCGTTTCTTAAACGTCTATGGTAGACTAATTGGTAGTAAACGATGCGATCTACTAGTTTAGGAACTGTCAGCGAAGTCACACGTCAAGGTAAAACTGCTTCGACATCTAGTCAACCTGTTTGGCAGCGTTAATATAGAAAAAATAAATATGTTTTAAAATCAGCGTCATCTAAAAATGAGCATTATGATATAGTACTGAATATTCTGTTAATTATCATCGATACACTGGGCCGTCTAAAATCTATAGTATAAGTATGCGATCCCATTTTGATATACATTCATATATAAAGGTGACATGTTTTATTATGATTACTAATAATAATAACTCACAAACAACAGCTAACAAATGGTCGTTTGGCCAGATGACAAACATAATACACACTGCAAATCGAGCAATATGAAGAAGAATTACACACATACATGTATCGTATATGAATCACAGATATGATGCTAGTTTAATACGTTAATACATAAGAAACAATCTATTATACATTACAGATACTGCGGTGAACGTTCCTAAACGATACTTTATAAAAGAAATCGTAGCACCATATAATCAAAAAACAAAACAAAATATTCACTGATTTGTACATACCACAAATATTGATTCTGGTTAAGGTTAATTGCTAATTCAAGTGGCAAAACTTCAGAAAATAACAGTCATTCAAAGACAGTGTTAACCGTAACTTGAGCTGTTCCAAACACTTGACAAAAGCTATCTCGATACTGATTTTTTCAGAAATTGGTGTAAGACAGCCTCCCGCAGGTAACAATTATTAATGAGCTTTTTAATTCCCCTGTTATCTATCTGCCTGGCGGAGTTCAGGTGATACTGGTAATTGTCTGATAGTGCAAACCAATCGACGTGGCCACTTTAATGGAAAGATCGATACAAAACCGGAAGTGCTGTTGGGTGCCCTTTACCGGAAACATTTTGATTCATACTCGATAGGTTTTCAAAGCTAGTTAAATTATACAGTCCTGGCACGCTAAGTTCTCTGTCATGTTCTAGAGGGATCACGAACGTCACGGGTAGTGTAGTCCACACTCATAAATGGCTGATAAGGTTTTGGCCTCATTGAAAACCCGGCTTTATAGGGCTATAATAGAATGTGCTATCAAAATAATAAAACCGGGTGGACTTAAGCATGACGTAGGGGCACGTGGTACAATGCCGGGTAAGCTATTAAGGGTTTAATTGGCAGAATAATCGCTATATTTAGATCAAGTGATAACAAAGTAGCCCGGAGCTCACCATCGAAAAGGAAATGGATGCACGTGCCAGTATAACGGGAAAATCAGGTGTACAATTTCAAACATTTGAAGTGATATATCTTACGTCATCTCTATTTAGTTAACGGTGTAATTAAAAACGAGCAGTGATTATTCATTATCTTATGCGCGGGTCCTTTCTTTCGTTATAAAAGTATACACATGTTAATAACTGACTCATAAGTTAACATACAAAATATCAACTCATAAAATACTACGATGTACACGTCACGGGAACACCATGATTCAAACTTAACTCCTGTAAAAATATATATATATATATATATATATATAATTTTTTTTTGGGGGGGGGGGGGGTTTGTTTATTTGTTTTTGCTTTTGAATTTGTTTTGTTGTTTTTGTTTTTGTTTGTTTTTAATTGTTTTTTTGTTTTTTTTTATTTTTTGTTTGTTTGTTTTTTGTTTTTGTTAACTATCTTTATTTAAAAGTTTTTACATCAGCTATAAGACATTGATTGCTGTCTAAGCATTATTATCTTTAGATATGTTATACTGACTTAACCTTCCTATTATTCCGTCGCTTGTGTGATTGTAACAATTAAGCACAGAGGAGATAACTTACTGAAGTTTTAGTCACTTTCTGTAAGTTTTACATAATAACTCTTATTCAAACTGGCAAACATCACTTTATTTTGTGTTGCTGGTAACTATAACGAATTGATGTAAGATATACTTAAACATACCGATATAGGTATACTTATATATTATGTTTAAAGGATAAGCAATCACTCTCCCTCGGTAACTATAGTATTTACAAGCATAAACAGAAGACGCGTACTCTTCCGAATCACCAGGTCACATCATTGTATTTTGCAAAATAAGCATTTTGTTCATATCCTGTCGTATTGTTATCAATTCTTGATTATAATTTCGTTTTAATGCGGTGTCCTCTGTTCTTGTTGACCAAAAATCAGTGCAAACATGTCATTGTTGATGTAAACTTTATTTCGTTTCTTTTGGTAGAGTATATGACAGCATTTTAGTAACAACAACAAACAGAAACAGGATATGCAAACAAGCTTGAAAGCTTATACTAGTCCACTTCCTTCATATGTCATTGTTGATTGATGGATAGTGTTGATTGTATTAATTTTACGACATGTAGGTGATATAATCACCTGGTCAACTGCTGAGTGTCTAAACATGTCCTAGCTGGCCTACCTTCTATCATGTCTTCAAAAAATGTTTTATCACCAATAATTGACATACATGTACGTGCAAAGAACTTTACTATGATTTTTGACACTGATCATGTTTATCATTCAATACAGTCTATTAGATTTATCACCACCCACTTTATCGGAATCCTTTCGAAGTTTGTATGTCTTATATAAATTACATTCGTTATAATTCACGGCATGCTGATGAATTTAATTGTATCTATTATGATAAATTACATCCTTTCAAATATAAATTAATCGTATCAACAGTAATAAAAAGATGCTCATAAGAAAGAACTTATTTTAATGTTTTGTTTTTCATTGGAGTGCAGAAGAGTCAAACTAAATGGGGTGTATAAATGGATTGTCCTCATAGCCTTCACCTCATTAAAAGGCATATCGCTTTAAAAACATAAATAGACCTCGATAAGGATATAATGACCACATAAAACTATATCGGGTAATGCGCTCCAATTTTTGTATCAGTTCAAATCTAAAGTACAAAACAAATTAGTAGCCAATTGAAGACGGTTTTAACAAGAAGTTTACCAAAGCATGTCTCTGCTCAGCATCCTATAAATCAATGCTACCGTCTCTATTTATAAGTTTTCCCGGGCAGTGTCCCGGCGCCTACATCTACTCCGTATACATCAATCTTTTTTGTAGTTTGACAAGGTCTTTCAAATTGCAAGGAACAACCAACATAACTGACGGACTTTTGCAAGCTTCAGTTGTTCTATTTTTCTTAAAAAACAAAACAAACATGTCCACATGTTACAAAACTGCACCAAACGACCTTTTCCGTTTCTTAAAGTATAAAACAACTTTGATGAAAACTTGAATAAAAACTAGAATAAAACGAAATGTGTTTGTAACTTCTATCAACTGACCATAGAAAGCAACGTTTAAACATATACTATCAACACAAACTCGTGAAACATGTCTTATCCACTCTAAACTAAAGGTGTACTGTATAGGTAGACTGTATTTCGCCGACCAACTGAAGGTTGACTGTATTCTGCGGACCAACTGGAATTTGGCTGTAAGTTTGCCGACCAGCTATGAAATGAAAGTTGAGTACATGGAAATAAATATCAACACACCTAGACATTCAAATATATGACAAACTATCTTTACTGTTTTGTAGTAAATAGCTCTCTCTCTCTCTCTCTCTCTCTCTCTCTCTCTCTCTCTCTCTCTCTCTCTCTCTCTCTCTCTCTCTCTCTCTCTCTCTCTCTCTCTCTCTCTCTCTCTCTCTCTCTCTCTCTCTCTCTCTGTGGCGTGCCTACAGAGGTTAAAACGAGACTGTCCATTCTGTCTGGCCTGAACATGACAAAAGTCATTTGGCAATAGACAGATGTTAGTCTAGCTCTCATTGTATACTGGTCATCCCTGTGTCCGGAGTCGCGGACTGGACCTTGGTCACTGACTGTATGATCCATAATTACTACTTAACGCGTTAACTAATCACTACCTGTCCACCCTACTGACGGTCAGATGCGGACGGATGGGGTGGCCGGAACTCCGGCCATGTGAGCTATGGTCAGCAAGGTTTCGGTCAGTTAGATATTAAACACTATTAACGACAACGATTATACTGCCTTTACTATTTATGTTATATTCTTTACATATCTGTTTTGATAAAACTCACGAGATTACTAACTTACTGAAATAAACTTACCCATAGACTTTTGATTAAGTCTGAAGGCAGTGTCCTCTATTGGTGTAGGTTATTTAGATTAGAATTCCTGACAGAAGCTAACAGTGCTAAAAGGCAGCTAACCGGTGATGTCAACATCAAGCTCGCTTGCCATCATTGCACAAAATAGATGTCAACTAGACAGACTGACGCGAGGAATGTGCCGACGTAGCCAATTTAAATTTCAAAGATTAAGGTATTAATTTACTGAATGTCAAAAAATTAATTTCAAGCAAAATGTGAAAGTTTAAACCCAAAGCCAATTATCTTTTTGTTTTCGAATGCCATTTTCATTTAACAGTGATTACTACAACAGGACACTTGCCTGACACATCTAATAACTTTAATCCATCTTAAAACAAATACATGCATCTGCAGGGGAAAGTAATGGGTTTTTTCTATTCCCAATATAGTAATAACATTCAGATCAAATATCACAATTCTCTGTAATGTAATTGTTGCACCAACAGCACTGCCTGCTGTAAGACTACAACTTGTTTTACTACGATAATTTAGAAGAAAACAAATCGTATATATTCAATGTTTATGCGAGGGTATTTGTCTGTGAGTTAAAGTGTTGGTTTAGAAATATAATGTTTGATTTTATAAGACTGTTCAAATTCTCTTAACAGCGGCACCAGTGTTCCAAAGGAGAGCAAATTACATCAAGAATATAAGGGCAACACAGTGTTAAAATACCAGGACAAAATATACCACAAATTCAATCTCTCCAACAACAAAACACATAACAAAATATACCATAACTTCAACCTCTCCAAGAACAAAACCCAGAACAAAATATACCATAACTTCAGCCTCCCCCAGAACAAAACACAGAATAAAATATACCACAACTTCAACCTCTCCAAGAACAAAACCCAGAACAAAATATACCACAACTTTAACCTCTCAAAGAACAAAACCCAGAACAAAATATACCATAACTTCAACCTCTCCTAGGACAAAACACAGAACAAAATATACCACAACTTCAACCTCTCCTAGGACAAAACACGGAACAAAATATACCTGAACTTCAACCTCTCCTAGGACAAAACACAGAACAAAATCTACCTGAACCTGTATGGACAAAACACAACAGAGCGTCATCAACCTGTATGGACGAAATACAACAGAGCGTCATCAACCTGTATGGACGAAATACAACAGAGCGTCATCAACCTGTATGGACGAAATACAAAAGAGCGTCACCAACCTGAATGGACGAAATACAACAGAGCGTCATCAACCTGTATGGACGAAATACAAGAGAACGTCACCAACCTGTATGGACAAAATACAACAGAGCGTCATCAACCTGTATGGACAAAATACAATAGAACGTCATCAACCTATATTTACCATTGTATGGCACTGCCACTATATAACCCTATCAATTCAGTTGCGAGTTCACCAGCTTATGAACTGCCAACTGAAATATGAATTTGAAAATTTCAAAAAAAATCGCACGGCAAATAAAAAATCGCAGATGGTAAATATAAGCATTGAACTGCTTTCAGTTGGCATTCATAGTCAATATGAATGTCAACTGAAAGCCGTTCAATGCTTAAATATGGACAAAATACAAGAGAGCGCCATCAACCTGTATGGACAAAATACAACAGAGCGTCATCAACCTGTATGGACCAAATACATCAGAGCGTCATCAACCTGTATGGACAAAATACAACAGAGCGTCATCAACCTGTATGGACAAAATACAATAGAGCGTCATCAACCAGTATGGACCGAATACAACAGAGCATCATCAACCTGTACGGACAAAATACAACAGAGCGTCATCAACCTGTACGGACCAAATACAACAGAGCGTCATCAACCTGTATGGACCAAATACATCAGAGCGTCATCAACCTGTATGGACCAAATACAACAGAGCGTCATCAACCTGTACGGACAAAATACAACAGGGCGTCATCAACCTGTATGGACAAAATACAACAGAGCGTCATCAACCTGTATGGACAAAATACAACAGAGCGTCATCAACCTGTATGGACCAAATACATCAGAGCGTCATCAACCTGTATGGACAAAATACAACAGAGCGTCATCAACCTGTACGGACAAAATACATCAGAGCGTCATCAACCTGTATGGACAAAACACAACAGAGCGTCATCAACCTGTATGGACAAAATACATCAGAGCGTCATCAACCTGTATGGACAAAATACAACATGGCGTCATCAACCTGTATGGACCAAATACAACAGAGCATCATCAAACCGGCATATGTACAAGATACACTGAGGCATCAATCTGTTAATGTCAGGACAAAGTACACCAGACCGTGGAATAAATCGGAATTTATTTGATTTACTTTTGTTGGAGCATAAACTTATGCATTCTTTATGTCATTAATATACAGAGGGTATTGAATGGTTTTCCGTTTAATATAACATATATTTCACGAGTATGACAGAATATCGATATTTAAATATATATGAAATAGATATGAAATTTCACTCGTAAGACAGAATATTTCGATATTTTTCATTCGTGCTTCGCACTCGTGAAAATATCGATATTCTGTCATACTCGTGAAATATATGTTATATTAAACGGGAAACCATTCAATATCCTCTATATATTTCACTGTAAAAAATGCAATAAATGTGATGTTACAGTATAAATTAAAACATTGTGATATTACAAGTGTTAGTCAAACTGCTGATTGTAATGTTATGAAAATTGACAGCTTATCCTCCCCAGTTTAATATGTGAATACAGCAAATGTCTTTTTCGCATCGACTCTATTTCACGTCTCGTCATATTAAGCGAGCGGACCTTTATATTATCTGATCATAGCTTTATATCTTAGCAAGATAATGATATGTACTTTGTCATATAAATCGGGGGACAACACTACGAAAAAACTGCGTATTCAATAGAGACGTTCTAATTGATATGTAATGTCCACGTAATAACTGGTTTCGGGCTTCAGGTTTGAGGGCGACACAATGGCTAAAATCAATTAAAGTATTTATAGAGATATCTATAATTTAGGGGGCCACTATATGATCCGAGAGAGACCAGTAGGTCAGATGTTTTATTGCAAAATTACAAGTTATAACAGAAGTACCAGCGATGTATCCCATAATTTAGACTTTATTAGAGTGCTGAAATGTACATGGAATCTTAAATCACTGCAGATGTATTTAGTTCAATTACTGTCGTACGGACCTTGTTAGGCAGTGTAGGAAATGTAAAAGTCAAAATGCCACAATAAGATTGCTTTTATAGCATAGTTATGCAGTGATGTCACCTATTTTAAATACTAGTAAAGGAGACCAGCCGCGCCTAGTGGACATAATGAATGTGATGAAATGTACTAACACACGTCCGTAGGTCCACAATAGCCAAAAAGTGGTACATGTTTTAGAACGGTGCATTTTGTAATGTAACATATTAGACAAGCTCTAAATAACCATTTCGATTGGAACAGGATATCCAATGAAAAAGTCAAAATGATATGAAATATAAAAAGTAGCATACAAAAATCAGAAAACAACCGGCAAATTGACCAAGAATACCTGTAACCACGCCCTCTCCCCCCCCCCCCCCCCCTCTCTCTCTCTCTCTCTCTCTCTCTCTCTCTCTCTCTCTCTCTCTCTCTCTCTCTCTCTGTGCGTTTGTTTGTATTTCGTGCCTCTGTCATATCGTCATTGAATTTATCCGTTGTCAGTTGTGGGTTAAGGGAGCATACTCCTACATCAAGACGAAACTTGTTTTCAACGCTTCGATATTGTTGCTATTTCACATTATACATATATCATTTTTCATTTATACCCAAACTTAATTTTGTGTTTACATTTCCTTTTTACGGAGGAAGATTTGAGGCACATATAATACTAACATACGTCAAAGTACAACATGTATTCAATTTCAACATATTTTATTGACATAAGATATAATTTTGTCAATAGGATTAGACAGCAGGCATTGCCTATATTAGTCCTCTCCTTATATAATAGGCGGCAAACAGACATAAACATATATACACACATGAATTAATATTAACAATGGTGCAACAAAAGGGGAGGCAACTCCTCAATGTGAAGAAAAAGGTTTATTATACAAAAATGAGGTGAAACTCTAAAATGCTTTTGGATGTTATTTTTTGATTGCTGAGTGCATCTATTTGGTCAAATTGAATTTATTCCCCCAACAGATACAGGCCTTAAAGTCCATTTGTGTAACACAATAGCCATCCACTGTTAGGGATCAAAACCCAATTTCACCAAATAGATACATATTTTTAGGGTGGGTTACACCAACTTGATCTTATAGATTAATATTTATGAGAACTTTACTAATAGGAGTTGCCTTTATTTAATATATAAATATAATAATACATACATAACATAACTGTAAGTGAATTGATGTAAATAAGATTAAGTACGGCTGCCTTTAGCTACCCATAGCCTGCTGTATCATGGTGGTCATCTTAGGTTAAGATATTATGTTTCATACTGAAGAATAAATGGTTCAAAGTATATGTGAATTTCATGTAAAAATAGATAAGAATAAAAAAAAGATTTAGAGTCTCTTTGACTGTACAACATGTATCTGTAAACAGTTAGATATGTTGACAGGTGAAGTGATGTCTTTGTTCGTCATAACAAAGATTAAAGTGTACCGTAATGATAAACTCCGTAATGCGATTGATTCTTCCTGATACGGTCCTGTACTGCTACTATGGCCCAGACGTTTTGAAAGACAAAAACGAGGTTTCAAAGAAAACACCGAGCATGGCAGATAATGTGGTATGTAGATAGTTTTAATTTGATAATTCAATTAATATGATTAACGAAATTTACACATTCCAGTAGGATATATTTAGTTCATTGTATCTGTCTATCTGCTAGCATTTCTGTCTGATCTCACGTACTACCAGAATATTTTATATAAAGAGTTAAATTATGACGCATATTTAAGTATGTACCGCCCAATTATAGTATTATAGGACAAATTCAAGTATTTACAAAATAAAGCAGATATTATCAAATAAATGTACAGGTTTTTCAACGCGAACAATACAAATGTGTGATACCTGGGGTAAACCATCACTCAGCCGATGCTTCCTAATAGTGTAATAGATTTTAACGACATTGATAGTGTTCGGAGTAGTTCTTGGGTTGATATAACTCACTGATTACAATATTCCAGTTTAAGGTGTAGAGTTTCTCATTTAGCTCTACCCTCAAGCTATTTCATTTGCTGGCCAATTTTGCCTTAGTTACCTAACAAAACTAAAAGTTTAAGCAGTCAGATAATTGCTGAACAAACACCAGCGTGTGTATGTAGAGTATCAGTGGAAACGATCTTCCCCGTCACAGATAGTTTCAGCGCTCTTTAACATTATGCCAAACCGCTAAATTTATGACTTAACGGAAGCTAAGTTTTCATTCATAAGTTCAAAAGATTCACAGTCAGTGAAATTGGCATGAGATTTAACAGAATATGTTCGTATTTAGTGTCGATGACTTTGGAGTGATATTATACTCCTGACCGTATCGCATGACTTGGAAGCCTGTTCCCTAAACAGTCAAGGGAAAACAGTGTATAATGTAAATTTAAGTGACAAAATTCATTACAGTTCCAAGGTCCTTGATAAATACTCGTTCACACATCATAATGATTCCTGCCGACATACCTTACTCTAGTCGCGACACTCAGTCGGTATATTAGCTCGCAGAGGAGGACATTATTATCATAAAGATGTCAATGTTTACAAAGCATTTGTAATCGTTTAACAAATAAAAAAAGCCAGTACATGTGTGTAATAGATAATATTTTAATGTTCATAGTATACATGGTCTTATGCCATTATCTATTGTATTACACTACCATATACTATATCAGGTATTCGTGTAACACTACCTTATACTATATCAGGTATTCGTGTAGCACTACCATATCCAAGGAGGGAAATCCTTTGGTTTTTAATACCTATGAGTCATTTAGATTTATTTCATTTCCCCCATGCCGTGTTTTATTAATATCTTCTATATAAATATGTATTGCAAGTGTGTTCTTTCATATTAGAGTCATATATTTGTTGCTTTCCTTGAAGGAACGTTTTTGTGTGAAAATTATCAAAGTTACTAAAAGTTCAAAAAGGAATCAAAATGGCTGCGTTATATGTCTTTGATTTGAAGATAAAGTCATTCCCACAAAATTCTGTTAAAATGCATGTTACCTATATCAAAGCATCACAAAGAGATGGAAGATTCCGTTCGCTATCGTTTGTCATCGATGTACTTGAGCATAGTTATTAGAAAAATAGATAGTTATTTTCGAAATACGACGAAAAAAATCAAATAATTACAAAATTAACAATAATTATAGTAAAAACAAAAACAGAAAACAAAAACAAAAACAAAATCAAAAAAGAAAACCGATAGCGAATTTATGAAATCCTTTCGATATATTTATTTGTCAAATCAACATTCTAAATATACATGCTTCACGCCAGCTCCTGTATCATATGTCATATAATGTATGCTGTTTTTTATTATTATTATTATTCAAAGCGATGTTAAGATACTGGTGTCATTCTACACCGTTTACAATGGCCAATTCATGTTCGGCAGAGGTAAACAACAATATACATAACACGTGTAACAAAACAGTGGCAGAAGGGAGGCAATCCAAATTGAACCAACGACCGAGAAGGGGAGCTTATACATTAAATATATTATTTCACGTGGATATATGTGTTGTATCATTTTCATATACAGAAAAGCACACAATGACACATGTGTTACAGGACACATGGGCAGTTATCAGTAATTTAAGTATCACACTAAAACGGACAGTGTTTCACCAGATATTGATATTCCAGCCATGGACAGGGAAATACTGAAAGGTACCAGATGCAAAACATAAATTCAGCAAAATATCTACACAAAAAAAAAAAAAAAAAAAGCAACAAAAAATGGGAAGAATTTAGTTATTCTTTGCCGTGTATACCCATCGCTAGGTTACAATAAACATTATATATTGAATGTATTGATGTGTTTGGTTTTATTATGAGAATACGGAACAGGGTCTAAGGGGAAAAAAACAAAAAACAAAAACAATGGGAAGAATTTAGTGTGATCTGTTAAGGAAATGTTACAATCTACGGTATTAATCTAGGTAATACGAATGCCTACACGTATTCTACAACTCCGGAATTGTTTGGTACATGTATTTAGAAAGGTTTTCTCTAAGAGATGCGTGTTAATTAACGATGTATTAAATCAAATCCTGAAATCCATGACAATTTATACATTAGAAAGCATTCTACCACGTTTGCTATGCAACGCCAGTTTTGATTGGTTTAAAACCGTGTAATATTTTCCAGTAATACACTCTCGTGTCAATAATACACTTTCGTGAGCCACGTTATTAATTTAATTGCAAAACATCCTCGTCCTCGTTGTATATCCTGCAACAATACACGAATCATCGTTAGTTATTTCTTAAATAAGATATGACCAGAAGCAAGCATATCTTTACTAATCGCTTACTCATCAATGCTTTAAATTACAAATTAACTTTGGCTCATTTTATGTGTTTCCTCCTCCCACTACCCTTACAGGATAACGATTACCGAGAGACATGTCCAACACCTCAGTGCTAATTATTGATGCGGGATGCGTGTTCTCGCTATGAAGAGTATTTTATTTTACTGTATTAATGTCTCGAAAAGCAGCTTTTTTTAATTTTCTGTTTATTTGATCGTTTTTGGCCCCGCCAATCAGCTCCTGGGTGTCGGTCAGGGCGAACATAAGCAGCGTACCATCAAAATTGTCATCCCATTTTGATAAATTCAACCAAGTTCGAATTGATTCCAACAGAAGTTCAAAAATGTGATGATATAAACAATAGAAAAGTTTACTCCCTCCAATGAGGATATGAAATTCACAATTCATAAACACCATAGGACCTTTCTATCTATGAAGAGTACCCTGATTCTACATTATTTGGGTCTTGAGATCTTCTTCTTTTTTTTTTTTTAGTCAATTTGACCCCTTTTTGCCCCGCCTGTCAGTCACCTGGGGACTAGGGACTATAACGTGCACAATTTTGGTTGTCTTTTGGCCAAAGGAGTTTTCAGGAAAACTCTTATAAAACTGGTTCAAGGATTTCTGAGAAGAGTCGAAAACGTCAATTGTTTACACACGCATGTTGGCCGACAAAAGCGAGGATACGTCACTTGAAACCTCTTCATGACTTGTTTATTTTAAAATCAAGAATTAAGCTATCAAACTTACTTATAAACATTGGAACATAAGATGTTTGTTTCACTAAGATCTATCTCCAGGATGGGTGCACCATTGAAATGTCTGGAATGGTTTCTTATACCTTCGTGAAATCTTTTTGTGTATCAAATGACCAACAGCAAAAAAAAAAAAAAGAAAAAAAGAAAGAAATACTTTTGTGGCTTTCAGCTGAGCTTGAAACACAGTTTTAAAGAAAAGTTTAAAATACCTATAGCTAAATAGCATGGCTCGTGTATATTACTAAATAAGAGCCCCAAATTGTGTTTACCTCGCAAAATAGCTTATTCAAAGTTAGAACAATTCGTTTGAATTGATCAGTATTTTTGGTTCCCCAGGCCAGTCCTAATCAAGCATGCCACGTGTATAGCTAGTAGGTGTCCCATGTAAATTTTACTGTTTGTTAAAACTAATTTAGAGTTTTTTTTAACTTCCCTTCTTGATTTTAAAAGGTTTTGGCCTAAAGCATCACTAAAGAATCCTTGATAGTAACTGAGACACAGTGACATACAGTAGTTAAACCATAATAAACGATTTGTAAGAGGCGACTAAGTCGGTGGTTAAAAAAGAGGTTTGTATATGTGCTGCCTAACGCTCAGATACTGGGAGTGGTACGACTGGTGTGTCCATCGGCAGAATAATGTGACCGGGTGAGGTGTCCTGTTGGCAGCATTTGTCTGTTATTCTTCAGTGAGGCAGCACTATTAAGTCGAATCATCGCTGTCACAAGGAGGTAGGTGGTAATTAGTCATTATGTCATACCATGTGTTAGTTAGTCATTATGTCATACCATTAGTAAAAATAGTCATTATATCATACCATGTGTTAATCAGTCATTATATCATACCATGTGTTAATAAGTCATTATATCATACCAAGTGTTAATTAGTCATTATATCATACCATGTATTAATCAGTCATTATATCATACCATGTGTTAATCAGTCATTATATCATACCATGTGTTAATAAGTCATTATATCATACCAAGTGTTAATTAGTCATTATATCATACCATGTGTTAATAAGTCATTATATCATACCAAGTGTTAATTAGTCATTATATCATACCATGTGTTAATCAGTCATTATATCATACCATGTATTAATTAGTCATTATATCATACCATGTATTAAGTAGTCATTATTTCATATCATTAGTAAAAATAGTCATTATGTCTTACCATGTGTTAATCAGTCATTATATCATACCAAGTGTTAATTAGTAATTATATCATACCATGTGTTAATTAGTCATTATATCATATCATGTGTTTATTAGTCATTATATCATACCATGTGTTAATTAGTCATTATATCATACCATGTGTTAATTAGTCATTATATCATATCATTAGTAAAAATAGTCATTATGTCATACCATGTGTTAATTAGTCATTATATCATACCATGTGTTAATTAGTCATTATTTCATACCATTTGTTAATTAGTCATTATATCATACCATGTGTTAATTAGTCATTATATCATACCATGTATTAATTAGTCATTATTTCATACCAAGTGTTAATCGGTCATTATATCATATCATTAGTAAAAATAGTCATTATGTCATACCATGTGTTAATCAGTCATTATATCATACCATGTGTTAATTAGTCATTATCTCATACCATGTATTAATTAGTCATTATTTCATACCAAGTGTTAATCGGTCATTATATCATATCATTAGTAAAAATAGTCATTATGTCATACCATGTGTTAATAAGTCATTATATCATACCAAGTGTTAATTAGTCATTATATCATACCATGTCTTAATAAGTCATTATATCATACCATGTGTTAATTGGTCATTATTTCATACCATGTGTTAATCAGTCATTATATCATACCATGTGTTAATTAGTCATTATATCATACCATGTGTTAATTAGTCATTATATCATACAATGTATTAATAAGTCAATATATCATACCATGTGTTAATGAGTCATTATATCATACCATGTGTTAATTAGTCATTATATCATACCATGTATTAATAAGTCAATATATCATACCATGTATTAATATTTACATTTTCACTTCGCTCCGCCTCAATGAACATAGTAAACACAGGTCACTTCATTTCCCGTTGAAGATTTTGGGTCGCATGCTTCTGTTCTGAGAGACGAATCACTTTCTTGCCGGCGTGTGAATACATTCACTGAGTTTACAATGGCGATCGAGTTCTGTACCGCCTCAGACTTGAATGCACTTTCACTTTGTGAATTGTGTAACATTGTTATAAACGTATATGAACACAAGTGGAATAGCCGCTTTATGTGCTAATAAAAATGCCAGTATAATGCAGACAGTTTAGAAAACAGGATCTGACAGAACACTGACACTCTCGATAGCACCGAGCTCATGACCTACGTAGCGCAGTAGGTCTAACGTTAGCTGTATCTCGAATGCCATGCTTAATACCATTTCAGTGGTCACAGAAAATAAACCTGAATTTAAACACTATTTAACAACACAAAACAGACTGGTAGCAGAAGTATGCTATATCGAGAACAGGGCAATCCAAACATATGGAGGACACAAGTTTCCGGCCGTCGAATACCACCAATTTTCCAAATCAATGTTTCTTTACTTACTAATATCAGTATTTACATCTCAAAACGCCAGTGCGACAATGAAATCGAATATTTCAAGAACACCATGTACATCACCAGCTAACCTGCGACTAAAATCCACATTGTTACACTTTTTCTCGAGCTCTGAATATCCCGGCTAGACTGCATCACATCATTTTTTTAACCGAGTCCCTGTGTCTCGAGTGACCAAATCACACACATACTATACTGTCAACACTGCACTTTAAATTCGTATCTATATGGATATTGCTAAGTTTTTATTATACAATATCATAATTATTTGTTATAAATGAATATTTTACCTAGAAAATATCGTATCTATGTGTATCAACATCCTAATAATCAAAACGTGTATGGCACTATATTTTGTGTTGCTTTGGCGACGAGAATAGTTGACTGTCTGCTGTTCCACTACTGTGCACACATGTACGTTAAGTATAACAATGTTACAAAGTGACGCACTTACGTTACACTGTTGCGACCGCATTTTGCAATCTGGTTGCGAAGTTTTAAATTTGGTAAACGTAGATATAAGGATTGATTGTCAATTTTGTTGCTTGCATGGACTGATGAAGGGAAGTGAACCTCGTGCAAATGGTACATGAACTGCAATTGCAGTTCACTGTACCATTTGCACGAGGTTCACTTCCCTTCATCAGTCCATGCAAGCAACAAAATTGACAATCAATCCTTAAATAAGTCATTATATCATACCAAGTGTTAATTAGTCATTATGTCACACCATGTGATAATTAGTCATTATATCATACCATGTATTAATAAGTCATTATATCATACCATGTATTAATAAGTCATTATATACAAGAATGGTCAGAGCAGTGGGAATGAAGAAGCAGGGAAGTTGGCTGAATTGGGAAGGAGTGCGCCAGAAGAAACTGTCCTGGAAGGAGATATGGAGTATTGAACCCCAAAGACTGCAATTCCAGCTGAAGTCTTTATACGACGTGTTGTCGACACCAACCAATCTTGCGACATGGGGTATAACAGACGATCCAAACTGTAAGCTTTGCGGGAGGCCAGCAAACCGGGACCATACATTATCTTCTTGTTCAGTTGCCTTGGCGGATGGGAGGTACACGTGGCGACACGATAAGATCTTGTCTGTCCTTGCAGATACACTGGAGAGGAGCAGGAAGAAACCAAGGAAAAAGAAAAGGGGCCTGCGATTTGTAGACTTTGTCAAGGCTGGGGAGCAGACTACGAGAAGCACAGTGGAAGGGAGCGGATTGTTAGGAACAGTGGAAGATTGGCAGATGAGAGCAGACCTCAAGGGCCGCATGCAGTTTCCACAAGAAATAGCTGTTACCAATCACAGGCCAGACATCGTCCTGTGGTCTACATCCATCAACCAGGCTGTTCTTGTGGAGCTGACCGTGCCATGGAAGGAGAGAATCGAGGAAGCCCATGAGCGGAAGCGGAGCAAATACCAAGATCTAGTAGCAGACTGTCAACAGCAGGGGTGGAAAGTGTGGTGTCTTCCAGTGGAGGTTGGGTGCCGAGGTTTCGTTGGGCAGTCGATGTGGAGGGCACTTCGGATCATCGGTATCACAGGGCCAGAGAGGAGACAACTTATAGAACACCTGGGCAGGGAAGCAGAGCTGGTATCTATGTGGCTGTGGAGGAAGAGAAACGACAAGTGGACAGGAAAGACTGATCATTAAGACCAAGATAGTGAGGAAATATAGTGCATAAAGACAGTGAGAAAAGACTGTGAATAAAGACCAAAACAGCGAAGTGGTTCCAGGCTTGGACTTGATCACCCCAGTCGGCGCACATCTGGAGGTTGTAGTGGACAGCGCCGAAACGACCCAGGAAAGAGGATCCACCTGAAGACGGAATCATGAAGCATCTAATCCAGCAAGATGTGTACAGGTAATTTCCATTCCGGGCAACCGGTAACCGCCAGGAAAGTCTGGATGACGACTGTGAATAGAGCAGTGACAATCTGGATAGGCAGGAGGCAGTTTGGAGAGACAGACAACAAGGGTGTGAAGGCTTAGCAGGCTAACACACATCTTCCGCGAGGAGGAACCTTTTACATCTGCTATAGATCGATACATAGAGAAACACCCCCGGGGTCGTGCGAGAGCGGGGGAGGATGGACGACCCAATCAGGATGACATTATGGAAACGACACCGGACAGAACAAGGACTGAGATTTTGAACATCGGAAGCACATGCAGTTGTGGAAAGACCTTGAAGAACGAAAGGGGGCTGAAGATACACAGAGGAAAGATGGGGTGTGCACCAATTCTGCTGTTGACACAACGCACAGGGCAACCTGGTGAGTCGGAGGAGGAGGTGGTTCAGGACTCAAACCACAATGACCACAGCGTCCATGTGTCAGACAACGAGGAGGACAGCCAGAGAGAAGAAGTAACATCAGGAGAGACAGATAGTCAGCAAACGGTTGAACCCAGGGTACAGAATGCTAAAGGTACTCAGAGAAAGGCAAGGATCAAGTGGCCACCAAGTAGTAAAAAGGCAGAATGGGAGAAGTTTGACCAGGATGTAGACATGATCTTAAACACATCACTAGCAGGAGGCGTAGATAACTAGATGACGACAATTATGTACAATGTACAATGTAGGATTGGACAGGTTTGGTGCGGAAGAGGTGAAGAAGCGAGGAGAGGTGACAGTAAATAAGAACAGAAGGCAGAGAGAGATAGCCAACCTGAGGAGAGACCTTAGACAGCTGGCAAGACGATTCCGAGCAGCTGAGGAAGAAGAGAAGGCAAAGTTGTCAGAACTGAGAAACATGGCCAGGGAGAAGTTAAAGACTTTGAGAAGAGCAGAGAGAAGTAGGCGAAGGAGAAAGGATCGAGCAAGGGCACGAGCCAGATTCACCGCCAATCCATTCCAATTTACCTAACGGCTGTTAGGTAAAAGAGGCTCAGGAGTGTTAAAAGCAGGAAAGGAGGAAGTAGAACAACATCTGAGAGACATGCATAGTGATCCAAGGAG
This sequence comes from Pecten maximus, assembly GCF_902652985.1. Lineage (NCBI taxonomy): Eukaryota > Metazoa > Mollusca > Bivalvia > Pectinida > Pectinidae > Pecten > Pecten maximus. Next base: position 19,874,963 of record NC_047016.1, on the reverse strand, counting down.
GAATAAGAGCTATGCGTGAACGAGAAGCTGATACAACCAGAGGAACCTGAACACCTGTTTGATGATGCAGAACCCAGGCTGAGCGAGGTCAACAATGTCATCATGAAGGCCAGAGCATCATCATCACCTGGACCCAACGGCATCCCATACAAGGTTTATAAAAATTGCCCAAGGTTGACTAAGAGGTTATGGAAACATCTACGAGTGGTGTGGAGAAAAGGAAAGTTGGCTGACAGTTGGCACCAGGCAGAGGGATGCTTTATACCAAAAGAAGAGAACTCGGAGACACTCAAGCAGTTCCGAACTATTCCCTGTTGAACGTGGAAGGGAAGATATTTCTAGCAGTTCTAGCAAAGAGAATGCCCACCTACATGCTAGACAACCAATACATCGACATAGCAGTGCAGAAAGGAGGGGTACCATCCGTTTCAGGGTGCATTGAACATACTAGCATACTTTCACAGATCATCAGGGAGGCTAAAGAATTGAAAGGAGAATTAGCAGTAGTTTGGTTAGACCTAGCAAACGCTTATGTATCTATGCCTCATAAGTTGGTTCAGATGACGTTGGAGCGGTATCATGTACCAGAGAAAATACGATTGTTACTGCACAGGTACTTCGATAGATTACAGCTAAGGTTCACAGTCCAAGATTTTACAACATCGTGGCAACGTCTGGAAGTAGGGATTGTGACAGGATGTACCGTGTCCGTGATTCTATTCTGGCGGCTATGAACTTGATGGTGAAGTCTGTTGAGAAGATGAGCAGAGGACCTTGGATGAGGGCAGGCGTACGTCAACCCCCTGTCAGAGCATTCATGGACGACATGACCATTAGCACAAAGACCATCATTGAAGCTAAATGGACCCTCAAAGGGATCGAGGAGATGGTTAACTGGGCTCGGATGAAGATCAAACCAACAAAGTCCAGGAGTCTTGTACTAAAGAATGGAAAGATGCGGGAGCACAAGTTCCAGGTAGGCGAGGAGGTCATTCCAACAGTGTCCGAAAAGCCAGTGAAGTGTCTGGGGAAGTTCTTTGATGGCACCTTACACTGGGAGACACGAATGTCCTAGTTTTTTCATATTTTCTCCTAATTTAGAATTTTTCACCAATTTTACCAAATAAGCACTAATTTAGCACAGCACAGACTATTTTTTCAGAAACATATCTAATTATGAAATTCACACACTAGTTTTTTGCCTTCAAGCCGAATTTTGTGAAATGTACCTAATACTTCTGTGATAGGTACTAATATTGTTTTCAGTGTCTATTATTTCCCTCGATGTCTAAAAAAAGATGTATACTATCTAATTCTCTCGTTACTGTCTAAAACTAGGTGATGTGTCCTATTATTCTTCAATTTTGACTATTTTTCCTGGTCGGTACTAGAAATATTGGACAGTGTCTAAAATTGGAGAAAACGACTAGTTTTCTTGGGACAAGGACTAATTTTGACAGATTTGCCTCGGGCTATTTTATGGCACAGCAACACCAGCACTGCTAGCTGTATACTACCTTACCTGGACAGCAGTAATCCCTGACCACCAAGCTCAGTGGCTAGCCCTGGCCTGGAGCGCTCATCCATGAAGCTGTCTTATATAATTACATAATTGATGGATCAGGTCTTGAAATAATTAGGACACAATAGGGAAATATTTCATCATTGTGATAATTTATTTGTGAAAATTAAAATACATATGTCTAAAGTTTAGTGATATGAAAAGGACTACCCAAAAAGCTGATGAATATTTCGAGGTACGGACAAAAGCCCCCCCGGACATTAGCCCCTAGGACAAAAGCCCCCCCCCCCCCCCCCCCGGACATTAGCCCCTTCACACTAATCAAAAAGTGGACAAAAGCCCCTTCATAAAAAAAATTATATATTTTTTTTTTATTTTTTATGTTTTTATTTATTCATTTTTTTTTTTTAAATTACAATATATGTTTTAGCAGTGGTTATATTAAGTGCTACATATATATGTAAGTGACTTCAGTCACCAGTGGCTTCTGCAATGTAAACAACTACTTGAACTGTTACATAAACAATAAGCTGTTACACAGGTGTTTGGTAGGTTTTTCATTGATTTGACTGTTACATAAACAATAAGCTGTTACACAGGTGTTTGGTAGGTTTTTCATTGATGTTGTATTCTCCTCGAAGGAAATATATCATTAATGGCTTCATGTGTATCAACAGTGAAATTTCTATGTTTGCACAGGTATAAATTGTTTTTATATTGTTCCTTTGATCTTAATCATTCCTAAAATTAAAATTACAACACAGAGCAACATGTTTTGTAGGCATCTTTGATTATCAATATTTGCAGTATATTACAAATTTCAGAGATAAAAACAGCAGTATATATACAGTTTTTGTTTTTCAAAAGTACAGATTTATATAAAGTATACCAGCTAAATTTATAATGAAGGGGCTTTTGTCCGGGGGGGGGGGGGGGGGGCTAATGTCCGGGGCTAATGTCCGGGGCTAATGTCCGGGGGGCTTTTGTCCTACACTCGAATTTTTCATCAATTAAAGGATTTATTCAGAAAAATGGAGAACAAACTGTTTATTGAACATAATCATAGACGTATATATCACAATATTGTATGTGTTTTAGTGACTAAATGCTATATCTATCTTTGATAACACAATAGCTTAGCAGATAATGACAATTAGTCAGCGACAGTGGTACATGTATACAGGATAATACAATATTTCACACTTTTCAAGTTTGCATTGTGACACTGTATTTCATTGCATCATAAGCAAAATTATATGTCTGCAAATATCTTATCTGTCATCATACGTCAAAGTATAAATAGTAATATAATTAATTTTAAATAGTTGTGTTACAATACAAGTAGTATTTTATCAATACTGATCGATTACATGGTGCTATCATGTTCCTAAAACATCTCCCTTTAGTAGTATCTGTATAATTAGTTTCAAGTGTATCTTATAGCTGGGTATATCTGTAAAAGACTATTGGACTACTTAATTTATCAATGATATAGGCTACTTTATTATAGATATTAAAAGTTATAATGGTTTGTATTCCATGTAAAGGACTTGGTATAAGGTTATGGTATGTAGTAATTGTCGTGAATAGAATAGCAGAAATTGTCAAAATAACAGTTTAGTTTACAGTGTATATATATTCAAAGTTTCAACATTTTGCATTCCATGCATAGGACTTATAGGTTATGGTATGCAGTAGGAGAAATTGTCAAAACATCAGCTCATATTAAAGTTGGATAGGACGTAGTGATAAACATAAAAGATATATAATCAAACTTTTCTCCATATACATGAAGAAGCAGATTTTGATAGTATTACATAAAAGCAGGGTGAAGGTATATTTTTTAGATCACAATGTAACTTATATCATCACTTATGTCAGTAAATAACCCAAAAATAAGACCCTGTTATAAAGTGACACTTCAGTCAATAAACAAAAGAAGTGTAACCTTTCCTATCCTTGGCTTTTGTTTCAGCTCACCCAGGTATCACACCTTTACGCCTGAGTGAGCCCCTCCTAGTCCCTAGCTCTACAGGTAAATACCAACACCAGTATAAGGAGATCAGTATTAAACCAATTATTTATTCTAATTGTTTTCTTTTTTTTATTTCCCTCTAAAGCACTGACCAATTTGATAGTTCATAGCTTGAAATATAACTTTATAATATATAAATATAGTTAATATAATAGTAGTTAATCGTTAAATAATTTTGTGAAAATTTTTTTTTGCATGATCACAGGGTACCACCAGGTTCTTTTCATGGAAAGCGACATTCGCCAGTATCTTATCATTTTCAAGATTCAAAATTGAAGTTTTCATGTACATTTTTTCATGATAGGTTATTCATTATTGATAGTAATATTTAAACTTTTGCCTTACGTTTATATGAGTGTAGGATTAACAGTATAGACACTCGATTATTTTTTTTTGAATAATAATTTACTCCGGATTCTATTTACCCAGGTCAATAAAAAAAAAATCATAAATTCTTAAGTTTTAACTATTTTATTTAAAAATATTTGATAGTATTATATAATATCATTATATGTAATACAAAATTCCTAAAGCAAATAAAAATTGATATTATGTAACGCTCTTTAAAATAGCACTTCAATTGCTAAACATGCTTCGGTTTGCCCAGGTAACACACCATCACGCCTGAGTGGGCCTCCCTCAGTCCCCTGCTTTACAGGGAAATATTAACACCTATATATATTAAACATGTTTCAATTTTTGTTTCTCTCTGTAACATTGTGACCAATATGATAATTCAATGAATATATTTTCTTTTAAGTGTAACTGTTGAACTATGATATTTGTCACAGTGTTTCAACGAAAAAATGAAACAAACAAAAAAATTAGAATGGGTAATTTGTCTAAACCTTATCTGTTTATCTGGTGTTGGTTGGCATTTACCTATAGAGCAAAAAAACTTTGGGAGGCTCACTCAGGCGTGAAGGTGTGATATCTTGCCAACCTGAAACAAAAGTCAAGGATAGTAAGGGGTAGGCTTCTTTTATTTCGTGATTAAAGTGTCACTTTGTAACAGGGTCTTATTTTTGAGTTGTTTACTAACAGAAAGTGATGACATAAGTTACTTTGTGATCTGAAAGAGGTGATTTGATCTGCTACCATAGTTTTCTTATATTCTACTATATGTATGCTGAGGTACGGACAAAAGCCCCCCCGGACATTAGCCCCCCCCCCCCCCCCCCCCGGACATTAGCCCCTAGGACAAAAGCCCCCCCGGACATTAGCCCCTTCACACTAATCAAAAAGTGGACAAAAGCCCCTTCATAAAAAAATTATATTTATTTTTTTTATTTTTTATATTTTTATTTATTCATTTTTTTTTTAAATTACAATATATGTTTTAGCAGTGGTTATATTAAGTGCTACATATATATGTAAGTGACTTCAGTCACCAGTGGCTTCTGCAATGTAAACAACTACTTGGACTGTTACATAAACAATAAGCTGTTACACAGGTGTTTGGTAGGTTTTTCATTGATTTTACTGTTACATAAACAATAAGCTGTTACACAGGTGTTTGGTAGGTTTTTCATTGATGTTGTATTCTCCTCGAAGGAAATATATCATTAATGGCTTCATGTGTATCAACAGTGAAATTTCTATGTTTGCACAGGTATAAATTGTTTTTATATTGTTTCTTTGATTTTAATCATTCCTAAAATTAAAATTACAACACAGAGCAACATGTTTGGTTAGGTACTTATTATGTTATAATTTGAGACACTGCAAATAGGGATCAAATGTTTATTGCTTTTGTAGGCATTTCTTTGATTATCAATATTTGCGGTATATTAGGAGGTCAGAAATTATGTGTAATCAGTAACAATTTGTTCAGCATGGAGATCATACGTACTGCCAAAGGTGGAGTGAAACTATGTGTAGATGGTTATATGTTTACGAAGAAAGGTACATTTCCTGAAATGTTCAGCTTACTTAATAATATAAAGTTTGAACAAATAAATTATGATGTTTAACCACAGACATATAATGCAGCTCTGACATTGAACCAAGGACCTTCATTTTCCACACAATTATTCTCCAAATTTCAGAGATAAAAACAGCAGTATATATACAGTTTTTGTTTTTCAAAAGTACAGATTTATATAAAGTATACCAGCTAAATTTATAATGAAGGGGCTTTTGTCCGGGGGGGGGGGGGGGGGGGGGCTAATGTCCGGGGGGGCTTTCGTCCGGAGGGGCTAATGTCCGGGGGGGGGGCTTTTGTCCTACACTCATGTATGCTATCACTATGTCCTATCCAACTTTAATATGAGATGATGTTTTGACAATTTCTCCTACTGCATATATCATAACCTGAAAGTCCTATGCATTGAATGCAAAATGTTGCCACTTTGAATATATACAGTAACTACGTAACTATATACTATTATATTACTATTTATACTCATAAAGTATGTTGATAGATAAGCTATTAGCCGTCATATTGTGTTCATGATGCAATGAAATACAGTGTCACAACAGAGACATATGTATATATGTCTCTGGTCACAACGCTAACTTGAAAAGTGTGAAATATCCACTTCTGTCGTGAGCTGCATCATTGTATTATCCTGTATACATGTACCACTGTCGCTGACTAATTGTCATTATCTGCTAATCTATTGTGTTATCAAAGATAGATATAGCATTTAGTCACTAAAACATATACAATACTGTGATATATACGTCTACGATTATGTTCAATAAACAGTTTGTTCTCCATTTTTCTGAATAAATCCTTTGAAATATTCATCAGCTTTTTGGGAAGTTCTTTTCATATCACTAAACTTTAGACGTATGTGTTTTGATTTTCACAAATAAATTATCACAATGATGAAATATTTCCCTATTGTGTCCTAATTATTTCAAGACCTGATCCATCAATTAGGTAATTATATAAGACAGCTTCATGGATGAGCGCTCCAGGCCAGGGCTAGCCACTGGGCTTGGTGGTCAGGGATTACTGCTGTCCAGGTAAGGTAGTATACAGCTAGCAGTGCTGTGGTGTTACTGTGCCATAAAATAGCCCGAGGCAAATCTGTCAAAATTAGTCCTTGTCCCAAGAAAACTAGTCGTTTTCTCCAATTTTAGACACTGTCCAATATTTCTAGTACCGACCAGGAAAAATAGTCAAAATTGAAGAATAATAGGACACATCACCTAGTTTTAGACAGTAACGAGAGAATTAGATAGTATACATCTTTTTTTAGACATCGAGGGAAATAATAGACACTGAAAACAATATTAGTGTCTACTACAGAAGTATTAGGTACATTTCACAAAATTCGGCTTGAAGGCAAAAAACTAGTGTGTGAATTTCATAATTAGATATGTTTCTGAAAAAATAGTCTGTGCTGTGCTAAATTAGTGCTTATTTGGTAAAATTGGTGAAAAATTCTAAATTAGGAGAAAATATGAAAAAACTAGGACATTCGTGTCTCCCAGTGTTAGCTTTAACTTTGAAAATAGAACTGCCAATGCACTGCATATTGATAGATTGAGATAAGTTTCACTATATGTAAATATGTAAACGCATAAAAAAGAGTGGATTGAACCCAGAAAGGCAGTTTGAATTTACATTTTAACAAAAAAGATAATGTGACAACAGTAATACCCCTTTAAAGATGTAACATTTGATTATATATTCAAGCCATGTTTATAACAATGTGATTCTGTATAGATGTCGACCAGTGACAGCCTAATTAATGGAAACTCTGTCCTTTGGCCATGATGATGATTTCATTGAGAAATAGTCTACTACTGTTTGCGGGAAAACAATAGACGAATATTTCCTTCTTATTTCTAGAGGATTCAATCAATTAAGCAATGTTAATTTATTAAGCATTTCTTTGAGACTTTTGTCGATCGACAGAGCCTACAACACTTACACCTCAGGATTTATTTTAATTTAATTTTTTTTCAATGGTATATATGTAACTCTGTTTTCAATATCTTGTCGCTGATTTATGAATTTAACTGATAATTATTTTCATTTACACGTTGCAATTTCTTTATTTCTGCCAAATATATTTTCGAATTAATTTAGTAAAGACGACATAATAAGATGAAATACAAAATAAAAAACAAGACAACTTCAGGAAAAAGAGAAGAGAAGTGCTTACATCAGTTTTGATAGCGATCTAGAGAGAATAAACGACACATCGCTTGCAGTATAATTGCTGAAAAATATTTTTCATATATATGTATGTAGTTCGTTATATGGACAATGTTAAGTGGTATGACGTCAGTTTTCCTTTGTAGAATAGATAACCTATGCATACTTAATAATCCCTTGAGCATTGTTCAGTGAAATTCACCTATTGTATCTGTCTATCAAGACAGGCGTCTGCATCTGTTTAATAATGTATTTCTAGAAAAAAATCGCCCCTACGAATACTTAATCAAGGTTGGTATAGTGGAAGAAGTGGCTCATATTTTTAATATAAATTTTTACCAGATGTAGACGCCTGTGCTACCAGTAATAGTTTTGTGATATTAAGGTATATGTTCTGTGAGAGTCTGTTGTCTTTTCAGTACAAAACAATTACCCAATAATAAGTAATGATACTGTCAGAGTGATTAACCTGTATTGGAAATTGTGATAGTGGTCACGATTTCGTCAGGCTTACTTTCGAATTAACAACTGGTGCGCTCGAAGTAGACGGAAGGTAAATCCCTTTTAAATACAAACTGCTGAAGTTTTGTAATTGACTGTTTTCAATAAAAGTAATGTAGACGAAAAATAGTACACGTGGCCCGTGTCTTGAAATATTAGCTGAATTATAGGGAGAAAGTCAAAGGTCAAAATATAGCATATATTTTAACATACTGACCAATCATTGTTTCATGTTAAGAAATAAATTTTGAAATAATTCGATAGCCGTCTCAGAAGTGTTGCCATACTATATGTGTTCGTGTATCGAATACAGTTTCAACTGTCATCGTAATGTATCGATTTCTAACAGTTTCTAGTAATCTGACAAGAGTAATGAACAATGTTATATCAATCTGTACGGTAAATCGTGTTACAGTATTGTTGCGTATATCGACCAATGGATTACATTTAAGACTTTGTACATCTGTGACGCCCTGTTACAACAATGCTGTTATGTCTACTCCGTTCGTCTACTCTTTTTAAGATATTGGAAAACAAGCTGTGGACATCAAACGTATGTGTGTTGCTACAAACTACAATGGTAGCAATCGTTGACCTACTAAGATGTTTTTAAATTGCCGTCTGCTTGCCAGCAGTACACGTCTTGATAACTTGGAAGGGTATGTAGTTTATATCGAATCAAATGATAGATAATCCTCGACAATTCGTTATCAGTATGTGTTTGAGAATGATTAATTTCGACAATAGAATTTCAAACAAAGTGGAAATTTAAAATAAAATTAGAAACTATATTTATCCCAGATAGCAAGGTTTGGTTTGATTTCATAGTATTTAATGTTCTATCAACAAATGGTCAGCAAAATACGGCCTCTCCTGATTGTAAGCTGCATGTATATAACAGTTTGGTTGGCTGGGGTATGCACTTGTTAACCTCCTTGTGATAGCGATGATGATACGATTTAATAGTGATATCTCACTGAAATATAACGGTAAAGACTTAAAATATAATAATCTTCTGTGTTTTTGTGGTTTAGATTGTAGATGTAGTTGTAGAGTTGAATAAAGATGAAGTCGCAGAGTTGAGGTTCCTCTGTTTAATGATGCAGGTATGTATAGGTAGTGTCCGTTCGCAGACGGCTAAGAGCGACCTTGTCCGTGCAAAGCACGGCCGAAGGACCAACGTGTCCGTGCAGACGGGTAGGAATCAACCTTGTCCGTGCAAAGCACGGCCGAAGGACCAACGTGTCCGTGCAGACGGGTAGGAATCAACCTTGTCCGTGCAAAGCACGGCCGAAGGACCAACGTGTCCGTGCAGACGGGTAGGAATGACATAGTATGGCCTGGAAGGCTACTCTTTTATAATGATCATGATGTGCATTGGCCGGACAGATATATTTCCCCTAACTTAATATGGTTATGGGGTTCGTGACCTGAAGTCTACATATAAAACACCACATTAATTATAACTACACAAAGATAATTGGATACAATCAGTATTACATAAACACGGTATAGCTAACATCCAAGTTGTTTAGAGAACCGAGGTCTAGATAATTAATTGGCAAATTAACTAACATGTGTATATGTAGATATGATTATTTACAGGTTCTATGTATAATTATATAAACTTCTACTGAACATATTACAGTACAGACTCTCCGCAGCACCTCTCCCATTGAGCGTTAGACAGCACATTTACAAACCTCTATTTCAAGCTCCCACTTAGTCGCCGAATCATGTAACAATGAGGACGGCCTGACAATTATAACATCCTACTTGCAGATAATATATCAAAACATTACGAAGAACATATGCTGGTATATTTCTTTTTAGCGATAAATTCGACAAAGTTGTTCACTTTGAGGGAGGTAGTTTAACAATGATGTCAGAATGTCTCAATTACTACCTAGGATTTTTCAGTGATGATAGAGGCTAAACATTTTGAAAACAAGAGGGGAAGTTTTAATAAAAAGTAAATAATTGAAGAGACACTGACTGAATATAAATCAACCGACCTGATGAAACGTGAGATATATGATAATCCATTTTGGACCAACATCAAATACTGAACCGTTGACACCATTAATCATAATTCAGACTTGGTACGCTTGATTATGACATACCTGGGGAAATGATCAACATTAAGCAATTTAAACAAATTGTTCCTTGCTGACTAGTTATATCTAGCACACCATCTCACACAGTCATGACTCGTAAAACCTGAAGTACTAATTTACAAATTACCAATTACTAATTCAAACATCTTAAGTGTTTCAAAAGATACACACATAGAAATGCACCAATACTTGCTTATAAAAGGCGTACAACTATTTTCAAATTAACCATTTGTAATTAGAGATTTTATTTTTGAACTAATATTTCATATTTACGAAGTCCCGGCCATCCTGTGGCAGTAAGCTTTCATCGATATCCGACTTCACTATTCATTCTGATGTAACAATTGATTATATCAGAGCATATTATATGATCACAAACGTCATCCAGCGTTAACAATACATCATCAAACATTATACATTACTGTCCCACCGTGGTAAGAAATAACAAGAGGCCAAATGGGCCTATATCGCTCATCTGGCTCTACAGCAAATTTGCAGTTGATTGGGGTCATTTCTACAGATACTATGCTGATAACCAATTTATTCAAATATCAGAGTAAGATTGGTTTATTCATGTCAATAAAAATTCTAGTCCTTCATTCCAGCATACTATTGGCCTAATTTCAGGTCTTGGTGACTCTTGGCTATGGCAAGATTTAAAAATATTTCACCTCTGTGACCTTGAATGTAGGTCAATGTCATTCAGTTGAACAACTTGGTAGCCCTACACGCCAGCATGCTACAGACAGGCCCAACCTTAAGTACCTAGTCATATTGGTGTTTGAGAAGAAGTCCTTTAAAGATTTTAGCCTATTTGACCCATGTGACTTTGAATGATGATCAAGGTCATTTATTTGAACAAACTTGGTAGCCTTCAACCCAACATGCTACAGGCCTAAAATCAAGTCCCTGGGCCTCTTGGTTATTGAGAAGAAGCCGTTTGAAGATTATAGCCTATTTGATCCATGTGACCTTGAATGAAGGTCAAGGTCATTTATTTGAACAAACTTGGTAGCCCTTCGGGCAGGTGAGCTAAAAAAACGATCAAATACCATATTTGATAATAACCGTGGTATCACTTTGGTTCAGTCTATACATTACATCCATTTTCCTTAGATTACAAATGTTTAAATGTTATAGGAACATTGTATCTAATTTTGAAAAATATAAAACTAATAAGTCAGTAATTTTTTGATTTTTTCATGACTTTTGCCTGACGTTAAGTGGTTTCCATGGTAAACTCCACTAATATAACATGTTGTCAATTATAAGCAAAATGTCTCACAACTTTTTACATAGTATCTACGTAGGTATTGAAGATTAAAAATTTAAAACCTTAATATTTTTCTATTTTCTGGATAATGAAAAAAAAAAGATAGCAAGCAGGCAAGTCGGACGCTGTTAATTTTTCATGTCAGATATGTTAAAAAAGGCATGGTCGAGGAAGACTTAAACTTTATTTATATTTAATATCCCTCAAAAACTTGAAATGTGACCTGAAACGCACAGGTAGCCAATGTCAATGGGTATCGTCCCTGGTGTTGTCTGTTTCGTCTTGGTTGTTGCTGATGTTCGTATTGTTCCTGGTGTTGTCTGTTTCGTCTTGATTGTTGCTGATGTTCGTATCGTCCCTGGTGTTGTCTGTTTCGTCTTGGTTGTTGTTGATGTTCGTATCGTCCCTGGTGTTGTCTGTTTCGTCTTGGTTGTGGTTGATGTTCGTATCGTTCCTGGTGTTGTCCGCCTCGTCTTGGTTGTTGTTGATGTTCGTATCGTCCCTGGAGGTGTCCGCCTCGTCATGGTTTTTGTTGAAGTTCGTATCGTCCCTGGTGTTGTCCGCCTCGTCATGGTTTTTGCTGATGTTCATATCCTCCCTGATGTTGTCCGCCTCGTCTTGGTTGTTGTTGATGTTCGTATCGTCCCTGATGTTGTCCGCCTCGTCTTGGTTGTTTTTTATGTTCGTATCGTCCTTGGAGTTGTCCGCCTTTTATGTCCTGGTGTTTACCTCACACTGTGTATTTCTGTCTCCATTGTCTTCTCTTCATTGATAGGTAAATCAGGGTCATCATCGTCAACTGCGGATACAAATTTAGTTCTTATCCAGTTAAAAAGCAATGCAAGATATAACATTAATTATAAAACTACCTCTCTAAAATTTTATATACAAATAATACCTTTGGTTAATAATGCAATAGATAAAGTCTTTTCCTGCTTGCTAATTACATAAAAGAAATTTCGTCCGAAAAACAATGTTTAAGTATATCTGAACAATGCAAAGTAGAAATACTAATGGACACACACATGCACTTATAATTACCAGGCTAGGCATATTGTTAAGGGGTCCTATTGTATATCAGTGTTCATGTGTATTTTATTGTATATATCTATATGAATATATGAATATCGCTCGCCAGATTAACGGGAAAGTTTTCTTTAATTCCGAAAATTGCAAACGATAATGCATAAAAACATAAAGGGGAATATGTTTAATAGATACCTTGTCAGTGTCCTGAAAAGCAAACTGAAAATCAGTACCATTGTACGCATGGTTTTATGATAAAATAACTAAAATAGAGTAGAGGGTACTCACCCCAAATTCACCAAAATAAAGTAGCCCTGCCTTGAATGTCCTGTCATTCAACAAATGGTCCTTTCCAAGGAAACATTCATGGTAAGTATCACCACAATCTAATGTCTATCTGGTAATATACATAGATCATCTACTTGATTTCTAACTGTTAACATAAAGGAACAGCTACTCGATATACATCTGTTAATATATAGGGAACACCTCATTCAGTTCTTGCTACATCAACCGAAAAGTATTCCTCTCTGTCCCTAACAAAAACTACTACTCCCTGCCCCTGTCTATCAATTGCTATTCTTTGCATCGACTATCAATTACTTTTCTTTGTCCCCGACAATCAATTAATCATTTGTATACCCGGCAATCAATTACTTAAACTTGTCCAAACTATCAATTACCCCTCTCTGTCCCCAACCTCCACTTTATTCTCTCTCTCTCCCGATCAACAATTATTCTTCACAGCTCCTGATCATCAATATCTCTTCTCTGCCCCGACAATCACTACTTTCTTTCGGGCCCAATTAAAAAGTTACCTGCCCCAATATTACTCTTACTCCTCACTTCATAGATATAACAATTACTCCTCTCTCTCCCATTATAACACTTGCTTCTATATGCCCCAATACAACAATTAGTCCTCTCTTCCCCAATACAACAATTACACCTCTCTACATTCTATCATAATACAGTATAACCCTTACTCCTCTCTGCCCAAATACAAAACAAAATCTGTCTCAATACAACAATTACACCTTTCTGTCTCAAGCAACAATTATCCCATTCTGTCCCAATTAAAAAAACCTCCTCTGCCAACCCAATTCAAAAATTACTCTGCCCCTAACCATTATTTACTCCTTCCTGTCTCAATATAACACTTACTACTCTTTGCCTAAATTTAACAATTACTCCTTTCTGCTACAAAATTCAGTAATTAATTCTCCCCGACCCAATACAACAATTATTCTTCCGTCCCAATGCAACAATTATTCTTTCTTGCTCATACACAACAATTACTCTTTCCTGCCGCAAAATTCAGTAATTATTCCTCTATGTTCAAATATAACAATTATTTATCTCTGTCCCAATATAACAATTACTCTTTTATGCCGCAAAATTCCATAATTATTCCTCTATGATCAAATATAACAATGATTCTTCTCTGTCCCAATATAACAACTATTCCTCTCTGTCCCAATATAACTATTCCTCTGCCTCAATATAACAATTACCCCTCTCCGCCCCAATACAAGTACCCCTCTCTGCCCTAATACAATTGCCCCTCTCCACCCCATTACGATTACCCCTCTATGCCCTAATATAGTTACTCCTCCCCGCCCCATTATAATCCCCCCCCCCCCCCCCCCAAGTACAATTACTATTGTCCGCTCCTACTCCATATTCATGCTGATAGGCGATACCACTACTCCATGGTATACGATATGCTTATATGCATTAAAACTACTCCATCGTAGATGATATGCTTATAGATGAAGATGGATGGTGATAAGCGCTACAGCTGCTCCCGTGTAGGAAGAATTGGTGACATTCGCTACTTCAGTGTAAGATTCGCTACTTCAGTGTAGGTCGAGATAGTAACAGGCGCTCAAACAGTCTGGTGCCCGATTTACGTGAAATTCTATTGATTTGACAAAATCATTTGATCTACCTTTTTTGCTATTGACTATAACGTAACCAGCTTTTAGCCTATTTCCTTAGTATGATCGGTTGGTCTTATTTGCATTGATTCAGTTATCATCGCAAGCTGTTGAATAAATCCAGCTTACATTACACCAAGATCAGGATATAAAATGGAATTAAACTTTATGTATATGCTGCTCCTCAAATTTTCTGTAACAAAAATGACATTCTCTTGCTTTTGTCAATGACATATCGTATATCACTTTTAGATAATAATCATATATAAACATATCTATTTGAAATTGTCCTGACATTTTCTAGGGGAGGGGGTATGGATGTAGTAAATAAATGGCAGGACTGATTTACGAATGGTAGTGTAGATATTGTTAACACTTGGTATGATATATAGAGGATATTTTCTGTTGAATATAACATATATTTCAAGAGTATGACAGAATATCGACATATTCTGTCATACGAGTGAAATATACAATGAATGTTATATTCAACGGGAAAACCATTCAATTTTCTATTTATTGCATTTTTGTGCTGAAAAGCAAAATTTAAAACATATACAAATCAAGAATGTCAAAAAGAACGGGAATCAGGAATGACATCGTGTCTTTGTGGCGTTACTCCACGTCAACTTGGTGGCGCCGTTTTGAAAGGAATGTTCAGCGCAATTTAGGCGTATTATGCTGTTATCAGAGAATATGTGCATGGATAGCTAACGTCAAGTGAATATTTTGTCCCCATGTCGCAAGATTGGTTGGTGTCGGCAACACGTCGTATAAAGACTTCAGCTGGAATTGCAGTCTTTGGGGTTCCATACTCCATATCTCCTTCCAGGACAGTTTCTTCTGGCGCACTCCTTCCCAATTCAGCCAACTTCCCTGCTTCTTCATTCCCACTGCTCTGACCATTCTTGTATCCTCTTCCATTGAGCGTACCTCCTACTGAATCAACTGCCTCCGCTCCTTATCAGATGATGTTCCCCATCTCGTCCTCGATGTCACACCGAGTCCCTGCCTTCCCACTGACACACTGCCAACGATATCTCCGTGCCTCAGATATGACTCTGCCTCTTGCACTGTCTTCTTCGCCGTCCACTTCCGACCTGACTTGATCTTCACTTTGGCGTCCCGTACCTTGACATCCTTGCTGTCTCGTAGCAATAGGAGTTGTCTGACCTTCGTGACCTTGTACTCCTCCACTACTGATGTGATGGGCAACTGTAACTTGGTACCTGAGCTATACAATCCTACACTGCTGAAACTCTTGGGGACTGCGAGCCATCTTCTAAGGTAACTGCTCACAGATCGTTCCATCGCCTCGACTGTAGTCAATGGCACGTCATACACAAGTAGAGGCCAAAGTACTCTTTGAAGTATTCCATGCTGGTAAATCGAAGTGGTAGAGCACTTCTGTCTACAGCGATCATCCATCCTTCGAGTTGTTTGCTTGTGTAAAAGATTTGGGTTTTGAACACTTACCTGTTGTATATAGTACCATATTTACATCCTGTAAATCAGAGTGCGTGTTGTTGTGATCATCGGTCCATATTGTTTATACGGGGTATTCCCGTTGGGGAATCCCTTCCGGTTGTATTTGTCGACGTTTCTGATTGGCTAATGTTCGGGGTATGCGTTTATTTATAATCACCTCACCCGTACATTACTCTACGCTCAGGTATCGGTCTATCTATAGTCTTGGGACAAACTGCACGTGTATTTCGAGGCATACAATTAAATTTAGCTATATAGCTGGGAATTTTAGTATTATACGACAGTCTGGCAGAGGCTTACATGTAGCTGGCCGGCTTGTCTTTCTCCTTCACAGAGTCAGGTATGCAGTAGATTTCGGACTTAAACCTCTAAATTATCCCGGGTTGGGTGGTATTTTTCTCTCAATAATAGGCATGATATAGTCAGTAATTCCGTTGTTATTTCGGGTGGTCTTTTTCCCGTTGTAGGCATGTTATAGTCGTTGTATTTTTGGGTACGTTTATCCCCAGGGAGGGACAGGGGTGGATATTTTTCATACGAGATATGGACCGGACGCACAGTTAGGTTACGTGAGCATTGTGTATATATTCAGTCATCATGTTTCATCACTTCTAATCTTCATATAATAAAATGTTGAACTTTATAAACTGTGTTGTCATTCCATTGATCTGTAGCCAGCTGTAAATTTCGAGACAGAACCACTGAGTTGACGAATTGAAAATCACTATACGAGGATACACTGGTCTCAGGAGTCGGAACTATTACAGTAGTGCCGTAACTCCTCAGAACTTTTACACTTGTCTCTCTTACATTCCTGGTGTCACCAGTAACATCAGAAGTGTATGTAACTGCTGATTCACTATTCTGTCTCTATATTAATGCTAATACTCATACGTTCTCCAATCTTACAGGGCTTGTACATTTTGTAATACCGGAACACTCAACATTCCAAAATAGTCTAAATGCAGTACGTTCTCACCTTTCAACCATTTAATTAGACGAATGCATTGATACGGTTTATATAAGAAGAAATTGTGTCTGACATGCAATGTGATTAATAGAATCATTAAAAGAAAAGCATCAAAGAGAAACGATGAGAGACAATCAACATATTTTTATTCGCTAATAAATCTGTACGTAGATATATTGACCGATTATGCCTATATAAAGGTCTGATATCATCCATTCATGATCAGTTTGTATCTTTAACGCTTGTCTCCTTCAACAGCTGTTGTTGAAAAGGATATGGCGGGCATATGAAATCCACACAGGATTACACAAAGAGAAAATCTCTTGAACGCAACAAGGATAAGATTTACGGAGAAAAATATTTTGGCGAAAGAATTTGGTTCCCATTGTGTCGGAAGTCTGCTAAAAAAAACTTTCGAGAAGATTCACTTTCCCCGTGTCCTCAGCAAGTAAAAGGCTGTTTTGATTCTGGAAGTTTCTCTTTTGCACCGTGGAAAACACAGTACATGACAGCGCCGTCATCACTTACAGGATATTCATGAATGGCTGACTAAGGTAAATATATAATGTATTACAAAATGTACAAGCAATAAACACCATTGCCCTAAGAATACTATGATATAATTGGTTAAGTGTCACATGTGTTAATTGTATCTAACATATTCAATTTCTAGAGAAAGTGTATAT
The DNA here is from genome assembly GCF_902652985.1 of Pecten maximus. NCBI lineage: Eukaryota > Metazoa > Mollusca > Bivalvia > Pectinida > Pectinidae > Pecten > Pecten maximus. The sequence continues at coordinate 19,857,291 of NC_047016.1, read as the reverse complement.
ACATAAATCGATATTGCAATCACATTCTCCTAGTTGCATTAGTTAATTCCAGTATAAATGGAGTAGTTCGTGTAGGGTGCCAATGGATAGGACATTTCGGGTAGTTTATTACTAACTGCTCACTAAACAAACAACTAAAGTAGGTATTAAGCACAAACCAATCATTGTTATACATCACGCCGAGAACTAGTAAAAGATACAAATATTTGTACAATAAGGAATAGATGTGTACATGCTTTTTTTTTTTAAAACAGCAATCAATTGAAAACAAAAGAACAAAATTAGCAGGGTGAGTTATGGCCAAAATCATATTTCGTTACAATTTGCTGGATAGTTATGTATGTATCAAACCACTGGTAAAAGCAGACATTATATCATACCATGTGTGTAGTAGTTCTACACTACCAATAATAAAATCAGTCATGAAATTATACTATTTAGTTACTAGATTCATTCCCTCCCGCAAACTTCAGGGCAATTTTAGATACATGTATGGATATCATTTAAAAGCAATATATGATATGCAAATAAATAGTATATAAAATATTATTGGCAAAAGCAAGAAATTGCTTTTTATGTCTTTTATTTTGCAGAAAGCTTGAGGAGCAGTATATGTGATACACTCAAATTCTATTTGATATTCTGATCTTTGTGGAGACTTAGCTTAATAAATCCGGATTTATTCACAACAGCTTGTAATGATATGAGGACATAATTGTATTTATATGAGTGAAAATAAGAGCAACCAATCTTACATATTACTAAGGAAAAGAGCTTAAGTGGTTCTATTATAATCAATAACAAGACGTGGTGCTCAAGGTTTTTTTTCGTTATAAACTACAAATCAATAAAATTTCACGGGAATTGGGCACAGACTGCCCATATCAACTCTCTAGAGACACATATTTTTAAAATGATAATAAGATAACAATTGAATCATTAACATATCAAAATGTTCCAGAGTATCAGGATACAAATATCGTTGTTCATTATTCGGAAGCAAGTGAGTTTATGGTCTCGGTCATCATCTCCACGTACACATGGATATGTTATAGTACATGTACCTTTCACCATATCTTCATTAAGGATTGATTGTCAATTTTGTTGCTTGCATGAACTGATGACGGGAAGTGAACCTCGTGCAAATGAAGTGAACTGCAAAGCAGTTAATGTACCATTTGCACGAGGTTCACTTCCCTTCATCAGTCAATGCAAGCAACAAAATTGACAATCAATCCTTATATTTACGTTAACCAAATTAAAAACTTCGCCACCAGATTACAAAATTCGGTCACAACGGTGTGACATAAGTATGTCATTTTGTAACATTGTTATATTTATCGTACATGTGTGCACAGTAGTGGAACAGCAGACAGTCAGCTATTCTCGTCGCCAAGGCAACACAAAATATAGTTCCATACACGTTTTGATTATTACGATGTTGATACACATAAATACGATATTTTCAAGGTAAAATATTCATTTATAACAAATAATTATGATATTGTATAATAAAAACTTAGCAATACCCATATAAATACGAATTTAAAGTGCAGTGTTGACAGTATAGTATGTGTGTGATTTGGTCACTCGAGACACAGGGACTCGGTTAAAAAAATGAGCACAAGGTTAACGTGACGACAGCTGTTCAGTGAACTATTACAACATTAAAATACAGAGTTTATATACTCTCTAAAGCCTTGAATTTTTTTTATTTTGTAAGGTTTTATAATTTAAGTGAATGTTGGATTTTTAGTCTTTCGATTATTTATAAATGTCATATGTTACTCAAAACATTTAACGCCGAACCCCTGTGACCGTATGTGATGCAGTCTAATAGCCGGGATATTCAGAGCTCCAGAAAAAGTGCAACAATGTGGATTTTAGTCGCAGGTTAGCTGATGATGTACATTGTGCTCTTGAAATATTGGATTTCATTGTCGTACTGGCGTTTTGGGATGTAAATTCTGATAATAGTAAGTAAAGAAACATTGATTTGAAAATTGCGGTATTCGACAGCTGGAAACTTGTGTCCTCCCTATGTTTAGATTGAGTCAAATTACGACAATAATGTGTCCCTGTGCTCGATATAGCATACTGCTGCTGCAGTCTGTTTTGTGTTGTTAATTATCCAATGACGCCTCGGTTTTTCTTTGATCTTTTATTGGCGATATATTGCATACTATGTGATATTTCAAATATCACATATGTGATATCTGAAATATCACAGGGCATTTCTGATTGGTCCATGCCTCAGTCTTGAGGCGGGGCCAATTTCAAATGTAGGCGTGACAAATGAACAAAGACAGGAAATGCATTTCAAACACAATTTAATGAAATACGAGTGCCGTTTAGAAATTTTCCGTCTTCTTTCTTCACCTTGTATGCACGTACAGCCCTGCTGCGATGTACCGTTCTGTCCATAATGAGTTGTTCATCAAAACCTGACCAAACAGAATATAAAACCCTGTTCATATTTTATTAAGTAAAATATATTTTAACAGGTCAGTAAAAAAAAGTATACATTACATGTAACAATATACTTTCGTTGCACAATAATCCTATCATAAACAAAATAGTGATGAAAATGATAACAAGACGAGTGGATAAAAATACCGATTAACCGATTCATTGATTTCTTAAACAATTTCACGGATTTTGAAAGGATTTTGTGACATTGTGAACGTCGAAATTTACGAAAAATATTTCATTTCACAATTTGTTCAAACGATATGATTTTAGACTTACCTGCTTGGTAAAGGGAAGTAGCGCAGGTCCTCTTTCCGGAATGGTTTATGTAATTTCCCTCGAATCCTGCAGCCTTTAACATGTTTTTCACATTACCATTCAGTTCATTTACAACAATTGGCTGAGTTAATTCCTTGGTATCAACTATTCCAATGTCAGTAGCTACCGTGTCACTATCTTCAAGTTCATACTCATACTTATCTACGGCCTGTGATAATGTTATATCGTCGAGGTCAGTGAACACATCGACATCAGTGATCAGTACCTGATCCGTCATGGTTGACAGTCTCACTAGAAATGAATGGGCTACTGTGACAGAAAACAGAACGTGTCAGAAATTGGCGGGAAACATATCACAGTGACAGGTTCTGATCAATTTTATAGCTCCACCCCTAGGCACGTGGGTGACAAAACCTCGGCTGTCATTGGATAAAACAGATACAAAATGGGTACTCGTGACGTATCGCATATATCACACTCGTGCTACGCACTCGTGTGATATATCCGATACATCACTCGTACCCATTATGTATCTATTACATAGTGTTAAAATTGAGGTTTATTTTCTGTGACCACTAAAATGGTATGGCATTCGAGATACAGCTAACGTTAGACCTACTGCGCTACGTAGGTCATGAGCTCGGTGCTATCGGGAGTGTCAGTGTTCTGTCAGATCCTGTTTTTGAAACTGTCTGCATTATACTGGCATTTATGCTCAGCTGCTTGTTTCTTACACCATCAGTCAACTGCCAGCTTGTTCATTAGTCAATAACAACTTAACACATTCGTATAGAATAGAAATGGCCGTTTATTTAAAACGACATTCATAATCAAAATCAACCTTACATAATATCATGTTATAGCATGACTACAACATATACTTCTATAGTATTACATATTAATGCAAGGTAAACAATTATGCTTGACTAGTGTAGGTGAGGGGGAAAAAGGGCCCCCATATAAACACACTACACTCACAAAATACAAGATTACAAATGATACAGAAAAACAAAACTGAGTATCAAAAAATACATGTGATGCATAAAGCATACACATGCTTTTATATTATCAACACAATGCAAAATCTATTAATTAAGTTGACAATCATCAATTGAAAAGAGACAAAAAGGGGTGTTACTAAGGAAATTGAACCAACTTAGTGGTGCGAACCAACTTAGTGGTGCTTGGGGAAGGAGGTGGGTATGTAAATAAAAAACGGTGTTACCTTTGGCCTTTGTGTCTCTTTTCCAAGTGACGCTATGTGGTTATAATCACGTGATCTTAAGAGTAACTCCTATACTGCGCAGACTCCGCAGATCACGTGACATACCTCATTAACATATATCTATTTACAGGGTAATAGAACACATACAGCGTAGCTTAGCCAGATTTAACATGATTCTAATACATATCAATATAGAATATATACCCACAAGCACAGGTCATAAATGCAATTAAATAAATTATATTTAATTGTTTATTTATGCTCAGCTGCTGTTTCTTACACCATCAGTCAACTGCCAGCTTGTTCATTAGTCAATAACAACTTAACACATTCGTATAGAATAGAAATGGCCGTTTATTTAAAACGACATTCATAATCAAAATCAACCTTACATAATATCATGTCATAGCATGACTACAACATATACTTCTATAGTATTACATATTAATACAAGGTAAACAATTATGCTTGACTAGTGTAGGTGAGGGGGAAAAAGGGCCACAATGCAGGCTGTTATGTCTGAACTAGCTTCGACATAGATCACAGACATTGCAGCCTGCATCCCCCACCAACAGCAGTAAGACTGATAGACACAGTAACACAATTGAACACAATTAACAATATAACAAAACAAATTTCCATGGCATACAAGCTTGTCATACACCCGTACGCATACATCAGTTTGTAAGGAGCAGAAATGCATCATCCCAAGCTTCTACTAATGCTACCACTCTCCTTATTTTACTGTCTATGAGAGCACAGGGGCGTCATACATACTGCATTCAAGGTTGTAAATGTTATACATATATATACATGTATCAGTTTGTAGGAGCAGAGATGCATCATCCCAGGCTCCTATGAATGTCACAAATATCCTCTCTGAACTGTCCATGAGAGCTGCGAGGCATTTCACATGTTACACTATGATTTGACCACTTGAGATCTCTGTTATTGCATGCATGCTTTATCATATCATTTCTGCGCTGAAATGCATCACTCCAAGCGCTTACACATGATCATGATTATGCGTGATAGTTCCAAAAAGCACATAATAAAAACGTGGTACATATTGAGTCCAACATATTGATAGTCTTGTAACACCTTAGTCAGTGTGGCAGATCAATCTATAACACAGTGAAAAGACAGAGGTGCATCACCCCAGGTCAATACACTGGCAAAATTGATAACAGGAAGTAATTATTTAAACCGGCTCACATTTATAAAGTCCATTGAGCTCTCGCATACTAGAATATTTAAACTGAAATAGTACATCTCAAACAAAAGTACACACTGTACCAAGAGGTAGAGGCAGGCAAACAATTATACCCAAAAAGTGTAAATCCATGTATGAAGATGTCATGCATCCAACATACTGGACTAGCTAGCAGAATATGTTGGTATGCGAATGTAGCGTTTAAACGCCCGTGAATGCCACCTACCCATTGCCTGAATATCTGATTCGGGAACACCCATACTAGCAGCGGAACTGGCTGCTCCAATTCTAAAACTATGACTCTTGTAAGAGTCAGGGCTATAGCCGGAAGCTAATAGTGAACGTTTCAAAACTTTAACAAAGTAAGCGTACGATACTGTCTTTCCTGAAGAAAAATTGAAATATAAGTTGCAAAAATCGATACAATGAATACACAGGGCAATATGTACAATCGGAATGACTTTGCAGGGAGAGAGTCATAGGATCAGTGTGATAATGACCCTTATATGATTTAAAAGTAATTTCTAATCTGCTCGGAATGTTAGATCCGGCATTAAAGAACTGAATATCAGCCAGGTTCAAAAGGTTGTGCTTTCCTTGACCTGCGGCCATTTCTCCTACCCGCAAAAAAGCATGAAATGCCAATAGATACATTGCCTTAAACGTTGATTGCTCATAAGATGATAGCCCTATACTAGGTAATGTGGAGACCAACTTGTGAAGAATAAATTTAGTAATTGGGAGACGAGTATCAGGAGTTTAACCTTGTTTCTATAATCCTGTCAACATCTTTTTGATAACGAAAAACTGAGTCCTTCAGGTTTAACAATTTATGCGCATAACTAATAGCAGATACATAAGACACCACTGTGGAATTAGTCAAATTGGATTGAACCAAGTGAGCTATAAATAATGCCAAATATTCAGTGCTAATGGGTAAGTGGCTGGAAACACATAAAGTATTGGCTAAGAATTGATGAAGGAGGTTGAAAGCTCTTCGATATAATTGCTTTGATCCCTCTGTGAGGGCATTATTAATCAATGTATGAACTTCCCGCGTCAAATTCTCAATGACGGGTGAGGGACTGACATTGGATGGTTGTCCATGTGCGGCATGTGCTGCTGAAAAGCCTGGACCTGCAAACGAGACAGGAAATCAGCTGCAACATTTAAATGCCCCGAAATATGCCTTGCCTTAAACTGAATATTATAACTAAGTGCAGCTACAACTAAACGGCGCACCAATTTCATCATGGTAAGATCGGTAGAAGACTGATTATTAATGATGTGAACTACCGACATATTGTCAGAATAGAATAAAATGCATGAATCTCTAAGCTCCTGACCCCAGAGTTCCAGCGCCACTGTTATCGGGAATAGCTCTTTAATGTTAATATGGTGAACTTTGAGGTCGTCCGGCCACGCGCCATAGAACCAATGTGTACCAAAAACCGTCCCATACCCTAAGTTACTGGCATCCGTAAACATACGTAAAGTATCGGATGACTGCCAAGCTGTTGGTAGGAACATAGTAGTACCATTAAAATGCTGCAAGAAGACCTACCAGACTCTTAAATCAAGCTTTGGCTCACGTGTAAGACGAACGTGATGATTAAGTTTTCTCAAGCCATAAGTCAACGATATCAGGCGGCGAAGGAAAGGTCGCCCCGGAGTAATTACCCGACAGGCAAAGTTCAACTAGCCTATTAGCGACTGAATCTCACGTAAAGTTACTTTGGGTTTTAAGAGAAATTCTTCTACAATCTTGCGCATTTTTTCTACTTTATCCATCGGTAACCTAGCTACCATCTCCATGGTATCAAGCTCTATACCTAAAAATGTCAGACAAGTCGTGGGGAAAACAGTTTTAGAAGCCTTAATTGGGATATGCGCAAAGTCGCAAAATGCTAAAAAATTGTTCAAATCCTTTAGACATTTTGTAGAATGAGGCTGGCTTAAAAACAAAAAATCATCCAATACGTGAACTAAACCTGATACTTTAAAGTGGTTTACCATTACCCAATGCAACATTGAACTGAATTTTTCAAAAAGCTGACAAGAAATCCCGCACCCCATGGGCAAACAACGGTCATAATAGTACAAGTCATCTATTTTCATGCCCAGCAACTCGTAGTCCTCCGGATGAACTGGAATAATTCGAAAGGCAGATTCGATGTCAGTTTTAGCTAAAAGAGTACCCCTACCATACTGATTTATTAATTCGATGGCTTGGTCTAATGTCTCATAATGAACCGTTTTATCTGAATCTAAAATACCGTCGTTGATTGAGGAACCTGTTGGATATGATAAATGATGTATCACTCTGAATTCACCTGGATCTTTCTTTGGTACTAAGCCTAAAGGCGATATCTGTAAATTTTCAAATGGTGGAGTTGTAAAGGGACCAACGATTCGGCCCAGAGCCACTTCGTTTTGAATTTTTTCTCGAAGTACAAGAGGATTTTGTTTTGCTGATAACAAATTGTCAGACGACCGAAAAATTCTAGGCCCAATATAGCATAGTGAAAAACCTTGTTTAAAACCTTGTAACAGAAATTTAGTCAAATCGGCATCATAACCGTTTAAGTATGGCACAATATTACTGAAACTGACAGGAGTAGGTACTAGACTACTACTTGTTACTCGTGGGTTTAGATTTATTGCCCCCTGTTGATGCAGTGGAGGACTGACCTGCTCCGGAATTCGACTTTGTACATTTCCGAAATGAATGGGGACCTTTGCAAATTTTACAGGTGTGCTGGAAACTACAGTTGGTTTTGTTACAGAAACCTTTGTTCCGAAAAGCATAGCAAATTTTGCCTTGAGACTGAGAACTTGATTGATTTGATATATTCGCACGTTTATTATTGTTGGTAGATGTCATGGCCTCCAGATATAGCTCCGAGACCACCTGGTCCCAAGGGAGACTATCAGGGTTTGCCTGCCTCCACTTTCTAAACATCATGTCATAACCTATAGCAGCAGCATCTCCCGCCCTCTTAGCAATAGTCTGAATAGTATGTGCATACTTCATCAATGCTGCAGCCACAGTTAGTTTTGCTTGTGTAAGCACTGTCACAAAAATTTGAAAGGCACTCTGCCATTGGTCTAATGTTTTAATAGGCATGGCTTTACTTTTTGGAACTAGTGACAGCGTGTTAGCCTGAACCGTAATGTTAAAATTTTCAGATTTATTTGTATTGATAAGGGCGCCAAATTCAATATACTGGTCCGTCTGAATTTTTTCTTTGACCCGTGCATCAACACACGAGTCAAGAGGGCGAGAAATGCTGCTAAATGATAAAACATTTTGGTTGATACCTATTATATCTTCTGCTACACCATGTAGCGAAACATCAGGAATAGACATCGGAGATTCCTGAACCTCCCTTATTGGGCTGGAAACTCCATCGCTGTTGTTGTTCAGAGCAGCTGGCTGTGGTTGGTGCATAAGTGCACCAAGTGTCTGCGTGAAATTGGAGGGTTGTCTTAAAGCTGTTACATTTCTTTGCCCGGGTGCTCCAAGGGCTGATGCTGGCAAAGGATGTTGCCCCGGTGCACCAAGGGCTGCTGTAGGGGCAACTCGTACATGTGATGTGTGGCCAGCTGGCTCCTGTATAGGCGTAGGTGCTGAAATAACCATGCCTTCGGCCTTCATCATGGCAAATAATTCTTTTGCAATGGCCGAAACTGAGAACGTCTGTGTTTCCTGTTCACTGTCCTGTAATGGCGTTACCAGTGGCACTTGGGCATTCTGGCGTGTTGACCGCCTTTGCTCTGTACGAGATCTTGTGCCTGCACCCCTGGTTGGCACGAGGCGGTGATTTATGGCAGCTTGACGTCTGGCTGGAGGCATTGTGCTCAAAAAGAAAAACAATACATTATATTTCAGCTCAACTTGATTATGTAAGCCATTGTTCCGGTAAATTAGGACCAAGTCAAGAAAGAGACAGAAAGTATGGCCTCGTTTGTTGCTTGACTTGTAACCTACTGAGTATTTGCCTTAAAACTGACAAGCAAAACTGACATATGAACAAAGTTACAAAATATTTGTAAATATATCTATATATATAGAAATATATATAATTCAGTTAATCAGTCACATATGTATACATGAACTATAATATCACCCAAGTATATTGGGATAATACAACTATTGCTCATAATGACTAGATTAAAAACAATATTATCTTTAGGCTTTAAAGATAACACAAATTTTACAGAAAAAATGCCACATAGGCTGTATAAGCGTACCACATAGGCAATACCTTAGCCACCAAGGCTAAGCGTAAAACAAGCCACCAAGGCCAACTGTTTAATGAAGTCACAAAGACAACAGAAAACACATGCCACAAAGGCCCTTTTTGCCACCAAGGCTGAGTCTTTAAATTAAATCAGTATTCCTAACCAAATATCTAGGTGTTCTACATGTCCTGTGAATACCATGAGAGACACACATTCCACAAAAAGTTCTACTTATACCATAAATAAGCCACTAAGACTACAACCGATAGATTATACAAATGACAACATGGAACAACAAAGTTATTACAGTGATCTCCCTTTAATCGTCATGCAAAATTACCGTGTCTGACACAGCTCATATCAGTACCACGTCCTAACGTAAAGATGACAGATAAATATACTACCAGGTCACCTAGAACCTCATACAACTAGAATCTAGCTAAGGCTAGGTAACGTGCGATATGGAACTGGATCACACTAAATATGTCTAACTCACATACTCGATAGGTAAATTGAAACAGGAAGTACGCATCTAAACATACTGTACACATGTAAACAAATGCCTCACTCCAAGCTTATAATTATTACCCGAAGGCTAATAACACCTGACACCTAACAGCAATGGCATAATATACAAAATGAAATTCCTATAAATATGCAGCCAATGTACACATAACGCAACTTACTACTGATCCCGACTGAACTAATTACTGGCTCTCCGGGACCCCACTATCACTGCACCGCGCACACTCCGGACATATTTTGGGAGCCCGTGGGCGTCATTCAGGTGAACCCCACTATCATGTCGTAAAATCTCCCTGGGGCTTTCTTTCAATCCCTTATGTTTGTGATAGGAAATATCGGTCCTTGTAGAGGCAATTGACTTCAACTGCCGGTTAACTTTACAAATAAAGTCATTATACCTGTCGGAGGAAACGTAACGAGTCCTTCTTCTAGGCAAAAGTTGCATGATAACCACATGTTTTACTTCATATCCATACAATAGCCATTCGGCGATAGCCACAATGTTAATGGCTAAACGACGCGGTTCCACTGAGGTACTATCAGCATCGTTACCACCAATCTGCAGAACTACAACATCGGGGCGATGTTCTTCCACAAATCCTACGGAATTCACCCACAAACAAATCACTGACACGACCGCCACCTTTACCCAGAAATGAAACATGAATCTCAGAGTCACGCAGCCTCAGATTCCGCCATTGTTCTGATTCTCGACGAACATAGTCCGACAATCGTCTCACAAAACTATGACCAAGAACTGCTACATGAACAGGCCGTTTCTCCATGACCCGGAAGTTAAACAAATCCCCGACCTAAAACACCGATCGATGTTTCATGAACCGTGAATATGTAAATAAAAAACGGTGTTACCCTTGGCCTTTGTGTCTCTTTTCCAAGTGACGCTATGTGGTTATAATCACGTGATCTTAAGAGTAACTCCTATACTGCGCAGACTCCGCAGATCACGTGACATACCTCATTAACATATATCTATTTACAGGGTAATAGAACACATACAGCGTAGCTTAGCCAGATTTAACATGATTCTAATACATATCAATATAGAATATATACCCACAAGCACAGGTCATAAATGCAATTAAATAAATGATATTTAATTGTTTATTTTTATTAGCACATAAAGCGGCTATTCCAATTGTGTTTATATACGTTTATAACAATGTTACACAATTCACAAAATGAAAGTGCATTCAAGTCTGAGGCGGTACAGAACTCGATCGCCATTGTAAACTCAGTGAATGTATTCACACGCCGGGAAGAAAGTGATTCGTCTCTCAGAACAGAAGCACGCGACCCATATTCTTCAATTGGAAATGAAGTGATCTGAGTTTACTATGTTCATTGAGGAGGAGCGAAGTGAAAATGTAAATATATATATATATGTTCGCAATGGGGTGTTGTTGTGCCTCTAACCATCCATATTCATCTACATCGGATACTTCTAGAACTAGCACGCTTTCATCTACGATGGAGTAGTGGTAATGCCAAACACCATCTCCCACTTCTACGGATTACTTGTAGCGCCTATCACTATCTCCTACAACTGAGTACTTGTAGCGCCTATCACTATCTCCTACACCGGAGTACTTGTAGCGCCTATCACTATCTCCTACACCTGAGTACTTGTAGCACACATCACTATCTCCTACACAGGAGTACTTTTAGCGCCGATCACTATCTCCTACACCGGAGTACTTATAGCGCATATCACTATCTCCTACACCGGAGTACTTGTAGCGCCTATCACTATCTCCTACACAGGAGTATTTATAGCGCCTATCACTATCTCCTACACCGCAGTACTTGTAGCACACATCACTATCTCCTACACCGGAGTTCTTGTAGCGCCTTTCACTATCTCCTACACAGGAGTACTTGTGGCCCTATCACTATCTCCTATACAGCAGTGCTTGTAGCGCCTATCACTATCTCCTACACCGGAGTACTTGAAGCGCCTATCACTGTCTCCTAACCTGAGTACTTGTAGCGCCTATCATATCTCCTAAACCGGAGTACTTGTAGTGCCTATCACTATCTCCCACTACACCGGGATACTTGTAGCGCCTATCACTATCTCCCACTACACCGGAGTACTTGTAGCGCCTATCACATCTCCCCCTACACCGGAGTACTTGTAGCGCATATCACTATCTCCTACACCTGAGTACTTGAAGCTCCTGCATCTATCTCCTATACCTGAGTAATTCTAGCGCCTATCATATCTCCTTCCGATAACGGAGTACTTGTAGCGCCTATCACTATCTCCTACACATGAGTACTTGTAGCGCCTATCACTATCTCCTACACATGAGTACTTATAGCGCCTAACACTATCTCCTTCACCGGAGTACTTGTGTACACATCACTATCTCCTACACCGGAGTACTTGTAGCGCCTATCACTATCTCCTACACCGGATTACTTGTAGCGCCTATTACTATCTCCTACACAGGATTACTTGTAGCGCGTATCACTATCTCCTACACATGAGTACTTATAGCGCCTATCACTATCTCCTACACATGAGTACTTATAGCGCCTAACACTATCTCCTTCACCGGAGTACTTGTGTACACATCACTATCTCCTACACCGGAGTACATGTAGCGCCTATCACTATCTCCTACACAGGAGTACTTGTAACGCCTATCACTATATCCTACACAGGAGTACTTGTAACGCCTATCACTATCTCCTACACAGGAGTATTTGTAGCGCCTATCACTATATCCTACACCGGAGTACTTGAAGCGCATATCACTGTTTCCTAAGCTGAGTAGGTGCAGCGCCTATCACTATCTCATACACCGGAGTTCTTGTATTGCCTATCACTATCTCTCACTACACCGGATTATTTGTAGCGCCTATCACTATATCCTACACTGAAGTACTTGTAGCACCTATCACTATCTCCTACACAGCAGTATTTGTAGCTCCTATAACTATCTCCTACACCGGAGTACTTGTAGCGCCTCTCACTGTCTCGTACACCTGAGTACGTGTAGCGTCTATCACTGTCTCCTACACCGGAGTACTTGTAGCGCCTATCAATATCTCCTACACCCGAGTACCTGTAGCGCCGATAACTCTCTCCCACTACACCGGAGTACTTATAGCGCCTATCACTATCTCCTACATCGGAGTACTTGAAGCGCAAATCACTGTTTCCTAACCTGAGTATTTGTAGCGCCTATCACTATCTCCTACACCGGAGTACTTGTAGTGCCTATCACTATCTCCCACTACACCGGAGTATTTGTAGCGCCTATCACTATATCCCACACCTGAGTACTTGAAGCGGCTATCACTATCTCCTACACCGTAATATTTGTAGCGCCTATCACTATCTCCTACTACACCGGATAACTTGTAGCGCCTATCACTATCTCATACACCGGAGTACTTGTAGCGCCTATCACTATCTCCTACACCGGAGTATTTGTAGCGCATACCACTATCTCCTACACCTGAGTACTTGTAGCCTTTATCACTGTCTCCTACACCTGAGTACTTGTAGCTCCTATCACTATCTCCTACACCGGAGTACTTGTGTACACATCACTATATCCTACACCGGAGTACTTGTAGCGCCTATCACTATCTCCTACACCGGAGTATTTGTAGCGCCTATCACTATCTCCCACAACACCGAATAACTTGTAACGCCTATCACTATCTCGTACACAGGAGTACTTGTAGCAACTATCACTATCTCCTACACAAGAGTATTTGTAGCGCCTATCACTATATCCTACACCGGAGTACTTGAAGCGCACATCACTGTTTCCTAACCTGAGTACTTGTAGCGCCTATCACTATCTCCTACACCGGAGTTCTTGCATTGCCTATCACTATCTCCCACTACACCGGAATATTTGTAGCGCCTATCATTATCTCCTACACCTGAGTACTTGTAGCGGCTATCACTATCTCCCCTACACCGGAGTACTTGTAGCGCATATCACTATCTCCTACACTGGAGTACTTGTAGCTTCTATCACTATCTCCTACACAGCAGTATTTGTAGCGCCTATAACTATCTCCTTCACCTGAGTACTTGAAGCGCCTATCACTATCTCCTACACCTGAGTACTTGAAGCGCCACTCACTGTCTCCTATACCTGAGTACGTGTAGCGTCTATCACTGTCTCTTACACCGGAGTACTTGTAGCGCCTATCACTATCTCCTTCACCGGAGTACTTGTAGCGCCTATCACTATCTCCCACTACAATGGAGTACTTGTAGCGCCTATCAGCATCTCCACTACACCGGATAACTTGTAGCGCATATCACTATCTCCTACCCCGGAGTATTTGTAGCGCCTATCACTATCTCCTACACCTGAGTACTTGTAGCGCCTATCACTATCTCCTACACCTGAGTACTTGTAGCTCATATCACTATCTCCTACACCGGAGTACTTGTGTACACATCACTATCTCCTACACCGGAGTACTTGTGTACACATCACTATCTCCTACACCGGAGTATTTGTAGCGCCTATCACTATCTCCCACTACACCGGATAACTTGTAACGCCTATCACTATCTCGTACACAGGAGTACTTGTAGCAACTATCACTATCTCCTACACAAGAGTATTTGTAGCGCCTATCACTATATCCTACACCGGAGTACTTGAAGCGCACATCACTGTTTCCTAACCTGAGTACTTGTAGCGCCTATCACTATCTCCTACACCGGAGTTCTTGCATTGCCTATCACTATCTCCCACTACACCGGAGTATTTGTAGCGCCTATCACTATCTCCTACACCTGAGCACTTGTAGCGGCTATCACTATCTCCTACACCTGAGTACTTGTAGCGGCTATCACTATCTCCCCTACACCGGAGTACTTGTAGCGCATATCACTATCTCCTACACTGGAGTACTTGTAGCTTCTATCACTATCTCCTACACAGCAGTATTTGAAGCGCCTATCACTATCTTCTACACCTGAGTACTTGTAGCGCCACTCACTGTCTCCTATACCTGAGTTCGTGTAGCGTCTATCACTGTCTCTTACACCGGAGTACTTGTAGCGCCTATCACTATCTCCTACACCTGAGTACCTGTAGCGCCGCTAACTCTCTCCCACTACACCGGAGTACTAATAGCGCCTATCACTATCTCCTTCACGGGAGTAATTATAGCGCCTATCACTATCTCCTACAGAGGAGTACTTGTAGCGCCTATCACTATCTCCTACACCGGAGTACTTGTGCATACATCACTATCTCCTACACCGGAGTACTTGTAGCGCCTATCACTATCTCCTACACCGGAGTACTTGTAGCGCCTATCACTATATCCTACACCTGAGTACTTGTAGTGCCTATCACTATCTCCTTCACCGGAGTACTTGTAGCGCCTATCACTATATCCTACACCTGAGTACTTGTAGCGCCTATCACTATCTCCTTCACCGGAGTACTTGTAGTGCCTATCACTATCTCCTTCACCGGAGTACGTGTAGCGTCTATCACTGTCTCCTACACCGGAGTACGTGTAGCGTCTATCACTATCTCCTACACCGGAGTTCTTGTAGTGCCTATCACTATCTCCTTCACCGGAGTACGTGTAGCGTCTATCACTGTCTCCTACACCGGAGTACGTGTAGCGTCTATCACTATCTCCTACACCGGAGTACTTGTAGCGCCTATCACTATCTCCTACATTGGATAATTGTAGCGCCTATCACTATATCCCACTACACAGGAATACTCCGCCTATTTGTTTACCTTAGAATATAAGAATATTTCGTCCTTTTTAACTTTCTTTATCGTACTAAATGCTCTTATAATTATAAACATATACATGTTTTTGCCCTATCAGTATAAACAATTTGAGGATGCATTTTTAGCGCGCACTAGTTTAACAAAATATTGTACCATATGCATCATCATTTGTAAATCAATCGCATTGGAGTAGTTCTATAAATTAGATAGTGAGTTATATAAATGATATTATTATTATTATTATTATTATCACACAATGGTATTTCCAGTTACCAGCGAATCATGAAGATCACTGCGAACCATTATTCTTACCAGCCTAGAGTTAGTCGTAAGGTGCAGCGATATATGCTCCTCTTGGTCACTGTAACATGCATTATCATCCTGGTATATATTGGTAAGTATAACAAAGTGGTGAGTATAACAAATGCAATTTAAGATTATCAAAAATATGTTAGTTGGCAGGAAACAGAGTTAGTTATATGCCGTAAGCGATCAAGCATTAAAGGAGCATGAGACGAGAGGAGTAATTGTTATATTATGGCCGAGAAGAATAATTGTTGTATTGGGACAGAGAAGAATAATTGTTGTATTGGGACAGAGAAGAATAATTGTTGTATTGGGACAGAGAAGAATAATTGTTGTATTGGGACAGAGAAGAATAATTGTTGTATTGGGACAGAGAAGAATAATTGTTGTATTGGGGCAAAGAAGAGTAATTGTTGTATTGGGACAGAGAAGAATAATTGTTGTATTGGGACAGAGAAGAATAATTGTTGTATTGGGACAGAGAAGAATAATTGTTGTATTGGGGCAAAGAAGAGTAATTGTTGTATTGGGACAGAGAAGAATAATTGTTGTATTGGGACAGAGAAGAATAATTGTTGTACTGGGACAGAGAAGAATAATTGTTGTATTGGGGCAAAGAAGAGTAATTGTTGTATTGGGGCAAAGAAGAGTAATTGTTGTATTGGGACAGAGAAGAATAATGGTTGTATTGGGACAGAGAAGAATAATTGTTGTATTGGGACAGAGAAGAATAATTGTTGTATTGGGACAGAGAAGAATAATTGTTGTATTGGGACAGAGAAGAATAATTGTTGTATTGGGACAGAGAAGAATAATTGTTGTATTGGGACAGAGAAGAATAATTGTTGTATTGGGGCAAAGAAGAGTAATTGTTGTATAGCGAAAGATTATAGCATTAATTGAATTGGGGCGGAGAGGAGCAAATGTTGAATAGGGAAAGATAGGATTAATTGTTTTATTGGGGCAGAAATGAGAAATTATTGATTTTTGGAAGAGAGGAGTAATTGTTGCAATTGGGCCGAGGGATGGAATAGATTGTCGGGGAGAGTGTAGAGTAATAGATTGTCGGGGAGAGTGTAGAGTAATAGATTGTCGGGGAGAGTGTAGAGTAATAGGTTGTCGGGGAGAGTGTAGAGTAATTGTTGGTCGGGACAGAGAGGAGTAATTGATAGTCAGGGACAGGGAGTAGTAATTGATGATCGGGACAGAGAGGAGTAATTGATAGTCAGGAGCAATGAGGAGTAATTGATAGTCAGGGGCAGAGAGGAGTAATATTGATAGTCAGGGGCAGGGAGTAGTAATTGATAGTCAGGGATAGTGAGGAGTAATTGATAGTCAGGGGCAGTAAGGAGTAATATAGATAGTCAGGGGCAGTGAGGAGTAATATTGATAGTCAGGGGCAGTAAGGAGTAATATTGATAGTCAGGGGCAGAGAGGAGTAATTGATAGTCAGGGGCAGAGAGGGGTAATATTGATAGTCAGGGGCAGAGAGGAGTAATATTGATAGTCAGGGGCAGAGAGGAGTAATATTGATAGTCAGGGGCAGATGAGGAGTAATTGATAGTCAGGGGCAATGAGGAGTAATTGATAGTCAGGGGCAATGAGGAGTAATATTGATAGTCAGGGGCAGAGAGGAGTAATATTGATAGTCAGGGGCAGTGAGGAGTAATTGATAGTCAGGGGCAGTGAGGAGTAATATTGATAGTCAGGGGCAGTGAGGAGTAATATTGATAGTCAGGGGCAAGTGAGGAGTAATTGATAGTCAGGGCAATGAGGAGTAATTGATAGTCAGGGGCATTGAGGAGTAATATGATAGTCAGGGGCAGTGAGGAGTAATGATAGTCAGGGGCAATGAGGAGTAATTGATAGTCAGGGGCAGAGAGGAGTAATATTGATAGTCAGGGGCAATGAGGAGTAATTGATAGTCAGGGGCAATGAGGAGTAATATTGATAGTCAGGGGCAGTGAGGAGTAATTGATGATCGGGACAGAGAGGGGTAATTGATAGTCAGATGCAATGAGGAGTAATATTGATAGTCAGGGGCAGTGAGGAGTAATATTGATAGTCAGGGGCAGTGAGGAGTAATTGATAGTCAGGGGCAGTGAGGAGTAATATTGATAGTCAGGGGCAGTGAGGAGTAATTGATAGTCAGGGGCAGAGAGGAGTAATTGATAGTCAGGGGCAGTGAGGAGTAATATTGATAGTCAGGGGCAGTGAGGAGTAATTGATAGTCAGGGGCAATGAGGAGTAATTGATAGTCAGGGGCAGTGAGGAGTAATTGATAGTCAGGGGCAGAGAGGAGTAATATTGATAGTCAGGGGCAGAGAGGAGTAATTGATAGTCAGGGGCAGAGAGGAGTAATTGATAGTCAGGGGCAGAGAGGAGTAATTGATAGTCAGGGGTATTGAGGAGCAATATTGATAGTCAGGGGCAGTGAGGAGTAATTGATAGTCAGGGGCATTGAGGAGTAATATTGATAGTCAGGGGCAGAGGAGATAAAATATGATAGCAGGGCAATTGAGGAGTAATTGATAGTCAGGGGCAATGAGGAGTAATTGATAGTCAGGGGCAGAGAGGAGTAATATTGATAGTCAGGGGCAATGAGGAGTAATTGATAGTCAGGGGCAGTGAGGAGTAATTGATAGTCAGGGGCAATGAGGAGTAATTGATAGTCAGGGGCATTGAGGAGTAATATTGATAGTCAGGGGCAGAGAGGGGTAATATTGATAGTCAGGGGCAATGAGGAGTAATTGATAGTCAGGGGCAATGAGGAGTAATATTGATAGTCAGGGGCAGTGAGGAGTAATATTGATAGTCAGGGGCAGTGAGGAGTAATATTGATAGTCAGGGGCAGTGAGGAGTAATTGATAGTCAGGGGCAATGAGGAGTAATTGATAGTCAGGGGCATTGAGGAGTAATATTGATAGTCAGGGGCAGTGAGGAGTAATTGATAGTCAGGGGCAATGAGGAGTAATATTGATAGTCAGGGGCAGAGAGGAGTAATTGATAGTCAGGGGCAATGAGAGGAGTAATTGATAGTCAGGGGCAGTGAGGAGTAATTGATAGTCAGGGGCAATGAGGAGTAATATTGATAGTCAGGGGCAGTGAGGAGTAATATTGATAGTCAGGGGCAGTGAGGAGTAATATTGATAGTCAGGGGCAATGAGGAGTAATATTGATAGTCAGGGGCAGTGAGGAGTAATTGATAGTCAGGGGCAGTGAGGGTATTAAAAATATGATAGTCAGGGCAAGAGGAGTAATATTGTAGTCAGGGGCAGATGAGGAGTAATTGATAGTCAGGGGCAGTGAGGAGTAATATGATCAGTCAGGGAGACAGTTGAGAGGAGTAATTTATAGTACATGGGCATGTGTAAGAGTATAATATTGATAGTCAGGGGCAGTAAGGAGTAATATTGATAGTCAGGGGCAGTGAGGAGTAATTGATAGTCAGGGGCAGTGAGGAGTAATTGATAGTTAGGGCAATGAGGAGTAATTGATAGTCAGGGGCATTGAGGAGTAATATTGATAGTCAGGGGCAGTGAGGAGTAATTTTTGGTCAGGGACATGTAGAGAAATTCATAGTCGAGAACTAAAATGAGTAATGGTGGTCGGGGATAGAGAGGAGTAACTGATAGCCAGAGGAGTAGGTTTTATTGAGGATAGAGAGGAGTAATTGTCAGTCGATGTAGCAGGTAGTTACTGTTGGACGAGGTGATCCATGTAAGTTATATTACCAATTAGAAATCGAGTAGATGTTCCATGTACATTGTTTATCAACAAATAGAAATCCAGTTGCTTTTGTTGAAATCTCTATTGACCCGATATACGTAGTTGTGATACTAACTATGAATGCTTCAAATATCTAGGAAATGGCCATTTGGTGAAAGGCAGAACATTCAAGGCATGGATACCTTATTTTAGTAAAATGGGTGAGTACCCTCTACTCTGCTTTGATTATTTTGTAATAAAACAATACATGCAATGGTAGTGATCTTCAGTTTGATGTTCAGGACACTGACAAGGTATTCATTAGGCTGATTTCCTTTTTGTTTTTAATGCATTATCGTTTGCATTTTTCGGAATAAAAGAAAACGTTCCCTTTTATCTGGCGAGCGATATTCCTCAAAATTGAAAAACAACTATAATAAACACGAACACTGATATACAATACGGCCCTTTGATGATATTCCTAGCGTGGTGATTATAAGAGTATTGGTGTGTCCATAAATCTATCATCTCTGTTATATTTTTGGGTTATCGTTATACGTCTTGGATTCCCCATTGTTGATAATGTAAATATTAGAATTTCTACTTTACCCTGCGCATATATACTTACAAGTAGTTCCATGGAAGATATTATTGTTCGTGTGATGAGAAAACCTGAAAAAACATTAGCTGTTAGATCATTACACCAATGCACCATCTGTTTTGTATATAAACTATTAGAGATATAGCTTTATAGTTAATGAGACGTCTTGTATTGCTAAGAACTGAATTTCTATCTGCAGCTGACGATGACGGCCCTGATTTACCTAGCGTTGATACACACTTAGGACCAATGGGTGGTACGCTTAATTTTATGCATCCAATGGATCAACCGAAGGAGAGCAGAAATTACGTCACTAAGTACAATGATGAGGACACTGAGAAACCAGATGATGGTCGGGACAATTTTAGATCCAAGGATATCCATAATAGAATAAAAACATGGAGAATAACATCTAATACCAAAGACGAAAGTGATACATATCAAGACGGTATTGCCAACGATGTACATGAGAGTATAAAAAATAAACATACTGTCAAACTCCAGCAAGAAGAGAATGAGATTGAAAACGATGTCGGTAGATTAGTGAAAATTCATGGTGATGCATCTATAAAGACTTCAAATCAAAAAGAGTCATTGGAAAGCAGTCATACTATCAATGTAGAGAAAAAACTGAGGACAGGAAATACACACGGACCACAGGACAAAAAGGGGAGACAAAATACACAGAGTGAGGCTAATAACAACCAAGACGAAGAGGACAACACCAGGGACGATGGAAACATCAACAACAGACAGGAAGAGGCGGACAACATCAGGGACGATACGAACATCAACAACAACCAAGACGAGGCGGACAACATCAGGGAGGATATGAACATCAGCAACAACCAAGACGAGGCGGACAACATCAGGGAGGATATGAACATCAGCAACAACCAATACGAGGCGGACAACATCAGGGACGATACGATCATCAACAACAACCAAGACGAGGCGGACAACATCAGGGACGATACGAACATCAACAACAACCAAGACGAGGCGGACAACATCAGGGACGATACGAACATCAACAACAACCAAGACGAGGCGGACATCATCAGGGAGGATATGAACATCAACAACAACCAAGACGAGGCGGACATCATAAGGGACGATGGAAACGTCAACAAGAACAATACTACTAATAATATCAATGAAGTCGATGTTGTCGGCGAGAACGAGGCTGTAGGAAATAATCGAGATATCCGGAACGAAAAAAGTATGTATAGCACAAGTCCAAAACAACTTTCATCTTCAACTTTATCAAATATCAAAACAATGAAGTAAATATATTTTTTTTTTGTAAAAAAACAACTTTACATATTCTCTCAGTCTGTAGTCTTCTGTTTGGGATCAAAGCTGCATTCGTTTATTTAGCCTGTTTGTGGCTGATGGTCGAGTGTTTCTCGAATTTGATAAAGGTACTCTAACCTTTAATGGAGAAACACACGTGATATTATTTGTTTGAAGCTTGTTTGTTGCATTTTTATATATTAAATAACATGTCTATTTGAATGATTTTGTGTAGCTTTAGGTTACACTGACCTCCGATGTCCGTAAATGTACGGTATAAGTAATAGTGTGTAATGCTGAATGAATATGCAAATAAGATCAATTAAGATAATTTTACTAGAAATTTTATATGAGTTTTGTTGTCACATCGTTCTTTGCAATTAGACATGCAGTTATTGATGACGTCACAATAGCAATATAAAACTTTTCACTGCGGTCTTAATCATGACATGGTCGTACGACATGATATAAAATGACTGCTGCCATTGTTGTGAAAGTCACCATTATTTTCTGTTTATTACAAAGGCAAGAAGAGTCAATTTTTAACTGTATGTAAACGTCTTCAAAGAAACAGCTGATAAAGGATAATAATGATACTGTATAAGAGAACTTCATGTATGAATACCCACAGCACACGTAAATGATACACAATGAACTAGCAAATTTAGAATATAAACTATAAAAATTAGGAATTACAATGTATTACTTCACGTAAAACAAAAGTACAGGAAATATGATAAATCAATAACTATTTCAAAGCATTACAGCTCCCAGTATTACCTTGTAAAGTATCTCTTCTCTAAATCAGGACAATGCATTTTTATTTTTCTAGATCCTACCCTGGTGCTCCTCCTTACATACCTCCGTAGCGGGTCCACACTAACCGCCGATATTATACAACAAGTTCCAGGAGTGTTTTACACCTATGAACCCCTGAAACCTTACTTACAATCACATACCGTCAAACGTCCAGAAGATCTGGGATACTTCAGTGTGAACGGCATTTGTTCGATATTCAACATTACATGCAGGTAAAAAGAATATGTAATAATCAAATCTTACAATACATTATAAATCTCATGAGGTAATGTGGGTAATGAGCAAGTTTAATAATTATTTCTTGCGATATTGAACTAAAGTTCAACTGTTAGTTTGTGTTATCATAACGAGTTCCATGATACTGATAAAAAAAACGATAAAAAAAAACTTATGCAAATCAAAAGTAGTGCGCTGCATTTCCAAGTCATTTGATAACGTCGGGTGAGTTATGGATATTTATTAGGGTATCGTTTTTTTTTAAATTTCACATAGGTTAAACATTGCTTGTCATGATTTTTCTCATGGAGGTATAAAGTGTCCGTTAGGTTATGTTAAGACCACTCTCGACTCGGTTTAGCGTAACCACACTGCTTTTAGATTGGTTGACATACTACACTTTGTTGAACTATCTCGTCCTGCCATGTTGCATACCTATATCATTATATTAATAGACAAACTATACAAAACACATGTTTATCTCCCTAGGCCGCCAAGTCAAAGGTCAGAAGAACTTAAGGTCATCCTCAACGACATCGTCCGTTACTACAATTGTGATTTGGATCATTTCACTGAGTCTTTTCTGTGGAGCCCGTATGGTACATCAGTGAGGCGATATAAAACATGTATAAAGGCTGCCGTGAAATTTAAAACAACAAAAATGATCTGTTTAAAACAGTGTACAAATGCAGCAAAATCTTTAAAAACTATTCGACTATCGATGGACATGGCTGAGATATTGATGAGGAAAATTACAAATTTAAAGGTAATTCATTTGCTACGGGATCCACGTGGAATGATTAAATCCCGAAAAACTGGAGGATTTGTGAAAAAATGGATGAATTTAACAACAGTTGCGCAATCTGTGTGTCAACGGTTCGAACGTGATATCGAAATAGCCATGGAGCTCAGACGGAGGTATCCTGGGCGACTGAAGACCTATTTGTATGAACAGATAGCTGAACATCCCAAATTGGCATCAGCAAGTTTATTTAAATTTTTGAACTTGACACCTCCGGACAATTTTACCACCTGGCTGCACAATCATACGGCTGCTGGGAATCAAAGCTCCTTTTATGGTACCATCCGGCCCAACTCAACAGTTACTGCTAATGCATGGAGGCGGACATTGCCATACAGTGACGTTGTTAAAATTGACAATGAATGCTTAAGTTACTACAAATACACCGGGATTTTAAAAGCGAAATCCGAAAAAATACTGAAAGATTTAGATATTCCTCTGCGGTCACCTAGCCCCTTATTTGGCGATTCGTTATAGATATTCATGCAAAACATTTCAACGTTTTTTTTCTTTAATCTCAGACAATATGCAGAATGATTGTTATTATGTTCGATATTGGTTACATTCCATAAATCATCATATTCATTATATAGATCGGAACAATGTACCCTACGTGTACAGTATCATTTTATAAACAGTTGTAATGTCATGTTTTATTTGTGACTGACTTAGTATGATAGTTTCCTCCAAAAGAATTGTCAAATAAAATCTGAATTGAATAATGGTTAATATACCTTTTTGGAAACGTTTAAACTTTGAATAGTATTTGATATATCTGTGGTCGGGTGGCACAGTGGTAACACAATTGGCTTTCACCTAGGCGGCCGGGGTTAAATTCCCTGATCGGACGTGAAAAGGTATGGGGTCAACTGCCCGACCACGTAGGTTTTCCCTGGGGTTTCCTTCCACAGAAAGCCCCGTCGTCCGTTTCTATCCGGGCCAAGAAGTGTGATTTTTATGAGTTGATATCTTGTTTTGCATTTAAAAAAAAAAAAAAAAAAAAAAACTTTTCATTCTCAGTAATGCCTAATGCAATACGCACCCCTGAGTTATAATTTGCATAAAAAATGAAACCTAGTGTTTCGTGTGGTTGTATCGTGTATCGTTTGTACATAAAGTTATATAACCTAAAGATATCTTTTAAAACCTGCTTATGAATTCAATTTATACCTTATATGCTTGCATAGAAATGTTTTTTTTTAAGAAAAACTTCTACAAAAATAAAATAATGAATATACATTGTACATGTATCATGAAATTGCAATATACATTAGGAACTCCACAAAGCTATCCTCAAAGTTGGAGTAATCTCTCTTCAACTGTCAGTGACGTAACTAGCCTATAGGAATAAAGTTACTTGTATGGCCTCTTTAATATCTTAACATGTATTAACACTATACAACTCAACTTGCTATACACAAATTAAAGACACTACACCGCTACCGCTGACTGCTTGTCACAAAAATGTAAATAATGTTATCCAAGGTATATAAATATACCTGATATACCTCTTGATTAAGTCTATAATTGCCTTTATTTCCTCCAAAGATGAAGAGTTACACAAATAAAGTACAATGCACACATAACTCGAACAACATTTAAAGGAAAGAGAAAAAAACATGCTCATAATCACACCCTTCGATAGTGGCACACATATGAACATGGTCAGACACAACCAATAATAGACTGATAATAGCGCGCGCAACATGCAACAAAAGTAACTGGTCAAATCGATTATTCCCCCCCCCCCCCCCCCCCCCCCTAATTCACTTAGATATGGTTTAGTCTAGGTATTTGTCTGGCTACTAAAACACCCCTCCACTCGAATGCTTCCGAAGAGCCAATCAGTCGAGTGTTGAGTGGAGTCTGTTACCAGACTCACAGTCGGTCAACAAGCGACACTAGAGGTGGGCGGTGCTTGATACCAAACTCACTGTCATTTGCCAAGCGAAGCGAGAGGTTGAGCAAAGTTTGTTACTGAAAACGCCTTATTTGTGCAGACAGTTTCGAAGGTTTTTTTTATGAATTTGATGAAGGTACTTCAAAAGATAATGGAGTAAAATGAAGGCATCCGTTACCTGTCTTAGTCATTATTTGTTGAGGAAGGGGAAGAATATAGACGAGATCGACAGATGTCTGGTTGATTAATGCCATCAGATATAAGAGATGTTACGTTAAAGTTCGGAATGAAGATGAGGGTTTCTTTTCTTCGAGTTGCGAGTTGCGAGTTGGAAAATGCGAGTTGCGAGTTACAAAATGCGAGTTGCGAGTTGCAGAATGCGAGTTGCGAGTTGCAGAATGCGAGTTGCGAGTTGCAGAATGCGAGTTGCGAGTTGCAGAATGCGAGTTGCGAGTTGCAAAATGCGAGTTGCGAGTTGCAAAATGCGTGTTGCGAGTTACAAAATGCCATTATTTATGTTTTCATTACAAAATGTTAGTCTTTAAAGCATACAACTTCCGAAAGCCTGTGATTTTCATCATATGCTTCATTTTATCGTTAAAACCTAGGAAATAGATATCAAAACAAATGGGCGGATCCAGGCGGGGGTGCCCCCCTCCCCTAAAATTTGCCAAGTGACCATTTTTTCGCAAAAAATATAACAAAGAATTCCATAATCAGATAGCACTGCAAATCATATATTGGGTAAACATAATTATAAAAATGAAAAAAGATGAAAATTCGGAGCTACGCCCCAAATCAGACTTATACAGTTTTGATACTTTACCATAACACACATATATATATATGTACATGTATATATAACAATAGAGGGAGTATAGAATAGGTCTCATTTTCAACACAATGGCTATAGTTTGTCGATTTCAACAGGAAGTGAGTAAAAGATTATCTCCTAGCAATGACATCTAAAGGTGATGTTTATGTAAATTACAATAACATTAAATTGTTTCCGTTTCTCATATGGGGGTAATATTTCACTCATTTCCATTGTCACTTTCTCCCTGTTTAGAATGTCTACATGTACCCTTTACTTACGATCGAAACAATATCCTGCTACCTTAGCATTTGCAAATCTAAAACAAGGAATGCACAACAACAAATTAAAAGAGAAAACGATCTTATGTGTTCTATGTAATCTGAAAACTCCGCATTTCTGGAAGTTTGTATGGACATATACACTTTTAAAGACAATCACAAGAGATATTATCGTTTTATCAACTGCATTTTAAAACTAAATGGTCGTTGGCTACTCCGAGATCCCCGCTTCATTTTCTTTAATGTCTCACGCCCGCTAAACAGTTAACTCTGAAATTTTAGTAGGAAAATCGCGAAAATTAAAGTAGGAAAAATGTGATCATGAAACTTCAGCAATATGATGAAATAATACACCATTTTATCAAGAGCTTCTGGGACGTCCCCCGGATTCCTGCACTGTTTTCTTTTTAGTAAACATTGAAGAGTACATCCTGAAAACATAATTCAGAAAAAAATAAGTATTTCCCCCAGATCCCCGCCTTATTTTCCTGACCCTAGGACGATTAATTATGGAAATAATATCCTGGAAAAAAAAAGAAAAAGAAATGAAAAACTTGAAAAATGTGTTTAGTTTAAATCAATTTTATTGCAGATAAAAGCAAATGGATTGGACAGAAGTTGTACAACTTACTTACATATGATTGTACGTCCTTTCCGTAACAAGGAAATATATACACAATTCGTCACGCAACAGATTATTTTAATTAAGAAATGACGTCATTACTGACTCCCGCACTTTTTGACAATGTAAATTTTTCGATGTTCTTAATTTTGTTTTAAGTTTATGGAATGCAATAAAAAGAAAATTGAATGGTTTCCCGTTAAATATAGCGTACATTTCACTATTTCAATATTCTGTCATACTCATGAAATATGTTATATCAAACGGGAAACCATTCAATATTCTCTATAAATTGTATATCACCATTTGCTTTGTCTTTTCGTTAGGATTACTGTGATTCATGTTTCACTATAAATAATATATCCTGATTGGCGTAAATAACTTATTTTGTATTTCATGAATTATCATCGGGATGTTGAAATGATAATTATTGGTTAACTTTGCGGAGATGGCATACGATTATCATTTGTTTAGTGCATACAATTTAGGGTTACCAACTCCCCCCCCCCCCCCCCCCCCTCCACACACAACACCACACACACACACACACACACACACGCACCCTCACACACACACACACACACACACACACACACACACACACATTCTTTTTGACGACTTCCTACTCCTCTGATCAGGACGATATTTATAAATATCTATATAATTAACATCCCATTTCCTTAAAAATATTAACCACGCGGAGCCGTTTGTACATTCTTAGGAAAAGAAATGAGTATATCAGGCTTCGCATTAAAAGAATTTTCATCACCATTATACCATAGGGATCAGGTATTATACAGTGGCACGTCTAGTGTGGAGAGACATGCGTGCTTGGAGGTGCAGGGGGCAATGACGCCTCTCCCCCTCCCTCCCTCCCTCCCTCGAATAATTTTGTTTGTTTGTTTTTGGGTTTTTTTTCAAAATGCGAGTTGTGAGTTACAAAATGCGAGTTGCGAGTTGCAAAATGCGAGTTGCGAGTTGGAAAAGGCGAGTTGCGAGTTGCAAAATGCGAGTTGCGAGTTGCAGAATGCGAGTTGCGAGTTGCAAAATGCGAGTTGCGAGTTACAAAATGCGAGTTGCGAGTTACAAAATGCGAGTTGCGAGTTGCAAAATGCGAGTTGCGAGTTGCAAAATGCGAGTTGCGAGTTACAAAATGCCATTATTAATGTTTCTTTAAAAAAAGTGTAGGCTTCATTTTATCGCTAAAACTTATAAACTGGTAATAAACAAATGGGCGGAGCTATGTGCCAAAACAAACTAAAATCCTATTTTTAAAGAGTGGTCATCCGATGCCCTGGTATCTAAAATTGAAAATAAAATTGAAAAAAAAAAGTAGGTGATAAAATATTTTAATTTTCGCATTAACCAGACTGACTATAATTGATTACATGAGCCTCTCCTAGATATAAGTCCGTATAGCTCATATGGTAGAACCATCGCTTTAGTGACCCGAAGGTTCTGGGTTCGAATCAACAAAATTAATTTTATTCACATGTTGTTATGTTTTAAAGAATAATACAATTTAATTTTTCGTGGTCATATCTAAAAGATTTTTTTTTCAACATTTAATGCATATTTAATATTGATTTATTTTAAAATTAAGTATTTAGTTCTGTGTCTGATTATATTCGGCAGTTATTACGAGAAAAGTTTGCTAATATATTGAAATATATGCTAAGGCAAGTTCACTTATACACGGAATGTAAACAACGGCCATGTGTGTAGTTTATGTGTAGTGTAGTATAGTATACGTTTTTGTAGTTTGGTTGTTTCCGGCTTCGTGAAAAATCTCCCGATAGGAATATGTGCGACGAGTGATTTTTATACACTGATGTCTCAAGGATTCCCCCGGTCAAGCGTCGAGGACAGCGGTCATTTTAATGTAAGGAGAGGCTGAATGCGCACCTTGGATTGCCATGAACACATGTGTTCCTCTTCCTTAAAGGATGCTTGTGACCTAATTGGGTCAACACCCGCTCACGTAATCTTTCAAATGTACAACTACTGTACGCCCAACCCAATGGTAAGGTGTGACAATCTTTTGTTAACTGATACATTAGAAACTTCTACTTTCACTTAACAATAATTAATTCCGGCTTGTGGAAGTCATTTCGACTCATTACATGTCAAATCAAAATTCCTGACATGATACAACAGATAAAACCATGATACTAACTCTGTGATAGACTTTTTGACTGTAACGTTATGTTGAATTCAGTAACCGAAGTAATACAGATATAAGTAGACTTTATGACTACTGATTATTAAAAAAAACATTTCTATGTTTTTCTACGTATATATGTGAAAGTGCACAAGAAAACAATGTCGGTTGCACAAAGTTTTAGCGATAAAATGAAGCCTACGATGACAATCACATGCTTTCTGGGGATGCATGTTTTAAAGACCAACACTTTTTTTAAAGAAACATTAATAATGGCATTTTGCAACTCGCAACTCGCATTTTGCAACTCGCAACTCGCATTTTGCAACTCGCAACTCGCATTTTCCAACTCGCAACTCGCATTTTGTAACTCGCAACTCGCATTTTGCAACTCGCAACTCGCATTTTGCAACTCGCAACTCGCATTTTGCAACTCGCAACTCGCATTTTGTAACTCGCAACTCGCATTTTGCAACTCGCAACTCGCATTTTCCAACTCGCAACTCGCATTTTGTAACTCGCAACTCGCAACTGACAAAAAGTGAACCTCAATGAAGATCGGTACATAATGTACAATTATACATGTAAGATACTAAATCGATTTCTCCGGACATGAATCAAATTAATTGCTACATCAGATCATAGGTCATGCAGTAAGATGTTCTTGCGAATAAACAAATGAAATGTAGGTCATCATATCTTTATGACAGGACACAGATATATAGTCCGTAGTTTACAAATATTTTCAAGTTAAAATATATCTCCGGCCTGCATAGGTATCATACACTATGTAATGCTTTGCTCTTTGGTTTATTTGATACACTTATTGAGAGAGGGAGAACATCACACCAGTGCTGTTTTCATTGCATTGGCTATTTGTGCATTTCAGGTCATAGTTCACGATTTTGATGTACACATACAAGGCAATTAATGGAACAGCTCTGGAGTATTTATAGGAGCTTGTAACTCTCTACCAGCCATCATGATCACTGCGATCGAGGACATAATCCTTGTTACGCGTTCCAAACTTAGTTCCCGTGATTTATGGTAAGCGGTACTTTGGGAAGGTAGCGGCCACTTTGTGAAACAGCTTCACATCTGTTACAAGGAAGTCAAAAACCCTGACCAAATTCAAAAAGATTTAAACATACTTGTTTACGTGTGATTTAGAGTCTCTTGCAGACTTCCTGTACACATTGTTATCTAATTGCTCCAGTCGATATAGGCCATATATATTACGTGCATTGTGTAACACTTGAAATAAAATGTATAAAAGCGTAGGTTTCGAACTCGCAACCCAGTGGTGGAGGGCTAGTGATAAAGTGTCGGGACACCTTAACCACTCGGCCACCGCGGCCCCATCTGCAAATTAGAAAGTGCGTTAGAGAAGTGTATATCATTATTATTACAAAATTATTATAAAGTTTCTGTTTTCCCTCGATCATGTCTATTTTCAATAGATCTAGTCTCAGGAAACCAGACACTCGCTTTATAC
The DNA here is from genome assembly GCF_902652985.1 of Pecten maximus. NCBI lineage: Eukaryota > Metazoa > Mollusca > Bivalvia > Pectinida > Pectinidae > Pecten > Pecten maximus. The sequence continues at coordinate 19,826,552 of NC_047016.1, read as the reverse complement.
CTCAAACCTATACTTAAACTGTTTACGAATTAACACAATATAAATAAAATATTGATAGCATCAAAAAATAATCGCTTAAGACCGCAGTATAGAGGCGGAGTACTGTAAATCTCTCGTGGTTGTTATTAATAATCTAAGATAAGAAGATAATCTAAAACTATTGGAGGTTGGTATTGTGTTTAAATATTCATAATGACCTATTCTTGAATTCAATCGATCATGATTACCCTTCATCGGAGATGTAAAATCTTTGAGTACCAGAATTAGTATGGACTAGTATACCCATTCTAAAGGATATTCTAAATATCGATAAAAGTTTAACATTCTCAGGCGCACTAACGTCCTTATGTCTGCGATTGTTTTTACATCAACCAGCAACTAGAAAAATACAAAAGTTTTAAATGTCGTTTGAGGGGTTGAAGCAATAAACTTGAACAAGTTGCATCATCCTTTTTCTTCCAGAAGCTGCGTTCACGTACATTCAGGATTGTCACTTTTGAATTTCTAAGATGATGTTACACTTAATATTTAAGTAATGCAGTCATTCATTTAAAACAAAAATACATATTAGTTAATATTAATTGTAAACGTAATATCCTCGACCGACCACCGGCACATAATGTATAAACAGCAAGCCGAGGCCCGGAAAGGAGATTTACCTGAGCAATCTCTACTTTGCATATATGCATAAATTACCGACTTCGCCCATCAGTGACGCGAACGCAGGCGATAGCAGTTTTCTAGCCCATCTCCCCCTAAAATACCAACGTAGATACTATGGAGAAGGATGTGAAATATTCCATTTATCATTGCCAACATGTTATATTAGTGGAGTTTACCATGGAAACAACGTAACGACAGGCAAAAATTGTGAAAAAGGTAAAACATAAAACTTAAGCTCTCTCATTTACTAGTTTATTTTTTCAAAATTAAATATCATATGCATATCACATTTTCAATTATTTAATTTAAAGAATAAACGTATCCTATATATCAACTGAATCACGGTGATACAATGGCTATCATTAAATATTGTGTATTATCGCTCTTCTATATCTTTCCACGGTGGGACAGTAATGTTTAATGATGTATTGTAAGCCTTTACGATAAATAACGCTGGATGACGTTTGTGATCATATAACGTTTGTTTATATACTTTACCTCCACGATAATACAGCTCTGACACCATCCATCGTTTACATCAGTTTAGCAGTGAAGTCAGATATCTACATGTGAAAGATCACCTTCAATAGTTCAAAAATGAAATATCTAATTACAAATGGTTAATTTTAAAATAGTTATAAGCCTTTTATAAGCAAGTATATGGTGCATTTCTACATGTGTATCTTCTGAAACACTTTAAATTAATAATTGGTAATTTGTAAATTAGTGCTTCAAGTTCTTTGAGTTATGACTGGGTAGGATGGTGTGGTATTACTGGTCAGCGTTTACACAATGAACGCCAGCCAAAACACACTAGATTTGTTAGCTAGATTTATCTTCGTTTCTCGAAACAATCAGGGAAAGGTGTTAATATTCAACAGATGATATTTGTTTTCTATGATAAACAACCACTTTCTGGGGAAAATCCTAAACAAATGAGCTAGTAAACGATATACATGTACCTGCAGCAAATATCAATGAACTATATATTTACATTGATATACCATTTCATAATTGCTCCATTAACATAATGTACCACATTACAAATCTACAAATGTGTATCAATTGATCACCATTTTAACGCAGATATTATAGAAACATGAAGAACAGAATATGCCGTCTTCCTCGGCGAGTTTCAGCGTTCTTTATTTCCGGCTCGTTCATCTCTTTCATTGTTTTTATTGGTGAGTTTGATATATTTCATCGTATCGTTTTTTATTATTTTATTTAATTAACTATTATCGTTTTGGTCTTATTAACAAATTCATGAAACCAGAAGTCAAACGAACCTGTATCGTTCATCTTGATATTGTTATGATCTTGGCAAAACAGTCATTTAAGCAACTAGTTGTACAAATATTCCAATATTGGAGCTGCTTCTCAAGGAAATAAAAACGTTTCTTAAATTAACCAGTAGCCTCCCGGTTGCAAAGCTGATTAAGAATGAATTCAGTCGAATAGCAATCAACCTTATTTATCAATTATGACTTTCTTTATTGTCCCCGCCATCTGCTACCAAGGGGATAGGTAAAATACCACGTTAAGTTGCCTTCATCAAGGAATGCTGCAGATAGAATTTGATCAAAATCCCTTCACTGTACAGATACAATTTATACAGCATTGTCTACGTCCGGATTTTGATAAATATAATTTGATGTGAAATGTAGGGAAACAATTTAAATTAGTTCATGTGTAGCGGAGTCGCTGGTTAGTTTTGACATTTATGTGTTTGTTATATTTCAGCGTACAACGGAAATGTACTTAAGAATGGACTTACTTCAGTTAGCAAAGGTCCGATAGGACAAATCATCAGTCTTGATGACAGTGAAATACGCAATGAAGAACATACGGTCATTATCGTAAATAATGTACCAAACAGGGTTCCCGATAAAAAACAGAACAATCGTTTAAATAATGCAGCAGACAGTATTCGTAGTTCAAAACGGATGGTAGTTAGAAATAGCGTAGCCGACAATATTCTCGATACAAAACATGGGTATCTCTTTAATAATGTAGCAGGCTATATTCGTAATACAAAACGGACTAATTTTAAAAATAACATAGCAGACAATATACCAGACGCAAGACAAAGACATCTTACAAATATTGTACCAGGCCATATTGCTTTTACACAACAGATCAACATACTGAAAGATGTACCATACCTCAATCGGAGTAATAAACGTAACAATGTCATAAACATTAATCTTTCTTCAAAGAAGGGCCCTCTAATTAGCAGCAATTCCTGGTCAAGATATGATCTATTCAAATACTCTCAACCTCTAGCCGGAATACCCCATACCCGACATGGCCACATCGACATAGGAAAACCCAAAGAAATAGAGAAAATGCACCATGCAAAGAATCACACTAATACAATTGATATTCTCGGTATGGCACATACCAGGAGTGCTTTCAGAATGCCGACAAATCCTGTAGTACCTGGAGAAGCGAACCGTAAGTTTTGCATTTGATTTTCTTTTTACATTATATCCATGCCATTTCATTATGAATCTATACAATTTCTTGATGATTTAGCGCCTGTTATAGATCTTATTGACCTATCAAATTTTGCTGGATTTGTCTCAAGCTACTCAGTATTACAGGTGGTTCGGGCATACTTTGTGAGTTCCTCCAAAGCACAGGAGTTGTTTGATTTTAAGAGTACAAAATACATGTCCTTTCAATTCCCATGGAGTATAGTATTTACAGAACTGTTTCATATATACAAGTTCATGTTCTATATTACCCCAATAATAAAATACAGTAATGGAACGTTCGTATTATCTCATAAGAGACAACTTCTATCATTAATATCAATTGTTGTCTTTCCTTGATGTTTTGATATCTTCTATCACTAACGTTTTCGGAAAGTTATTCTGGCATTGGATGTAAATTGAATTATTCTCACATTGAATGTAAATTGAAATTATTCTGACATTGGATGTAAATTGACATTATTCTGACATTGGACGTAAATCAACATTATTCTGACATTGGATGTAAATTGACATTATTCTAACATTAGATGTAAATTGACATTATTCTAACATTAGATGTAAATTGACATTATTCCAATATTGGACGTAAAACAACATTACTCTCACATTGGATGTAAATTGACGTTATTCTGACAATGGATGTACATTGACACTATTCTGACATTGAATGTAAACTTACATCATTCTGACATTGAATGTAAATCGACATTATTCTGACATCGAATGTAAATTGACATTACTCTAACATTGGACGTAAGTCAACATAACTCTCACATTAGATGTAAATTGATGTTATTTTGACATTGGACATCAATTGTCATTACTCAGACATTGGATGACAATTGACAATATTCTGACATTGGATGTAAATTGACAATATTCTGATATTGGATATCAATTGGCATTACTCCGACATTAGATAAAAAATGATATTGTTCTGACATTTGATGTAAATCAACATTATTTTGATATTTTATCAAATTGACCTTTTTCGGACATTGGATGTAAATTGACATCATTCTGGTATGTTATTCATATATCGCCACTTAAACACTGTTGTTCATGACGTATGATCTCTTTAACATTTGTTTTTTAATCAACCATCATCTCTTTGACGTTTTATTATTTTGTCATAAAAAATTAGTATATCGTCACTGGAAGTAAAATTGACGAACTTCTGGCGTTGATATCAATTTCATATCTTTCTTTGACGCTATTCTGCTACAGATGTCCCTCATGGATATTTTATCTGACCTAAGATAGCTGCTAAAGTCCTTTAAGTGTCCCTGATGATGGTGAATATTTTGTATTCTAGGACAAACAGTGGTGCTCCTCCTATCATACCTCCGCAGTGGGTCCACTCTAACCGCTGACATTCTACAACAGGTTCCCGGGGTGTTCTACGCTTACGAACCGTTAAAACGTTACATAGCAACACATGCTGAATATATTTCATTGAAAGGAATCTGTTCAATGAATAACTTAACTTGCAGGTAAACAAATAATCATAAAATCCTTGCGAGCTTTCAAATTGTATACGCACGTTTTACTAAGCAAAATGTATCTTTTAGCCGATTTGTGACTAAACTAACGTTAGCATTACTAAACTTTTAAAACAATACAGCTTGAACGAATGAAATAAGTGTAATAGTTGGTCTGTGGCACAGTGGTAGCACATTGTCTTTCATCTAAGCTGCTGGAGTTCGATTACCCTACTGACGTGAAAAGTCATGGGCTTATCTGCCCGACCACGTGGGGTTTTCTCCGGGTACTCCGGTTTCCTCACTCAGTAAGGCCTCTCAAGCGCTTCGATCTAGGCCAACAACAGTGTCTAATATAAATCAATATAACTTGTTCCGTAATTTTCTAGTAGTTGGAATTATTAAAAAAAAGGTGTTTGCATTCAAAAACAGAAATATATTTTCTTAGAAATATCGAACCAAATACAAAAGTTATTTTTAAATGTTTCTCAATGTTTTACAAAATGTATCAAATGTTGTAATTTTTACGGTAATACATGTGTGTATAAAAAGTGTATGGAATATTGTCTAAGAACAATTTATTTTGTTTCTATGATAATCTTTAAGTGTCTCATTTCCCCCCGTAGGAATCCTAAGCGTAACTCTGAGTTACCCCAACTATATATAGAAGACATAGTTCGATTCTACGGCTGTGATCTGGAACATTTAGCGGGATCATTTTTGTGGAGTAAAACTAGCAATTCTGTGAGGATATACAAAGACTGCACCCAAGCTACATCTGAATTCAATGCGAACAATCAGTTTTGCTTGAAACAGTGTTTTGAATCAACAAGATATTTGAAAACCATTCGTTTATCAATGGATATTGTAGAGATTCTTATGACAATAATTCCAAAACTGAAGGTAATTCATCTACTTCGTGATCCACGCGGAATGATTGAATCCAGGAAACGTGGAGGTTTTGTGGCAAGACTGATGGATTTGACAAAAGTTGCACAATCTGTGTGTCGACGGTTTGAAAGGGACATAGAAATAGCCACTAAACTAAGACAGATATATCCTGGGCGAGTGAAAACCGTCCTGTATGAACAAATCGCCGAGCATCCAAAATTAGCTTCCGCAAGTTTATTCAAATTCCTAGGATTTACAGCTCCCACAAATTTTGATATATGGCTGCACAACCACACCGCTGCAGGAATTACAGGAAAATACTACGAAACAACCCGTTCCAATTCCACGTTTACCGCTAACTCTTGGAGATTGCGCATGTCGTACGAAGACGTAAATAAAGTTGATAATGAATGTCCAATCTTTTATAACTATACGGGAATTTTGAAAGCTGAATCTGAAAAATCACTCAGGGATTTGACTTTTCCAATGCGCTTGCCTAGTACGGAATTTGGGGATTTTTTATAATTAAAAACTTGTAATATGTGTTGGAAAAAATAAGTCTTATATTGGAAAAGTAACTGAAAAGCATTATGAATATATTCATTTCACAAATTATTTTTTTGTAATTGTTATGGATTTTAAATTCGTGTTAATCGCAAACTGCGTGTCAATTAAGAAACCATATATTTAGGGTCAGTGCAAGAATGCTGGGAACCAAATTATGAGGAAACTGAAACGACTTTTAGGTAAGCATGACATTACACGTAATGGTCATATTAGTTCTAGGTAGTAAATTACTTGAATAGCGGGAAAAGTCTGTAATTTTTGCTATTGTGGTGAATACAGATTCTTGCGAACTTTTGGAAATATACCAAACGTTGAATTATTTTAACCCTGCCTACTCGCACATCAGCCAGGAGAAATTAATTTTAATGTTTAATTCTTTTCGTTGACAAGTAATGCCTTAGAATATATGCATGAACAATTTTAATTCCGTCCATCTGACAAGCGATACGCTCAACCTTTAGCTATCACCTATGGTGTTTTACTTTAGTTCGTCTTACTTACTTCTAACCAGATCAATGCTTTATATCACCCTTCCCTGATATAGACGTTTCAGCTAATCCGTCAGATCCAGATCTTACTATAACATCAGATAAGATCACAATATAATATTATAACATAATATTGCATTTATAACAGTATCGAGTTTCTATTGCATTACCCCAATAATTAAAATTAAAAACTAAATCGATACTTCACGTCATACACTGTCGGATCATAATGAATGCAAACATCAACGTTAATATTTCAATAGTGCATAAAGAAATATCTTGCGATTTTCCCGGAGGAGAGACGGACTAACCGAACATGCTTCTGTAAATGAGGTAACCGAGAGCGTTATCACCTCTTATTGAGTTAATGGGGAAGGATATTCGTTTCGTGCTGTTGGAACATCAAATGTTACACTAGAGCAGAGCCCTTTCTCACCTCATGGCTATATTGCTGAAATGTTTGGATACCGCCAGATATATGCATAGAAGTAAATTTCGAGTTATGCCACTGAGAGGCACGTATTGCTTTAGTTTTGTATTTGTTACCATTTATCAGTGTCACCGTAAAAATAAAGTGATTCTGTCAACCTATGACTTCGTAGTGTAATCCATTAATACAAAAAAAAATTAATGAAAAATGAGAAACATAAACAATACCGGTTTCAACACTTGTACTGTATTTCGTTACATGTGTAGCATAATATAATAGACAAAATATGCACAAAATGTATAACTACAACTTTGTTCATTGAAAAAAATAATAAATATAACTTATTTGCCAATCTACAGACAACGCCAGGATCTCCTTAAACGCATATGATTTTCTGGAAAAGAGGCAGTCACAAGGCTGATTGAATTGAGGTTTGAGTCCCTGTTAAAACGTCAGTCGGTAAGTATTCAGTAGCCCCGACCAATACGTTGTTGTTGTTGTTTTTTGTTTTTATGATGTCTTGTTAACAATTAACATATCATTTGATTTCATATTTTAGAGATTATATAATTTTTACTGTGGCTCTTACATTTTTTGCGCTAAATCATTAATGACCTTATTGACTTAATTAACTATTTGTGTGTATTACTTACTTCATCCACCTTGAAATGCGCAAAATATATTACGTCCCTAGCTGTTACCTCTTTATGTATAAACAGCTAAGATAAACTTCAATCAAGTATAATATAATCTGTTAAATCAGAATGTCCAAAAAGGGTTTCAAATCGACTTACTCAAACATGATACATGTCACTGCCTGTGACCGTCCCGATCCCAGTCATGCTCACTACCTAACCTACAGCAGTACTTTACACTCACTAGCTTCATTTAGACTGAATAAGACAAATTGTCGTACCTTACATACATGTATAAGGACCGAACATCAACAACATACATCATGGATAAACCAAATAAAAGCAGAGATTATGTGCCGCCAACCACGGTATCATGAAAAACGTATTATTCGTTACTGGCATAATATCATGGCTCTAGTAAAATAACTATCTATAGTTCAAATAGCTCATGATATTTAAACATAAATAAATACTAATTCGTATGGCTGGATATTAGAAGGATTAAACAACTGTAAAATGACAAATATGAAATCATCACATCGTTTTAATTCAGCGCGCAAGAACATACTAACATTAATTAAAAAGTACAGTAACACATTCTTAACATAAGCATTCATAATTCCGTAGTTTTAGTATAAACTTGTAGAAACCTCTGCATTCATCTTAAAATTGCTGACATGTGCAAGTTTAATGTAACCGGAACAATAAATTAACTGCCCGTGTTTTAAAATAACACTTGATATCCATTCGTAGCTATTTCTTATACATCCGTATTAGGCTTACAACTCGGAAAATATCCAATTTATAAAATTTGTAAAGGTTAACACATCTTTGACAGATATTTATGCCGTTTGGGTTGGAAATATTCATGCCTTGATCATAAAATAGTCTTAAAACCCCATAAATGACGTTTAATTTGTGATTCCAACAGTGGATTAGCCTAGCAATTTAGCATCGGAACATTTTAAGTAAGTTTTATATCGCTGCTATTGTTACAACATAACTTAACATAACTTATGTGGTATATACATATTGATCTTAAATCATCCTTCATGAAATGTCAGCGTTGCCAACACAGATGATGTCACTGCATTTTACATGTATATACAAAGTATTTCACTGTTTTTATACATTTTATACATAAAATATCTCGCTGCTTTTTATAAACAAAAGAAAATATTGTATATATACATTGTAGATAATGGCATCATGTTTCTACAAAAAAGAAAAGAAAATGCCGTTGTTTCTTTATACACAGCTTTGTTTTTCAACAAAATAGCACGTATGCTGCCTTTAATTCCATTATACTGTTTGTATACTGTATTTTATGCTGGGATATCGAAGTGTCATAACACAAATATTCAGCCTGATAGACTTATGAGATGATCCAGATCAGCTGGCCAATAGTTTCAGGGCTCTTACTGCAGGGATCACTTGGTCAAGTCTCTGTATGTCTGCAAGTAACAATCATCATACAAACATCATCCATTACCCAAATTAACAGCTGTATTCAAATATATCTTTACGACTTTTTAATTCATCCTTTGTTATCTTTAGAACATTTTACTCGCAGTCAGCATCAAAACTATCACTTTAAACTTTGATGGAATGCATTATATATTGACATGTAATGGTGATTCTATGTGACTCAAAACTTACCTAATATGTCCATGAGTTTGTTCATTATTTCTTTGAATGCAGGGAAGAAATTGTTATGTTCATCTAACCTTCTGATCACCCTGAAAACAAATCATTAATTATATTTAACTTTTTTACTCATCAAACGATAACAATATATTATTATCCTTAATTTGATTTGATGATTTTATATAATGACAAGTAATTATATAACTACAAGTATCAATTCTTTGAAAATGTTCATGCAAATCTTCAAATTAATTTTCATCAATTGAGCGGAATAAGAATTAGTAAGAATTGCAAACTAGACAACATCGGCATATTTTCTAGCAAAGAAGTTTAACCTAATAATTTAACACAACCCTTTCATTGTTAGCTAGTTCTATAATAATATCAGAAACAAATGTACATAACTAATGCATGCAATCTAAAATATCTACTTTCTAATTGTATAAAAATTAATACAGTGAAATACACGTTTTAAACATCCATATACAATCAGCTTTTTACCTTGAAAAGCGTGGAATAGCTCAACCATTTTGAATTAAGCAATGTGTGCTGTACTCATCTGATCATTACTGTAAACTGTATTGTATTAATGCAACACTGATCGATACAGATTACATTTTTCTCTTGGTATATTCATTGTCATAATTTCAGACTTGAACATACAAAGACATACAAAATAAATAAACTGAAGTTTTATTTGCATGAATTTATCAATTAAATACATTATAAAACGCACTTTTATTATTACTAAAATTAAATGTAACCTTTTAACTAAAACTGTTACGGCTTAAATACAAGCTTATTTCAGAGTTGTTTGGGCTTTAATAATAAAAAGCTGAATTTGGAACTGTAAATACTACGATGTATTCTGAACTGTTGTTTAAGTAGGTTAAAAGGTGTTATAACTTAATTTACTCTTTACTTACATATTTGATTTTACACGTATTTCATCCGTTTGACTTTCAAATGTATAATTTGTAACGTCTCGTTGTCAGGATTAAGTCTGCTCTTTAATTTTAAGCAATGCTTTTCTGTAACACTTATTTGAATTTTTCAACTTATCAAAACGTCTGTGATCATTTACCGGTCAACATCTGCAAATTATGTAAACTGTTTTGAATACCTCGATGTGTAGATTGATTACCTGGTTCCTGCTTAACTAGATTGGTAATAAATATATAATTACTAAATTCAACATCAATTTAATGGTTAATCAAGAAAAATATGACCTGGCTTTGCGACTCATATATCATATTATCAGGACTAGTACCGTACTCGAGAAATGCATTGACTGCTGGACTAGTATGTAAACAATTGCGATGAATTTTATTACAATTAACAGGCCATTCTACTAGGCATTCATATTAGGCCTGTATAGTCAGTGAATCATACTAGGTCTGTGTCACCTCAAGAATATAATCGTCATGTCACCAATGACAATTTGTACCTGTATGGACATGTTTAACGCTATCAATCAATCAACAGATACGTCAGTTACTAATTACAAGTCGAAACATCACAGATGTCATCTTCTCTTCATTAAAAAGTCACCATTCATCATATGCTTGTAAGGTCATCTCGTGTTTATTGATGTCATATATATATCAGATTATGTGTATACGATTATCATCACAATATATTAATAATTTACGAAATAAATATGACAATCAAACTACTCATACATTATTTATATAACAGTATTATGCAATTTCGTTAACAAAAAGGAAAAGAAATGAAGTTCCAATGTCTATATACTGGTAGGTAAAACCTTTTTTTATAATAGATATATATAGAATATATCCATTTATTGTATGCAATTGAAGTGAAATGAATCAAACTTCCTGGGATATGTATTGCATGTTCATTTATTTTGAATATAGTTAATGTTGTTTATAAAATTCTTTGTAAATAATTCAAAGTAGAGAATAGAAAAGCAATTAAGCTATATCGCACAGGAGGTCGTATACAGCATAAGAACAATTACTGTTGCCTTAAAATCATTTACCATAAGTAAATAAAATCCCTTCCACAACGTGTTAATGTTACTTTGACTGCTTCAAAATATCACTCATGTAGTTATTTCATAAAGTTAGGCCCAAGATTGCGCCTCCACCAGTAAATCAAACATGTATTATACACTCATTAAGACTACAGGTTGATGATAATGAAGCCCCAGAAAGCGTACATGTATAATTATATTAATATACATTGTACAGGTGTAACTTAAATTACATATATAATTAATTTTAACACATTATACATATGAAAGTATATGAGTACCATTCATTCAAATCAAAACCCTTCATTAAACAGCACAATACTATTGTTGGTTGTGCAGGTTGTTAATTGATAACATTAGCGTTATTTTCGTGAAAATAAAGGTATTTCTAGTTTCTGATGATACATGCACATGAAATGATAAATACATATGCATGGAGGACAATGATCCAGGAGAAAAATAGAGATGTAGAAATGTAGTCAACACAGATCAGCCAAAATAAACATCAATTACATGCACAGCTAATAGTAGTCATAAAATATCTTATATAAATATATATCATGAGGACCTAATATTGAAGAAAGACTTAATTCAAGCGTTTTAGGTGAAATACAGATATATGTTAATGCTCTTTTGAATGTCATGATTCATGTATCATTAAGTATGAGAACAGGAAATTCATTGTATATACAAGCAGGCGATTTTATGACCCTTTCCATGTATGGAAGATATGGATGTCAAATTGTCTTTGTTAGATAAATGTTTAACTGGGCCATGGTCTGTTATAACCCAACCTCAACAGATTGGTATGTATATTAATTAGCATCTTCATATATGGCAAAAAACAAAAACATTTTCAGGCAGATGTTTTGACAAAACTCCCAATCTTCTGTCTACAATTGACAGATCATCTCAGCTGTGACAGTAACAATAGCCAGTTGAACCACATGAGACCAGTGAGATCCGTCCTAGCCAGGTCGACATGTATTGTTATGATAACAGTCAATTCATTCGGATCTCCTTAAACTGAGTCAACATGTGCCATTACAGCCAATCGGATCGCCTAAAACTAGGTGAACAACAGCCAATCAGATAAGCAAACCTGTTTATAAAGACCTCCCAAGCGGAGGCAGAAAACGGTCACTATAGACAGGTTGCCTCAAACAAAGTCAACCTGTGTAATTACAGCTAATTGGATCTCCTCAAACCAAGTAAACAATACCACAACAGTCAATCCCTCTAATTTGATCAACATGTAGCAATTATTCAAGGCAGAGAGGTAGCATATACATATGCTAGCAGCTATAGGTCTCAAACAGTCTTGGAGACCATAACATAGGTTTGAGTAGTCATAACTGTTTCTTTAAGTTTTGCTTTCTTTGCATGCAAATGTGGGACTATAAAAGGCTTCAGTGACTTCGTGATACACAACCTCCATCACATATATATCAGATATCTAGCTGTGCAAATATATAGGTAGCATAAAATTATATAGATTAGGGTATACATTTCTAAATTAATTGTAGAAAGCTGCATACTGCTTGTAATTAGTGAGAATTTATGAAATTTATGATATATCTATCATTCAAAAAATATTTTGGGTGTTGACCCCAGGTGTGGTTTTGTTTTGGAAATCTTTAACATGCATTACAAATAAAGTATGTATTATTCTTTATATTCTGATAAATGTGAAATACACAAAATCAGCAACATTTTACTAAAAGTTGACAATAAATGACAAAATATACAGGTCAAAAATTGAAATTCTCAAATAGCAAAGCAGTATACATTTTAATTGAAATGATAATAATAATAATCTATAATGAAGTCAACAGAACGACAGTTACCCATTGTAATGACTCATGAATCTGTAGGGGAGGAATGAGGCAAACATAAAACATTGATTGGTACAAAGAAGTGCACAGTGGAATCAGTCCTAATCTCTCAAATGTGTTAAATAATTATATGAAGCTACATTATTTATGATAAATTTATAATCGAGCAACCAAGAGCACTTTAAGTAGAAACAATATATCCTACTAAATACACATTCCTCAAGCTCAAGAATATGCTATATTCCACATGTCCACACTCTATTAATACAAGAGCCAATGGCCCTACATCACAAGGCATTATATATTTAACATGATAAATTTAAGTAAATAAATTTATACAGTCATAATTATATGTGGATTATAAGTAATATGAACCCAATATATGAACTATGCAAGTTTAGATTTGCAAATATTTCACTGAAAGAGGAAGTTCATTGGCCTGAATTGAATACCTGACTATGATCTTAATGAGGCTATATAGCAAACAAAAGCAAAAATTTCAGTTGGAACTTAAGCTTTAGCATCCAATAGCCATGCAGAATTTCTTAAAGCACTATCATGTAAGCATTTCACAGTGAAAACAGTTTTCTTATGAAACAACAGGTGCATTTACGCTTTTTTCTCATCTTTAATTTGATGATGAAAACAGTGGGTAGTGTTGGGATCTCCAACAGAAGTCAGACAAAGTCTTTAGAAATTAGGGCAAAGTGTCTTGCACAAGAACACAACCACTACAGCACATAGACAGGCCCGTTTCGCAGCTTCCCAAGAAATACAAATTGTGGAGGAGTGTTGAACCACTCACCAAGATCTTCATATGAGGTTAAACATGGTCAGGGCTTTAACCGACTGATAACATTATATGCTGCTTGTTTAGACTTCTTACTCAAATGAGCTTGAAATTTGAGAGTTTTGTGATATCTTCTCTATTCTTGCATTGTGATACTGAAACTTAATTATATTTCACTGACAGATCACCTTACATGACACACCAGACCCTGTGTTCATGTAATTGTTCTTATAATCAAACGAAAACTGTTAACTGCTATAAATTATTCAAAAATCTGTGTGAATCGTTTTCAATATGTTGAGGAATTTCAGAGATGAAAAAAAATTAATGTGATGATTTCAGCAAATTACAAGAAGATTTGTTTATGCCAAGTTTGTTGTTTGGAATAAGAATAGTTCCATGAATATGGGCTCAAGTCTCTACAAATCAGGACTCAAAAAATGTGTGTTGTAATTTTTAAAAATCATCTGGAGAACAAGGACCCAAATGAGCTTTAATGCTCACAAGTACTTTATAGGTTCTATTAATACAGTTTTAATTCCAAGAGCTACAAATATGTAGATGATATTTCAATAAATAAATATTGTAAGGATGAGAGCATCAAACTATGTACAGATCATGCAACTTGTACAGGGACTACATCTGAGAAAGCATGCAGTAGAGAAGGCATGCAACTCATTGACAAGCACAAAATTAAACAATACAAATAACATCAAAATTAAGAGGATTTCAAAAAAAGTTGATCAAAGGTTAGTGATAGCATTTCACAAATTCACAACAAGTATAATCAAACATCACACATCATGAAAGGAGTGGTGTCAATATTGCTAGTCAAAATTACAACATCACACAAATCGACATGTATTTTCCAAAGCCTATAACAATTTCTTATACAGGATTTACTACTGATTCTTACAATCAAATGTATACCTTATTAAGTTATATGTACCCTCCCTTCTCCTTATATAACTTAACAAGCTTTGACACTCTCAACTCTCCCTATGCTACTCGACTGTAACATCCTCTCCTCTCCCTATGTCGATGTGCTTAACACTCTCCCCTCTCCCTTCATTACTTGACTGTAACACCCTCTCCTCTCCCTTCATTACTTGACTGTAACACCCTCTCCTCTCCCTTCATTACTTGACTGTAACACCCTCTCCTCTCCCTTCATTACTGACTGTAACACCCTCTCCTCTCCCTTCATTACTTGACTGTAACACCCTCTCCTCTCCCTTCATTACTTGACTGTAACACTCTCCCCTCTCCCTTCATTACTGACTGTAACACCCTCTCCTCTCCCTTCATTACTGACTGTAACACCCTCTCCTCTCCCTTCATTACTTGACTGTAACACCCTCTCCTCTCCCTTCATTACTGACTGTAACACCCTCTCCCCTCTCCCTTCATTACTGACTGTAACACCCTCTCCTCTTCCTTCATTACTGACTGTAACACCCTCCCCTCTCCTGGTGTCTAAGTGTTTAACACCCTCCCCTCTCCTGGTGTCTAAGTGTTTAACACCCTTTCCTCTCCTGGTGACTAAGTGTTTAACACCCTCCCCTCTCCTCATGTCTAAGTGTTTAACACCCTCCCCTCTCCTGGTGACTAAGTGTTTAACACCCTCCCCTCTCCTCATGTCTAAGTGTTTAACACCCTCCCCTCTCCTGGTGACTAAGTGTTTAACACCCTCCCCTCTCCTCATGTCTAAGTGTTTAACACCCTCCCCTCTCCTCATGTCTAAGTGTTTAACACCCTCCCCTCTCCTGGTGACTAAGTGTTTAACACCCTCCCCTCTCCTCATGTCTAAGTGTTTAACACCCTCCCCTCTCCTGGTGTCTAAGTGTTTAACACCCTCCCCTCTCCTGGTGTCTAAGTGTTTAACACCCTCCCCTCTCCTGGTGACTAAGTGTTTAACACCCTCCCCTCTCCTGGTGACTAATTGTTTAACACCCTCCCCTCTCCTGATGTCTAAGTGTTTAACACCCTCCCCTCTCCTGGTGTCTAAGTGTTTAACACCCTCCCCTCTCCTGGTGACTAAGTGTTTAACACCCTCCCCTCTCCTGGTGACTAATTGTTTAACACCCTCCCCTCTCCTGATGTCTAAGTGTTTAACACCCTCCCTCGCCTGATGTCTAAGTGTTTAACACCCTCCCCTCTCCTGGTGACTAAGTGTTTAACACCCTCCCCTCTCCTGATGTCTAAGTGTTAACCACCCTCCCCTCTCCTGGTGTCTAAGTGTTTAACACCCTCCCCTCTCCTGGTGACTAAGTGTTTAACACCCTCCCCTCTCCTCATGTCTAAGTGTTTAACACCCTCCCCTCTCCTGGTGACTAAGTGTTTAACACCCTCCCCTCTCCTGGTGTCTAAGTGTTTAACACCCTTCCCTCTCCTGGTGTCTAAGTGTTAAACACCTTTCCCTCTCCTGGTGTCTAAGTGTTAAACACCTACTCCTCTCCTGGTGACTAAGTGTTTAACACCCTCCCCTCTCCTGGTGACTAAGTGTTCAACACCCTCCCCTCTCCTGGTGACTAAGTGTTTAACACCCTCCCCTCTCCTGGTGTCTAAGTGTTTAACACCCTCCCCTCTCCTGATGTCTAAGTGTTTAACACCCTTTCCTCTCCTGGTGACTAAGTGTTTAACATCCTCCCCTCTCCCTTTAACACCCTCCCCTCTCCCTGTATTAGTGTAATACCTTCCCTCTCCCTATGACTAAGTGTTTAACACCCTTCCCTCTCCTATGTCTAAGTGTTTAACACCCTCCCCTCTCCTGGTGTCTTAAGTGTTTAACACCCTTCCCTCTCCTATGACTTATGTTTAACACCCTTCCCTCCCTTATGACTAAGTGTTTAACACCCTCCCCTCTCCCTGTATTAGTGTAATACCTTCCCTCCCTTATGACTAAGTGTTTAACACCCTCCCCTCTCCCTGTATTAGTGTAATACCTTCCCTCTCCCTATGACTAATGTTTAACACCCTTCCCTCTCCTATGTCTAAGTGTTTAACACCCTCCCCTCTCCCTGTATTAGTGTAATACCTTCCCTCTCCCTGTATTAGTGTAATACCTTCCCTCTCCCTGTGACAAATGTTTAACACCCTCCCCTCTCCCTGTATTAGTGTAATACCTTCCCTCTCCCTATGACAAATGTTTAACACCCTCCCCTCTCCCTGTATTAGTGTAATACCTTCCCTCTCCCTGTGACAAATGTTTAACACCCTCCCCTCTCCCTGTATTAGTGCAATACCTTCCCTCTCCTATGTCTAAGTGTTTAACACCCTCCCCTCTCCCTGTATTAGTGTAATACCTTCCCTCTCCCTATGACAAGTGTTTAACACCCTTCCCTCTCCCTGTGACTAATGTTTAATACCCTCCCCTCTCCCTTTAACACCCTCCCCTCTCCCTGTATTAGTGTAATACCTTCCCTCTCCCTGTATTAGTGTAATACCTTCCCTCTCCCTGTGACTAATGTTTAACACCCTTCCCTCTCCCTGTGACTAATGTTTAATACCCTCCCCTCTCCCTTTAACACCCTCCCCTCTCCCTGTATTAGTGTAATACCTTCCCTCTCCCTGTATTAGTGTAATACCTTCCCTCTCCCTATGACAAGTGTTTAACACCCTTCCCTCTCCCTGTGACTAATGTTTAATACCCTCCCCTCTCCCTTTAACACCCTCCCCTCTCCCTGTATTAGTGTAATACCTTCCCTCTCCCTCTGACTAAGATATATCACCTCACCTCTCTTGTATGACTAAGCAACACCCCTTGCATCTGCATATGATTTAACAGTATTACTTTAATGTTATTGTTTGAATATCTACAGACTCTCACACTTCCATTTTCTATGTCAGACTCACCCCTCTAGATCCTCTGTTTGTAGGAGTGCCTTCAACTGTTTACTGGTCGTTGTAGTGTGAGATTGACAGAGTCGTCCAACTGCATCCACAATGTCTGTTGACTTTGTATCTTCATCTGGAAAAATATGCAATTTTTTTTTTTAATAAAATTTAGTCAGACTTTGAAAGATGAATTAGCTTAATTTCTCTGAATTAATTATATAATTGTATCATTTACCTTTAGCTTTATTAACAAACCATCACAGCATGTCAGAAGTGTGCCAATGATACTCCATTATACATATTATACATATGTATGGAAAATTAAGTGTTTTCAGGTAATATGCCATTACCACAAGGACTGTTTCACTTAAGGGTATCAAGGGCAATAACACCTTTATAACTTATAACATGAGCAATTGAAGAACAGCATAGGTCAATTGATTAATTTGTGTTACTCAACCTACCCTACCCTTAGTACGATTATTATAAAGGGCTGTATTAAAGCCTCTCAACATTTGCACCAAATGTGATAGTCTAACCACACAAGGACATGAATGTCAAATATCAGTACTCTAGTACTCCAGCATAATCATAAAGTAATGTGTTAAATGCTTTCAACACTTGCACCAAAAACTTAAAGTTTTTGTCAATATTAAATATTATGGTGCTAATATTTCCTGGTGTCTTAAAACTAATCTAGGTATTTGGTAAATTTCAACTAACATCTCAATGTAAACATTCTGTAATAAACACACCTAATCATTTGTGTAATATATTTGCCAAGTAATTATTTTGTGCTTTATTCAATGACTGTAAATATAATAGCAAAATCAAATCTCTCACAAATATTACCACCTACGAATGAATATTAACAACTGTGACAGTTACAATACAGTAAGTTTCTAAATATAAATAGGTTACCTATTAGGTTTGAGTACAAGATTCGAAATATCAACATAGGTTTGGATATAAGTTTCTTACCTAAACCTAGAAGTGTCTTGAGAGTGTTGAGTATGTTGTGTACTTCACCAAGCTTTGTGTAGATCTCATTCATTCTGGGGAACACTCCAGACACAGATGGAACATCAAACAATGTCTGAAAATGTTGAACGATATTCTCCAGGACTGGCCTAGATGGACGTTCCTTACCATCCTAATAAACAAGATGAGGTGAAATATGTTATCTCCAAAGTAAAACAGCACATACCCCTATCAGACAGATAATCCATTTATCAAATGTCAATTAACAATTCAGACATCCCAAACTGAGATGTATACATTGACAAGTTAACTTCTGAATTATCGATTATTTATATGATATTTGTCCATTTTCTAGGACAAAACAATAGTTAGGACTGAGTCTCACAATCAATCAATTGTATGTTGTGTTTGAAAAGTTGAAATGACCATAGATTTTTGCCTCCATGATATGATGGCACTGATTTGAGAATAACTCCGGACACTTGTCCAAGTGTTGTCCTTACCTTTTCTATGGTGATGCCATCATCATACACTAGTTTATCTACAGCAGAGATGATCCTTGGTACTGAGGCTGTACCTGCTAGCCTGATCTTCAGCCAAGGAGCAATTCTTTCTCCTAGCTTGTTCAAAGATATTTGTAACTCCTGGAAGAGAGCATCAACACCCAGCATTAACAGACAGTACTGGTCACTTACAGGTATACAGGAACACATCAACAGAGGACACCCATTACAACTGTTACAGGTGAGTTCTCAGTACCACTGTCAAACTAGAACTGTAAGCCAATGGCTGACTAATGCCGTCCCCCCCCCCCTCTCCCCCCACTGCTCTGTTGTTTGCAAAATGAAGTTTTATTATAGTACTGACCCTATTTTGAATTTTTACAAATTGACGATGAATTTTGCATGCATATGTAAACGCCAAAGTCTTCAAATGAAACTAGAACTGTCGCCAGGATGGCTGACTAATACCCCCGCAATCTGCATGAGTCAATGGTGAATTGGAACTGTTAATTAGAGGCTAACTAAGATAACCCAGTAATGTAGTGACCAGTTGCCATAGCAACCATAATTTTGAGAAAAAGAAAGTGGCATGCACATCTACACATGGTCCTCTATATTTGTGTGAAGTTTCATTGAAATCGGCCCTTCGGTTTAGGAGGAGTTGTCCGGATAATCTTTAAGTTATGGTTCTTATCAGAAAACCAGTTTATAGTGACTAGTTGCCATAGCAACCATAATTTTGAGGAAAAGAAAAAGGCATGCACTTCTACACATGGTCCTCTATATTTGTGTGAAGTTTCATTGGATTTGGCCCTTCAGTTTAGGAGGAGTTGTCCGGACAAACTTAAAGTTATGGTTCTTATCAGAAAACCTGTTTATAGTGACCAGTTGCCATAGCAACCATAATTTTGAGGAAAAAGAAAGTGGCATGCACATCTACACATGGTCCTCATTAGTGAAATTTATGATGTCAGTCATAACAACACATGTACAAAACAATATCTTACTTTCCTGTTATGATTATATGTATAGGTAAGTCCATGGGAAAGCCGATGAGATCAGGAAATGATCAGGCCTCGATTGTGTTGCCATGGTGATAATTTTGCAAACATCTCATGTGTCAAATTACATGCTTTGTTTACTTACAACATTTGACAAAAGATGAATGAAATTAGCCAAATGACCGAGAAGTTATAGCTCTTTATCGGAAAACCTGTTTATCGTGACCGGTTACCATAGCAACCATACTTTTGAGAAAAAAAAGTTGCATGCACATTATGTGTGTAAAGTTTTATTGACATTGGCCCATCGGCTTCGGAGGAGTTGTGCAAACAAAATTGTTCTACGGAAAACCTGTTTAAAGTGACCAGTTACCATAGCAACCATAATTTTGAGGGGAAAAAAGTTGCATGCACATCTACACATGGTTCTTTATATTTGTGTGAAGTTTCATCGAAATTGGCCCAGTGGTTTAGGAGGAGTTGTCCGGACAAATTTTTCTACGGACAGATGGACAGATGACAGACAGGCTGATTCCAGTATACCCCTCCTTAACTTTGTTTCAGGATGGTATAATAATTTGATCTTATGACCATACTGACATACCGGTATCCTCCGTATATAGGATAAGAGGCTATAAAGATGGAGTTAAATGTTTAAACACCAAATATATTCTGAAAGATAAGTAATATAAAGTCTATGGATGTGTATGTGCAAAAAATTGGAAAATAATTAAATAAAGGACCCTATATTATGTAAAACAGCATAGAGGCTACAAATAATAGTAATCATTTAACATAATTTATGAAATGATAGCAACTATAGTTTGTATTATCATGCCAGAGGAAGTTTCAGTATTTGTGGACGAGTCTACAGACATCCTGATTCCAGTAATCCTGTTTGTGGACAAACCCATCAATCAGTATCTTACTCCTATCCAGCTCCATTGATTCAAGTCTTTCTAGTTTCCTATCACCAGGTCTTGTTATTCACGCTCTCTAAACAATTCACTCCACTCTCCCTCCCCACCGCCCCAACCCCCACCCCAACAATCTCACCCTAGCCAGTGATTTTACTTTAAAATTCCCTTCCAAAGATTTCCATACCCTTTTTCCTTCTAAACTTCTTGTTAATAAATTCATACTTGTCATACCTCGAGTCCCTCCTGGTCCTGTTTCCATCCTTCAAGTGTGGACATATTCTCTTGAAGGCGTTTCTCAGACAATACATTCTTGCGGCGTGATGGACTTGTTGACCTCCGTCCCTCTCTTTCCTTCTGATCCTGAGACAATATCCTCCACACAGCGACAGAACTATTAACAGAATATAACAGTGTATAATGCTTTATAGTGACATAGTGACGTAATGTTAGTAATTATTATACCTTCAATCAGTTTAAATGTGACTTAACAATTTACTGTAATCAAAAACAATGTTTCAGAAAATTTAAATAATAAAAACTTAAATTCACAAATTATCAAATAAATCTTAATTGCCTAATATCAAATTGACTGTTGGGCACAAAATATAACTGACATAAAATTGACAATTGATATAATGGACCAAAGATAATGAAAAAATCCAACCAAACCTGATGGATGGTCACGCTAAAAGTTATATGCCTCTGTCTATTTATTTGCAGGGACTTAAAAAATGTATGATATGGAATGTGACGTTGAAAATTTAATATTTTGTTGACAGGTAAGTCTGACCTGTTCATATCTCTGTGCTGTGTCAATCTCATCACGAAGTTTCTGTATACATGGGAGGACCTGTTGTAAGTCGTCAGCCTCCAACTCACAGGTGATGTCCTGATAACATATCAAACATTAGTATTCAGCTAAAAACCTTTTAGTCAACTGGTCCAAGTCTTATACAATTGTTCATCAAATAAAATTATCAACTATGGATACAGAGGTAATGTCAATTTATCAATTTATTTATATTATTTTATCTTAATATCAATAAATATAACTTCATGAATATGAATGACATCTATTGTTAAATCTATCAGAAGTATTTTCATTACTATGGTATTGGTGGCTAAACAATATACTGCTCTTAAAATTTGATGCCAAAAACATAACTTCATGTACAGAAATACCAAGCCTTACATGTAAATTAAAAAGATGGGCAAAAATTGAGAGCAGATCTGATAAAATAGAAAGTACCGAATACAGACAAGGGAAATAACTCTTTCAAAATCGTTGCGTCAAAATGCCCCTAAGGTAAACAATTTATTGTACACATAACAAGTTTCAAAGAGACTGAAAGTGGAGAGAAGACGGAAATACTATGAGCTTTAACAGTCACCATCTCATATTGATAATTATAAAAAAATGTTGATATTACATTTCTACATCCTTTATGATTGTGTGAAATTTAATCAAAATCCTTCAAGGAAGGAAGCTACTAGAGCACAACGAAAGGAATAGTAATGGTGACATTGACCTTGACCGAACGACCCTGAAACTGGAACTTGTCTGAGATATTATGGTCCTTTGTTATTGTGTGAAAATTGATCGAAATCTCTCAAGGTATGAAGCTGACAGAGTGCCGAAAATAGAAAAGATGACCTTGACTTTGACCAAAAACTATGAAACTTGAAGTTGTCAAGAGATATTATGGTTCCTTATCATTTTGTGAAGTTTAATCAAAATCTCTCCAGGACAAGATATTTATTTTGCAAGAGGTCAGGTGTGTGATATAATAGTGTACATACACTATGTTTGTACTTATACTTTAATAAAATAATCAACATCATACATAAAACGTTGACTTTATTATAGGTGCTACGTTTGACCTTTAACCTAGCTAGAGTGCTAACAACCAAAGTCTTTTCGGTTATATGGAACTCGGTAAAATTTTATTGTGTAAATATGAACAAAATTTGTCGTAGCTGTGATTGACGAGATATCTTTACACAAACTTTTTTTTGATAGTGGTAAAATGACCTTTGTTTTTAACTTTGAATAATGACCACCAAAACCGAATCAGGTATAGAATTTGAAAGTGTCGTATTATGGTGTGGATATGAACTACATTTTTTAAATCTGTCCAGGTCATGAGTATCTTGTACACAAGCATGTCATGATCTCAAGCATCCACCGAGTAAGAGAACACTATAATTATATTACCTTGAGGTAGTTTCGACAGATGTCAAGAGGTAGATATTCAACATCCTCCATCTTTGTGCTATAAGACTTCTTCAAGCGGTAGGGATCCTTAGATGGCTTTTCTCCGGGTACACTGAAGAATCATAAGAGAGGCGTAAGTAAGAGTGTCATAATCAAATATTACCTAATACATATTTGTCCTCAAAAGAGCCCCTCCCCTAGTGTTAAAGTGAAGTATTAAAAGTTTAGGGAAGGCTTATCTATGAACCACTTTTAGCTTATCACTATTGATGACTCTGCAAAAATTACATTAGTCTTATTTGTGGTCTGGGGCTTACGAATGTATTTGCAGATAAATACATTAACATATTATCTGTGCCTATTTTGAACACTGTATACTTCCTATTGCTACCTTTCTTGTTATTAAACCACTTTGATTAATAAGCTGGTAAGCCTAGAAATCTTTCTTTCAATGAATGTTTTACCATTTTATATTAGCCACAGAAAAAGGCCAGCACAAATTTTTGATCTTTTGAACTTGTCAAAGCAAGTCAAATTTTCTTTTTTTTTTTCAAATTTTATCTATTGTATGATACCATGTGTAAGATACCAGACAGACTAGCATACAAAAGGTGAGCATCTTATAGCACTAAGTTTGACTTAACATTAAATATTCTGACACCTTAAAGTTAAGTATAATCCAGGCAAAAAAATTGTTCAATATAAATCAAAAGGATGAAACACATACAAAATTAATTATCATTTTTACATATTTTTTTCACCACAAATTGAAGAACTCGTATTAATGCAACATCCTTGTACTATTTCTATATGAATGGTGTAAGCCTACAAAAAATATCAACCTTAATAATATGATAGCTTGGATATTGATGTTGATGCTCATGACAGAGGTAATCAAATAGGTCTTCCATATTAAAGTGCAGAAGAGCTAAACATGACATGTACTGTAACACTACAACACTACTCTACTGTAATATTGTGACAAACCTGATGCTGTGGATAGCCAACACTTTCTCTAGCTTCTTTATTCTCAGCTGTGCCACACGGTAATCTCCAACTTCTGGCCTTTTTAATCATACAGAAAAAAGTGGTTATTTCATAAAATTCAGTGCATGGACGTCTTCAGAACAAAATTTGAGGTTATGGTACCAATACCAAAATGTAGGACTGGGACGATACACTGATGCATCGGTGAATCGCGGTACACTTCAACATGATACAAGTATCGATCCAAAGAAGCAAATTACGATACGGTATCGATCCGCTATATTTTTGTGAAATACAAAAAGCATTGCTTCATATTATCATTTGAAATCCATTAAACAAAGCTTTTAAAGTAAAATAATTGTAAACAAACACCGAAAGATCGAAAATTCTGAAAGTGAAAGTACTTGCGAGTCTCGTTTCCGGGAATGGAGCACTATGTTAGGAAGTGTTTGATTGGTCGTTTCACGATGACTGTTTCATGGTTAGCCAATCAAATAGTAGATTACAAAACCATTGCTAGACTAAATGTGTTTATAAATGGACGACTGGGATGAGTTAGTTTCGCCGCAAGGCACAAAATCAGCCTGTTTATAAAAACAAAGATGGCAGTGGCATCAGGAAGACTGACAAAACAAAAACCATATGCAAGGTATGCAAGGCAGTTCTGAATCTGTGACAATATAGAGCTCCATGTATTACATCATGTATTACATATTAGTTAATGTTTTATTTTTCAAGTCCAGATATGTTGAAATTTTCTTTTATTCTACTAGTCAAGATGCAATGCATTTTTATGTTTCCTCAGTTCACTAGTCAATTCATGCAATACTCAAATGATTGAGCCTATGACAAGAGGTTGAAAGTACTGTTTAAAATGGTTTTGTTACTTGTCGAACTTTGTGTTTAACAAATAAATAAAATCTGAGAAAAAATCACACATTGAAGTTGTTCATTGCTTTGACAATACCATAAATAAAGTATCGTGATACGTATCGGATCGTAGGTGAGGTATCGTGATACGTATCGGATCGTGCAATCACTGTATCGTCCCAGCCCTACCAAAATGTCTGGCAATCTTTTATAATTTAAAATCTGAACAAAATGAACAATGAACATGTTATGTCTGGTATCAACTTGAAGTGAAGTTAAATGAAGAATCAAAGCTACTTTATGTCCGGCTGTTTGGTATTTAAATCCCCCCCCCCCCCCCCCCCAAGCAAAAAATATTACCTGGTGATTTCGAGTAAAAACAAAGAACAAAGATACAAAACAGATTGAAGAAAAATCAGATTAATTTTTTTTTATTCTGGCTATGACTATAAGCCTTTTGAAAAATATCTTAAATTTTAATGTGTCCTAATAAACAAACACTGACAGTGTGACTCTGGCCATGTAACCAAATCTGTAATGGACACAAGCTCAAAGGTTCATTTGTAAATAATTTATTTTCCATTGTTTGTATGCAGAATGTGGCTTTCTGATTGTTTGAGATTATTTTTTCATACCACTATGAAAAAAAATCTGATAATGGCGTGAAAAATGTGACGTCACAATACGACAATTGATGTTGTGTATTGATTTGAGAAAAAGAATACCATATAAAACCAGTAAAATTGTACATAAAACATATTTTAAATTAGAAAATTATTTTCAAAAATTAATTATAAGCGTTGATGTCAATTATTTTTTAGTTTCATAGGGTTATGAAAAAAACCTTAATTTTTTTCATACCCTGATGAAACTAAAAAAAATTGACATCAATGCTTAAATGATATATATTTACGTACAATGTACAGGTGAAATTAAGATCTACCAAAATTTCACTCAATTCAGGGCTATACCTCCATACATAGAAGAGTCCTATTAACTGTTCCATTTTTAAACGATGAGACTTTTTTTAACCTTTACCAATAACAATTGCTTACCATTTCCAAAATAAGGATATCAAATACATTGAACAGTTCAGTCTGTGAATGACCAGCATCATATAGTATGTAAGTTTATACCTTGACCCTAGGTCTAGTTTTGCCAATTCTTTTTCATCCTCCATCTTCTTTATCTTTTTGTTTGCATCCTTCAGCTGCTTCTCATAGGACTTAAAATACAACAAAACACAAAAGATAGAATAATGTCTCTTTCTATTGAATTGTAGCATTGAACAATGATAGTTCATCACACATAATTTATACAACAAAACTCATTTTAATGTGACTGACTAGAAACAAATAATATTTTCAAAATTTACTCCAATCACTTTTTTTCTCTCGAATATTTACACAAAATCAAAACCACAAGTGCTACAACTGCTGAATATAAAACCATTAAAAAGCTGAAAAAAAACATCAAAAACTTATTTAAAATAAAATATCTTTACTTATCCTATTTTAATGGGTACCATGAGTAAGTCACATCAGACTCTTTAGATGAAGAGTGAGTAAGTTACATCTTTAGATGGAGAGTGAGTAAGTTACATCTTAAGATTGAGAGTGAGTAAGTTACATCTTTAGATTGAGAGTGAGTAAGTTACGTCTTTAGATGGAGAGTGAGTAAGTTACATCTTTAGATGGAGAGTGAGTAAGTTACATCTTTAGATTGAGAGTGAGTAAGTTACATCTTTAGATGGAGAGTGAGTAAGTTACATCTTTAGATTGAGAGTGAGTAAGTTACATCTTTAGATGGAGAGTGAGTTACATCTTTAGATTGAGAGTGAATAAGTTACATCTTTAGATTGAGAGTGAGTAAGTTACATCTTTAGATTGAGAGTGAGTAAGTTACATCTTTAGATGGAGAGTGAGTAAGTTACATCTTTAGATGGAGAATAAGTTACATCTTTAGAATAATGGATTATGAGTATATTTCATAATTTACATAATGAGATGGAAAGTGAGCATGTTACCTCTAGAATAAAATCCAGTTTTTATTAAATGATACCTTTATAAGAGCTTTCAGATTCTGTGAGGTTCCTGATGTGAGTGACTGGAAAGGATTCTCATCCTCTGACTCTTGTGGGGCCATACTAACTCCAGATCTGTAAAATATCACATATCTAAATTGTCAAGCCTTTAGAGCAGATGCTATTGAGGTAAGCTATATGTCCTTAAACAAATCTTAGTCATACAAAATAATACTTAGTCGTCCAAGACTGAAGTTGTCTGTCGTCATATTACCGGGTAAGTTGATGGATAAACATACTAGATGTATTTACTCTAAAACTTTTGTGTCTCTACTTGTCAATGAAATTATATTTGCATTGTTCATATTAATGACAAAATGAATTAAGAAGTTTATACCAATAATATTCCAGAGATGACAACCAAATGTACCAACTATCTACAATGCTCATACGTAAATTTAAAGTTGAATGTGATTTAAATTAGATTTATAAATACAGTGATAATTTTCATATGATCTTCGGTGGTACATATAAAATGAACTTTTCTGATCTTTTGCAATATCAGCAACAATGACAAGGTTTCTTGTATGCTTACACCACATTATCCATATAAATTATATACATTAAATATTATTTGTATAAAATAACGAATGTCATACTTATTAGTTATACTTTTACATAGAATTAAAGACCAAGTACAGTATACATATTTACATGTATCCTATGGTGTATACATGTAGTTCTATGGCAATACAAGGGGTGTGAATACATGGTACATGGTATATGGTATATAATATAAATGGTATACTGTCATATCTTTATAAGAATACAGAATATATACATTGATAATCAAATGACCATGACTCACCTGTAAAAGTCCAGCTCTTTTTGAAGTCCCTGAATCTGCTGCTCATAGGAATCTATGACATCTAAGAGTCTAACACACAAAAATAAGTATTAAATAGTGAAGAGCATACGGAAATAATTCATAAACAGACTGATAACATACGGAAATAATTCATAAACAGACTGATAACATACGGAAATAAGTATTAAATAGTAAAGAGCATACGGAAATAATTCATAAACAGACTGATAACATACGGAAATAAGTATTAAATAGTAAAGAGCATACGGAAATAATTCATAAACAGACTGATAACATACAGATATAATTCATAAACAGACTGATAACATACAGATATAATTCATAAACAGACTGATAACACACAGGAATAATTCATAAACAGACTGATAACACACAGATATAATTCATAAACAGACTGATAACATACAGATATAATTCATAAACAGACTGATAACATACAGATATAATTCATAAACAGACTGATAACACACAGATATAATTCATAAACAGACTGATAACATACAGATATAATTCATAAACAGACTGATAACATACAGATATAATTCATAAACAGACTGATAACATACAGATATAATTCATAAACAGACTGATAACACACAGATATAATTCATAAACAGACTGATAACATACAGATATAATTCATAAACAGACTGATAACACACAGGAATAATTCATAAACAGACTGATAACATACAGATATAATTCATAAACAGACTGATAACATACGGAAATAATTCATAAACAGACTGATAACATACAGATATAATTCATAAACAGACTGATAACATACAGATATAATTCATAAACAGACTGATAACATACAGATATAATTCATAAACAGACTGATAACACACAAGAATAATTCATAAACAGACTGATAACACACAGGAATAAGTATTAAATAGTGAAGAGCATATGGAAATAATTCATAAACAGACTGAAAACATACAGATATAATTCATAAACAGACTGATAACACACAGGAATAATTCATAAACAGACTGATAACACACAGGAATAAGTATTAAATAGTGAAGAGCATATGGAAATAATTCATAAACAGACTGAAAACACACAGAAATAAGTATTAAATAGTGAAGAGCATACGAAAATAATTCATAAACAGACTGATAACATACAGATATAATTCATAAACAGACTGATAACACACAGGAATAATTCATAAACAGACTGATAACACACAGGAATAATTCATAAACAGACTGATAACACACAGGAATAATTCATAAACAGACTGATAACACACAGGAATAATTCATAAACAGACTGATAACACACAGGAATAATTCATAAATACATTATTTTATTGTAGTCTATATCAATAACTGTCAATTTTATATATTTACATCTCTCTCTTCTTCAGCTTACTAAACTCTGACTGCAGTAAAATAAATAAGCACACGATTCGGTAGTATAATCATGATGTCCTCTCTTTGTAATATTACCGGAATGTCAACTAGACGGTGCCATTTTTTAAGGACCGATGAACGTGATTTTAGAATTATCTCCTGTTACTCAATGATCTCTGTACACAAAGCTAACATCAAGTGAGCATTATGTCAAAAACTAAACTGAAAATTGTGGAAATGGGTGCCTATTTAATTTCTCCACGAGGTAGGCTTAACAACAAATGGCTAAAATCTACAGCTCATATAAATTTGTGTCAATACAAGCTGTGCTTGACGACCATAGTTAATCCGAGACGGAAATAAGGGATTGTGAATTAAACAAAATTGTTGAGTTTTTTCCATTAATTTTGTTAACAATACTGGTGTCTTTACGTAGATTCACTGAAACTATATTATCTTACCAACCATGACTGCTGTAGGTACCAACGGCACAACACATCCGAACTTTAATTTTCTTCGTACAGTATTTCAACGCTTTGTTTGATGTAAATATATGTTTTGAATGGTATGAACACAATGGGATACAGAAATATTCAATATATAGCGTGTTAGTGCTATATAGAAAATGTCTGTATCCCATCACATTCATACCACCGTAAACTCAATAAAAACTGAGTTCAATCCATATGTAGCAGGCCAGGTTTTAATTGTAAATACTGTACATATAGTTGTATGGTCGCCTTCTAGCTTCCGGCTAGGGGGAATTTCCCTTTAGCTCAGTCTGTAGAGCGGCGGACCAGTAAGCCGAGGGTCGCGGGTTCGATCCCGGCTGACTGCACACTACTACTCCTTGAACTTTTACACATATATACATGATCACTATAGAAAACTCTGCCACTTTACTTGTCATCCATGGTGTTGTGAGCCCGAGATGTCCTTTTTTTGAACTCCTGGAATATTTGTGATTGCCTGCTGGTCCTTTTGTCCTCCTGTTAATCATAAACGAGACACCTCTAGGACATACCTATATCTCACACAGGAACCAGAAAATCTACATTTGTGTTTTATGATGTACATGTATCAACAAAGAAAATCAAAACAGTGAGTGGGTATTCAAATCACTTGGTATTACCATACTAAACATATAAACTAAATCTGCAAATGGATCAATATGAGATACATATATAAGCCAACTGGGCACATTCATCTTCACACACATAATCACTACAAGATATAATTTTCTCTGAATAGGTATATGTGTATAGTCATAATACTATTTCAACAAACATATCACTAATTCTCTATCTTCATACAAAGTTAAGTGACTGATATAATTATTTATTGTTTTTAGTTTCTATTACCTCCTCTGCCATGCGCTGCATTTTTTGTTTGAGGCGTTCTATCTCTCTTTCTTGAGTCTGACACTTATGTTGCAAATGTTTACATTTAGCATGAATAGCATTCTTGGTATTTAGCATTTTTTCTTCCTCGTCAACATAAAATGATGACTTCATGTCTTCATCTTGTTCCAGCTCCTGTGATAGAATGATGAATCGTATCTCAATACAGGGCAAATTTTTTATCATAATATCACTAAATAGATCATTATATGAAAGTTTGATAACTGGATTCTTTATCATGATGTTGACTCAGATTGAACTGAAGATTTTGAAAAGTGAAAGTACAGTGCAATTAAATCATAATGAAAAAATCTACAGTGCAATTATATCATAATGAATAAAACTGATGTTCAGGATAGCTCTTGATATGTTAGACTTTTGATTTTATTTGTGATCTGATCCGCAAAAAAAAAAAAATTATGGAAATCATTTTGATCATGGACCAAAATAAATGCTATTAAAGGGGAATAACTCAGTATTATGACATTGTTCAGTACTGCAAATGAAAATCTAACTTTCGTTTTAATTGTACCATCATCATATATGACACATCTAGTTAAGTGAGCTTTAGTCTTTTACTTACTTGTACTCTAGTCCTTGAACTCTCCAACAGAATTTTTAACTCTTTCATTCGACTGTGGTATTTCTCTGCTAAAGATGTCTGCTTTTCTACATCATCCCTGGAGTAGTAGATTTATAACTGAACTTTGTTGTTGGGGGTAAGAATATCTTTATAATTCAGTTTATATATACAGTATGAACTGGAATAAAATACTTTTATTAGCTTATCATAAGTACTGATTGAAACATACTTCAGTCTGTTGTTCAATTTCGGAGCTAATTCTATTAGCTGAACTGTACATTTTATCTCTTACAACAATTTGGAAACAAGTTAAATTAAATTCCATCAATCACTCTTGTTGGCCCTGATGGAAGCTTGTGAGTGATCTTTCTCTGGGAAGAGACAGTAATAGTTGTTCCTCTGGTTGAGACTTGTAATAGTCAAGACTGAAATTGTTGTTTTGAGGTCTATATATGACACATAAAATATGATGTTTCGGGTCAAGACATAAAATGTTTACCATTTAGGGTGTCACTTGCAAAAAAACAATAGACTTAGATATCAGATGTATTAGATGTTTGGGGTAGAGACTTACAAGTATTTGATGCTTGGTACATGTACAAATACTTGATGTTTAATTTAAGTCTTTATTTCATTAACAATGATTATAGCCTGGAGGCTAATAGATGATTTCCTCAACATAAACCAAAACAATACAATATGTAAATGACAAAATATGACACAGATACATATGTATGACCCATATCACTTGATGTTTGGAGACTTGCAATTTTTTTGATTTTTGATATAAATACTTCATGTTTTGGATAGAAATTCATAAATATCTGATGTTTGGGGTAGAGACTTAACACCTAATTTTTGGAATAGATACTAAATGAGTAAATGTACAAGGTTTTCATGATAGAGACTTACTTTAGCTTGTTGTTGGTAAGAATAAGGTCCTGGATAAGTGTTTGTCTATGGTCACAGTCCCCCATCAGTGATGTTATATTTTCACGCACTACTTTACTCATTTGTGTATCCAAACTGATTGTTCTTCCTGGAAAAAACATACATATATATATATATATATATATACTATCAACATTGTCTGAAAATACAGTTACACATCTTGTACAAGAGGTCCAATAGGTCTTTATTCATTATGCAGGTTGTGACATTTGCTCCCTAAAATTTTCTAAAATCTACCATTATTGAATTTTTGATCTGACAATCTCAAACCAAGTCCTTTGTGGTATTTTGAGTGACAGAAAAAAAATTGATGAAGCTATTCAAGATATCAGTAAAGTGTTATGAATATATTTGTATTGGCAATATCTACTGTAGTGCTATGCCATGATTACTATGAAATATCTGATATCATTCTACTGCTAAAATTAGAGAATCTAGAAAAAGATTTGATTGGTTCAAAAAGCAATTTACTGTACTTGTTCTAAATGTTCTAGAAAAAAATATTTACTTACAAATAGTTTTTTTTTTTTTTTTTATTTAGTACCTTGTTTTAAACAAAAACAAAACAAAAAGAAAATTGGAAAATGTCTGTAAGACATCAATACCCCCACTGCCACTTTGACACCCTGAAACACAGTTTGGTGGGGATTGCATCAACAGTTTCCGAGATTTAACTGATTAGCAAGTTACATTGCATCGGGATGGGACAGGACGGGTTAGACATGGGTAACACTATATGCCCCCCTCCCCCACATTTCATGGCAGGGCATAAAGAGATGCATGGTTTTCAGTTCAAGAAGCCCTACAGTATAATATATACTGACCTGCTAGTAGTGTGACATCAGCTGGATGCAGCAGCTTTATCCCAGGTAGGCCACTCTGTTTGAGTTTTCTATTCAGTTCTACCCACTCTTCAACTTCATTCTGTAACATATCAAAGACAAGTAGCAAAATCATAACATTTTATAGTTACAACTCTGTATACCAATGGATGGAACAACTTCTACAGATGAGAATTCAAATTTTGCAGATATGAAGTTAAGATGTTTACAACAAACTAGATGATATGGAAACCATCTCTAAGGACCACGCCGTTGCATATCTCCATGACCTTATTAAGAAACCTAAAAGTTTGTTGAATTCTGTCAAACAGTTTTGAAGGCTACATGTAAGTTACAGATTGTACAAAGTGGGACAATATTGAAGACGGCCCCGGATGACGACGGCTGATAGTGATCTTGACACAGCAATATGGCAAGACTTAGGCTAATTATGTATTTATAAGTTTCATCTGGACCTGACACCATGTCTGGTGTACGGCCAGAGTGCATTTCTTATATAGATTTAATCAAGAAATCTAAGCATATTATTCCAAAAAATGTATAAATAAATAAATTTAATGCAAGAATAATTTTTTCTACATATCATAATATGTAGACTGTACAGAAACAGATGTTTTTGTTTTTTTTCCTTTTCTCTCCATCATGCTGATTGGGCAATTGTGGCAACTGTGACCTACATAGTTTGCAATATGGCACTGAATCAGTGTGAAATTTTGACCAGCGTAAAGCAAGGGTCTATATACATGGATTGAATAGAATGTCACTGATATGGGACTAAATGCATAGGTGTTTTGGGGTAAGTAAATATCACATTTATCCATATGTGTAAGGTAGGTGTTATGTGTCATGCCCAATTTTATTCTATCTGCAACAAAATCTAAGCAATACGACTAACCAAACATATAATAGTGTGCTCTGGTCCTAACACCAGACATTATGTCAGTTCTATGTTCCGTGTTTAATATCTTCCAACATTGTTGGAGTAGGCGAAAGGAAACTCTGGCTAGGCAAGACTTATAACCGATTGCAAATTTTGTTCCTGATAGTGATCAACAGCATTAAATGAATCTGGAAAGCTAGTATAGTATGTCTCCACTAGCTGGACTTGCAAGTCTCCTGCTCTACTGGTCAAACTAAAGGCATTTTGCCCCTCACACAAAGCTAGAAGGAATGTACACTAGCTAAATTTCTAGTTACCTTGGCCACAATAGGTTTTATATTTTTGAAGGGGTACCTGATTAAAAGATGTTCTTTTTTTTGGGGGGGGGGGGGCTTCAAAATATGAACATGTACAATAATTAAAAAGAAAGGAAAGAAGATATGTGATGCAAGGTATTAAATTATAATACCAAATATTACAGAAGTGTAAAGGAACGGGCACCAATGAAATGGGTTTATTTCAGAGAAAGGGATTCAGAGACAGAGGTAGGGTAGATGCTTGTGCTGAGCATAAACCTTGGTGGTGTCGCTATATAGGTCACCGGTACTAGCTTCGTCTGTTAGTACATCCAATATTATAAACATACTAGGTTACCGTTAGAACCTTTGGTAGATTAAGAGGTACCGGTTTTACATTAGGCTGATAATAGGCCCATATAGTATATAACAAACCTGGTATCCTGTATCAGACAAGTCATCTGGTTGTGATCGCCAATCCTTCTGGCTTCCCTAAAAGTAAAGAAGAAAAGAAGATGCAACGATTCGAGCTTTTTAATCTATGGGTATTATTCATGTCGTGCTCGTTCAAGAAAATAACAACACGACCTAAACATGCCCGTACAAGAGCTTTTGAACTTTTGAAAAATTCGCGGGACCTTAGGATTAAAATCAAATTTGTCATGCTTAAAAACATTTTCTTCGTCAAACATAGATTAATTAATAATCTAACACTTATTTTAAACACATGCATTATCAAACATTAAAAAACACTGCGAAAGTCTGCTGTTTTGTTTATGTTTTTACCCATCGCAAGGGACTCCGACTACCGATGTCCGCCATATTTGTTTACAAGCCCGTACCTAATAAAACATAAAAATAAATTTCCACCAAACGTCACAACGTTCAGGTAAAAAATTGATTTTAAAAATGCAGATTTTTTTGAAATAGTTTGCTAATTAATTTAGACTGTAATATTACATTCCACAATATCTTGAATCCGATACTACTTCGTTAACAGGTGCCCGGATGTTGTATAATATAGTTGCCCAGCAGCCGATTTTAGTCGAAAACTTGAAAAGGACAGAAAAAAGTAATATTTCTATGGTGCATCTTTTGATACCTCGTATATAGAGGACAAAATATTTATTGGATTCGCACAAAAGGTATGATATCATAGAGGTCGTTATTTGTGGAATGTTCCAGCCATACATAGTGTTGCACCATCTGACCACACAGGGGCATGTACAGTAGAGTATACATTACAGTATACATACAGTAGTAAAACAAATATACAGTACTGTACCTAAAAATATAGGTATTTTTAGCTATTCTTTTTTAAAATATAAGACTAGACATGCTCCTGTGATCTGACAATGTACAAAATGTAGGCATGTGATATCTTATATTATGTAGCCAAATTTATAGTGTAGGTAATTAATTTATTCTGGCTATTTGTTCACGACTACTGAAGACATATGCATGTCCCTATGATCTGACATGTACCGTGCGGTCAGCAGAGAGTTTGACGTTCTTTGATAGATAATATACTATAATACAGCTTACAGGGTATCTATTTTAGATTTTTATATTCCAGTTTGGTAGAAAATTGTATCTGCTTAACAAATTTACAATTACTATTAACTGTTAACATTGTACATTTGTGTTACAGTAAATTACATATGTTGGTTCTGACTGGCAGGTTAGAATCTGAAGATGGCAAGTTCTGATGTTGTCGCAAATTGGCAGCTAGCTCTTCCTGATGGAGTACATGTCATTCAATTTGAACATGGCACAACTTCAGGCAAACGGGTCATTAAAGTAGATGGAAAGGTAATTATATATATACATGTACTACAATCATATAGACCTTACTAGAACAGGATTACCATATGTACCAGTAATGAACAACTGAATGTTAATTGAAAACAAAGTGAAAGTCTGATTTTTTTAAAAATTTGTAAAACCTTTTAATAATAGCTATGTCACCTTTGTAATTTTGAATACAGTACACATTTTTTAAAACTTTTCTAGCATTTTATTCAAAGCAATACTGAAGTCAAGTAGTCTGTATTCCGTTTGTAAGCCCCTCGTCTGTACTGTTTGTACGTCCCTAGTCTGTATACTGTTTGTTTGTCCCTAGTCTGTATTCTGTTTGTACGCCCCTAGTCTGTATTCCGTTTGTATGTCCCCAGTCTGTTTTCCGTTTGTACGCCCCTAGTCTGTATTCTGTTTGTACGCCCCTAGTCTGTATTCCGTTTGTACGTCCCTAGTCTGTATTCCGTTTGTTTGCCCCTAGTCTGTATCCTGTTTGTTAGTCCCTCGTCTGTATTCCATTTGTAAGCCCCTAGTCTGTTTCCTGTTTGTACGCCCCTAGTCTGTATCCTGTTTGTACGTCCCTAGTCTGTATTCAGTTTGTACACCCCTAGTCTGTATTCTGTTTGTACGCCCCTAGTCTGTATTCTGTTTGTCCGCCCCTAGTCTGTATTCTGTTTGTACGTCCCTAGTCTGTATTCCGTTTCTGCGTCCCTAGTCTGTATTCCATTTGTTAGCCCCTAGTCTGTATTCTGTTTGTAAGGCCCTAGTCTGTATACCATTTGTACAACCCTAGTCTGTATTCCGTTTCTGCATCCCTAGTCTGTATTCCATTTGTTAGCCCCTAGTCTGTATACTGTTTGTACGCCCCTTGTCTGTATTCTGTTTGTACGCCCCTAGTCTGTATACTGTTTGTTAGTCCCTAGTCTGTATTCCATTAGTACGTCCCTAGTCTGTATTTCGTTTGTACGCCCCTAGTCTGTATTCCATTTGTATGCCCCTAGTCTGTTTCCTGTTTGTACGCCCCTAGACTGTATCCTGTTTGTACGTCCCTCGTCTGTATTCTGTTTGGAAGGCCCTTGTCTGTATTCCATTTGTACGTCCCTAGTCTGTATCCTGTGTGTAAGCCCCTAGTCTGTATTCCGTTAGTACGCCCCTAGTCTGTATACTGTTTGTCCGCCCCTAGTCTGTATTCTGTTTGTAAGCCCCTAGTCTGTATACCGTTTGTACGTCCCTAGTCTGTATTCTGTTTGTACGCCCCTAGTCTGTATTCTGTTTGTAAGCCCCTAGTCTGTATACCGTTTGTATGTCCCTAGTCTGTATTCTGTTTGTAAGCCCCTAGTCTGTATACCGTTTGTACGTCCCTAGTCTGTATTCTGTTTGTACGCCCCTAGTCTGTATTCCATTTGTATGCCCCTAGTCTGTATACTGTGTGTAAGCCCCTAGTCTGTATTCTGTTTGTACGCCCCTAGTCTGCATTCTGTTTGTACGCCCCTAGTCTGTATTCTGTTTGTAAGCCCCTAGTCTGTATACCGTTTGTACGTCCCTAGTCTGTATTCTGTTTGTAAGCCCCTAGTCTGTATATCGTTTGTTAGTCCCTAGTCTGTATTCTGTTTCAGTGTTTGTCAGCCCCTACTGGCCCTAGTCTGTTTCCTGTTTGTACGCCCGTAGTCTGTATCCTGTTTGTACGTCCCTAGTCTGTATTCAGTTTGTACACCCCTAGTCTGTATTCTGTTTGTACGCCCCTAGTCTGTATTCTGTTTGTCCGCCCCTAGTCTGTATTCTGTTTGTATGTCCCTAGTCTGTATTCCGTTTCTGCGTCCCTAGTCTGTATTCCATTTGTTAGCCCCTAGTCTGTATTCTGTTTGTAAGCCCCTAGTCTGTTTACCGTTTGTACAACCCTAGTCTGTATTCCGTTTCTGCGTCCCTAGTCTGTATTCCATTTGTTAGCCCCTAGTCTGTATTCCGTTTGTACATCCCTCGTCTGTATTCCGTTTGTACATCCCTCGTCTGTATACTGTTTGTACGTCCCTAGTCTGTATTCCGTTTGTAAGCCCCTATAGTCTGTATTCCGTTTGTACGCCACTAGTCTGTATTCCATTAGTACGTCCCTAGTCTGTATTTCGTTTGTACGCCCCTAGTCTGTATTCCATTTGTATGCCCCTAGTCTGTTTCCTGTTTGTACGCCCCTAGTCTGTATCCTGTTTGTACGTCCCTAGTCTGTATTCCGTTTGTACGCCCCTAGTCTGTATCCTGTTTGTATGTCCCTTGTCTGTATTCCATTTGTACGTCCCTAGTCTGTATCCTGTGTGTAAGCCCCTAGTCTGTATTCCGTTTGTACGTCCCTAGTCTGTATACTGTTTATACGCCCCTATAGTCTGTATTCCATTTGTACGCCCCTTGTCTGTATTCTGTTTGTAAGCCCCTAGTCTGTATACCGTTTGTACGTCCCTAGTCTGTATTCTGTTTGTACGCCCCTAGTCTGTATTCTTTTTGTTAGCCCCTAGTCTGTATACCATTTGTACGTCCCTAGTCTGTATTCTGTTTGTAAGCCCCTAGTCTGTATACCGTTTGTACGTCCCTAGTCTGTATTCTGTTTGTACGCCCCTAGTCTGTATTCCATTTGTATGCCCCTAGTCTGTATACTGTGTGTAAGCCCCTAGTCTGTATTCTGTTTGTACGCCCCTAGTCTGCATTCTGTTTGTACGCCCCTAGTCTGTATTCTGTTTGTAAGCCCCTAGTCTGTATACCGTTTGTACGTCCCTAGTCTGTATTCTGTTTGTAAGCCCCTAGTCTGTATACCGTTTGTACGTCCCTAGTCTGTATTCTGTTTGTACGCCCCTAGTCTGTATTCTGTTTGTAAGCCCCTAGTCTGTATACCGTTTGTAGTCCCTAGTCTGTATTCTGTTTCTGCGTCCCTAGTCTGTATTCCATTGTAAGCCCCTAGTCTGTATACCGATTGTACGTCCCTAGTCTGTATTCCGTTTCTGCGTCCCTAGTCTGTATTCAGTTTGTTAGTCCCTAGTCTGTATTCCATTAGTACGTCCCTAGTCTGTATTCCGTTTGTATGCCCCTAGTCTGTATTCCGTTTGTTAGTCGGGATCCCTATAGCTAGTCTGTATTCCGTTTGTACATCCCTAGTCTGTATACTGTTTGTGCGCCCCTAGTCTGTATTCCATTTGTATGCCCCTAGTCTGTATACTGTGTGTAAGCCCCTAGTCTGTATTCTGTTTGTACGCCCCTAGTCTGTATTAAAAAATTTTTTTTTAACTTTTAGCATTTTATTCAAAGCAAGTAAATATATTGGATACAATATACAGCTCAACAAAATGTTACATAATATGTCATATTGTTTTATATTAAACTTTCAGGAACTGATGAGAAAAGACTGGATGTTCAAACTAGTGGGAAGAGAACAATTTGATATTGGTAAAGCAAAGTGTATCATAAGTATAGAAGCTGTGAGTGGGTTTGCCTATGAATACACATTGGATGTGAATGGAAAACCATTGCAGAAGTTTCGGGAAAATCAAAGAAAAATACAAAAGGCTTGGAATGTCATTGTAGATGGAGAAATCAAAAGAATATGTCTAGGTATATATATATATAGTGTTGGTGTTACGTACATGTTTAATGTGTTCATAAAGTAATCCAGTTTTCAACATATTCATGACTTTATTTTTTGCTCACCTGGTCTGAAGGACTGTTGAGCTTATGTTGTGGCATCTATTAACTTTTCCTTTAAATTGCTAGTAGTCCTAAAGTACTGAATGGAATCTATTTTGAGAAGCATTCTTGAAGGTAGAGGGGAACTAATTTTGTATAAATGGTGACTCTGGATCCAGAGGGGCAGGACCCAATACTGGCAATAGGGGAAATAGAGGTTACACAACGAGTGGTTGTTGGATATGGAATTTATTTCACACGAGTAAGTTATTTTTTTAAAGTTACAAAAGACACGAGCTTTAGCGAGTGTTTTTTGCAACTTTTAAAAAATAACTTACTCGTGTGAAATAAATTCCATATCCAACAATTTCGAGTCGTGTGACCTGTTTCTACCGCAATAATATCGGCTTAAATTAAAGGGAAACGTGGCCAAGTATAATTTTGTGTACAATTGTATGCAATTAAAGTGTAACGGTGACATCCGGGACCCGGTGATGTGACGTCATTAGATTATTGATGACGTCAATAACAATTGCAGCTTGGGTCAAAGTTCACCGTGTTAGCCAATCAAAACGCGTACAGAGTTTATACCACGTGTGGTATAAACAGATTTTTAATCAACAGCTGTAATGATTAACTGATGGTCTGAGAGTTGAATAACACAGGGTATTGTGGTAGAAATAGAGGTAAACACTTTACATAGGTACTTATGAATGAGGGAATGGATTCAACCAAATTGGGTAAGAAGCCTCCTTTGGGGGAAGGGTGACTCAGGTCGCCCTATGGCAGGATGGGCAATGTCTGTTAAGGGAAATACCGGCAGAGGTGAGCAATTTACATTTTCGACTTCTCAACAACAAAGAAGTTTTGGTCATGATATTGGGCCTGTAGCATACTGGGATGAAGGGCTAAAACAATCGTTCAAATAAATGACCTTGACCTGCTTTCAAGGTCACAGGGATCAAATGTGTTAAAATCTTTTGAAACAACTTCTCAACTAATTGAAGAGGCCGACTGCCATGATATTATGCCAGTAGCATGCTGAGAAGAAGGGCTACCAATTAGTTTGTTCAAATGAATGTCCTTGACCTACTTTCAAGGTCGCAGAGGTCCAATCTAATCTAGACTTGTATAATTTCCGTTCCTCTACGATACACTGCAATACAAGATCTAACGATGCCCCATAAGAGTTCATCTCAGCATGACCTTTGAGCTCAGCCAATCAGCGCGTCGCCTTTGAAATTTTCGGTGTGATTGTATTCTTCGGAAGTATAAATACTTACGTAACGTTCCCGAGGTATTCCGATGGTCGATAGCAATGGTAAACAACATGGCTTCACCCACTCCACCTCACCGAGAACACTTCAACAGATTTATATTTTTACAAACGGGTGCTGCCTGTGAGATTTTTCATTAATCATACGAAAGAGAGAGAGACAGTGAAGACAGCAGCGTCGTGTAAAATAGTTTGAAAGGGAATAACGTGTATGGTAACGGTTTTCGAAATCCATTTGGCAACACAGTCCGTCCTGTCGACTAAGACAATATATAGGCCTTATCGTTTTCTGTTCTTCTTTCAATGTAACGCCCAGAGAATAAGCAACTTTTTTTTTATTATCGTAGCCATTTGAATAGTCTACCAAATTTGTGAAATTTTGCGTATTTCAAATCAAGCGCTGATTTGAGTCTTCAATACTAAGGAGA
This sequence comes from Pecten maximus, assembly GCF_902652985.1. Taxonomy (NCBI): domain Eukaryota; kingdom Metazoa; phylum Mollusca; class Bivalvia; order Pectinida; family Pectinidae; genus Pecten; species Pecten maximus. The sequence goes on along the minus strand of NC_047016.1, from coordinate 19,784,913 downwards.
CGCAACTGAAGGCTCGTATAAGGCTGTTTGTCATTGGTTGACTGATGACGTCATTGAACAATTATCATTGGCTTATATTTAAAGCTCAAAGGTCATGCTGAGATGACCTCCTACGGGGTGTTGTTAGATCTTGTATTAGATCTTGTATTGCAATGTATCGTAGAGGAACAGAAATTACAAGTCTAATTTTAATTAGATTGGCAGAGGTCAAATGTATCTTCGAATGACATCTTCTCCATAAACAAGAGGCCCGAAGTCATGATGTTGGGAAAGTAGCATAGATAAATGGTTGCAAAGTTTGTTCAAATAAACGACCTTGACCTTTCAAGGTCAAAGGGCCATGATATTAGGCCATTAGCATGCAGGGATGAATTTCTACTTGAGTTACAAGGTCACAGGCTAGGGGTCAAATGTATTAAAATATTTTAACAACTACCCAATAACATGATACAAAATTTGTTCAATTCAATGACCTTGACTAATGTCAAGGTCATGGGTCAAATGTTTCAGAATCTAAATGACTCCTTTTTAATAACGAAGAGGCTACTAGCCGTGGTACATTAACCAAAGATGAATAATTATATATAATTACCTTGATGTTCTTTCAAGGTCACATTTGTCAAATATATTAAAATCTTTAAACAACTTGATAAATAACCATGAGGCCCAGGCTCATGATATTGGGAATGTGACATGCTTTGATAACAGACTGAAAAGTTTGTTCAGTTGAATGTGTTCAACTCTTAATTTAAAAACAAAAACATCAGTTATCAGTGTGTATTTCAGAACTCAAGACCGTTAAGACCTAATGTTACCAAATTTGGCCAGAAGCATCTTTTGGGGTAGGGGAACAAATTTTGCAAAAATGTGTGTCAACGCCCAAGGGCCTGAAAGGTTGGGCCCAAAAAGAGGAATAGCAAATTCTTTAAAATCGTTTTTCTTCTGTAGGAATGAACGTTTTTTTGTGTGTTTGGTCTGAAGCACCCTATATAATGAAGGGGAACCAATTACATAATTTGTATAAGGATGCTCTGGCCTCAACCAGCTTGAGAGGTGGATCCTGAAAGGGGAAAAAATAGCAATTCTTTGAAATCATTCCTCTTCTAGAGAAGTGTTTAGTGTTTTGCCATAATCACTGCAATATCTAGGTGACTGTGAGTGATACAGGCTATATAGGCCTCTTGCTTTATTATTATATTTTGTAATTTCAAAATTCACATACACAATCAGATGGCAAGTTAAGCTACATGTAGAAAGCTGTAGTCAGTGTTAATTTGATTAGAAAACATTTGATGACAATTTTAGTATTTCAACAATGAAAACTGATATTAAAATCTGGTAAATTCACTATTGATGTGTTTGTCTTTCAGAAAAGGACACCTTAGATGTTTGGATGGCTGACAAAATGGTTGAAACACGAGTAAGCAAATGAATAACAATTTTACTTATCATTACGTATCAATAAAAAACAATAAATTAAAAGTATTTAGTCTCCTTATCATCTTAGAAAATGAGATGTATTGAAGTGGATATATGGTTTACATAATTTTTACATTGTTGACTTTTATATGTAAATGTTTTGTACATGTACAAAATCTAATCATATTTTAACAAGCTCTCAATAAGCAGATAACTTAGTATTTGCCAGTTTAAGTAAGTTGTGCAAGGGAAACAAACTGTTACACAAAGCTTTGTTGTGGAAGTAATACATGTAATTAGTGTTAAAGCTACTCATGATCAAATGCCATGGCAGTTGGGCCATGAGTTATCCTATAAAGGAGGTGGTGCATAGGAGGGCTAAATCGGCCCACAGCGATTTTTTTCCCGGAAACATATTTTTGTCAAAAGCATAATATCCCCGATTATGTGAGAGGAATTAATTTACATTCCTCAATGCATATATTCTTTTTTTGGTGATTTCATTATTTCCGCATCAAACTGCATAAGAAGCTAATGTTTTGACCACTAATTATTATAAAACACATTTTTATTTCCTATTTGTGAAACAAATTTACCCCATTTGTTTAAGGTTTAATTTTGTATATGAATCATCACGCTCCGTGACACTAAAATTAAATTTCAGCCTAATTTGATGTCTTCTTTGTGAAAATCATTGTTTTTAACTTTTCATTTAAAGTCTAATACCACACAGTTATTGATGGAGTACTATCAAAATTTCCAGTTAGAAATAATCTATGGATATTCATAAACATTTAATGAAACAAATTTATTTGGTGAATTACTGGATATGCCAAGATTTTATAATGTTAAATGCATACACCCCCAATTTTGGACAACATATCAAAGTACCGAAAGTACTGAAAAATAGAGGCAAATGCTAAAAATCCAACAAAAATAACAATGCCATCAGACTTTACTGCTTGTGTCAGACGGGGTGCTCCTTTTTAACCCTTGGTTTTTTAATACAATTTACTTCATGACCTTTCTTTGTATGCAAAAATCTTTTGTTATCCAGTAATTTTTGATGATTTTTTTTGGTTGTGTATTAAGATTAATATGCAAACATGTTTTTTAAAAGCAAAATTTGATAGTACTGCAACGATTATTACATTTTATCTACTTAACAAATAAAAGAAAATTTCAAGAAGGTAAATTTTTAACAGATAATTTTGTTAAAAAAGCTGTAATTACACTTTCTATTATACAAATTCATACTAAACACACATGTTTTTATAAAATATAACATCACATGAGACTATCAATGCAATATGAAATTTATCAAGTACTTTTGTACGAGAAATATATTGAATTTAAAAGGGAGGGTACACATTTTTTACAGAAATCATGTTAGGTGGCGCTGCGTATACAGCATTTGCCAATTTTCGTTTTAGTGTCTAAAATGACATGTATTTGGTAAAAGTCTATCATAATATCATGCATAAAATAAGATCCGGCCGTGGGCCGCCATGCACCACCTCCTTTGTTCGGCCATATAGAGCCATAGTTTATCCCAATACATGTACAATGTACCTGTTTTCACTATTGGGAAATATAGTACGTAATGTATGTTTAATTAATTTCTTAACCATACTTTACACACTTTAATTTCTCATGAACTGCTTATATTTCTTAATATTACACAATTGTAGTTGGCCATTCTGCTTTCTAACTTCATTTGTAATAAGCTTTACATACCAATTTATTCTCACAAATTTAGTTGATCAACATACTTCAATTTAGATGTTTGTGTTGTCTTATAAAGTTTCATTTTCATTTAAATTATTGTAAATGAAAAACATTTTAGCTAAGCTGATATGTTTTACATTTTAGGGAGAATTTACAGATACTGGAGTGGAGACCCATTTCTACATTAATGAAAGAATGGTTGGCAGAATAGTAGCCACAAGCAGTGGCAGGAAGAGTAAAGGAATTATACACACACTCTATGTCAATGACGATGAAATTACGGAGGCTACAAATGAATAGCCTTATCAGCAGTATGTGTATCAGCATTGCTTATTTCATCACCCCCTGAATGTTGCTCATGCCATTAATGAAACTCAGCTCATGAATTCGAAATGGACGAAGTAACATAATATTAAGTTGCTCTAATTATATCTTAAAGTTAAGTTTTAATATCTTTTAATATTCTATAGTGAACAGTGCCCATAGAAAATGAAAATATTTCTTTTCGGTTTTAAAATATCAACAGCTTAAAAATTGTAAAATCAAATTATAAATCTAAATGTACAGAATATTAAGAAGAAAAAAAATTAAATGAAAACTTGTCTCTGTAAAAGGGAAGTATAGTTTTAAGTCACTTGGGACAAAGTCTATAAGTGATCTAATGTGATCCCCTTTTGTCCGTTGTTGTCCATAGTGCAGTGTGTGTCATGCATCGTGCGTCTAAACAATTCTCATTTTCAACTTCTACATGTAAGAAACCCAGAGCCATGCATTTTTAATGACATTTTGCAGAAACCTTCCATGAACAAAGGTCAAGCAAGCATGTGAGGCCTGAGGGTTAGGACAAAAATGGGTCAGATTGACTGATATGTCTTCTCAAAACCCAAATAAAGTAGAATTAAAATTGTGGATTTCATGTGGCTGGCAGGGTCTCAGCTTTCCCCCTGGGGAGGGTGTAAAATTTACAATAGTTTTGTAGTGATGTAATGATGTATGAGTGATCTGATGATGATGATGATGACAACGTCAACGACGATGAGAGTCTTGAATGAAAAATTAAATCAGATATATATATAATTATATAAAAAAAATTACAACAGATTACATTTATAAGGGAAGTCACATTTTTGAGCATAATGATTGGAAATACCAGGTAGTCAAAAGTATTGTGATTAAATTGATTAGAATTATAATGCTCCTTTTATAATACATACATAGATACACAGATTTTATTCTGACAAAAGTAAATTATAATACATACATAGATACACAGATTTTATTCTGACAAAAGTAAATTATATTCCTTTGACAGTCAGCTCTGTAATAAATAATATATTAAAACTGAAACATTCACAGTTCGATTTTTTCTTCATTATAAGGCACAAAAACATTCCAGTTTTATGTAACTGCAGGTTGTGATTTATAAGAAGACAATAAATTATCATGTATGTATTACATTGTATTATGTAAACTGTTATTTAAAATTGTATATGTATAATTATTTATTTTTATTATTTGTATATTAAGTACAGGGTTTTTGTACACATTAAAAGGTGAGACACATTTATGTCATATTTTTCCATCCCATTAACTTTTAATTGAACATTATTCCAATCCATTACAGTAACTGCTTTTTACGCTGTGGAATAGTGAGTATGTGTCATGTACTGACACTGCAGTAAAAGTTTACAGAGTTCCTGGCCTTGGCCTAAATGTGCTTGTTCTGACCATGACATTATCACTTTGAATTCACCTAGATCTAGAGTTGCTATACAATTTTCTCTGTGTAATATGCATATTCGGATTGGAAGGTGGGGGTTGCATACTAAGTTGATGCCATTAAGATTGCAACCCTAACCTAGTTAGTGTATCAATATCCTGAGTTTGTTTGATATCTTAAAATTGGGTAGTGTTGTACACTTAAACATATTCCCCATATTACCTTTCAGAGTTATTGCCCTTCGTCTTTCTTCAACCCTAACTTTGTGACTTCATGCCTAAGAGTCACTATATCTACACAAATACATGCACATCATAGGAAGACTGAGGCAGTACATGTCACATATTGAAGTATGCATGCTGCCCCCGTAATTGTCCTTTGCTTGTACAATGTAGCTTTCTCACGTCTTCATTGAGAATCATTAATACATTAATACTTCATACACAAAATTATTTATGTTGTGCGGGAAACACAGCACATACATGTCTGTAGAGTCAGAGGGGAATATTGGACACTATAAAAATATGTATCACTCATACTACTAGTCCTTGACTAAAAAATATTACCCATGTTTTCTTATCCAGACCATACACAAAATCATTGTTTTGTATAGTCTCCATGCTTTATTCAAACTCGAGAGTACCAGTGCTTAGAGGCATGTTGTGTGCCTTATGGACATTTAATGGTACATATAGCATATAGCAGTATGTGACTCCTTGCTAGCACTCTAATTGCCAAAAAAGCTATTTAAATTATTGGTCTGAAATGATGCTTTTTGTGCGAATCGGGCGTGGTAATTGGATGCTATAAATATCAGTCCTGGGAATTTTTTACCTTTATATGTTTATTGCAGTGCTGACTATAAAATTTCCCATTAGAAAACATTCTGAAAACTTTAATTACAAACTTTTCGCTTTGAGTTGATTTCATCTTGTAAAACCCTGTAATTTCCCAAATTGTAAATTTAATCCACATGTCGAATTTGTACCAGGTATATTTAAGGGTATCCCCTACATATATGTTTGAAGATATCATCATTTATTTAATATGTACATTGTTAGATATTCTCTTGTACTTGTAAGCATGATTAAAGATCTGAATTGATATTTAAAATTTCCCCTTTGACCTGGATATCTGTATGTAATAAGTTCATTCTCCCTTTGAATCCAACAGCTAAAGTGAATTGGTTAAGGGTTTCATTAGTCAGTCCATTTTTGAATTAGTAAGCCATTTGTACACACAACTCCCCTGTGCCCTTTTATTTAACCATTCTGATTTACTAGAGTTACTTACCTTCTGTTCATGCTGTTGGATAGTTTACAACTGTATATACATGTATATATATAGTGGTTAGCTTAAAATTGACAGCCAATTCAGGCCGGGAATGCCCTTCACCTGGATGTGTGTATATTATATATATATATGTAAGTACACTGTTCTATGTGGTTACATTGAGATTATAGTCTACACCTGTCAAAAAGTTAGCGGTCATGTATACATAGTTTAGGTTAATTGAAGGGTCAAAGGTCACACATGATCACTTTGTACATTTTCATCTATACTAGTACTGTGTGAGCCCCAATAACATTATTTTTATAAGAAGAACAATTTTATGTATCTTGCATAATATGTATGTACAATTTGCATCATTATTTTTACATTATGTTGTATATAAAGACTGAGTGATAAGAGAGTAAAACTAAGTTTTTATCAACATTCCTAGGTCTCTTAAATAAGAATTGAAGTTCTTGTTTAAATTCTAAAACTGTGATGATTCTTTTCTATATTAACCTCCATTGAGTTATTAATCTGTTTTTGTTTTTTTGTTTTTTGTTTTTTAAATTTTTCACTTGTATTTTTCACATGCCTGTAATATGATTATGATTGATTAAAACTCATAAGGCATTTCATGTATTATGGATTGAACATGTATATAAGAAAAATCTTATAAATTGATACTTTATTATTTATTCTAATAAGTAATGGGATTTGTTTAAAGTTTCATATTTTATGATATTATTGATAATTTAATAGAACTTCTCAGAAGTCTTTCATAGTTTTCCTTTAATGTTTTTAAAAAGTCACGTAACTGTTATACAATAACATAAAGTATATGTGAACTATATCATTTTGAACAATGCAAAACCAGGTGAATGAAGTTGAGTAAATGTAAACAAAGACAAGTAGTATGTTAATCAAGTAATGTAAAATTTATTAAAATTATAATAAACTGAAGTTCAATCAATACCTTTTTCACTGCAAACTATATGTAGGTATTGCTATGATTTTGACGATCTGTATTTATTTACTGTATGCTGCCTAATCTTGATAGTTTTGCTTAAATTTTTCCCTAATTGAAGCTAACTTGTTTTTTTCTCAAGAATATTGATCTTTTAGAGCTTATGTTCATAACATTATGATTAATTTTTCTTTGTTTTCATGGTTAATACTCAAATGTGATTGGTCGAAAAATTCTTTTCATTCTTCTATGAAAGAAATTCCGAGAATGGCGCGAAAAATATGACGTCACAATACGACAATTGACGTTGCGTATTTATTTGAGAAAAAGAATCCCATTAAAAACCAGTAAAATTGTACATAAAACATGTTTAAATTAGAAAATCATTTTCAAAAATTAATTATAAGCATTGATGTCAATTATTTTTTAATTTCATAGGGGTATGAAACGCAGATTCATACAGTTTGCAAACAAAATTTGTTTCATACCCCGATAAAACTAAAAAAAATGACATCAATGCTTAAGTGTAATTTTGTTTAAAATAAGCATCATTACAGTTTCATCAATAAGCAAATTACGTTGATTTATAGTTGAAATATCAATTTTTACAACAATATTCTGTTATTATTCATGAAAATTACATCATCTTAATTATAGTATAACATGCTCTTGTTGGATCTGATATTGTAACATGTATACAATGTATGTACACTGTCATACTCAAAGACCCTATTACTTAACTTCATGATGCAGTCACTGTGTAATTCACAACATATTTTACTATCTAGGGTAAACAATTGGGTACCTGTCAATAGAAATGAAACTTTGTTACACCATTCTACTGACTGTTTATCTAATTATCATGAACTTTCCAATGAATATATATTTGTCACATAACAATGCTGTTATAAGTGTTATAATATGTACTTAAAAATAACGTCGTGCAGAGCTGTGATTGACTGTAGGTTCTTATTGTTTCGAAGATACAGTCCGATCTCCTTATTTCAACGTTGGAAGGGTCATGGAGATATCCAGAGTAGATTTTGAGGTATTTTATGTCAAATTTTTACTGTCAGAACTAAAGTTTTACTTCACATTTAGCAGGGTCTTTGAATAAGCAGAGTTTAAAATAGCAAAGTTTGACTGTATATGATGCCATGTAGGAGGAAAGAGTGAGAAAATTATCATTTTAGATTTCATTTAAGTTAAATAAATTGTTTTCAAAATTCTAACAAAATCCTAATTCATTAAAATTTAGGTGATAAAAAAACTGTACATTTGTTTCCTTTTCATATGACATGTAAGATACGGGTACGTCATTCTACTTTGCCAGAGGCAACTTTAAATGTTTCGCTTTTTTCAAAACTTAATTTGAAATGAAATTTATAACACATTGTAATGATAAAATATTTTATGAATAATATAGACTTAATCTAGTCACTTTCAATAATTAACCTTGATATACCATCTAAAGATTGATGATTTAATAATTAACCTTGAAATACCATCTTAAGATTGATGATTTATGCTATCACTAGCATACACAGAATTAGTTTTGGGATAGAATTGCTGTTTTATTGTATTTATTTTCATGCTTATTTGTGTCTTGAGTATAACAACTTTTTTCCTATAATGCAATGTGATTATCTGTTTGTTTCCTAACAACAGGGTAAATTGCCTTGAATTTGACCAATTTCCTTGTCTGCATTATCTATATTGCTCCTCTGATTATATACACATATATCATGTCTGGTATGAATCTCACCACTATATGGGGTGTACTTAAGGTCCTGTTGTATAAAGTATCTTGCTGTTGTCACTTTACAATATTTCTTTCTTATTTAAATCTCATGAAACTTCTAATGCATGTATGCATACTTATCTTGTATATACTATTAAGTTTGCCTTTTCTACATCCTTTGTAAAATGTTAACGTTTCCTTCTTTATTTGATTGTTATAACACTGAAAAAATGTCTTCATAAACATCTCTTGAGCTTTGATTTTTCAAAGTTTTCATTAAATTAGTCATCACTATAATAAAATACCCTGGTATTGTAATGTTATCAATACTGAGTACATACATGTCCTGGTAACGTCTTATGAGGAGCATTACCTGCAATGCCTTCTACCACATTTGACCCAAAGAGCTAGAAATGAACTGTTACACAGCATTGTCATTTGTCAGTAAATTGATATGTTTCTCTGAACTGATCAATTCATTTGAATAACTATTGATATTGCTGATATGAACCAAATCTCAATGTATTCTTACGTGATACTGTATTGATTTGGATTTGTGATGTGTAAACACTTAATCAAGCTTTGATACAAAATTCAAGGCCTCGAGTCATGAGATATTGGTCATTGTTTGATAAGCATACCCAGGTACTACAAAGCTTAGGAAGATATCTGAACCAATATATTCTTGGTTACAGGTTATATGTGTTAAACACCCAAATGATGAGGGGGAGGGCATATATTGTTACCCATCCATCTGTTATATCCTCTTCCTGTTCCAATGTCACCAGGTTCTCATAAAGACTATCTTAATATTTACGGTTTTGTTTTTGATAAATGGAATGAATGTGAGGATTATTATATTTTGTGTGAATAATAATAACATGGACACAAGACTAGTATAATTGTGTTGTCACTAATGAATAAACATGTTTGCTAGTCAGGCAATAAACTGGTGTGACTTTTCCTTTTTTTCCAAACTTGAGTCAGGAGAGCAAACCAATCTGGTTAGCATAATAAAGTCAAAACACAAATTATATGTACAATAGAATAATAGAATGTATTTGATTTACAGGTCAGAACTGGCAAATGATTTCACTACTTCGGACAGGGTTGGACAGATCTACTATCTATATGTTAGGCATGTTTGTTCAATCCACTTATTTGCAATCTGTAAAATTTAAATGACAAAGTCGGTCAGGAGCCTTGATTAATTGGAAGACTACCAAGTTTGTTTAAAGGAATGACCTTGACCAATTTGCAATGTAAAGGGGTCAGATTTGTTTGAATCTGAAAACAAAATCACAAGGGCTGAAACATTTTTTCGAATGAAGAACCTTGACCTACTTTCAAGCTCACTGGGTTTGAAGAATGATGTAACATGTATCTGGTCAGTAACGTAATAGGGTGAAGGACTATCAAGTACTTTGTCCTTTCAAGGTCACGGAGGTAAAATTTATTACAAACTTTATACGATTTCTTATTAGCCGAAAGTCCCAACGTGATATTTATCCATGAGTCTGCATGCTCAATTAAAAGGCTGGAGTGATTGGTCTACTTTCCAGTTCAATTGTATTAAATCTTCAAGCGACTTCTCAATAATCAAAAGGCGCAGTGTCGTGATATGATGCTTGTAGCATGTGGGGATGAAGTGCTACAGAAGTTGTTAAATGGATAAACGTGGCTTACTGTCGCTAAGTTTCATTAGTGCGATACAAGCTCAATTGACGTCTTGTCGTAAATCAAGTGTTAAACCGTATCCCCATGATCACTTGGTCTAAATTAACGATTAATCATTTCAGTTTTTAAAAGAAAGAAATCATTCCTATGACCAGTTGTAAATAAAGCTAATAGCAGTATTTGGTTAATAAGAACATTTGTGTATTTGGATGAAGTTGTTATTCAAGGTACTCTTTCGTCCACACATATGTATGTGGCCAAGTGTATGGAATCCGTACAAAGTAAAACATCAAAATGGTTGAACAAGTTCATCGAGGGCAACACAGACTATTCATGGACTAGGATTTGGCATATACTGATCGTCTTTAAAAACTTGGAATTCCAACAATTGCATATCGAAGACTATAAGATGCTGCATAATTAATATTTACAAGGTATTGAGCAACTAGTACGTCGTCCAGAGCTACGTTATCGCAGCTATTGAACAACTTCCACGATAGTGCAGTTAAAACAGGGATCGTCGAGGATTCGGGAAAGTTAAAGACGTAAACGTGATGTTCATAAATACTCCTTTGTATTCGGTCAGTTGATATCTGAAATAGCCCTCCTGAGGAGTTGTACAAGCAACCAGTTAGGGAAATTGAATTTGACACTCATTGGAAAATAATTTGAACTCAAACATAATCATTTGGATGGATTCCTTTCTGTTAGTGGAAGAAACAAATAACTTATATATTATACAGTGCATGTACTATCTAAATTGTAATTTTACTGATATAGACTTAGAAGCAGTATATATACCTACCCGTGTCCATCAATTATTATATTATATCAATGTGTCTGAATTGCTATATGTAAACATGTTAATTACCCGTCAGTTATATGAATAAGGGTGCGGTAAATGGAGGTACATGTATTTGAAGAAGACATACAACTACAATATAGGCCTACTTATTATGCAAATTTGCTCTTTACATAAAATAGACTTATATCGAATCCCGACAACGTTTCTAAGAAACACTGACACCATCAAGCCGAGAAGGATGATTTATTAGGCGTGTCCCTGTTATTGTAATTGGAATCGAGTTGCTACGTGTGAGGACGTCCTGTAATATTACAGTCACATATAACATAACAAGGATTTTCGCTTAGTATACAGTAGTTGATTTCCTGGTAACGTGCGCACCTTACCTGCTTAGCCAGCCATACCTTCAGATTTTGAGGTTTGCTTTGCATCGTGATGATGTCATAATAGTGTGTGCACGTGTTTTTTTTGTTTTTGTTTTGTTTTTGTTTTTATAGTTATTTACCTTATACGAGAGGGATAATTAAATACTTTAAACAGCCGACTCGACCTGTCACCGAATCGCCATCTCACCACTTGTTTCGCTGTTGATGAATACTATATGCCATGACAAGAACGATATACAATTTGGTTGTAATGACAACTTTTATTATCACGTAGCCAATCAGATATACACTCTAGTTATAGTGACAACTATTTTTTATAACGGGTCCATTCTGACATACACTCCAGTTATAATGACAACTATTTCTATGTCATAACCAACTAGGTGACGTCATGGCGCACCTTAAATTGTTACCTCTTGTAAACAAACAGCTCAACTCAGATCAAGCTCCATGTTTGAAGTGCTGGAGAGCTAATTGGCTCTGTTTACTTCCTAGCCTTACAAGACATGGACAGTAAACAATTTCTCAGAACCTCTCTTGGCGCCAATCTTCTGCCTGGTGAACTCATTTCTGATTAATTTCACCTGAGGTGTATATTATTTCTGAGAAAAGCATAGCATGCTTATTTTGATTAGATAATGCTGTAAAACGCGTCACAACCTTTACGGGAGGGGCCCAGTAAACTGACTGATTTTTTTTCTTAATTTTTGTTTTAAAATAACTCTTTCAATTTCTTGTCTTTTTTGTGCTTAATCTCCGCAAGATTGATGATGATGATTCAGATATACACTCATGTTATAAAACTGTTTTTATTACATTACTATTAAGATACATACGCTCTAGTTATAACGACATCTGTTTTACAACATTACTGGTACTAGTACTGAGATATAAAATCGGATTAAAGGCAGTTACAAATTTCCAAACGGTTACAAAATTTGGTTTGAAAATGTCGATCTAATCTTTCAGTAATTTTATGAAAGGCAATCACCAATTATATGACAATTTTCAGTGTGTTTCTGTACCACATATCCATACAACCATGCATTACCCGACATTTTGAAGCTAGCGGTCAAAATGCAAGATTCAAGAATTGTCACGAATCGTCATCGTCATCAAGAAATCTCTTTTTTATTTCTATAAATACTTTAGTTCGAATGTTATGGAAGACTTCATTCACTTTAAGTGTGGACAAAAATATCCTCTTTTAAAAATTAATTGTTTATATTAGGACATCCTATCAAAATGTAAGATATAAAGCTATATAATACAGGCTATCTTATAAAAAAAATACTGGATACTTTATAAAAATACAGGATATTTTCATAATTTGATTAAATAAAGGGTCGGCATTGCTCCCATAATGGTATTTTTTAAATGTCAACATGATTTATTAATTAAAACAGTAAACCGTCTGCATAGGCTCAAAGGCATAACCGAGAAAGTACTGTTAGTACTCTCTTCAGGTTCATTTCTCTTTTTTAATTGTTTGCATAATTCGTAATCTTATAAATGTGAAATTTCCATATCTGCGTACTGCACGTCTCGAATACGTTATTATAATTATGTTATTGTTTTCCCTAAGTCAGTGTAGCGTGGATAACGCATTGACAATCACGCGGATTCATGAGTGTAAAAAGCTACACATTTTGAGGTCATACATCACCCATATTCACCTGACCGCGACAACGCCAGACAGGTAAATGTGAAATGTAAATTTATTTTTATCTAATACGCACTGAATTGTTTTATCTAATCGCTATAATACCTGTATACATTGTAAATAATGAAGTAGATATCCGTGTACGTGTGATTTACCTGTACAAAGCAGTGTGAGACTGTTCCACTTTATAAAATCTCCTCGGGATGCAGAAATGACGATATATGGAGTAACCAAAGTTGGGATGGCTGGATTGCGGTGTTTTCTCTGTTTACTGGTAGTATTGGCTTGTGTCATTTCAGACATTGAGTGCATGACAGAGTTTAAATCGTGTAAGGAGGTAGCTGCATCTTTGGGAAGTAACGCTACGGATGGGGACTACGTGTTGTATTTAAATAAGAATCTAGGTGTCTCATGTATACTGTGCAGGTAAGTAAAATACATGTATTTACCTTCCAAAATATAGTGCAGTTTGGTCATAACCACTAACGTCGCAAAATACTGCTTGAACACAAATATGTACTGATCCACATTTATCACTAACTAAAAACCGAGCTTAAGTAACACATAAAACACATTGTAAATAATACTGGTGATAAAGAAATATTGCAGTATGTCCTCATGTACATCATTATATGAAACAAACACCTCAAATAGATACAGCTCATGTAAATCAAATACGCTCATGCACGTGTAACAATTGTGGATTGTTTTTGGTGTGTCAGATTGTTTGAAATAACAATATCTCTCCATATAAATCTATCAGTGTTTGGAGGTTTTGCTATTCCGTTAAACAACTTATTGTTGCCTATAGTTACATGTTACAGGTTAAGTACGTTAACCTTCAGCTAAAATAGCACGTTATATCTTTAGAACCACGTTAATGTACTGTATATGAAACACATAATAAGACATATTAGTCTATATGAAGAATACACGGGCCGTGTCTGGACACATGTTTATTGCTATGTGGACAAATTTGTCTGTTTTTTACAAGAATTCACTGAGCCGTTGACAGATTATGAATTGTTCGTAGGCGATTTTGTTCTACAAAGAACATTATGCAATAAAGACAAAAAACCTAAATGACAGTGATGTGTAGGCTTGTGTTTACTCGAGCACAACCTAACACTACATACCACGAGAGCTGACCAGTGAGACAATGACAAATGTAGTTTGTACTGGTATTAACAGGAACACTTATGTAACACCACTACATACCACGAGAGCTGACCAGTGAGACATTAATGGGAACACTCATGTAACACTATGTACCACGAGAGCTGACCAGTGAGACATTAAGGGGAACACTCATGTAACACTACATACCACGAGAGCTGACCAGTGATACATTAACAGGAACACCCATGTAACACTACATACCACGAGAGCTGACCAGTAAGACATTAACGGGAACACTCATGTAACACCACGTACCACGAGGGCTGACCAGTGGTACATTGACGCGATCACTCAAGTTACACTATGTACCACCTGGGCTGACCAGTGAGACATTAATGGGAACACTCATGTAACACTACCTACCACTAGAGCTGGCCAGTGAGACATTAACGGGAACTCTCATGTAACACTACGTACACCGAGAGTTGATCAGTGAGACATTAACGGGAACACTCAAGTTACACTACGTACCACGAGGGCTGACCAGTGAGACATTAATGGGAACACTCATGTAACACTATGTACCACGAGAGCTGACCAGTGAGACATTAACGGGAACACTCATGTAACAGTAGATACCACGAGAGCTGACCAGTAAGACATTAACGGGAACACTCATGTAACACTACATACCACGAGAGCTGACCAGTGAGACATTAACGGGAACACTCATGTAACACCACGTACCACGAGGGCTGACCAGTGAGACATTAATGGGAACACTCATGTAACACTACATACCACGAGAGCTGACCAGTGAGACATTAACAGGAACACCCATGTAACACTACATACCACGAGAGCTGACCAGTGAGACATTAACAGGAACACCCATGTTACACTACATACCACGAGAGCTGACCAGTGAGACATTAACGGGAACACTCATGTAACACTACATACCACGAGAGCTGACCAGTGAGACATTAACGGGAACACTCATGTAACACCACGTACCACGAGAGCTGACCAGTGAGACATTAACGGGAACACTCATGTAACACTACATACCACGAGAGCTGACCAGTGAGACATTAACGGGAACACTCATGTAACACCACGTACCACGAGAGCTGACCAGTGAGACAAGGACAAATGTAGCATGAGTTTGTACCAATAACAAGAAAACCCGTGTAACATTACACAACAACACAACAGAACAGTTAAAATGTGACATATGTAGCATGCCTTTGTACTGATATCAATAACAAGAAAATTGCTGTAACTCTACATACTAGTACAACTGCCTAGTGAAACAACGACATATTTTGTAGCATGGGTTTGTGATAATAACAATAAGAACAAAACTCTTGTAACACTATATACCTATACCAGCACAACTGACTACTTGGATAGAGACAAATGTAACATGAGTTTGTAATGCTATTGATAATATAAGTCCTGTACTATGGCCGTCTTTATCAACATTACATGAAACATTATTTATATAAATCATAACTTATGTACAAGATCATGACACCTATACACACGGTAAACAAAGTTGTACGATAAAGGTTGATCGTAATTAGGAATCATCATTATATCTATTACAATTAATGTTTTGATATAGATATACACAGGTAACATAATCCAAGATTTTCTACCTCGTCTTGATTGTACATTATGTATATAAAGGCATAAGAAATCCATAACTTCATTGTTACACCTCTAGTAACTGAACGATTCGATACAACAGTTACATTTATACCTAACTAACAATAAGTAAAGACATCGCCTTATTTGTTTTTGAGTTATCTTGAGTAACTTTCCCCAGGTCAAATATTAACTCATCAGTGCTAATATCATTTTATAACAAGCTGACATCACATGATATCTCATTTAAACTATACAGTCTAGACGCAACCACACCTACCAATCGTTAAAAAACACACATCTACTTATGATATACAAATACAAAAATTTGAACCAACATGGTTTTGCAAACCTTTCAGATTTTTTTTTATTTCCTTGTACTGTTTTTGCTTAGGTGAGTTATGTCACATGTAATTTGGGAAGCTCCGCCCATTCCCTTGTAAGGAAAACAATACATCCGGGTCATATGGGATAGGTCAAATGTCATTGGTCAATAGGAGCATATTTAGCCCATGTTTGGAAAAAAAAAACCAAACAAGAAACTTCTTCACAACGCCATATTGATTAAAGAGGAGAAAATTTAAAGTATTTCATGAAATCCAACTCCATTCCCATCTCACCCTAAACATTATCTTAAATTAGTGGCTATGACTTCTGATCTACAGTTCATTTGGTTTGCCTGGCCGACTTTGTGCCGCTCACATTTGCTGTTTATATTATATATTTCTGAAGGTAGTCTGATATTATATAGGTGGTTATTTTTTCTTGCAAAATCAATCATCATAGGCCGCTTCAACAAAAATTGTGCCATTTTTCCGCCATACATTTTTTTTTCTATTCTACGCAAACATAAATGTAGCTTCGCAGCATGGAAGTTGATTAAATTGGATATTAAGTTACGTTAAGTTTGCAAGGACATGCAAAAACACCGTGTCCACACACACACAAAAGAGTTTATCATGATACATGTCTATAAAGTATAATACATTAACATTTATGTAACTATATATAGTGTACTCACTATCTGTAATCAGGGTACCGTGCTACTCATTTTCGACCCCTGTACCTGTATTTGTATACGTTATCACTCACCGTATATGTGTACAGGATGAGTTCCCCTGATTGCACTATATATGGGTAATATGCTCTACTTACCATTTATCATGTATCAGCCTTTGTTGTACTTGACAATGTCCTATCAATAGCCATCTGAGTTAAATGATAAAATTTGTTTTTAATGACATTAATTATCAATTGATATTGTAAACTCATTAGAACCAAACGTGCCTCCTACATCCCTTCATATGAGGCTGTAGTTTTCTAAAAAAAAAAAAAAAACTTATCAGAACAGACATTGTGACATGAACATGTAAATATCGTGTGTTTACCGAACATGGAAGGTAATATAGACAACACTAACTAACCACCCGATAGGTACCTACAACGTAACCATTCCAAGGTAATATAGACAACACTAACTAACCACCCGATAGGTACCTACAACGTAACCATTCCAAGGTAATATAGACAACATAACTAACCACCCGATAGGTACTTACAACGTAACCATTCCAAGGTAATATAGACAACACTAACTAACCACCCGATAGGTACTTACAACGTAACCATCCATCTGTCATCAGTAACGACTTTGCTTACCTAACTTACGGTGTTGCATTTTATTCGATATTCAAGGGTTCGTTCTTATGTACATTTTCCTTGCATTTGTGCTTTTGTCTTATTCATTTTACAAGTTTCTCGATATGTCTCTCCATAATTTAGTGTCTTCTCAATTTTGCTCTGTTCGTCGCTTTGAGACTTTTTTGACTGGTACGTCGTTGTTCTTACGACGGCTGATTGATATGCTGTGTGCCTCGTATTGAAGGAGTTACTCAAGGATGTTCTTTTTCAAGTCCTACAATTCCCTGACTATATAGGGCCGTGTACCCAAGGACTGGTCTCATTTGGTTAGTTTATATCGAGGTAGCTCTCTAAAGTAAACAAGACAAGTGGCTTTTACAAAATGGACAAAATCGGTGAAAGAGTAATGATCCAATGTTTCCATAAAAAGATTTAACACTTACAGATATCCATAATGACATGGTAGCAACACTAGTGAAAGATGTCCCTTCATATGCTACAGTGAAAAGGTGGTGGCGGAATTTAAGAGAGGCCAACAGAGCCTTCAGGATGACCACCCGTCTTGGAAGGCCTGTCAATGTTGCAACTCCAGAAATGGTCAATAAAGTTCATGATATTGTTATGACTGACAGACGAATCACAGAGAGATATATAGCGAGTAAAGTTGGCATTTCACAGGAAAGAGTATATTCCATTCTGAACGAGGATCTTGCAATGAGAAAGCTTTCGGCCCGAAGGTTACCAAGACTTCTGACAGTTGATCAGAAGCACACCAGGCGCTCATTGTCGCGTGCTAATCTTAACCTTTTTGAGGAAGATCCTGCCAACTTTCTTCAGAGATTTGTCACTATGGATGAAACATGGGTACATCATTTACGCCAGATGCCAAACAACAATCGAAAGTATGGAAGCACACAGGCTCTCACCCGCCAAAGAAGGCAAAGACTGTCCCATCAGCTAGGAAGGTTATGGCCCGGTTGTCTTAGATGCAGATGGCATTCTGCTGATACATTATCTCCAAAAGGGACAAACAACCATTGCCACATACTATGCTTCACTTCTGAAGCAGTAACGGGGAAAATATTAAACATAAGCGCCGCGGAAAGCTCACTAAAGGTGTGTTATTCCATCAGGACAATGCTCCTGTTCACAAGTCTGTCATTGTCATGGCTGGCATTCACGATTGTGGCTTTAAATTGATTGAGCATCCGCCTTATTCATCTGATCTCGCTCAATCAGACTTCCATCTATTTCCAAAACTGAAAACAGCTATTTCAGCCACCTACCTTCAGTCGAATGATGACGTCATACATGCAGTGGATGACTTTCTGAACAACCAAGAAGAGGGGTTCTATAAAAGTGGCATTGAGGCCCTTAAACACCGCTGGCAAAAGTATATAGATACTGAAGGGGATTTTGTTAAAAAAATTATACAATATGTCTGGCAAAATTTAAATCCTTCAATATGAGGCTCACAACATATCAATCAGCCCTCGTTCCCAATGTCTCTGATTCCTGTGATCCTTGTAATGGCCCCTATTGTATTAGTGTATTTTCAATTCCTGTTATTGTTTATAGAATCGTTTTTCACTGTTCTTTTATGTTTTTGAAAACGACACTTAAATAGTACATACAATATTAGTTTCAATGTCTGTTTAGCTATGCTATTATGTATTTTAAATTTCCATAATATATCTGAATTGTGTTATTGTTTTCTTTGTTACTTAATAATTCAATAAACACACGTGTGTATACAACTAACCTTTAATGTATGTGTATTATAGAGCATTAGACAGTTGATACCGGCTGATTAATATTTTATAGTGGTTGTAATTAATTCGGCATACTCTACGTGTGTACTATCTGTCTTCATTAATTAAATCAACATTATTCATGTCATTTATCTTCCCCTTATGATTAATGTATCATTGTGTACTGTAGGTCACACCAAATACAAATACGGATAGATAGTACAACTATAGTTTGTTGTGACAAACCAAGCGTGTACCGTTATATCGTAGTAGTTTGCTGTGCCTAACCAAGCGTGTACCGGTATATCGTAGTAGTTTGTTGGTACTAGCCTGACGTGTACCGGTATATCGTAGTAGTTTGCTGTGCCTAACCAAGCGTGTACCGGTATATCGTAGTAGTTTGTTGGTACTAACCTGGCGTGTACCGGTATATCGTAGTAGTTTGTTGTGACTAACCTGGTGTGTACCGGTTTATCGTAGTAGTTTGTTGGTACTAACCTGGTGTGTACCGGTATATCGTAGTAGTTTATTTGGACTAACCTTGCGAGTACCGGTATATCATAGTTGTTTGTTGGTACTAACCTGGCGTGTACCGGTATATCGTAGTAGTTTGTTGTGACTAACCTGGCTTGTACCGGTATATCAAAGTAGTTTGTTGGTACTAACCTGGCGTGTACCGGTATATCGTAGTAGTTTGTTGTGACTAACCTGGCGTGTACCGGTATATCGTAGTAGTTTGTTGGTACTAACCTGGCGTGTACCGGTATATCGTAGTAGTTTGTCGGTACTAACCTGGCGTGTACCGGTATATCGTAGTAGTTTATTGTGACTAACCTGGCGTGTACCGGTATATCAAAGTAGTTTATTGTGACTAACCTGGCGTGTACCGGTATATCGTAGTAGTTTGTTGTGACTAACCTGGCGTGTACCGGTATATCGTAGTAGTTTGTTGTGCCTAACCTGGCGTGTACCGGTATATCATAGAAGTTCGTTGTGACTAACCTGGCGTGTACCGGTATATCGTAGTAGTTTGTTGTGACTAACCTGGCGTGTACCGGTATATCGTAGTAGTTTGTTGTGACTAACCTGGCGTGTACCGGTATATCGTAGTAGTTTGTTGGTACTAACCTGGCGTGTACCGGTATGTCGTAGTAGTTTGTTGGTACTAACCTGGCGTGTACCGGTATATCGTAGTAGTTTATTGTGACTAACCTGGCGTGTACCGGTATATCGTAGTAGTTTGTTGTGACTAACCTGGCGTGTACCAGTATATCAAAGTAGTTTATTGTGACTAACCTGGCGTGTACCGGTATATCGTAGTAGTTTGTTGGTACTAACCTGGCGTGTACCGGTATATCATAGTAGTTTGTTGTGACTAACCTGGCGTGTACCGGTTTATCAAAGTAGTTTATTGTGACTAACCTGGCGTGTACCAGTATATCAAAGTAGTTTATTGTGACTAACCTGGCGTGTACCGGTATATCGTAGTAGTTTGTTGTGACTAACCTGGCGTGTACCGGTATATCGTAGTAGTTTGTTGTGACTAACCTGGCGTGTACCGGTATATCATAGAAGTTTGTTGTGACTAACCTGGCGTGTACCGGTATATCGTAGTAGTTTGTTGTTTCTAACCTGACTGTACCGGTATATCGTAGTAGTTTGTTGGTACTAACCTGGCGTGTACCGGTATATCGTAGTAGTTTGTTGTGACTAACCTGGCGTGTACCGGTATATCGTAGTAGTTTGTTGGTACTAACCTGGCGTGTACCGGTATATCGTAGTTGTTTGTTGTGACTAACCTGACGTGTACCGGTATATCGTAGTAGTTTGTTGTGACTAACCTGGCGTGTACCGATATATCGTAGTAGTTTGTTGGTACTAACCTGGCGTGTACCGATATATCATAGTAGTTTGTCGGTACTAACCTGGCGTGTACCGGTATATCGTAGTAGTTTGTTGGTACTAACCTGGCGTGTACCGGTATATCATAGTAGTTTGTTGTGACTAACCTGGCGTGTACCGGTATATCGTAGTAATTTGTTGTGACTAACCTGGCGTGTACCGGTATATCGTAGTAGTTTGTTGTGACTAACCTGGCATGTACCGGTATATCGTAGTAGTTTGCTGTGACTAACCTGGCGTGTACCGGTATATCGTAGTAGTTTGTTGTGACTAACCTGGCGTGTACCGGTATATCGTAGTAGTTTGTTGGTACTAACCTGGCGTGTACCGGTATATCGTAGTAGTTTGTTGGTACTAACCTGGCGTGTACCGGTATATCATAGTAGTTTGTTGTGACTAACCTGGCGTGTACCGGTATATCGTAGTAGTTTGTTGTGACTAACCTGGCGTGTACCGGTATATCGTAGTAGTTTGTTGGTACTAACCTGGCGTGTACCGGTATATCGTAGTAGTTTGTTGGTACTAACCTGGCGTGTACCGGTATATCGTAGTAGTTTGTTGTGACTAACCTGGCGTGTACCGGTATATCGTAGTAGTTTGTTGGTACTAACCTGGCGTGTACCGGTATATCGTAGTAGTTTGTCGGTACTAACCTGGCGTGTACCGGTATATCATAGTAGTTTGTTGTGACTAACCTGGCGTGTACCGGTATATCGTAGTAATTTGTTGTGACTAACCTGGCGTGTACCGGTATATCGTAGTAGTTTGTTGTGACTAACCTGGCGTGTACCGGTTTATCGTAGTTGGTTGTTGTGACTAACCTGGCGTGTACCGGTATATCATATAAGTTTAAATGTTTTGACTTACCTGGCATGTTTCAGAATAGCTTACTTAAAAAGATACGGTTCAATAAAATAAGGCGTCTAATATGCAAATGCCATTTTGATCTTTCTAATAACTAATATGTTATTTATCGCAATTATCATTTATTTAAATCGCAATGTGTGTATGGAGAAACACATACTGACCTTCGTTAATCATAAACTGTGATAAAAACTATGTATTTTGATATGCGTCACACGTATTGTCAAGGCGTCAATAGAAGTGCATGCTTTAAATCTTTATCTTGTTTTTGCAACATTATTACGACAATGAGTTTTGCTTTTTACTGGATGTACGACATTATTAGGTATACTGATATCACAGAATGAATTGTGATTTTGTCTGTATTCACCGACGTTTGTACGTAAACTGATATCACAGAATGAATTGTGATTTTGTCTGTATTCACCGACGTTTGTACGTAAACTGATATCACAGAATGAATTGTGATTTTGTCTGTATTCACCGTCGTTTTTACGTAAACTGATATCACAGAATGAATTGTGATTTTGTCTGTATTCACCGACGTTTTTACGTAAACTGATATCACAGAATGAATTGTGATTTTGTCTGTTTTCACCGACATTATTACGTATACCGATATCACATAATGAATTGCGATGTTATGACATTGTATACTGATATTGCTACAAAATATTCCGTTTGCTTATTCTGATGGCTGTGTCCATTCATCTTGTCTCACATACTGTTATATAGTGTTTTTTTTGCTGTACTAACATTAACTGTATATTATATACGTGTTCGTTGTATTCTCATTACTTTGGTGTTTGTTATACATTTACGATAACTACGATAGTTAATTATACCCCTATTATACACAAATGGGTTCCGTCCTTACGGATTTGATTTCCGCACGATATCTTTTGAAGGAATGATAGGATATTGATGAAACTTGCTTGGTAGACTTATTACCTAAATCCCTTGCTTAAGTTCAATTATCGGCATATTCCGCGCATATTTAATGAGGCTGCTCTGATCTGATTGGCTGATTGCTTTCCGCACGATATCTTTTGAAGGAATAACTGATTTTGATGAAACTAGCTTGGTAGACTTGTTACTAATTATGTTGATTATTTTCACAGGAACTTGATGGCTGAACACAAATACATGTAATGCTTATAAATGATATGCCATGTGTATCATGTTTTAATGTATGTTTCCCACTTTAATTTCATGTAAAACGATATTTGCATAATCTTTACGACTATGTCCTTGTTTATATTGATATTACAAATATAATATTGGCATATTATATAATTAAGTTTAACTCTCTAAATGTTTAGTTGACGCTTTGATCCGGTGTGCGTTGATATGTCAGCGTTGATTTCTTGTATGATTCTGTCTACATTTCTACACTCTCAACAATTTACTAATATTTCAAATGTTACTGACGGTTACTTTGTTTTACTAATGTAACATTTCAGGTGTTGCTGACGGTAACTTTGTATAAAGATTTATCAACTTTTTTCTTCTGTGGCTTCAGGTTTTGCAAATGGTCACCCCAGAGAATACCTAACATTACAAGCTGGAAGAATAAACAACTTCGCATCCGTGTATCCAAATATAGGTAAGTTATAATCATTTTACGACGTATTTTTTCTTTGAAATGAATAAGAATAAAATACGTATATTCAACGGGAAAAGAAGTGTTATTCACAGCTGTGTAGTGATAATGTCATACTGAATGAATCCTATGTTACGAATGATGTTTATTTAATACCTGTTTGTAACATGGCATTGTGTAATGACGGTTGTAGGGACACAGGATTCATCCAACTGTCGTGATGCAGACCCAGTCCATCCGTACCGTTTCGGAGGACGCACACAGTTTGACAAGATAAGGCTAGATCTAACTACTCTCCATGTCCAAACCAATGATTTCAGCTACAGTGTGCAGACCGGTAGAAACTCTGTCAGGTAAACAGTGTACAGATCGGTAGAAACTCTGTCAGGTAAACAGTGTACAGATCGGTAGAAACTCTGTCAGGTAAACAGTGTACAGACCGGTAGAAACTCTGTCAGGTAAACAGTGTACAGACCGGTAGAAACTCTGTCAGGTAAACAGTGTACAGACCGGTAGAAACTCTGTCAGGTAAACAGTGTACAGACCGGTAGAAACTCTGTCAGGTAAACAGTGTACAGACCGGTAGAAACTCTGTCAGGTAAACAGTGTACAGATCGGTAGAAACTCTGTCAGGTAAACAGTGTACAGACCGGTAGAAACTCTGTCAGGTAAACAGTGATGTATACCTCTATTTCGTTCCGACCATGTGAATAGCTATTATTTTCCTGAGAATGATAAGCAGTTGATATTTCTTGACTGAGATGTCAGCACAACACGACGATCTGCGTGATAAGTATTTGGTTACGCCTATGGATGGGACATCAAATGACGATTCTTAGGAACACTATCACATTTCGGGAGTAAGCTTAATGAAGAAGGTCTACATATTTTCCAAGACGTCATGCTAGCTAGCCATGATTCAATATTGCAAACGCTTCAAATAACCAGTTAATGATAGGGATTCAGACTATTTCGTTTGCACTGGATTCAAAGACTTCTTATGAAACATTCCAAACAGATATTTTATTTTTGAAGTTGTCCAATTAAGCTTTCATCCAAACTTCTTACTATTATTCAGGGTTGCACAATAGGTGGAATTATTAGAAGTTGGATTTTAAAGAAGAACTTTTTATTCAGTCTTCAGACATCCACTCCTTGAACGTCTCGTCTATCAACACATTTGTTTTGTCCGCTCTTCACACAATTATACCCAATTAAACAGTTCGAGAAAGCTTTCATTCTCTTGTTACGAGAGCTTTCTTATCCAGGAAAGCCATACGGCCTTACGACTACACGGAATTACACAGGAACATATTTCATTAAACATACGGTTAAGACAGAGTCATGCCGATGATGAATTCGTTAGATTAATGTATTCATGGTTGTTTTCTTTAGAATAGTGACAGACACATTATTATTATTGATCATGTTATTTAGATGTACCCATAAAACTCTTCCTCGTGTGACCTTGGATGTTGCGAGGACGTTACCCCCCCCCCCCCCCCCCCCCCCCCCCCCAAAAAAAAAACAATATCTTCGATTGTTTCTTACAACTTCACTATACGGGAGAGCTTACAACTAAACTATGTGTTAAGTGTGTTGATTCTAAAACGTTACTTTTCCATACCTGCACAGTAACATCTCTGCTGCGCCACCTCGACAGCTTAGTATTAAAAAAAGAAAAGAAAAGAAAAAAGAAAAAAAAACGTGCCACACATGTTACCGAGAGGTTGATTGAATAGGATGTTTTGTTGTCGTCACCATGATACCATTTCAGAATATTATGGAGTATTCTAACTATCAGCAACGACCTCTGTTTCTTTATTTTAAGATGTGTCATAACCTGAATTCGACCCAGCTTAGCATCATTAGTCTTATCAGTTAAGTAAAAGCCAATTACCTTTCCGGAAAGCATGGCCTTACTCCTTTATTAAATTATATTTATACTTATATATACTGTTTATATTTTACCCACGTTGGATAAATTTTGGGTTTATATATTAGCGAAGGATGATATTCACGTTTTTGTTTTATGATATTTAAGTGGAGTGTAGCGGATCAATTAGGTTTGTAATAAAGATCTTCGATTTTTTAGCCAAGTATAAGTCATCTTATGTGAAGACATGAAGTATGATACAATTACGTGAGGCTTAGAAAATATACTCTATCCAGGTCGTAGCTGGACCATATTTTATGTGTAAGCACTGGCAACCATACCAGCACAGTCGTTTTAGGAAGTTCTGGAGGCATTCGCGCTTATAAGAAGAACTATTTGAACATCGAATGGTGGCATTTGGTTATATTTTGAGTACAGTGTATACAAATACTATAGAAGACACAATATCCGGATAAATCAACGTTTTTGCATACATCTAAAACTTGAAACATACTGGTCAGAAAGTTAGGCGACACTTAAGACTAAAGAGTCTTCAGAACAAATGTCTAATGTTGACATTTCTAGACTTAAATGGACCAATTCAGGAAAATGATGTGCCAGCATGGGCTTAAATGTGCTAACTTACATGGCAGCTACGCGCCTGCTAT
This sequence comes from Pecten maximus, assembly GCF_902652985.1. NCBI lineage: Eukaryota > Metazoa > Mollusca > Bivalvia > Pectinida > Pectinidae > Pecten > Pecten maximus. Next base: position 19,758,458 of record NC_047016.1, on the reverse strand, counting down.
CTAATATCATTGAATGTTTGTCTTTAAGATATGGAGATGCAAGCGACAAGTTCACCGCCTTCTTAAGTTGTTCACCACGAGGCATGTTTAAAATCGATTTGGTAGGAACGCCTTTTACAATTGCCGACAATATCCAATGGGTGTGGCAAGGAAACTTTGCAGGAGGAAGCACGGCGAAAGGCGTGGCGCATGTTAGCAACAACAGTGAGTATTTGTCTGTAGGTCAATAAGTTAAAAACCTTACTACTGTTTTAAGTTTTAAGACTTGTGCTACAATCAAATATTGACTAAGGAAAAAATACAGTCTTATAGTTTTTTAAAAATTCAAATTGACAATGATAATTTGGACTGTCCTTAAAGATACTACACAGCTGAACCTTTGTATTTATTAACATCAACGATACCAGGTTACAATATACATTACGTACGTGTTTTATTATCCTTTGTTGAGGTTACATCGGCTGTTTCACTGACGCGGGCGATAGACTGTTGGGAGGACACCAGGAGGATAATCCCCACATGACCACAGAGCTTTGTATACAGCACTGTAAGACACTGGGATTCTGGTATGCTGGTACACAAGTAAGACAATTGACGAGTGTGATTACTTCACTGGTATCACTGTAATAAACGAACTCCCAAATAGTGACGGTTATTGAAATATGAAATAAGCCCCCCCCCCCCCCCCCCCCCCCCCCCATTTTAAAATGTCTTAATCCCTTCAATAAAATTGCATCGATAATGATGGTTATCACTGACTGATATTAATCTAATGTAATTTTATTATATATCTATGGTGGTGCACCTCTGTGCTCTTTAATATATATTCCGTGTATGTTACACATGCAATAAAGTAATCGACAAATATAGACAAACATGTATATCTAAATACATTCTGCTCTATCGTAGTATGAAATCAGTAACTAGATCAATGTAATGCACAAGTTATCGCTTTTGATACTACCCAATGGGACTGTTTTGCTGTAGTATAGGTATTTTTTTTTTATATTTCAAAAATATTTTATTGTAAATACATTTTAACAAAGTACATTAATTACAGTCATTAAATGAGTAGTATAGGTATAATTACAGAGCATCTGATCCAAGCAACAACAGTCATTAAATATATGATTCAATACTTACTATTCAATTTTAGTGAAAGTGACTTTTCATTACACGCCACCGTGTTTTACAGTATCGGACACAGTGCTACTGTGGAGACAATCACGACCGGCACTCAATGGCTTCTGAGTCTGACTGTAACACTCCGTGTGCAGGAAACTCTAAAGAAATATGCGGCGGAACATGGAGAATATCCGTGTATGGCACAGGTGATTAATGTAGCAAATATAATGCAATTGATAACACCGAGAAAACCAACCCCGACGTGAACATAGTGCAATGAACACGTATAATAACATAAATCTGCTTCAAATTGTGGACAAAAGAGATATTTACACTCGAATCATTAAGAAAATACGCGGACAATAAGAAAAGGTGCGTGTTTTACTTGTAAAACACTAACTATTTAAGAAATGCCTTATCAATTCAATATCTCGTTCTCAATGTAAGAATCGGGGTAATGATTACAGGACCACCAAGCATAATTAAGAGCAACCAAGTCGTCTTGCATCATTCGATTTTAAGTGTGAATTATGTTTTCGTTATTATGTCGGTATTCTTTGTTTGATGTCCTAGTGAAGTCATAATGTCGACTAGAAAGGTCCTCATAGTAGTCTTAATGAAATATGATTAAAGTGTCAACAATTCACTTCTATCACAAATATTCTGATAATAGTAACAAGATTTTTGGATATCGAACCAAATGTGTACCACGTATACCTGTATAGATTGGGGAAGTAGGGATGGTAATATCCAAACAAACAGGATTAATCAATTAATAAAACTATGAGGAAAGATCGAGCCAGGCACCTGTAAGGGCCTACACAGTAGAGCCTTCGTCCTTCTTGAAAAACCAAGCCTTCCTTAGCAACAGAACGGATGCTTTTCTTTGGCATGGTGTATGAGATATGGAAATATTTCCTGCTTTTCTATGTTCATATCGTCACATTATAAACAGGCCAAATGTTTACATTATTCACGTGCTAGTTATGTCGAACCTCTATATTACAATATTGGTGCATCTTACTTGGTGTTTCTGACCACACGTATTAGTGATAGGAAGGAGTTTCCAGGGCTAAAACATGCGCCAGCAAGGATCAAAGTTTAGAACAATAAAATCACGAGATTAAATTGCCCCTCCGCCCCTCATCTAGAGAAGACATTATGGTAATGAAAAAATTATCTATACGTGTGTATACTTTATTACTTTATTATTGACCTGGATACTTTGTGCGCTAGTTATGGTCGATTCTACCTAAATCGCATCAAGGTCCCGATTTTCGGAATTGTTGATTACAGGTGTGCGGCAGATTTTCGAAGGTCGATGTGGAGGATACCCTGGAGGCTGTTACCCAGCTACTACCGCTGATCCTGCATTGCCAATACTAGCATTACAAGTAGTTCCTTCTCACCCCTGTCTACAGCCGTAAGTACTGTTTATTACGACATCATCAGGACGTGGTTTCCATAGTGCATACCAAAACATCAAATGTATCGATACAATTAATCATTCATTCAAGTATAAAATCAAAGCATGCAATATAAGTTTAATTCATATGAGTAACTCAAATATCTACTAAAAATCATACAATGTTTTTATATTGTATTTTGTCGGCCTCATTTATATTATCACTATATAATACATTCGACAGTTATGATTCTTGTTCTCCTCCTTATGTGACACAAAAATATAATTTTCGTATGAGCATGTTACATTTCACATTTTACCTCCATATGCATATAAAATGTATGATGAAATATTCATCTTGCAGCTCATGAACTTCTCATGTGCAGCTAAGCTCATTTTGGTTTTGGACTCCTTTTCCCTTTTCGATACACTATATAACGCAAAGTCCGATCAAGCCGCCATGTGAAACGAAGAAAACAGTACATCTGGCACTACCACTACTTGTGAGCAATTTCTTGATGCTCATCAACAAAACTCCCTTTGCATACAATTCTCTTCTCGTGTGCTGTTTATATGCAGCTCAAGAGTTGCTCACATGCAAAGCCTGGCCATTTTCGTTAGGGTTACACAGGATATGGACAAGCAGCCCGTGATCGTTATGTTCTCAGCTGTATCATGTTTGACATGCGTGCATTCCTCGATATGAAACATGAATTACTTAAAGTATGCGCGTGTCTTTCTGCTGATTTTCCTGTTGTTGTTTCTTCCAGTGTCATTTTAAGTCGATAATTTTATTACTATATGATTGGATTGATACGCTTCCTTCATAGTTTAATGGTACTAATTTTGTAATTAAGCCTTATCACATTTCATCAATGTTTTTCAGAATCTCGCCTTGTAGAAATGAAGGAAAGTGCATTGCATCAACAGCATCAGATTTCAAATGTCTCTGTTACCCTGGTTATACTGGAACAATTTGCGACATACCTAACCGTACGTTCCAAATATATAATACACGTGTACTGACTTCTCAAAATCACACGTGATTCGTATCTATAAGTACCAAATGTATAATACTGCCTTCTCAAAATCACATGTGATTCCTTACCATAAGTACCAAATGTATAATACTGCCTTCTCATAGTCACATGTGATTCCTTAAGTAAGTGTCAAAGTAAGACTGTTGATATGTTATCAAGGCAGACGACGATTTATGTTACCTCACACAACAACACGCGCCTGTCATACTCAGCTTTCCATAATCACCCATAGCGGAAAATTAGAAGAATTATGCATATTTAGAACTGGACATGGAGATGACTAATAAAGTATTTACCTGTTTACTCATCCGTTTGTATTATCTAAAATGCGATGACAGCTGTTAGACATAGCGGATCTGTCATATGGCCATGGGCTCTCATCCTTCAAAAGTGACGTCACTACGTCAAGGTGGTATACGTTTAGTGTTCTCAATGAAAGGTGTACTGTCATTTGAAATTTACATTAGCCAGTGAAAAAAATATTCTCTAGAATACTTGCGAAAGTTTTTGTATTATCTAAAATAAATATAATTAGATCAATGTTTTCTTGTCATAGAGACTTACTGTTGGCTGTTTCAGATATTTTACATGTTTAAAAACATTCTATTTTCTTTTTAGATATGTTATGATTTTTATTGCAAACAAATACAGATATAATAATGGTTTTTTTTTTGGACAGAGGTTGTTACAACAGAATTGACCTGTCCAGATGGTATGGTCGCAGAGAAATGTACATGTGACCGCAGTTGTTACGGAGCAGAGTTCAAAGGTGACAAGTGTAAAGTATACGGATCTCGAGGGGTAGTAAAGGTGTGTTTTCCCACTGATGTGTTACTCGAAGATGGTCTCAATTTACTAATTCATTAAATCTCATTGTATATATAGAGGTTGCGAGTGGTTGTGGGGTATCGAATTTATTTCACACGACTAAGTTATTGTTTAAAAGTTACAAAAGACACGAGCTTTAGTGAATATCTTTTGTATCTTTTAAACATAACTTAATAACTTATTAATAACTTAACCGAAAGGTCATATTTTACTAGTGGAATATAATATATATATATCCAACAGTCGGCACATTTATGCAATGAGACCTACAAATTATTCGTTATATATATAAAGTTTCAATATATATACATTTCTTATTGAAAAAGGTTGGTTTCATGTAAAGTCCAGTTATTGAAAGAATCATTATGATATTTTTAAACATAGTTGAATAAGCTGGATGTTGCACATTTGAAATGATGAATTCATGTTTTTATCTTTAATTATGTAGAAATAGTAACACGTTAAATGTACATTCGTAAGTGAATAAAGCTGTGTACAGTATAAGAATAACATGTATGTATGTCGTGCTCTCATGAAATACAACAATGCTTGTTTTACCAACTCTCGTTTCAGGCAACGACCACATGTCGACCTGGTAACGGCGAGCACATCATAATGTTTAATGTAGAGGGCAGTGGTATGGTCAAATGTCCTCCAGGCTCTAACCTCACAGGCTGTACCTATAGAGACAGGTACGTATGGTTATGTCCCTGAAATCATAGACTGTACCTATAGAGACAGGTAAGTATGGTTATGTCCCTGAAATCATAGACTCTACCTATATAGACAGGTAAGTATGGTTATGTCCCTGAAATCATAGACTGTACCTATAGAGACAGGTACGTATGGTTATGTCCCTGAAATCATAGACTGTGCCTGTATAGACAGGTAAGTATGCTTATGTCACTGAAATCATAGACTCTACCTATATAGACAGGTACGTATGGTTATGTCAGTGAAGTCATAGACAGTACCTATATAGACAGGGCAACGATAGTAATGTCTGTAACATCACAGCCTGTACCTGTATAGACAGGTAATTATTGTTATGTCAGTGAAATCACAGCCTGTACCTATATAGACAAGTACGTATGGCTATGTCAGTGAAGTCATAGACTGTGCCTATAGAGACAGGTATTTATTGTTATGTCAATGGAATCATAGACTGTACCTATATAGACAGGTTAACGTTAGTCATGTCTGTAACATCACAGCCTGTACCTTTAGATAGAGGTAAATGATGTCATGTCTCTAGCCTCATGGGCTGTGCGTACAGAGAAAGGTAAACGTTAGCCACATCTCCAGCCTCCCAAGTCTAGATGCCATATTTTGAGCCTCTTAGGTAAATGTCATTATGACTCCACTGTGTGTAACTCTCGATTAATTTTGACAGGTACTGATATATTATGTGTAATTTGTCCAACCTTGAATCTCATGAATAGGTACATCGGTTTATAATATACGATTGTATTTCATGTTTTGCAAACTTTGATTTGCCAGTAACCATAATTTACCAAATTGACTAAATTATAGGGTTAATTGTCCTTTATTGTAGTTTGACATTCGTTTAAGCCAATTTTAATTTTTGTTAGCTGCAACGACACTGTTTACGAGGTTAATTGCATGGATTAACGAAATTTTACATTATTCTGTATCGAGGACAGTGATATCTCAACCCACGTGTTAGAGTTTGGTTGGTAACGAAGGGGCTTGCCAGCCCAAGCCTTATAACTGAGATATCCCTGACCACGAAAAAAAACTCGTGTTAAATTATTTTTCCTGTATTCATAGAAATAGCAACACTTAAGTCAAAATAAACATTGTTCTCTCATATCTCGCCATGTTGGATAGAGTTTACCCATGTAAGATAGCTATGTAAGATAAATATATCTTACATAGCATTTCACGCGCGCGGAGTAATCTGCGTTCAAGGGGGACAACTCTTACAACGTCGTCTGCTTGTGTTTACATTCGACAATCTTTATCGTCGGTGTTGGTTTTAAAACGTTGGATTTAACTATAAAAATACATACATTCTGAGATAAATATATATCATATCAGCAATAAACTAATAAGGCTTCACGGTGAAAAGATTAGACATTTCATCTGAGGGAAAATATAACTCCGTCACTGTAGACAAGGCCTACAGTCCTGTTGTAACAGTTACAGTACAGTACAGACTTGCCTACCCTACAGGTTTGTCATTTGCCATTAAAACACGCAAACACACACAATCACCTGACAATGATAGGAAGTTTAATAAAAGCCAGAAATAAAAAAAAAGTTTATAAAAAAAGAAAATGTCAAACATCACAACCGATGAAATGGTTCCGTTTGCGTCAGCACAGGGGCCTGGAATTTGTTTACTCTAGGCCCGCTCATGTCAGTAACCTGTGTATTTGGAAATTGGGAATTGGCTCTTAAATGAACGAACATTCGGTAAAAATGACACCCCTCGATGCTCACATAAAAAAACATTTATTTTAATTGTAACTCGGAGTCTATATTTGTGTAGAGTAACCAGGAAAACTAACTGTCATCCTAGCCTTCCAATATGATCATCGTTATCGACGGACCTACCTTCGTCATTCCATCAAGAAAACAGGTTAAACACATATAATCCTATGTCACAGAAAAGATCGAATACTCGTATCGAGTCACTCTTTGTTGGTTCACACATGAAATTGCCAAAATCACCGTGAATTTAAAATTACCAGCCACCAAACATCGCCGTGTCACGGCTATCGAGATCGATATTACCCTCAATAGCCTTGAACTATGAATGAAATTCCAATGACAGTCATGACGTCATGCTGTGACGTTGTATTTTATGAAAAATGTGACTTGGCATTAAAAAGTACGGTGTGTTCCGTGAAATGATAAGATATGCTGAGGTGCAAATCAAATTATATGTAAAATTGGAAAACTCATTTCAGCGTTGGAATTTTTCAAAGTATTGTTGATAGAACTTCTTTTTCTCGGATGTTCACAATTTGATCACGGCCACATCAAAAGTCGGTCATGTTACGGCGAATTGTTCATTCGTTCATCACTTAACCATTAAAGGAATGACATTTGTGTGCCAACTTAGTTTGCGAAAATTGGATTTCATCTTTCAGAATATCATAAGTATTTTAAGTAAAAACGTCAAATAAAGAAATTAAAAAATCGAAGAAAATGGATGGCTGAGAGACACTTTCGCCCAAAATGTGGTAGTGGTATGAGAGAAAAAGACTCTTTCATCATGTGTGTATGTAGGATAGGGATATTCCACCCTCGGGATCACAAAATGTGGTAAAACCCTCGGCAAGCCTCAGGTTTCACCACATTTTGTGACCCCTCGGGTGGAATATCCCTATCCTACATATACACATATGAAAGAGTATTGTAATCTTTTTTGTCCGCAATAAGTTTAGATGAAGGATTTCTCATTCAAAACAATTATATGACGTCAAGTAAGGAATACAATGACGTCATAGCGCGTGCAAGAGTTATTTCTTATCCCGTGTGAAATTAATAGAATCGTTCACTCGTCGGGGTTAGTCATGGGAATCTCAACCCGAGGAGGAAGATTCTTAAGTTGCCAAGGTATTATTATCTGGTATTATATTATGAAAGGTATAAAAAAAATACAGTGTTGTCTCTTAATAATGCTAGAATAACATGGACTATGCGATTATATGTGGTGTAATAATCAGAACTTGTAAATCAATTTCATCTCAAATTAATTACACCCTCTCCCCCCACCAGACAGATACAAACAAATAGTGAAAAATAATCGATTTAGTGATTAAAATGTAACACCATAGTTTTGTTTTTGTGACTTTTTATTGCAGGGAAGACAATTGTTTGGAAATTGGGTAGAAAATACAAAAAAGGTCTGAACAAAGTATCAATAACGACATTAAAGGTTACAGCATATCCCGAGAATTAAACACAAAATCTCAGCTTCCTTTCTAAGAACAGTTAGAACTCATAAATAAGTATTTCATACTTCCAATCCATTTTTTTCCTTTATCATAGAGGGTACTATCGACCACCAGCTACCAAATTTATGACGGATAGTGGCGAAGCCACTCAGATAAGATACAACACCGGTACCTGTAGCTTACTGCATAATTGTCAGTCCTGTACCCTCCAGGCCAGGTGTAAAAGTGAGTATAAACATATGATCTCTGTAGTTACACACAAAATTTCCCTTTTTAATCCTCTGACCCGTATGTAATAGTCCTATATATTGTTTCAATTCATGATTTCATTTAAGATGCTATTCACCTACGTAAAACGTGAGATTGCTGGGAGTAATGTTGGCTAGTGGAAATCTGCGTGCCACATTTGTTGAATTATATACATTTACAGTGACAGCAATCAAAAGTGTTTCATTTTATTGTAACATTAATCAACATCCTAGATGAACAATATTATTTAAACAACGGGTTAGTTTATATAATTATCTCCTCTTCTATAACTATATATTCATAGGGCGCATTTTGATTTTCATACCGTCTATTCTGGATTTCCACACTTTTGATTTCTGGAAGGATGAAACAGTTCTATGATTCAGTTTAATTCATTCTCGGCATATTTATGGTACCAATCTTTCTAAATTCAAACTTTACCGGTGTGACCTACTGTATGTACAATCTTTGAAGCAAAATTTAAAATATACGTAGTGATACGCTTGTGCTCTCATGACAATGTAAAAGTGAGCAAACCATCATATGATAAGCCCCTGTTATGCTATTTAGCTATGCATCAAGCTATATAAGGATGTGCTCTGTTTCTATTTTGATAAAGTTAGAATATAACAGACACCAATGACCGAAAGTGAACTAATGTCACTTATTCAAAATATAAATGACGACATAAAATTGATTTTTTTTATCTGTTACATAAGATGAAACCAAATATTTAGAACCCCTTTATACGAAGATGGGGAACAAATTGTGCCAACATATTATTGCAACATTGCATCATCATTGCTAAAACATTTATGTTAATAACATAAATTAACCTTCATCTTAATTTTCAGAATATGATTGTGGATGCAAAAATGGAGGCCATTGTCACATGATTACAGGGGAGTGTGTCTGTAACAGCGGTTATTATGGCAACAAGTGTGAAAACTTTGATTACTGTGGATATTACGAAACACACAACAATATAACTGCATGTGGAGCAGGAGGTAAGAATATTCAATGTCCTAACTTACAGATAACTTCAAACTCAAATAGGGATATAATGGGTAAATAACTAGGAACTTATCTTTGGATAAGTTCAGACTTATTTTACAATAGATCAAAATACATAACAAAGAGCATCTATTATTTTTTTTCTATTGTCAATTACATTGATCAAATACCTGTAAACTCAGAATACGTATGTTTTTGTCGAATAATTGACTTAAATACTTAATTACACTACAGCGACAGTTTATATAGTAATTATGTGGCTTAATATTTATTCCTGTGTCCCAATATTGGCATTCAACGACTTACATTGACAACATTATGTCGTGCAATCGCAGCTATGTTTATTCATATACCGAAACTTTTGCACAACGCCATGTTACCAATGTTTCAATAACACTATAAAATATATCCGCCTACAAACACGATGAAATATGCTAATATGAATTGTAAATATCACATGGAATTTTAACAGGAGTGTGCAGTGCTATTCCCCAAGATGAAATCAAGGCGTACGGGGGTGACAATGCTGGCGACACTTGCATTTTCCCATCTCAATATGGCATAAATTCTTATGGATCCTGTGTTCAAAAAAATAATGTGAGTTTCACACTGTTCAATTCTATTATGTTTCAGAAAATAACATGTTTAACATTGTATGTCATTTAACGCACTTGGAGTTTTAAGTGAATGGCATTATCATCAATCTATGTGTTCTGATGACCACTTTTAATTGGTTCAACCTGATGTTATTAGAACTTTACATATTTTCTTCGCCAACGATAGATGATGTTTTTTAAAAATATAATTATGAAAGATAAACGATGATGAAATAATGCGTTTATAGTTAAATATTTCAACTTCTACTCAAGTTGAACTCATTGAAACTACCAAACTTAATCTGTTTCATTTACTCATAAATTTGACCAGATTAACACTGATCAGTGCGTATGAATACACGGTTAAAATCCTTCCGCGGGACGATTTCACTTTTTCTACATTGTTGTTATAAACATGGAATAATTATTAAAATTATCAAATTTATAATGAATTCTTGTATTTTATGAAAGACCAGATATGGTAAATTCTTCTATTTTGACAAAATAATGCTTTTATTAATCCTAATATTGCAGACTATTTTAATCGATTGACTAGACATGCACAATCCGGAACTCCTCGGGGTTTTCCGCATTTGGACTTGCACAAGCTTCGAGACAATAATATCTAGACCGACTTTTTTATTCGAAAAAAAAACAACAATTTAAATATAAGGATTGAATTTGTCTCAAGAGCAACTCAATTCATGACCCCATGAAATCGACCAAATCAATATTCAATCCTTAAATGAAATTTGAATGATAACACAAAAACAATAGGTATTCCCTATTAGCATATTAATTATTGTCTTTCTTTATAAAGTAATTGTAATAAATGAGCATATTAAACTATTCCAACACACATTTTCTCCCTAGGTCGGACCTCCTTTTGCATGTGGGGCCAAGTTTGATGGCCAGAGAGATGGGTATATAGACTTGGGACTGTGGAGTCCTGGTACCCAGTACACCATTGCTGCCTGGGTGAGACCAGACGTGGCTGACGTAACCAGACGTGTAAGTCATACATGTTACTTTATTGTCTAACTGAGGATGTAAAAGGACATGTCGAAACTAACTTCTTATCCATTGAAAGACTTCTATTCCAACATGGTAAACCAAATTGTATTCATGAGACTGTATACTACAATTTTCAGTGATTCGGTCAGTGTAGGAATACAGCCCCAATTGTTGCAGGTTAAAACAATGGCCGCCAGTTGCTTTCGGCCCAGAGAGCTTTAGAATGCCAGCATGTATTTATATAAGCCACAACAAATAATAAAGCAACTTCAAAAGCTATGAGAGTAATATTTTATAATTAAAAAATGTAGTGAAAACAAAAATTACTATAAGCGCCAATCTTGATCGAGTACGAAATTATCAAACTGTCCATGTCGTCACGCTCACTGGGGCTCGTTTCAAAATTTTCAGAAATGCAAGACACAACATTAAAAGTCAAGTATTTATAAAAAAAGGAAATCTTGTAAAAAATCGGGAGTTTTGACTTGGTTTCCGGTTGTGTATGCATACTGGAGTTTAGTTTTGTGGTTATTTACTGATGTCAATGGCCTACCTTACAAAATCGAGCCCCTGTGAAGTTGAAAATCGTCTGCTAAGTTAGCGACACTAATGCGATCAGTTAGACTGGGATCTGTTTTGAACGAAATATCCTTGGAATCGTTTTCACTTACTGTCAAGAAGACGTTCATTTAGAATTTAAAAGCTGATATTCCTCTGAAAATAACGTAAATCCAGTCGATAGAAACATAAGTGTTTCCGATGAATCGAGTCTGCCCTGTAAAATACCCGTTCAACGCCGCATCACTTCTAAATGTTAACCTATATCATTGCGCAGATAAACGGTTTTGATTTTAAACAATCAGAAAGTATGCCTTTGTGAACAGTTTGACGATATCTATCTACAAACGTATATGAAATATAAGATAAAGCAAAATTTGTGCAAATAGCATTTTTTGTGTTTGCTATTGATAATGACATGAGGGACTACATTATTCCTTCTGGAATTTTCGGCTGTTCCGGTATTTGAACTAGATGACGTCAATGATAGGATAAGCTGCAAATATAAACGCCTCATAAAAAAGCAGTAAAAAAGATATGTTTATGAATGTAAATATAAGCATTGAACTGTTACCAAATTGTAGTGTACAGTCGATATGAATACAATTCGGGTGACAGATAAATATTTCATGTCGCCCTAACATATTCTATTTATCGGTCACCCAAATTGTATTCATATCGACTGTATACTACAATTTGGTAACAGTTCATTGCTTAAATGTCCCCTACTTAAAGCACAAAATAATTTTTTGTTCAGGTTGATTCAAATTCAAAAGGGACAATAAACCGATCAGAGGACAATTGCAGTATTGTTCGCTCTTATATACACACAAGTGCAAACCGACTACACACTCACAACTACAAATTAGCCCACTACTACAAACTTGCCCACTATTACAAACACTCCAACTTCCATCAACTTGCCTACTACCTCAATATTGGCCTCTATTACAAACATTCCAACTTCCACAATCACGTCCACTACTACAAACTTGCCCGCTATTATGAACTCGCTAAATACCACAAATACGCCCAGTACTTCCAACTATTACAAACACTCCAATTACCATAAACATGCCCACTTGTTATACTGGAAAGCAAAAACACATGGAAATAACATGTTTGCTGCTAAGGCCTTTTTCACTAAAATTTCGTCTTATTAACACATAATCAATATTGCTGGATATTTTGGAATGGTTGTTTGGTTTCTGTAGAAAAATACCTCTGAACGTTTCCATTGTTATTAAATGTGGTATGCTAAATACACATGCTACCGACAAATCTCACGTAAAACACCCATAATTAAACCTCCCTTGTGGTCGAATTTAATTGTTAACAGATATGCTCCTATTTTTAAAAGTTCCATTGCTTACTTGAAACTATAAATGGTTATGAATGGAATACTTATATTTACAGAATGTTGGTTTTCTCGGGTCATATGTCGCTGATGAAAACCTCTTTACATTTTTTTTTTTTTTTTTTTGCTCTTTGTTTTCCCTTTTTGAGTATGCTTTGTGTTGTGTTTACCAATGCTATGGATATGAGTTTTTGTTGTTTTAGACTATTGTTGGCGGGGTCGGAGATTGTAAAGATTTCGGCCTGTATCATTTTGAAAATTTTTGGGCGTATTATCGTGGACAAGGAGCAGATAGCCATTGTACACGGGGACTGTCAGCTATGGACCCTATACAGACGGGCCAGTGGTATCTTATAGCCTCCATCAAAAACGCTACTCACGTTACACTTTATGTCAACGGAAAGCTGAAATCTATTCTGGTGAGTTCATTTTCGAATAGACAACTTAATTCGAAACTGTCGAGACATTTTATCAAACATCTATTTTATCAAATAAATTGATTTAGGGAAGTATCTATCGAATATATATGGAAATATATGATATGCAGGCGTCATAAAGTGCATGTTTTGGCATATAATATAACCTCTTACCAACGTTTTCGTTCGATATGACTATCAAACCCTCCTAAGGGATTTTATATATAACTAAATAAAGTTAATACATTTTCCCTCTGTAAACGTTTATATACCAATACTATTCTGAAGATCACAATGCATTTCCAAATTCTTACAGGCCAGTCCAAACGCCCTGCCTACTTCAGGTGGATTGTGGATAGGTGGTGAGGAGTGCTGTGAGCAGGGTAGATTTAAAGGCATGATCAAGGTATTGATAACTGACAGTATGTCTCCTCATATAACGATAGTTTACAGTAACTTACTTTGTAATGATAACTTACAATAGGCCCCCTCATATAACGATAGTTTACAGTAACTTACTTTGTAATGATAACTTACAATAGGCCCCCTCATATAACGATAGTTTACAGTAACTTACTTTGTAATGATAACTTACAATAGACTTCCTCATATAACGATAACTTACAGTAAGTTTTACTTTGTAATGATAACTTAAAGTAGGTACCCTCATATAACAATAATTAATTTTCCATTGTTTGTACGCAGAATGCGGCTTTCTGATTGGTTGAGATTTTTTTTTCATACCACTATGAAAAACATTCCGAGAATGGCGCGAAAAATGTGACGTCAGAATACAATTGAAGTTGCGTATTGATTTGAGAAAAAATAATTCCATATAAAACCAGTAAAATTGTACATAAAACATGTTTTAAATTAGAATTTTTTTTCCAAAATTGAATTATAAGCGTTGATGTCGATTATTTTTTAGTTTCATAGGGATATGAAAAAAATTTTGTTTGCAAATTATGCAAACAAATTTTTTTTCATACCCCGATGAAACTAAAAAAAAAATTGACATCAATGCTTAAATAGTTTACAGTAAGTTACTTTGTATTGATAACTGACAGTAGGTCATACCGAAGTATCATATACCGAAGTATGGTATACCGAACTATGATATACTGAGCTACAATTTACTGAAGTACGATATACGGAACTATAATATACCAAAGTATGATTTACCGAAGTATGATATACCAAAGTATGATATACCGATGTATAAGATACTGAAGTATGATATATCGAATTATGATCGACATACCAAAGTATGATATACCGAAGTTTGATATACCGAAGTATGATATATCGAAGTATCATTTACCAAAGTATGATTTACCGAAGTATGATATACCAAAGTATGATATACCAAAGTATAAGATACTGAAGTATGATAAACCGAAGTATAAGATACCGAAGTATGATATTCCGAAGCTTGATATACCGAAGTATGATATATCGAAGTATTATATACCGAAGTATGATAAACGTGAACATAGTACTTAAAATACTACTTTATTACAGACGGTAAAGATTTGGAAAAGAGCTTTATCACCATCTCACATGAAACGAAGTATGGGAACATATGGTACAGCAAACTCAACAGTAAGTAATACAATACATATACAGTAAGTCTAACGATTTTAATTATCTAATATAATGCTGCTGCTGCTTTTATAAGCCAATATATCTACTATCCCTACACATACTTAATTGATGTTGGTTATGTAGCTATAAGAAATGTACAATTACATTAACGATTTAAAAGTAAAGTGTGTTTTAATATATCATTAAACGACCATTATAATGTATGTTGATAGATTGAGGCCCTGACAGATGGCCTGGTAGGACACTGGGAGCTAGGAGAGGTGATTCCGCCACCTTGTGTTGGGGTAGATCACGGCGGAGAGGACTGGACCCTTGACCGATCCAGTACCATGATTATCTCTGGTACATGTCCTTTTTAGATTATTTTCTTTATCTTATAACGTAGACTTTTGAAAGAAGCATATATCTGGTGTTTATGAAGTTCTTTTAGGATTCGGGATACTATCAAACAAACTATCTTTGATATGTTTCCAGCATGTTTGTTGATAGTGTTTAGACCTTAATTTACCACAGGGACTTGTCACGATTCGCTATCCAAAGTCCTTGTTACATGCTACATTGAATGCATCCGCTACAGGGATTTACCTGGGACATTTGGTTACCAGTCTTACGTTCAACCGATCGAGCTAAAGAGACGTTCTCCTAGCCAAGTGGTATATTATGGCTAGTATCGGTATGCATAGATCAAATGCATCATGTATGAGGACCATGAATTGTGAATAGGTGTGAAAGCCTTGTCTTAATTAATTAAGGCCTATACAAACTACTTAGATATACATGTATGATCTAATAATGGCGTCATATTAAAAATGTGTTTAAGATACCAAATATTGATACTAGTAAATGTATACTCTATCTGTTTAGAGTTCTGTCCCCTTATCAACTTATCCAGCACTAAGTTGATTTTTAATCTTTATCATATTTTCGTAACTTTGTCTTATAATTCTAAAGAGATCATTCTCTGAAAATACGTCGCCTTTATGTTATTCAAGCAGGGTACGAGACAAACGTTACATGTATTCCGCAATCGAAAACATACTTTACCCTTAAGTAGTTTTAATATAATAACTTCGTTCCAAAATAGGAAAACCAAAGATTTTTTGGAAACAACACTAGAACGTTGTTTGATAGTACCGATGTATGACTAATAAATATCCATGTACTTGTAGGAAGTACCAATGCATGACTAATGCATATTCATGTACTTGTAGGAAGTACCGATGCATGAATTATACATATTCATGTATTTGTAGGAAGTACCGATGCATGACTTAAACATATTCATGTACTTGTAGGAAGTACCGATGCATGACTAATACATATTCATAGACTTGTAGGAAGTACCGATGCATGACTAATGCATATTCATGTACTTGTAGGAAGTCATTGTAATATCAGTCAGTTCACTATACCAGAAGGCATAATTGTCCTTGTCAGACCCTGGAATGGTACAACAGGAGGAACACTTCAGATCCAAGCCAAGGTCAGCACTAACTTAAATATTAACATCACAGGGATGTGATTTATTCTCCATAATGACATTATCAAAATGATGTCACCTTCATTCATCTGTTCAGTCAAGTTATATTTTAAGTGAAGGTAAGACAGTCATTCCTTGTTAAGAATAAATAATAAACGTATAACGATTGTGTACCAACTATGTTCCACCCGTTTAGATTTAGGCTATTAGAGATTAATAGGATAGAGCGAGAGATAAATATTCACCGGCGGAGGAGATTAGTGGCTGTCTTCTCGAGGTTCTGAGGATAAATTCAGTCTCGTATGCAAAAAGCAAGTTCGGCCAACACAGATGCAGTTTGTTCACATTTGCATGACGATAGTCTGTGTAGAGATGTAACCACGTACTGAAGGAATTATTGTCTTCAAAGAATACAATAACTCATCATTTTATCCTCAGTAATACGCATCTTCGACCTTAGTCGAAAAGTCAAATGTTATAAAAGTCGAAAGAATCGGATGACCAAGATCGACAAAAACAAATATTCTATATTTGTTCAAAATCTGCATTATATCTTCTTGTAGTTTCTTGAAAACAGACACAAAGATTGCAATTATCATCAATCGTTTTTAGAACAGTTTTTACCTGTTACATTATTCAGACATACAGAGTGCAAAACACAAAACGACTGCCATTAATACCTCCATCCGAACCATTCCAACTATACTAAACTAGAGCGGTTCTTTAGCGAGATAGTCACCATGGTATCATTTTTTTAATGAAATTGACCTATACAAATAGCATGTTTACTTTAACAGAGCATCTTAATTGCTGGTACACTTAGTGCCCATGCTGCTGGATATAGAGGCGGAGCAAGTCCAGCCGTTGGAGCTACTGGCCAACAAGGGGAATCCTACCCAGGTACGTCACAGCCAAAATTTCTGTACCCGTTTAAGTCTGTGTAAGTTATCGAAGTGTTAGTTACAGAAGATATCTATTGACGTTGTGGTAGAATATAAGTTTTTAGTGATTTGCAGTCACACGATACTAAGATAACTATCTTCTTATATGGGACGGGTTTTGTTTGGGTTTTCATGGCCAAATGCAGGTTTGGGTAAGACAAGCACACAGGACAATAGAGGAGGCGGAGGAGGTGGACGAGGAGGCTCGGGTTCATCAGACCATCGTGGAAGTGCTGGTGGTGGGGGAGGATACGCCAATGCAGCGTGAGTCTTGTGTTGTTTATGTAATCTTATACATATAATGTATTAATAAAACATTGTATATGAGTCGTTTAGTGAGCTTTTAAAATTCAAATCTACTTAACGTGTAACAACAAAACAACAATAAATATTTGTGAACCACTCTTTCTTATCTAACCTTTGTCAAAAAATCCTCAACAAGCAAGCGTTGAATTGAATCTTTTAGTTCCACTGTCATCAGACATTTTCAAGCAATGAATATTGCCCTCTTACTGAGCAGGTTTTATAATCTTGGCATATTGGTAAATGTGACTTTACTAGCCCGACTACCCAATACCTATTTGATCAATTGTAACGCTCTTACAGTTACTTCCCCTTGTTTATATTCTCCAACAAAGATGATCCGTTTATCTATGACACTCGTAAGTAATATACTCTCCCATATTCAAGATGATTAAGTGTAAATAATGCTATATATGCGTAATGCATAGAATACTAACTCACTTGCGTACTTAACTCGTCCACCAAAGCGGAACTTCTACCATCGACAAAACTCTGTTAAAGGCATTTCTCATGCTTAATGCTTCATTGACGTGGTCACCAATGCTATATATTATCACATTTTCTCTTAAACTGCTTGTGAAAGAATGGATTGTGAAAATTTTCCCATACACTACACAAACATGACACGTCTCGTAGACAAACTATTATATAATGGTGCACTCAAAAAGGTTTGTTATCACACTTTTCTCCATTGATTTCTATGAAGAAAATAATGGACATCCAATGCATGAAAACCAAGAACGTTGATCCTATGCCACTAAGATGACTTTTGTTCCTAGGCGCAAAACCAACCAACTGGTACATTTCTCGCTTCTGTAGATGTACATGTATATACTGGATCGTACATTACAGCCAACGAATTGAATGTTCCGTTAGTTTACAAATGCTTTATTTAGTATCTGGTCATAGATGTGATATACACAAATGTCTACCTTTTTGACCATTGCTCGGTCTCTGGATGGCTTCTTTTTTAATATATGCTGTATGAATTTGCATCCTCAATCCACGTAATTAGGTCTACGAGCTCGTATATTCTACACAGACGATAATTTAATATTGTTGTGTACCAGATTTTCATCCAGAACTTCGACTGCTTACTTTTTGTGATCTGATAAGTATTTAGCATATGCCTTTTCTGAAATTCAACATGTCTTTTCATAAGCCACATTCCATTCTTTCTGGTATAGGGGCTCCATAGTTCCTGTATCTGCGTTACAGAGTACCTGAAGAAATCGGTCTTAGTGACCTGATATATATGTATAAGAGGATAGCCTTTTGATCTTTCATTAGTTTTGTACGAATTTAGTCTCCGAACTATGCTGTATTTTAGCGCTAAGCAGACGTCCGATGTGTACAATTTGCTATTTGATGTGTGTATTAGAAATGGAACGTTTAAAGTGAATTGAGTAAAAGTAAGTTATTTCAATTTCAGGACGTATAGTAGGCGCAGTAATAAGAATGGCGTTGGCAGCCCAGGTCAGGTATATGGAGATAGTTCACTCAGTGATCTGTATATGGGTTCAGGAGGTGGTAGTGGAGGCAGTTCAACAAACCTCACCGTCAACCCCGCAGGTAGATATAAAACATGTAAAGAATTATAGAAGACAAACAAATTTTTTAACGTAAACTCTGTAAGTATATATTATGAATGTATGATTAATGTTTAAAATATACGCTGTATTTTGGCGATTGTTAAGAAAGACAAAAGTGGCAAGCATTGGTGAGCCACTTTTGGATTTCTGTCATCAGCCAAAACGGAACCTGCATATGCCGCCGCCTGTTATGGATTGTCTTGCTGCTTACCCGTCGATCAAGCAAAGTCCATGCTGTTACAGTTGCAGGAAGAAAGAAAGCAATCGCAAAGATACTGCAGCCGTACTAGACGGTCATCACGAGGGATGGTCGGATGTCGAATGACAGCATTAACATGTTGCAGTAAAAGACATACTGTCTATGGACTAAACAAAAATGGTCTTGCAACTTCGCGTTCCTTACTCCAATTTGGAGTAAACCAATAGCCCCCTCTCTCTTCTTTCGACAGACGCAGCATTGCGCTAATCTATACAATTTAAAACAAAATGAAATGCTAAAGTTTCTGAGACCGTGTATAAAGCGTTTGGTTCTATTAAATAATCTTTGAATTTCACCCACGACTGATTTCAATAAAATTGTTGGCAACTAATCCATATATTAGTTCAAAACACAGTAGAAATTGAAAGAATATATCTATAACCCACCAATATTTGATGTATAGTAAGGCAACTTGATAACCTTTTTTGTTAAGCATATACATGTATATACTTATATTACAAAAAAAAGGTTCTGGTTACGCATAAGTGCTTTCAATATTTCAGTAATAGAAAGCGCTAATGATTAACCAGAACATTAATGTTAACATTAACGATAGGGTCCAACTCGAGATCAGTAACAAAACACCAAAACAACCTACAATCAGACAAGAATCCGAAAGATCTAGGGGTTCTATAGTCATCCCATATAGCAAGGGTATTTATGAAACCCTGAGACGTATGTTTAAATCTCACAAGCTTCAGTGTTGTTTCAAACCATCTAAGAAATAAAGACAGAATCTTGTGAGACTTAAAGACAGCACACCTCAGAAAGACATAGCCGGCCCGGTACATTACATCCAATGCCAGGGCAAAACCATAGACGACAAACAGTGTCAAAGACATATATATATTGGCTAGACGCAGAGAAGCCTACAGAATCGCTTCCTTGAGTATAGCCGACCAAGCTCAGTCCCATCCTCTGAAGTGGCCCAACATATCCATCCTGAATCCCAAAGTCATTCCGCATGAGGTCTCTGTACTGAGTAGGGACGTGGGATTTGTGAGGCCATTTACATCCGCCTGTACCAACCGAGGTCACGTGCCCGAAAGGTCACCAACAATCTTGGAATCTGTCCTTGCAAACGTTAACGTATCAAAAAATAACAAAAACTTTTTTCAGACTTCTTCAGGCGGACTGAAGAAGCATGAGAGGGCAGAAAGGCCTAGTGGCAAAGTCTTTGTTTTTGTTATATATCATATATGTATATACATGTAGATATCAAATATCAAGTTTATCAACAACCTTTCTTGCAAATATCATAAATATATATAAAGGATAATGGGTAAAAACTTGCAGGTATAAAATATCATATATATATATATATATATATGAGATGTTCACCACAGGGACTCCTACATTAAAACAGTCATCTATGTCATATAGGGAAGATTCACTATAGGGAAGCTTACATTAAAACTGTCATCTATGTCATATAGGAAGGTTCACTATAAGCAAGCTTACATTAAAACAGTCATCTATGTCATATAGAGGAGATATACTACAGGGAATTTTACGTTTAATTGCATCAAAACATTTATCTATGCAATTTTCATTAACCTGGTGATTTCATATTTAGGTGGAAAGGGCGGCAATGGTGGAGGAGCCATCAGTCTGAGAGGGGAACTAGGTGTTAAAATTACTGGGAAAGTCCTAGCAACAGGGGAACGTGGACAAGGTGATCGTACATACAGGTAAAGTATATGTAAGAGAGGACTTCGGTATATAAATAGTTATACAAAAGCAACGAAATCGTTTGTCTAATACAGCGGTTTTCAATAAATATTTTAACATATAATCATAGGATTTTCTTGTTTCCTTTCCGTCTTAAAAAGTAGTGTGTTTCAAAAAAAGAAGATAAAAGGCAATTGTGTACAAGTGTGCAGAATAATTTGACTCGTGTTTGAAAGTTTTGTTCAATATACATCAGTTGGTGTCAGCCTCCGTGTACTTCATCGAAACCACAAATCTGCACGAGCCTCAATGCAACAGCATGCTGGGACGAATCTGGGGCAGGAGGTGGCGGTAGCGGGGGCAGTATATTCATATCTGCCAAGTCTATATTTATCAGTAAGTATATTCTGTGTAAAGGGGGAAATGCGAAATAATTGCCAATTTAATTGCACACAAATGTACCAGACGTACCATGCTTGTGTATATCGATTAATTTTTATATTCGTTACCTGACTTATACTTTATCTATAGCTAAATTCATGTTCATGAGGTGCCATTCACTTTTGTGCCTGTCGTTCTTATAATCCTAATACCATTTCGTACCAGAAAATAATTCTGATCTCCCTGGTTGGCCAGTTTTATACCATTATTTACGTTTGAGTTTTCATTCGAATATAACATTGAAAGTTTTAGTTTCACTGCAGTGAAAATGCCACGTTCTGCTTATTTGACATTTCACTTCATTATTGTAATATATTTTTTCATGAAAGGGTGCAATGACGGTGCTAAATCTAGTTGAAAGAACCTGTATATCTTAAGACGGTGACCAACATAGTGAATACCTTCTGCTTGTTACATTATTTTATCTGTTCAGATCAACAGGGACGGTGGAGACTGGATGTGTCAGGCGGTACCGGCGGATATGCTCCTCTATATAACAACGCAGGGTCAGGAGGTAGTGGGCGTGTCCGGTTAGAGTATATCACATACACGGGAAATGACTTATATGTCAGAACTACATCAACAATCTACACGACTGCAACGCTTCAAAATGAGTTCACGGTAAGCATCCTACATCACAAAACCATCCTACAGAACATAACATGGTCTACTTCGGTCGTCAACTATTTATTATAATTTGGCGAATCGTCTAATGAGATTGCATATGTGTACTTCCAAATGGTGACGCATGCTCAAACGAAGTTTAGTTGTTATAGGCGGATCAAGTGGATGAGCAAAGTAGACTAGACATGCGCATTGTAGTTCCTTGTTTCTCTTCACATTACATGTAACCAAAGTGAGTATAGCCAGTATAGTAGACATGTAGGCCCATATGTTGACAACATCATAAAATAGAACAAAGTACGTCTGCACAATACCAGATTTAAAGCTGTGACTACTGTTATGAAATTACCAAAAGGAAAGTGTATAAACTTATATAACTAAACTTACTTAAATATTACTGAGAATAATGAGTAATGCGCTATTTGCGGTCACTCGGTCATCCTTTACCTTTATTCACTCGTTTGAATATGTCGTCAAAGAGATATCTTGATTATTATTACAGGATCACAGTCTGGCTGGCCAGAAATCTATCAACATGGCGTCCACACAGTACGGTAACGAGGTGTTCCGTGGATGTTTTGTGGACAACACTACCTACAGGATGTTATCAGTACGAATCAATGTTACCCACCACGATAGTCAAACTATGGACCAGGCGAAGTGCTTGTCTTTATGCAGGTATTTACAAACTAAACAATGACACAATGTTAAAATCACTCTCTGTAGGACAAATTAGAAACAAGAGGACGCTTTTAGATTTTAAGTAACATATGGCAATATGTGCATAACCGCAACACTAAAAATCCAACATTCATTTTCATTACAAAACCTTATGAAATCGAGCATTAAAACGTTTTCGAATGTTATGGTATTTAACTGTTGTCGTCTCGCATCCCCTGTGTCT
This sequence comes from Pecten maximus, assembly GCF_902652985.1. Classification (NCBI taxonomy): domain Eukaryota; kingdom Metazoa; phylum Mollusca; class Bivalvia; order Pectinida; family Pectinidae; genus Pecten; species Pecten maximus. Next base: position 19,735,107 of record NC_047016.1, on the reverse strand, counting down.
CGAGTGACCAAATCATACACATACTATATACTATTATAGCGTGTTACATTCGTAGTTATAGAGATATGGTTAAGTTTTTATTATAAAGTATTGAAGTATTTGTTAATGAGTATTTTATCTCGAAAACGTCGTATTTATGTATATCAACATCGTAATAATCAAAACGTATCTTGAACGATATTTTGTGTTGCCTTGGTGACGAGAGTACCTGATTGATTGTTGTTCCATTACTGTGCAAACATGTACGATAAGTAGAACAATGTTACAAAGTGAAGCACTTACGTCCTACCGTCGCGGCCGATTTTGCAATCTGACGGCGTTAGTTTTAGATTGGTAAAAGTAGATACAGTATACGGATTGGTTGTCAATTATGTTGCTCAATTGTACTGATGAAGGGAAGGGAACCTCATGTAAATGGTTCATGAACTGCCTGGCAGTTCATTTCATTTGTACGAGGTTTACTTCTCTTCATCAGTCCATGGAAGCAAGAAAATTGACAAGCAATCCTTAAAGAGCTGAGTCAATTCTCTCAAATTAGAGACTTGCTGTGTTTGCTGTATATATAAAAAAAAACTCGCAAGTTAAATTTTATAATCTTCTTTGTCTCCATTTAATCACCTTCAAATCAGCTTAGTTACATCAACAATTCATGTGTTAAGTATGTAATACACACCACAAAATAGAACGTGAACCAATTCTGCGCGCGCAGAGTAACATCCCCGGATGATTAACGGGAAACACATAGGTGTGTTTACAAAATGCTAAGAGGTTTCTTTTGATTTTGGCCAACATACTCCCGTCGATTGTAGATGTTGTTGTGATTTTACCAATCCTATTCTTTGCCTTTGCGCAGCAACTATTATGTCTGATAGAGATTTGACTTTTGTTGCGTGGCTTTGGTTACCAACATTCCATTCTTCAAAACAAACCAGTTTGAGCATGCGTGCGTGACAAATTTTCCGTGGCTCATTTACCAATAAAAAGTAGAGCACCGCATTATAGATTCATGAGAAATGACGGTATTTATTCTCACATTATATCATCATTAGGGTAGCTATTCTATCATTTAACATATTTTGTAATTTTGTCATAATTCTTTTGTGACGAAAGCATAGATACTTTAAATCCACCAGTATAGCGTGCATCGCCGATATCTTATAATAACGTACAAAAATATGCATGTTTAAGAACTGTACCTCTTTTAAACTGCGTATACGCTAGCTTGTCCGTAGTTGGCAACAAACATTTACCGCAATACCGTATACACAGTCTCGGCTATTGGTTGCTAGCCTACCTCGTGGAGAAGTTAGATTTAGTCAAGATATTGACAGAATACTCAATTGGCATTAGCTTTTAGTACAGAGATCATCCGGTAACAAGCGAAAATGCTAAAATTGCGTTAATCAGTCCTTTCACAATGAGACGACGTCATTAATTATATGTTACCGATTCCGTTTATTAATCCGCTGAGGCTTCTCCCACTGCTTATACGCAGTCAAATTTTACTAAGCTGATGTTTCGTTGTCCTGAATATACTATGTGTTTCATCCTTCATATATCTATAATTTTTCAGACAGAAAGGCTATAGATACTCCGGTACCGAGTACTTCAATGAATGCTACTGTGACAACCACTTGAAAATGCAGCTGAAGCGACCAGACAGGTTTTACTTTATTATAATAATATACTAATGCTTAAAGTCCGAGACATGTATCAGAGCATTGTGTAGAAAAATAATAATTATATGATGTATTATCGCTAGACAGAAAGCTGTATAATTTAGTGATTACTTGAAAAAGACAGCCATATAACTTAGCAATGTGATGGCTCTGTATACAGATATATATATATGTGCGTTGCTGTATTATTTATCTTTATGGTCAAACTAAATACTAACAAAGTACAAATAGACATTGAAAATGGCAACCATAAGTGACATTTGATGATAATTATAGAAAAAGTTTAAACAATTTCATAGCAAAGCATCAATTCAAACTAAAGTTTTTTTTTATACAAATAAGCTACATTACATTTAGTCCTAGTGGCGGTGTGGAAATCCGCCAAAAGAGTGTGTCTGTATAACAGATATACAAAAATTTCCCCACAAAGAAGACAGCTGGCTGTATCATTTATATGCATGTCATCATTATTATCGCTAGACTAGACTAATATTGTGGATGTATAAACAACAATATATAAACAACTGTATATAAATACGTTAATAGACAGACATCCGTGAAATAAATTAATGTAAAATAGACAGCGATATAATTGCATTAACCTGATGTTGGATTTTCAACGAATACGAAAAAAATATTAATTTCATTAGTACTTGAAAATTTAATTATTCTTTAGTGTCTCAGTTCAAACATTTATATAAGAAAATAATACAATATATAATATTGAATGATATATTAATTTAACAAGCGAGTGTAACACCGCATGTACTGGAGACGCCACACAGATGTGTGGTGGTACCTACCGTATCTTGGTGTTTGGGCCACCTCCTAGCAGTCCAGCTATCGGTCATTCTGGCGCGGTGTCCAAGTGTGAGCCGTGGTGTGTTACAGCCGATCAGTATTCAAACAATGTAAGTTTCTTACATTGGTAAGACACTTCTGTTTCCTTACATTCATTGATACATATCTTATGTTAATAACAAACTATACGAAAACTATAATTTGTTCATGCTAAACGATTTTACAGATATTTTCACGAATAACATAATTCTACCGTTACATATGTATCTTATATACACTGAGAACAACACGCATCATCTCTTTGTTCAAATATTTCCAACAAGAGTCATACATATTCACGTTTTAATGATAAAACGTTGAGATTCTGGATAATTTATTGTAGCCTCTCTTTGTTTTAGCCTAAATGGGGCCAATGTTCCCTGACAACTGAATTTGTCACCTCCTGGCAGATACACTGTGACTGCCCTGCAGGATTCTCTGGGGTCGGATGTACGGAGGTATACAATAAATAGCAGTCACCTTACCTCTTTATGAATACCAAACTAGGAGTACATATAGTAAATACAATCGTTAAATATTGGAAGGACAGAGAAGAAACTTATTTTGTAATTTCCTTAAACGTTCCGTTCAATAACGTTTTACCGTAAAATAAATAGAAAGGTTTTGTAACCCTTGAGTTTAAAATACAGTATAAAGCCTAAGAAGTCCAAACATGGAGGTTAGCAATTATGAAATCACATTAAAATGTAGAAAAGTAAAACATATATTACTGAACTACTTCAGAGTGTATCCATACAACCTTAATTAACAAGTGAATTCGACTGATAGAGATCGACTACCCGCAATGCTTTCTTCCCATTTCTATACAGACATGCTCAGAGTGGACCTGGGGAAGCGCCTGCAGGAGAAATTGTAGCTGTGATCAGAACAATACCATCTCCTGTCTGTCTCAGACTGGTCAGTGTCAATGTATACCAGGATTCTACGGCGACCAGTGTCAGTCTCCCTGTCCGGACGGACACTTCGGACCCAAATGTTTGAGTAGGTTCACTTTATCTCACTGCGCATCCTCACCCAGGAAAGTTGCTCGACATTCTGAAAGAAAGATTCTTATGTTTAAGCTTGAATTCGACAAAAGGTCAAATAATGTCCTGAGGTCAATAATAACGGTACTCTACAAGCTGCTAGATAATTACATTATTGATTTAATACGTATAATAATATCAATTAAAAAATAAAATAAACAATCAACTGGAAAACAGAGGTTATGACCTCTTACGAGGGAGGGGCTTTACATAACAAAAGTTGCTTTGAGTACCGCAAACTAATGAAATTAAAATCTTTGTCCTAAAATTATTTAGCAATGCTGGCTTGAAAAAAAAACATTTACCAATATAGATACGCATTTTGATTACGAAAACTTTGGGCGGGGTAAGAAGCACCACCTTTGCCTTGATGGTGTTATATCTCCGAGTCTTGGAAATAGTATTGCGAAAACAGCACCAGGATTGACATAAGATTTCGAACTTTCCCCGTGACGGTCATAAACCCTTCTCGCTATTACCATATGTGCAAGGTCTGATCACAAAGACACTAGCAAATATGTACCACATTCTTATGTTTTTTTAGACTGAGTTAATCCATTGTTACAGTCTCCATCCCCACCGTATAAACGTTAGTTGTACCAATTAAAGGAATGGTAGTGCTTGACCTCCTGGATATTTTCAGAGTGTGATTATTTATTTCCAACATTTTTCTGTATCTGCATAAGTATGACTAGATAATTATAACAGAGTATGACTATATATTTTACAGATCTATGTAACTGCACAGGTGCATCTGATTGTGACAAAGCTACAGGGAAGTGTTTGTGAGTAAAGCATATCTTAATTCATATTTCAAAACTATATATATGCCCCTGGACACCAAAAACTATAACTATACCCATTTTCAATATTTGACCCTTTACAATAATGGATCTTTCTGGATATCCATATAATGCATGTACTTATGGACAGCTTGACCAAGTGTAAATACGCTGTGATATATTGGTTCAAGTTACGCAGTAGCCTATGTTTGTAGATGCCAGCCCGGTTGGTATGGTCACAGCTGTAAGTTTCCCTGTCCACAAGGAGTATGGGGCCGGAACTGTTCCTCACAATGCGAATGCAATCATGGATCGTGTGACCCCGTGGATGGGACGTGTGAATGCAAACCTGGATACAAGCTACGTAAGTATAACATCAAATTTAAAATATCACAATGAAAGTAACAAATGCTGACATGACATATTTATCTATCCCAATACAATAGATACCAAACTGTTCTCCATGAAATACATATATACCACAATAAGATATCTAACCTCCTCCAAAGGAAGTTATTAGCATTTTAATTCAAAACTCATCCACGTATGGTATTTTATGTGATATTTTATATGACATGGTTGATAAGGAATGGACCTGATTCACCAAGAAAATATGTTTTGATAGTGATTGTAGCGTTGTTATGTAAGGCAATGTTCAATACCGTTAGAAATATAATTAGGTTCAGTGTTAGTAGGTAGATGAGCCATTTACTTACATGTGTAGAGTGATGCGAAAACCGTACGATCAGGATTAAAAGTCCAGGAAAGGAAGTATTCTTATTTTGGATTATTAATAAACAGGCCTTTTATATCAAAATGTATGCATTTTCTATCAATATTTACACTCTCAGTTTACACAGAGTATTTATTCCCACAGAATTCTGCACAGATAAATGTGACCTCGGGGAATACGGGCCCAACTGTATGTTTGTTTGTGACTGTAACGGTCAAGCATGCGATCCTGTTTCTGGTGTGTGTGACTGTGACAGTGGCTTTACTGGTCACAAATGTGATACGGTTAGTATATACAGGACTGTTTCTGGTGTGACTGTGGCAATGGCTTCACTGGCCATAACTTTGACAAAGTAAATACACGAATCTATTATAAAGCACACATACACAATCACATGCACATATATCAGTTTACAAATAAAGTCTGAAGATATTATATTGGTAAATGTTAAATGAAAAAAAAAAACAAAAAAAAACGAACAAAAACAAAACAATTGTTTAAACATTAAAACTTCTGCAACAATATGGAAAGTAATTTTTTCGGTATATTATAACGTGTTTCTTGTAATGGACTTGTTGATTGCTTGCAGCCCTGTCCTTACAACACATATGGTAAACACTGTGTGAAGAAATGTAATTGTTTAGCTGACTTTGATTGTGACCACCAGACGGGGGCCTGTATTTGTGGACCAGGCTATCTGGGATCCCACTGTGACCAGCCCTGTCCTCAGGGAACGTAAGTAATGATCGACGAATTAGTTGATGCTAAAGTTATAAAAAGAATATATATTACAGTCCTTATAAACCATGCAATAGAATTAGTTTTACAAATAAGGGTTATCTTGCGGGTATAGCGGAAGCTTGCATTGATAGATATACGATATCTATTTTAAATTTAAACATTTGATTTTATAACATTATTTAGGAGTGCTACATGTAAGATACCAGGATCACATTAGCTACGCCTGTATTTCGTATTACTGAAAGTTATATTATATGATTTGTATTTAATTACTTTTATGATACATGTACCTACAAATACTGAAAAAAGCATATTATATTATCAATGTACTTTTCTTCCAAGGTTTCTTATTGATCAATTGTGATTTGTATTGGTGAATAGCTTTGATATAATAAAAGTTACATTTCACTAGTTCGGAAGTTATTTCTATTTCTCTTCCAAAAATGAAATATTTGAATTTGATTTTCTCAAAAATATTGAATGAATAATAAAACACATTCACATGTAACATATATTTTCATCTCAACGAAAACAATCCTTATCTTACATTTGTTTCACATTCGGAACCTGTACTGTAAAGTACGAGGAAATTAAAGTTTAATGGTCTCCTTTTCATTCAGTGTTTATTAACTAATTTTCTCATTTTGTCAAGGTATGGTGTGAACTGTCAAAAGCAATGCCTCTGTCAAATGAACCAGACTGAAAAATGTGAAACTGATACTGGTCTGTGTACGTGTAAACCTGGATTCCTCGGAGACGACTGCAAACTCTCCTGTCCAATCGGATTCTTTGGTTCGGGCTGTACATCCACTTGTAACTGCCACAACGAGGCTCACTGTGATCGGGTATCTGTTATATAAATAAGAGTCTCTTTTATTGTGTTAACACTCAAAACATTAAGTTTTATTCAAAGGCTAAGATATGTAAAGAAGAATAGTCCATACATAACGTCCATCGCAAACTCTCCTGTCCAGTCGGATTCATTTAGTATGTAAGCACTTTTTACGACAGTTTTCTTGATTTCGTAATTAATAACAAAAAACCTGTCGAGTCGAGATACCACATTCAAACTGTGAAGTATGTGTAACCAGGTAGCATACCTATCATGATCATACGGTGTTTCATGACATAAGGTGTCCGGTCCATTGGACCTGCGTTGGGATGCAATATCAATATATAAGTGACAATTTGCAAAGCGACAGAACGTTTGTCTTCCACATCAATGTAATGTTGACCTGAAGTTAGATGATTCACGGATATTTAAATATTAAAATATACAATGGACAAACTTTTCCATCTCCCATAACGATTGGTAAATTGTTATTGATTTTAAAAGCAAAAGACGCTATTAAATCAACATGTTTTAAAACTAATGAAAGATCATTCTAAACGATCTGAATTATGACGCAGGTCACTGGAGCTTGTACATGTCCCCCTGGTTGGACAGGGACTGGATGCGAGAACACCTGCCAGGACTCCTACTACGGCAACTGTTCCACCCTGTGTCATATTTGTCTGACGGGTTTCTGTGACAAAGGCACTGGTCAATGTCGTACATGTCCGGTATGTATGATATTTCAGACTTTATGCCGTACATGTCACGTATGTATTAATGTTCAGACTCGATGTCAAAATGTACTTCCAATGTTCAAGATTAGATTTTTTATTAAACATATTCTATATATATCAAAGTCTTATTGCTTTATAGTGAGACCTTAAATATACAATATTGTACATGCATCACTTTGAAGTATTCATATACAACATCGCAGACACGACTATTTCAATGTGGGTTTTTTCTTCCACTTGGAATTACGTCAAAAACAATGTTTTACAATTATGCACAGTTTATTTGACATAAACACAGACGCGGAGACAGTAACCTAAAAAAAGAACAATACCTGGAATATATACGGACACGTGTAAACGATGTCAATCATTAAATTATTCAATACCGAACGCATTAAATATTTATTTAGGTAATTTTTATGTTTATGTTATATTCTATTTTATTTCATAGGTACACTTTTAATAATATGCATTTTTTTACACTAACTTTGACCCTATTGAGCCCGACCACGTGTAGGTCCTTTGTTAAATAGTTTAACATTACAGGGAAGATATTTAAAATACAAATGTATTAGTTTAATGTATTTCATCTACATTAAATAGCTAAAACATATTAAATAATGCATTTCTATAATTTTAAGTTAAACAAACTTACCTTGAAGCACTGTGGCCGTAAAGCACACAGGCTTATACCAGACGCGTACGTGTATGCTGGTGCAGGGTATATAGCCGTTGTGGCTGCACTCACCTGGGCAAGGCCCAGGTAAGGTTTTCCACGTGCTGGGGTATAGGATCATACGGGGTCAAAGTGACACACTCAACCAATCCTAGCGCTCACCTCTCATACACTAATAAATATATACGCAGGTACATATACATTATATGACAAAGGGACTTGTACAAACATTACACACGATACACAGCGCAACTATCTATATGCACTTTACATGTGATGGTCAAACTTTAATAATAGTTTCACTACCGTGACATATTGTAGAAATAGAAAATTTGCCTAAATGTTAATTTGCCGTCTATTCTTTTGTTATCACTCTAATCTACTGATAGTATTTTTAGAATATTCACATGTGTCACTGCTACCAAATGAATGTTTACTTAATGTCCTTTGGTCAACGTCAATTATACTTGTATATCCGGTTAGGGGTGTTATCAAAATATGTTAGTTACCTCAATTTTGTTCATCACTTCTGTTCAGAATAACATTCCGTCACTTTTGCAATCATATTTTGCAATATTCCTTATTGCGTAATTCCATTTAGAATTTTTCTAAACCATATGTAATATTAATACAGATGACAAAAAGTACGGTTTGATGTACATTGGATTCAGCATGAATCTTACAGGGAAGCCTGAAGCAATAATGTGGGAGAGGATGCTGTAAGATTTCTCAGCCATTTAGTTCATTATTCAGCAAATACTTAACTTATTACAAATACCATATTCAAAAGTGATATACACAAATTACGACAAAATGCAATTTTATAATTCAAATGACAAGTTCTTCATTGGATAATGTTCTGATTCCAAACTTACTATTTCAGTTTCGTTAACCCTTTCTTTTCCATTTTAAGGAACCCACTTGTCAATGCTCTGAGGGTTTCCATGGCGACAAATGCCAAAGCGAATGCGATTGCTTTCATGGCCACTGCTCTAGTAATGGTCACTGTGTGTGTAGTCCCGGTTGGCAGGGGAGTCTCTGTGACCAGCAGTGTCCTACAGGTGGGTGATTTTAGCATTAAACTACATTTCCCTTCGGGTAATAGTCAATATGATTACTAGCATTACAGCTAGCGATGTAAAAATATAATGAAATGTTCCCGTTCCCACGACGGAAACTGTTTACGCACTGTTCCATTGTTTTGTCTAAATCTGCAGTAAATCCATATTTTTTGCATCGTGTGTTTATGATGTCACCTTACGGAGGTTGGTGTGTTAAAAATTATTACCAAGTAATGCGGTCGCCTTCAAAACATGTCTGCGTCCAGTTATTTGTTGCAACTGCGGAAACGGCTGTAACATGATTAGCATGAACATCAGAATGTATAGATGATTTAGTAAACGGCTTCATTTATTATAGGGATAAAGATCATCTTTCTCCAGGTATAAGTATCGAGGCAGATTAGCAAGTATAATATTTCAGTCAACGATATTTAGAAGACGTTGTACATTTAACTGACTTCGTTTTTTTTTTATTAAATGCTTACGCAGTTTAATCTGATTTCGTTCAAAACGTATTACAAGACAATAATTCTAAAGGAATCAAATACAGTCACTATGTTTTCTCGTCTAAATGAGAGTCTAGCCAATTTGTATTTGTTTTTGGGAAGTTTCAGTAATCAACAGTGTCCTACAGGTATGTCTCTACCAAAACTCAAGAAGAAGGTTAAGACTTAATTGTTCAGGTTGCTTTTAAGAATATTTCGCAGACGTCCTGTACACATTATCATCTAACTTCTCGAGTCGATATAAGTTATATATGTTCTGTACATTTAAAAAAAAAATTTTTTTTTTGCCATTTTGGTCTTCTAACGGAAATTCGTCCTGTAATGTTCTGACCTTGTTTGCAGACCACTATGGGGCAGGTTGTAACCAAACATGCCACTGTGATCACGGACATTGTCACCAGGAGATTGGTACCTGCGTCTGTGATCCTGGTTACCAAGGTGATCATTGTGACCAACCTTGTTCTGTAAGTGTTACTTTTTGTTAGTTAAAACCACGCATATCAGTTAAGTATCTTTATGTAAGTGGGTGTGGTATGAGTCGTTTATATTGGTATTATGGATATCGTCATTTTTAGGGGTTTCTATCATGGCATATGTTTACTATGGGGTAAACCAATTAATGCATGTTCTCTGATGACAGTGATGTGTAAAGTTACTTTTGAAACAAAAACATCAATTGTCGAACAACTTGTCAAACTCTGTTATATTTGCAAAACCCCAACAGATCAGTTGTTTTATTATTTAAATGTTCCCACAACTTGTCAAAAGACTTTTTGTTCTTCGTACTTGCCCATCGTAATATATGGGACTCGAATTAGATGACTAAATCCTGGACCATTTATTGTGTTAATGTAACAATGCTGTTGTCATGAACTTTAAAAATCATTACTTCCTTGTATCTTACCAAACAGAACACAACCTACGGGTCGAATTGTCGGCGTCAGTGTTTGGCCTGTGGGAGATTCTCTACAGGCACGTGTGACTCAGCCACAGGGCATTGTCATTGTCTACCAGGATACAGTGGACTTTTCTGTACTCAACCGTGTTCCACTGGCAAGTTTGGGGCGAACTGCTCTCAAACATGTGCGTAAGTATCATACTTTAAGAGGATAACGTATCCTGGATGTAATGTAAATAAAGTATAATTTGTCTTTGATCAAGATATCTTATCGACTATTATGAAGAATATTCTCCATAACTTAAAATGCATTGCACTGCAGCACTTGCAAGTTAATGATATGACACTAACAAATAAGCAGAATGATAAGACAAATAAGTAGTGTGGTAAGACAAATAAGTAGTATGGCAAGACAAATAAGTAATGTGGTAAGACAAATACGTAATGTGGTAAGACAATTAAGCATTGTAGTCAGACAAATAAGCAGTTTGGGAAGACAATTAAGCAGTTTGGTTAGATAATTAAGCAGTTTGGTAAGATAATATACACTTGATAAACCTTTCATACCCAAGGCCGTGATTTGTACGATAATTCTATCAAACAATGTCAAGCTACAAATTATCCTCATACAATGACAATGTCTATGAGGAACGCGATCAATTATTCCGTACAGATTCTGCTTCACTTACGATATCCATCATATTATGAAGTAGGAATGAGTTCGTTTTGACAATAAAAACGTTGCTTCTTTTGGAACGCAAAATTAAACATTTTTCAAAGAGCTGTCGCTTTGTATTGGATATCATTTAAAAGGAAATGGAGCTGTTGATTCACAACTGAATGGATATCCCAATACAGGTGTTTTGAGTACTTAATTACTATGTATCACTGAGCCTTAACTACAGAAAAAAATACTTTAGTTACATTTTATTTGATCAGTAAAACGTATGAATGCTACTTCTTCCTCATTTCATTTCTATTCACAAAGTTTTTGATTTTGTTTTAAAATATCAAAATTCATATAATGATGAGGGAAGTTGTTTTGTTTAGAAAAATAATCTTGTCAGCGCTCTTACGGTGTTCAGCCATTGAGGGATTTTAATCAAACTTCACACTGTGATCAAGACTATAATATCTTAGAAAAGTTTGAGTTTCAGGATTGTCGGGTCCAGATCAAGGTAACCATTACTACTTCGAAAATCCTTTGACAGCGGTTGGCGGCTTCATTACTTAAGGGATTTTGATCAACTTCACATAATTATAAAGGGTCATAATAGCTAGAGGGGCCGGTAGGGTACATATAGTACTATAGTAATGATTTACTCATTATGCTTGTTTATTTTTATATCTAGGTGTGAGAGAGGGACATGCCGGCAGACTGATGGATTCTGTTATTGTCCTGATGGATGGACTGGCGCAAAATGTCACCTGCAGGTTAGTAAGGACATGGCCGCATTGAATTGGAAGTAAATATAAATACACTGTATACGATATAATGTTACCATGAACAGAAAAAGAGATGTGTTCATGGAGCAATCCGGCTCGCTTTCTAAAGCATTATTCATATTTTATTAATGTTGTCACTGTATTTTACAATAGCCAAGAGAACAAAAGCTAATTGTCGTTTTTGTCAAGAGGATAAGGATAAAGTTCATCCCTGACAATCAATGACCTTGATTGTCATTTTAAAGGGGATGGGGTATTAAATATTTAAATAAAACAATACATACTTTAAAAATATAGTATTATACAGTATATACATTTCCGTTAGTCAAACAAATATGGAGGTGGAAGTAAACAAAAACCATTCCATATATTGAAGGTATATTTACTTTCATTGTGAATGCTTTTGAATTCCCAATGTCTTACGTCAACCTCAGCGATATAGTTCGATAGATGTCTGATTATTATGGGAGAATATGGCCACACGCCATTCCTGACTTGTCAGTATTCTAGTTTTGACTTGTTCTCATTTTTTGCAGTGCCCCTCCGGTACCTGGGGATATAATTGTTCTAATAGTTGTGATTGTGGCACCCACAGTAATGGTTGTGATCCTGTCTCTGGACAGTGCAAATGCCTGCCTGGTTTCACTGGAGGTAGGTGAACATTATCTAATTAATGAAACCAATATAAAAGTAACGTTCTGACTTTTTGAAATTAACTGATATATAGGCATAATTCTCTCACTATAGGATATTCAGTGATTTTTAGATCTCAAATTGCACAGTTCAGAATACGTAGAATATGTCAAATTATCTTAAACAAATTTACTTAAGTTTCTTAAGTGCAGTTCACAGAATATTGTTTCTTAGATTGTTAGTTTTTTTTCTATACAAGTATATATTGTTAAATATCAGAAACAACAGAAAAACTGGTTACTTGACTATTAGTACATATATTACGTTTTATTTAAGTAATTAGCATAACATTTCAAACACACATTTAACATGAAAATGGCTACATCATAGAAATATTGGCCAGTGTTGGTATATAAATATACAATACGTTGTCAATATATTTCTGAATATCACCTTCCGTAGCGAATTTCTGTAAAACCAATTCATTTTCACGACGATTTTTTTTTCAAGATTTTACTCACAGGCTTTGTTTTGGAGTCATGTTTGAACGATATATTATCCAGGACCGAAACTATCTCTGTACATCTTCCGTAATTAGTTTTAATGTTAATGAATCAGCTTTTAGCGCACTTAACTGGAAAAAACCATAACAGAAAACGTATTCTCGTACCAAGTAACGTTGTTAGATATTCAGGCAATGGTGGTCGATAAACATGCTCTGTTGCCCAGATAAAGCCAAACGCTGCGAGATAAGTGAGACTATTAAATGGAATTATACATACGTATATTGGTGTATCTAATGAAATATAAATCGTGTAAGGCTAAGTATTGTCCTTTTACCATCAATATATTTGTATATATGTATAGTAAACAGTTTGCGTCGATGAATGTTACGAACGTTCAGCTATTCGAACTTTTCGGATATATATCACAACGAAATATTTGCGGGTTTACATTAGTTATGGCTACTGTGATGTTACAAACATCGGTACATCGGTCAGCATTGACAGCGGGATGTAAAGATAATAAACTTGATAAGATCTTCATCAAGAACTGCAAAAATGCTACCAGCCAAAAGACATGTTTGTCATTTAAGCAACTTGTATTTTAGCTTTTATATTACATTGTTTGCCCAAAACTATTTTGCGATGACAACATATTGACAAAACTTTAAGGAATCCAGGTAGCATATGAAATATACATGTATGACCTATTTCAAAACCTTATTTCTTTTTATTTGATGTAAAATGATATAATCGTAATACAAAAGTAAGGAAAATAAATATAAATGAAAATGTCATGTGTTAGATCACTGCAGGGAAAGCTGTGAGGACGGGATGTATGGGCAAGATTGCTCCACTCCCTGTCGATGCTCTTCCGTTGGCTATAGTGTATGCAGTCCTATAGATGGATCGTGTCAGTGTCGTCCTGGGTACACAGATGATTTCTGTCAGAGTGGTAAGTCATATATATTTCTCAATGAAAACATTACTCTCTGTTGGAGAGGTCAAAATAGATATAAGATCTTAAGTGAATTTTTATTTCGTGTTAGAGTTTATTAGATAACTCTTAGAAAGCGAGCGAGTCTCATTTCGAGACTTGTTTAATCAAACCTCATACGAAATAAAAACAAATTAAAGATATTCTATTACATATCTCAGAAAACAGACAGTCTGACTTTTCAAAATGTAAAGGACAGATTCAAACAGGCAGCAGTGTTTGCCCAATGTTCAATTACTGACTAGACATATCATGTCCTCTGTCAATTGCCCCCATCGCAGCATTTAGGATATTAATTATTCTATTCTACTACCACCTTGTCTTTCTGTGCTTAGTTCGGTTCTATAGGTGTCTCCTTGGAATTCGTTCTGCTATAGCCATGGCTGTTACGAAGACGTTAACCCCCTAAAACAAATGTTCTGTCAATAAGTAGCTTATTTACTATATAACCTTCTATTTTTGTTGACACGTTGGTATGATTTTGTTGTTTTAAAGTGTGCAACAAAGGAAAATGGGGTCTTGGCTGCAAGTTGAATTGCGAGTGTAGTAACCATGGTAACTGTAATCCATTTACCGGAGAGTGTGACTGTCAGCCTGGGTTCAACGGCACTAACTGCCAGTTTTGTAAGTGTATTGAACTAATGATTATCCCTTGGTTAATAGGTTCATAGCTTATATAATATCAATCTGAATATATTTCAATATTTAATTATCTTGCCTAATAGATTCACTCAGTAATGTGTTGATCTGCTTCCTCACACAAGTTGTCTGATGGTATAAATAAACATCAATGTGAACAAATCATTCTGTCCTTTTTGAATCAGTCCACAAACGTTTGGTATATATGCGTGTTTTTCTTCTTAAGATACTGTGTTTTAAACATGTTACATAGCATAAAATTGTACTAATATACAGATATGCACTATTTGTAAAGCATTGTAATTGTATACTTTACATTGCGACAAAAGTATATCCAAGTCAAAATTGTCATAATATACACATTTGCGACCTATGTTTCTTTAAGGTGGATGCGATGATGTTATTTTGGTGACAGAAATTGGTATCGATAAAACGATTGTGTACTATAGAGTTCTAGGCCCAATAAAGCGATTGCACAGAGCTCGAAAATGTATTTCCGTTGTTCTAATGTGTATATTCTGTCTGTAACAGCCTGTCCGACCAGCACGTATGGTAAGAACTGTGGACAGTCGTGTGATTGCCATGGAGGGACATGTGACGCTAGAACTGGTCTCTGTTCTTGTCCTCCCGGAAGGAAGGGCCATCACTGTGAGCTAGGTAAGGATTCCAAGATTATAAGGTCAAAAGTACTGTAGATACGTAATAATTTATAATGTTATAATGTCATTAGTATCATCAGTATGTACTAGGTATATGCAAGGGCTAATATTCTTTAAATATTAAAAGATAGATTAAGTGTTTTTCCAAGATTTACTGCGCATTAATTTCTTTGAAATTTGTAATACTAACTTACCTTGATACCTTACCTACTAAATGAAACACTTGTTATTGCCTTGTTTTAATTCATAATACAAATGCACATCAATACATAATCCAATCAAAAAGTTATCCATCAACATTTTAATAATTTATGGGATATCATACAAAAATAAGCTAGCTAGGCTTAAAGTGAAAGCAGTAGATCAATGCTTATATTTACCACTTTCATTTTTTTTTCTTCAAAACATCGATATAACTAACGGAATTAACGGAAGTTTCTCCGCAATTCTCGTCAGTTAACAGCTTTACCATATTGTTTTACTAACAAAAAAATCACTTTTATTGAATGAATAATTTTTGACATTTCACTAGTAAAGATGTAATAAACTGGCTTAAACTGATGGAACTGACATTGACATCATTTGTCTGTTAAGGAAATGATAGGTTTGTGTCACGTATACTGCACTTTTATATTTGGGTTCAATTGTGCTGATCAATTTGCTAGTAATTGGTGAAGCTTTTTTGAAGCAGTTTGTTTGATAAAATGTTAGGCTCTCATGGGTGATGAACCGTTATAGTAACATCCTGACATCCATTAGTAAGTAGTGGAATATTGAGCAAAAGGTGTTTTTTTCACAGTGAAGCCATTATCATTGATCAGCCATGTTCCACATGTCATTCTTAAATGAAAAGTCATATGTGTGTGTGTGTTTGAAACACTGATATAAAAAACAGGAAACGCGACATTTCAAGACATGAGCAAAATAAATCATACTCAAGATCACATCATGCATAACGTACCATGAACCACGTTTGTGGGGTAATTAAATTATAGCTCTGTGCATGTGTTCGAATGTCTTTTTAGGAATGTTTTTGAGATACAGTTTTATTCATTTCCGTCACTGTGGAGATAACTATTTACTTTTTAAGATTCCGACGAATTCCCGCAGAACCTTCCATATAACATGAAAATGTTAGTTAATCATTTAAACATGTTTAATGTAAACACCTGAACTCGTGTACTAATGTATAACTTTATCATATTTTGTTGTTATTGAGAAACGCATGTTAAAGGTGATTGGTTTAGAGTATAATAACAAACTAGGTAACCAGGCTTAATTTTTAGATAAAATATATGACGCACCTGCTAACTAGATACCCTTAGAACAAAAAAGAAAAAGACGATGTATTCTGGAGAACAAAAATACCGATCAGGCCCCGTATCTATACTCTTTGAGTGACTCTTGCCTTGGATAACGAAGTAATATTAAACATAATTTCAATATGATGTCTTGATAAGAACATTATGCAGTAATAAAAACGTATCATTAATTTTTAGCTTGTGAATCTACCCACTTTGGTTTTGACTGTGCCCAACCCTGTGTTTGTCAGAACGAAGGTGTGTGTAACCCTGTCAATGGGGACTGTCACTGCCAACCCGGCTGGTCAGGGATACAGTGCAATAAACGTAAGTACCTCGAAATCATCCATGTTATCTTCATCGATATTATGTCAGCTAGTCTGTGTAATTCTCAATAAAATTCATCCAGAAAGGCAAAAATTCAAACAAAATATAAATATATATCGAGACTTTTGGAAAAGTACAAAGATAATATTCCGAGAGGATACGCGTCTTTCTGACCATGAAGTATCTGCTTTCTAACTGACATTAAACCGTTGATTTCACATGTTCAAAATATTTCATAATATTTTTTTCCTAGCGTGTCCAGAAGGTCAGTATGGTGTGGACTGTGCCCAAACATGCCCTCAATGTCAGAACGACGGGTCATGTGACAGCATCACCGGGCAGTGCGTGTGTCCGTCTGGATTTATGGGTACACTGTGTAACGACAGTAAGTGTTCGGGCTGCATTAAATTCATTCATTTTCATAGTATTTAAGATATATAGTATCAATTTATCAACGCTCACACTTTGTTCCTCAACTCCCCGGGAGTATTCTGGTCAATGAATAGTTAAAATGTCCTCTCTGCTGCAGGATCTCTTCATGTTTTGATGACTCAACTTTTATTGAAAAAAAGTCTATTAATCTAATTGCTATAACGAATGCTATGTCGTAATGTTTATATCATGAACTTATACACTGTTATAACAGTGTAAAACGAATGATATACTATAACCCATGATGTTACGTGTTTCTGTACAAACTGTAGTCATCATCTATGGCAGCAATATATTCAATAGCAAGACATCGCCTGAACAGCTATGTTGGCATTTTCATGACGAGTTGTTGCCGGATATAATTATAGTTTCTAATTAACACAGGTAATTGAGGATTACGTCAACACTATTCAATCTGTCCGATATCCTAAATACGTACATGTATATTTGTATACACACAGCTTGTGTCCCAGGAACTTGGGGAAGCGGTTGTGCTATAAAGTGTCCCGCTGTTTGTTCGTTGAGTTGTTTCACCACTACAGGCATGTGTACCTGCCTTCCCGGAACATGTCTAAACGGAGGTACCTGTAATACAAAGGTGTGTAGCATCTTCTGTTATGGTTTTCATGTTCGAATAAATAAAACATGTACTGGTGTAATAAGGGTTTATCTCGGTGAAGACAGGACATAGATATCATATAGCTCCGTGTATGGTCGAGTAGCACAGTCGTAAAAGGTTCACCTTGGTGGGCAGGACTCGTTCCCCCGATCAGGAGAAAAAAAATTGGGCTCGCCTGCCCGACACGTGGGTTTTCCTCGGGTACTCCGGTTTTCTCCTACAGTAAGGTTCCTCCCCTCGCAGTTCAATCAGGGCCAACCAAAGTTTCAAACAGATATTGTTTACAATCAAAGTTACATTTAACGGGGTAATGGTTTGTCTTTTTCGTGTATATTATCGTCTAGCCTAAGTGTCTAAAGTCATGTTTGAAAGGTTAAGCTTTGTCAAACCACTTTGACATATTGAATAAAATCAACGTAACACTTAAATTAATGACTATTACAGAGGATTTTTATAGGCACATTGCACTTCTTCTGAATCACATGATCATTAACAACAGCTGTATAAAAATTAAAGGTCAAACATCAATAACGGATTAAAGTCTGTTGTTTAAAAAAACTATTGTTATCCTTCTTAAGCCCAGTGTGATAGTTCCCTTTATGATCAGATCCTTCCTGTCACAAAAACAACAACACATACCAACACAACAACCAATCCTGAATTCATAATGAAAATTATTTATACGAGGTCAAAATATAAACAAAATGATATAGAGATGATACGTAGAAGAAAAGTACATTGATGATAAGACCAGATGCTTCAAAATAGTAAGCGTAGAAAGCTACATTGAATTTAAATATCTTCCAATTATAGGGTACGTGTTTGTGTGTTTATGGTTTCTATGGTAGCGATTGCTCCCAGACGACAGACACGCACGTATCTGGCTCTGTGTCCGCCCATACCGCAACTCGATCATCAGGTAACATATATTGATCGTCTTCTTTCCGAAGTCAACAGTTTGACTTTATTCTTCGCTGTTGACTGACAGTGCTGTAATTTGGAATACTTGTTGTCCCATAATCTGTAGGAATATAAACACTGTCTATTAGTCAGACAATAGCCATTTTATTAGTTACAAGATAGTAGTTTTCCTATCTATATTCTTAAAGCCAATGTTATCTCCATTTTTTAAAACTGTTTTACTTTAGAACAAAGTAATGATAACATAATCATCTAGTTGCTAGTAGAACATTCCTTGTGTAAACACAAATCGTAATCAAATACCTATTCATGAATGACACGTTTCCAGATGCTGCTATATACTTGAGTAAGGGTTCGATGGCTGGTATTGTTTTGGGTCTAATCATTATGGCATTAATTGCTGTGACGGCTGTGTTTCTACTGATGCGAAAAAGATATACTGGCCAATTTATAAATAGACCTGGCAGTGCCGCAAAAACAAGCTTCTCTCCAGAAGTCAAAGATGTGAGTATTTATATGGCCTAATGTACATAAGAAAAAAACATATACAGTATATATGATCATGAAAATAAGAAACAAATTATAATACAGTCTTTCTGCCTTAACTTTACACTTCGAGATATAAACATTGTTATGTACAGAGCTTTGGCTTACATATACCAGAAGTATTGCAGCATTCATTGTTTACCTTCTACTAATCAATTCTTGCTTGAAACAAGCATTTTCTTTGGCCTAAGATATGTTATTAGTCAATCACGTAAAAGGTTGTTCCGTTTGTATTGTTACTTTGAATTGTCTTATACAGCGGCGTCATAATTTCTAACAGTCGATCAATTAAAGTGGATTTTAACTGGGATTGTTTACGATATATCAAATATAAAGATTAACTTGAGTACCAATTTTATGTTATAGAGCGCTTGTGTTATGCAATAAGCATCAAACAATTTGTTTCATTATCCAAATAGGTCATTTTGTTAATGAGTTGACGAGTAAGGGAGTTGTTAAAAAACGGGATAATAACTGTAAGTCTATATGGTGATTCTTTTGAAGTCTTTAAACTTAACAAATAAGGAGAATATGATGATGATTTTATTAACAACAATTGAACAGATACTTAAGAATGCACATTCCTCTTTTCAGGACACAACTGACGGTGCTGCAGGTTTCTCAAATCCTCTTCACTTCACGGAGTTTTCTACGCCAAAGACAGATCCCGATCCATCTCTGAAAGATAGCGCAGCTTAATGAAGCAACATTATCATTCCGTGTTAAATATGTTCATTAGTAGTGTTATTTTTCAGTATCATGACTACAACCCATTGTTTTCTCCACCTGCTGATATCCATGACTATAGTTGTTGTTTTGGGTTTTTTGTAAATCGGGTCTCTTTCCTGTTAGATGATCCAGTGATTACTGGGTACCTTCTTGTCAATATATTAGCGTATTTTTGTGATCAATATTCGAACCCTTGTGTAATGGTAAGTGTGTGTTTTGCAATTGAAGTCTGAAGAAAAATGTTCAGGCCATTTTCTTAATTTGCTTCTGCTAGCTAAAATACTAGCTTTGAGCCGCTGTAAGAGACGTTGTGGACGCCAAGTACACGATTCGACATTACATTTTCTATCCGGTATACCCTGTTTTCATATGCGAAGATTATGAGTGAATGCGTGTATGTGTTTGTAAATTGAAATAAAAAATCAACAAAGCTTCTAAGTACCAGTACACTGAATAACTTTTACCAATGCAGTTTACTTCTTTGTATCATCACACATTTTATAACTGAATAATTTAATTTTTTGTCGTGAACAAATACTTTAATCTAATTAAATAAGAATGTAAGTGTAATGATATGTAATTATGTAATTATTGTTAAGAAATATCCTTTTTCATTCCTTTATAGATGCATTTATATTATGCATCAGTGTGTTGTCACCATTAACACACCATTTACGCCAGTAGTGTATCAATATGTATATTGTATTGACTGATCCAGTCGGCTAAAAAGACCTGTATGTGGTTATCTTTTTGTTTATAGAGCAGTAAGTAATAACGATATTCCTTAACATATCAGAAGTCTTAAATCATTATAATATTAGGTAGAAATGGACTCTACATGACCATCTTCCTGCACAGACACTTATCACGATATTCCTTAACATATCAGAAGTCTTAAATCATTATAATATTAGGTAGAAATGGACTCTACATGACCATCTTCCTGCACAGACACTTATCTAACTCTTTCTCTAAAGTTTCTTTTCACAATTTCGCGTGTCTGAATTGGAATGTGTCTAATCTCTCTCTAATCGCCATTTAATATCATTTGGAAGAGGTATAAACACGTCACTTGTGGTAACCTCACAAGAAACTATCTAACGATTCGGGCAAGGTCGGATGTCATTCAATGTCAGAAGAATTCAACGGTTAAGAGTTAAAGATGTTTATGTACGAGGTTTACATAAAATGGTAGTATTCGGTAAAACGATTTCTGTAACTTTCCGTCCATGTTAGCACGAATACGGTCAATGTTTCAAGCTTTCTTACAGTTTTTATATATTTCCAGATGATGATTATTTCGGTAATTCATTCATGCTATTCAAACTCAGAAAGTATTCAAAACATTTGCTTTCTAGTTAAAGGTGAAATATCTGGCTTCCTTTAACTTGCGAACTTGTTCACCAATATTGGATTTACCTTTTGTATAATGGCATTTCACAACGTCAATATAAAATTTCTTCATTTCACCATCTTGATAAAGACTAATAGAATCTAACATGGGTCTGTTCCGTGGACAGGGATATCTCAACCAGCCAAGCTCTTACACGAGGGTTGAAATATCCTTGTTCGCGAAACAGACCCATGTCTGATTATTTTTCTCACATACTTACAATTAAACTGAGTTTTTATGAAAGTTTGTCATCGCGCCATCTTCAATGCTCCTTAGAATGTGTATCAAAATTGATGACGTCATTATTACGACTTGGTTACTCAACGTAAAATAACGACGTTACGTTATTGTGTATTGTGAGCAGCGTACCGCTGTCTCCCCCCTCCCCCCTCCTCCTTGTGTAAGATCGATTTATTTTTCCCTGTGCTTTTTATTAATTTTAATTTCATATAATTCTGATTAATAAGATTACAATCATGTAAAGCCGGAGCATATTTTCTGAAAAAAACCTGTATATAGGTAAACTACAAATAAAAAAAAGCTTGGTTATATCTATCTTCTTGAAAAATATTACATCGTTAATCATCGCACGGACACTATTTTGAAGATTGCCTTCTGTTTCCGGCGGGAATATTATAGACGCCTCCCTGCCAGGTTGGCGTTCTTAGTAGTCGTACCTTAATCGCAGAATCAACAACATCAGTCGTCTACACATGCATTTATTTTATTTTGATACGTTTGTCCACTCCAGCTCCAGCGGAAGACAGAAGGGATGCTGTATTAATGGCCTGACTTTATATACCTGTAATCGTCTCCAACCAATGAAGCGATACTCCCGTATAGCTATATGTATGTTACACTTGACAACACTGCACGTGCTCGGTCACTGGAGTCGAACTTATACATAATGTTCAATAAAATACGACACACGAAACATTATCGGTAAAGCCAATCTAAAACGAGTAAGGAACACTTAGTTCACCTGTACCTGTTAAACACAGAAAACGAACAAAATAAATAATTAACGCCAGTAAAAGGTACTGTGTATTGATGTTCGTTTTACGAGGAGTAAGCATGGCTCGCACAAACATTAAAAACGCATTAGATGTTAAAAAAAAAATCTTATGTAGAAAGAATATAACAGCAATGATAAATAAATCAGTAAATAAATCAATATTAGTAGGACTAAGGCAGTGTTCTAACGTTATCGCGTCGAGTGTATTAATACTGCATATTTTGTGTGAACGTGAAAACGTCATATAAAGATATTTTGAAAAATACTTTCAGGTTGGTAATTTCAGATATGAACATAGGTTTTGTATTTTTGAACCGGATATTGGATTTCATACGAGGAACAAGACCACCACAAACGCCACGCCGTCTACTACTGTAGTACCATTAGTTCCGTACTATATAAGATCACCACCAACGCCATCTAATTATGTAGTACCATTAGTTCCGTACATGAGACCATCACTTACGTCGTACATTGCTGTAGTACCATTAGTTCCGTACATGAGGCTACCACCAACGCCAACCACTGCTGTAGTACCATTTGTTCCGTACTAAATAAGATCACCATCAACGCTGTCTACTACTGTAGTACCATTAGTTCCGTACATAAGACCACCACCAACGTCGTCTGCTACTGTACCATATATATTCCATGTGTAACTCAACATAGGATACATTTACAACATAGACCATGAGACCAAATTAACATAACAAAATATCTCTGGTCCGACTCACAATTACAGCATATACATGGCCTATGGGTGAAGCTTACAATAATAAAATACCTTTTTTTTTAAATGTATACCCATGGTTAATCAGTTACAGCATATATCACCGGTCCAACTCAAAACTTACAACAGATACTCCAGGCCCTTCTCATAATCTCAACAAAAAATCCGGGTGGTATTCATATTTACACCAAATACCCCAATTCTACTCATAAGCTCACCAAATACACTGGGTCCTATTCATATTTACCAGAAATAATCCGGATCCTACTCATACTTATAACAATCATCCGGGTCCTATTCATATTTATAACAAATACTCCCGGTCCGACTCATAATTACAACGATTCCCTGGGTCCTACTCATACTTCAAACAATACCCCGGGTTCTACCCATAACTAATACAGATTATCCTGGTCCTTATCCTGCTGACAACAGAAACCCCGAGTCCTACCCATAATTACTGCAGATACTTCCGGTAGTTCTAATACTTACTACAATACTCCGACTCTTACTTATACTCCAGCAAGTAACCGAGTCCTAATTATAATCATAACATATAAATCGTTTTAAAATCATGGTTATTACATCAACATCGAATCAAAGTCACAATTGAAGGATATAACCTAGGTCCTACCAATGGGTAAAACGGGCCAAACTCGTAATTACAACGTATGCCAGGAATTCTACACATGGTTACAATACGTACCCTTGATCAAATGCATAAACAAAAGTCATACTCAGCACGAGAAAAACAAGGACAAAATGATCAAACCAATATCGAAAACAATTGAACATGCATTTTCAAATAATTTTCATAAAAGTGGGAAAAGCAATTAACTCCATAACACGGTGCTACATTGGACGATTGTGGGGTAGAATTACGGACATGCCATGAGTTTGATTGTTATAATTATTTTTGACTGGGAGTGGGTTGGTGGGTCGTGGGTTTACTTAAATCTTCATTTATCTACAGTTGGATAACAAGCTATTAAGGGTAACAAAGGTGTTTTCAAACATTCGATATATCTAATGATAGTCAGACAAGCGTTATACATATTTCATTAGTTTAAGCTGGGTGGAATGAGACTTCACACTCACGACTGATCACGGAGCATGGTACACTTGTCATACATCAAGATGTCCATTTAATTCCAAAACAGATCAAGACATTCATTCAAAAGGTAAGTATTTCTTTCAATATAATCTGAATCTAAAGTTTTCGCGTTTCGAAATTTTACCTTGAATTCCACAGGACATCTCCTGGATGTCAGAAAATGAAATTCTAAAAGGCATCTCCCTTGTTCTTTTTTGTACTCTGCGTACGTGTACCTATTGTATATCACACCTTGCTTTTGTTATCTAATTAAAGAAAGATAAGAGTGTTATCCCGGAGAAGGTTGGTTAATTGAAATCCTGGTCCTCTCTGATATCGATGACTTGGTGTATCACTAAGGTAGCCGCATGGAAACTTAGTAGCCATTAACAATATATTGAGAAGGTGTCTAATCTTGCGATGGAAACAAAATGTGGATAAACACAGAAAACAGTTATTCGTTACTAGAGAGGAAACAAGTTATATGGTATATGCTGGGTATATGTTGGTACACATATACAGACTGACATACTAGATGAGAGAAACAGTTGAAAGTGTCTCTTTTTACAAATCAGAATTCGGTGTACCTGAACACAATTGAAGTTGACAAACTCTAGACAAGAGTTCGGCAAGCGGCTTCGTTACATATAACAAGTTAATACTGCAAATAGTAATATGAAATTTTTAATATATATTACACGTGATCAAAGAAAAATACGACTACCAACCTAATTATAGTTATATCATCGATTAACACAAACATCAATTTGCGAGTAATGCATATGCAGTAGAAAATAAGATGTAACATTTAAAATCAAGTTAATCAAATTATACCGCTATGTTTTTAGCCTAAATTAAGCTAGATAAGCCTAAATTGATTGTCTTTTAGCAAACGAAGTCTGAAAAAACAGGCAATACTTATGTATGAGATAACACAAAACTTGTCGGGGTAAACTCTTACACTACAAAGTCCCCATGTACCGATGGATTACATTCTCTCTCTCTCTCCCCCCCCCCCCCCCCCCCCCCCCCAAAAAAAAAAACAATGTCAGATATCTTAGAGATGTCACATGGAATACAATAATATTCTACGCCAACACGTGAATTTCATATTATTTTATATTCTATTGTAACTGTATCTTAGCCAAGCTGCCGAACCGGCGATATGATAAATACCATATTATTTGGATTAACCACAAAGCTATTTATCTTATTCTTGTACAATGTGCATCCAGTTTGACACAAATAAATCGAATGACCCTGTCATTTTTTCATTTTCAGTTTAATTTGTTTTGAGCAGGGACTTGAGGTTATTTATATAGATTTTATACCAGGTAATCTTCTAGTGGTTCTCTTCACTTTAGCCAAGATGTTAAAACTACATTGATATTGACAATTTGATGAACTCAGCTACCATTGTTGAGTTTTTTGTCTTCGTTGTTGGATCATTCATGAACTTTACGTCACACTTACAAAAAAGTCATGAATCAGGCCCTGGGTTTAAGGGCTAGGGACTATTACGGTACCTTCAGATAACGACGCCTAATGTTAAACTAGCAAAAATCTCGTTGTTCGTTATGAATTGTATGTAGACGATGGTAATCGGAAAAAATAAAAGCGATTTAAATAAAGATAGGGGAAAATGGATCTTTATGGTTGTACGGTAATTGATAGTATAGAGTTAACTGGTATTACTCATATCGGAATTAATCTATTAAAGTTTTCGGTTATTTTATCCAGGAATGGATGCTTACATATGTAATCTTTCTCCCTTTACAATATCATAGAACAAGTCTATTTATGGAACACATTCGGACAATAATTGCTGATGGAGTATCTAGGACATACTGCTTTGGATAATTTATATACAAATTCCAATTCGGCATGGGCAGACTATCCTACATATCATGATGTCACCTTCTCATTTAGTCGTCTTTACAATCACATTGTGGTGTACCTGAACAAAAACGAAATTGACAATTGAGATTAAGCACAATTGGATATATAAACGAATATTGATATAGACCTACCACAAAACCACAATTCAATGGATAGATGATTTTTTTATTAAGTGGTTTTAGATCAAGAATATCTCATTGATAGATATAAGGAAGGTAAGTGTTCTTTCACATTGGATTTACAATGTATCCAAAATTTTAACCAGACCGAATGGTAAGCCGCCGAGATTAGAATGTTTCAATATCGTGGTTCACTCTGGACAAAAACTGATAAAGTGTCTAACAGAGGCGTATCGCCTCGAAAATGTATTCTGTTAAATTAGTTTGTCCGCGTACCTTTGTAATCTGATTTTGTCCCCCCATGGTTAAGTTCTTTTGTCCATTTGTCCAATTTTATTTAGTTCTTTGGTTCCCATTATGTTCTTATGTCCCAAATGTTGTATAATTCTTTGCCCCCCCCCCCCCCCCCCCCCCCCCCCCTTGTTATTTAGTTCTAGGTAACCGATTAAATAATAACGTTACTTTCAGATGAAACTGCTTGGTGTGTTTTTCGTCCTCCTGCAGCTTGGCATTACCTCCTCTAGGGACTGGGATACCAGTAAGTATGCAGTGTGTATGACACACTCAAATTATCTATCAATGAAAGGTTGTTTATGGCGCATGTGCCTTTAACATTCTAACGATCGAGACTGTGTTACATCAAAAGAAAATGAGTCTAAAGTGTCCTTTGTCTTATTTTCATTTACAATATTTGTAAAAGAACGGTTTATTTTCAGCATTACGGAAATTACTCCGTTTGGAGCCGCTGAAACTGTCATGTATAATTTACCATGCCATACAGTCACTTTGCTTCGCCTCATTGAAACTAGTAAACTCTTATCATTTATTTTCCGATGGAGATTGCGAGGCACGTGTTTTAATTCTGACGAGAGAATCACTTTGGCTGATTAATAAATGTACCACTTCATGCGTGAATGCGCTTTAATTTTATATGAGCAGCTGGTTAGTTTATGTGATAATGATAAAACCTGCCGTGTAATGTCGAGGTTTAGATACACAAGATCTGAGCAAAACACCTAAATTACTGCTAACATCAGGTCATGGCAACTGGCTAGGGCTATCGAAAATTTACCGGTTAACCATTCAGAATTTTGTGGTTGCGATATCATACATGTATATGAGTGGTCACAGAAACGTGGCCTAAAGTCAAAGCTGCAGACGTAACACTGCTGAAGCAACCACGGAACCAAATTATTTCCCATAGACGATAATGTTAACGTTTACCACTGTCCTGCTTCAGTGGAGTTTTCAACACTGGTCCACTATCCATAATTTTGAAGAATGTCATCTCACAAACCTGAAAATAGAATATTTAAAAATTCAACCAATTTGAACTTTTTTATATTGGGGTCACCATCTTGTATTTAATTTAGCACCAAAAAATCACCTAAATTTACAACAAAATACACACTTACTTAACTCCCCCTGACAAAAACAGGCTAGAACAAAAATGAACTTTTTTCTATATATTTTACATCTACATGAATTGCCCAGCCCATACATAAAACTTAAAAAAAAAAAATCTCACCTGAATGTCCAATCAGTAGGCCCCGATGCATTCACCTTCCTATTAAATCTTCTGCTCAAACGGGGAAAACCCACAATCTATTTTTGATTTGATTCTGTGGTCCCTTTACAACTCAAAACGGACTAGCACAAGCGTTATATATCTTAACACGACACATTGATGTCGTATTTTTAGGGATAATCCCTGTTGTAAATGAACATTTTTCTTGAAGATGCGACATGTAATTATACGAACATAGAAATAATCAAAACGTTTTCGAAACTTTGTTTGTTGTCTTGGCGACGACAGTACAACTGGTTTGCTGTTGTTTCTCTGCAAAAATAGCAAAATTCAGAATTTTGTTTGCCTATTTGGTCATCCCTTGCTTAGTGTTTGACATTGTAACCTTTATTATAAACGCGGCCGATCCATGTGGAAGCACGATTATTGACAGGTGATAAGATGTTTTGTGCAAAGAATTAGTGATTGATATTGTTGATCATCACTGTACATCACAATGACTGACTGTCGGTGTTCTGACCGCTCATTACCAAAATAGGCCGAGTTAGTGAAGTAAGCTGTCAAATTCATAGCACTATTTCATCCAAATGCACTCTTATATTGTAAGTAGGCAGAGAGATTGGTTAGATGTTTACCCCTAATCGAACGAAATGTCGGATATTGTACTCTTTGGTTGACAAAGGAAACAGACGTTTTTTATAGCTTGCAAATTTAATTTTCAATTCCTGTTTGTGTACAAAACAAACGTGTTATATACCATTCATGCCAAATTGAAGAAAATTACTCCTAACTGTACGTCAATATTTCGAAAAAATCAGATTATGTGCAAATGACCATGAGATTGTCAAGGGCAGAGTAAGGAGTATTCCAAGAGTACCTTACAAGACCTGCAATTCATTGGAGGACGAAAGTACTTTTTTTTTTAAACTGTTGATAGAGAAAGTACTCTGAACAGAAGTTTATTTAACTCAATTAATCTTATAATACGAAGTTGATATTTCAGAAATGAGACGCTACGGCCGTGAAGGTGATCTAGTCGCCCCGTATATGTTTCTTTTGTGTGAGAGTTTTTTTAGGAAGAGATCTTACCAAAAAAAATAGGCGTTAAGAGCAGTATGCTGATGACAATTTTCTTACTTGAAATGGCTCCGAAAGGTCACTATCTGAATCAATAACTGAATTAAATATATCTATAGGATGCTCTTGTTTAAAGATACATTCAGATAGATACATGTTATTTGGATTGGAAGTAAAAAATAATAATAAAATAGTCATGATACTCAAAGGTGAGGTTTCAGAATGCGAGAGTATGTATGTGTTATTGGTAGCATCCGTGGTCCTACGTTTACAAATAGCTATTTAAGTCCAAACAAATACATAAGCGAGAATATAGCGCCATTTCTGGTTTTTGGAGAAAATGCTACAATATCAATTCTTCAGTTTTTTTAGAAAACTAAATATAGACATGTTGACAAGAAAATGTAAGATATCATACATGCAAAGCAAGGAGTTACAATACATTAGGAATAAGAGATAAGAATGTGATGGTTTTGAGTAAGAACATGCCCTTTCTACATTAAGTGAAATTCTGAAAATCAAAATTACAACTTCCTATTGTAGCCCATTCGTAATTATGTGCTAAAAAACATCTCCAAACAATATCAAATGTATTGCGCAAAAAATGGTAATTTGGAGTTTTGTTCAAAGTATTTAGAATTAATTGACAGTATTGCTATGTATTTTTTTAAAAAGAAAAACGAGTAGAGTGGGAAATATGTTTTCATTGAAATATTTTAAAGGGAACTGAAATAAAATGTTTATACTTGGTTTCATTAGTACACAGGGACTGACATCTACACTTATAATCAACTAAAGTGAAATGTCGACTGTCAAAACGGCCGCCATATTCCCTTATATATATTACTTAGTAAATATCAAATGTTCTTACAATTGCTGAATCAATTTTATGACAAGAACGCTACTTGAAAGATTTATGTTCGTTTGCACCTAATCTCGAATTCAATATGACTTTAAATACCTAAAATATGTTTGGCCATATTAGTGCTGGTCTACACCGTTGTTCTAATTTTCCCTGTTGACCATACCTAATACCTGGAAGATGCCGGTTGGTAGTGAAATCTACATTACTTGAGGTTTGTCAAACACTTTTGACTTTTGGATGCAAAGGCTTACTAGCTTCCAAACGCATGTAGTAACGTAAATAGTACATGATACTGGATAGTTGGGCACATATCCCCATGGTTCTTTGTCCAGCAGGATACCAGCAATAATAATCCTTAATGGGATTACTGATGTCGCAGTTGTCATGCTGGATCCAAACATTGTACGTTACACTGCTCTTATACCTCGGGTGGACCTGATGTCGTTCAATGTCTCGTGAGTGCCGATAGATCCATATTTCATCGTCAATGAGGTGCTCACCGATGTAGCCACCTGCCAGTGATATTTGGTATGTACCACAAGAGATTGTCCGAAGGTATCCAACGTCTATCTTTAGAAAGTCACACTCATCCGAAGTTGTATGTAGTTTGACAAATGGTGTCTTGGCCTTTCTGGTAACATTTGGCTCGTCTTTCACACGCTGAGCTACTGTTAGGTGTTGTTAACACTCAGGCACTTTCATTTTGACAGCCTGCGCTCTAACATTTGTGTCTTGTTCTGGTGTTCGGATTCCATTAAAAGAGGTTGTTACTACTCTATAGAGTGCCTCGATGGCACTAATGAAATCGTTTGAAGCAAGTTGTGTTTTAAAAAATAACAGCCATTGTTTGAAGCGTCCATATTGACATTTTTCATTATGAAGAAATTGTGAAAAAAATGAAAAAATTTTGTTTAGTCACTATCGATCATGCAATATATTGTTTTTAACGAGCTAATTATAATGAACGTAGATGGTCATTTACAGACGTGGCCTCCATATGTCGGCATTACTTGTATACTTGCTACGAGTTGTTCTTTATTAGGAAAGGCACATATATATGTATTTAAGTTTGGACTTTGACAAGTTCGTCTGTTATGCCCTCTATCGTTCAAGAAGTCATTGGGGGTAACACACGTCAAAGCCAAAAATCAACACTCTGCACAAATTGTAAAGCTTTGATCTTTGGACAAAATTAGGGTAGATAATAAAGCTCTCTTTACGCTTTATAAGTTTGAAAATGCTGAAAACAGGATTCAAAATGGTATTCGATCACAAAAATGACTTCTTTTCTCACAAAATGCTTCAAACAAATACTGTATACCTGGTATTTTTCGCCCCATGCTATTTTCGCCCTTGAGCAATACAAAAGATATTCGCCCCGTTTTAATTTCGCCCTAAGCTACTTTTAAGAAATGTATTTTTCTCGTTTACAATCGGAAAATTCCGTTCAGAATTCTCGATACAATTGCACTCGGAACACTCGGGACTTATCGAGTTCCCCCATTTTCTTTTCTTTGCATATCCGGCTAAGATGTGAAATGTAATCAGGTGTGAAATATACAACGTTCACCTGTGTTCCGATTTACTTATAGCCTATATTGATTCAAATAGTATCAGGTATGCATGGTCGATTTTAAGCAAACTCGATGAGTGGTAAGTTCATCGTGTCGTGACTTATTACTGACAAGTGTTTTCTCTTGTTCAATTGTCATCGATGGAAGCCACAAGCGACGGTTAACTCACAAAATCAGTCTTCACAATGGCAAGAATTTGATGCTATTTTGTGTGCATCGTTTTAAAAAAAAATGACTGGATTTTAAAAGTTATGTATAGATTTTTTATCCAAATATACTAAACCTAGTATGCTGTCTTAGCCCATATTCTCGATTTAACTCAACATGATATCGCAAATTTACTAGGCCTAGATTTAAATCTAGATTTTATTTCACGTGCATAGATTGGAATATAACAATAAATTATTTTATAAATTTAGTGTAAATACATAACAGATGTTGCTTGTAATTGCATAGAATAAAACACACTTGAAAAGTACAAGAGTATGTTTTGGATCCGACTACAATTAGCCGATGTACGATACCTTGTAAATCCTGCAATTGAGCTTGAAATGTTCGCCGTCATCTTAAATTCGCCCTATCATCAAAGGGCGAAAATGGCGAAAATTAAACGGGGGCGAAAATTACCAGGTATACAGTATTATCGGCGGTAAACCTCCTGTTTTAGTATTTTGGTATTAATTTAATGGTGAAGATAAATAATTATTTTTTATTTTTTTTTGTGACAATCTGCGTTATTAATTTAGTAATTAAGTTACGTGATTAGTTAATTAGGAATCATTGATTAATTCTTTATATTGACCCCCATGGGAAATTAATATTGCTGGAAACCCAACCTTTAGATCTAAAATTGGGCTCTAACACAATTTACACTCCTTGGAATAGAAGATAGATCTACATAAATTTTCTAAGCTGAATTATGACAAGAAATAAGTAAAAGGAATAATTAACACCTAGGGTAGAATAACTCTTACACTAATTGGTCGAATTAATTAAAAATTTTTTTTTGTTTATTCCAGTAATAGTTCACTACCATATATACAATAGTGTATCTCCTCCGGCAGCTCATAATTACATTACAAAAAAAAGAAAATAAATATCCCATGAAAGGACCTTTAATGCCTGATACGAACGCACCGCGCATGGCCAAAAACCCCACTTTCTAGTTTAAGTATCAATCGTTATATCATACCAGTTATCATAGTCTTTTAGGAAGAGCCCAAGAATAAGAACTACATTATAGAGTGCTCAGCGGCAGCATATGAAGTCTTCAAAACAGAACTGTATAAACTCCTTGAAGAAGCTCAAGATATATATCATGATAACACACCAACACTAGAGGATATAGGCCTATGTGTAAGGGACTCCATCTCGGTCAAATTCAGAAACACTGGTAGGCAGTTGTATAGAATTAACCTATTCAATACAACTTGCAGGGCAGAAATCAACGGGGTTAACGCCAACGAGTTTTTCACAGACCGTCATAACATTTTGAAGACGGTAGGATCCTCTGGCAACTTCCGCCATCTTAATGAATACCTTTAGGAATATTTATTATCACACTCTAGACAGATGGAAAATGTAGAAAGACCATGGAAATACAACAGCTAAAACTTCAACACCAAGTAGAAACTAACAATCTACAAATGAAAATACACCTGTTAAAGATGAAGCTAGAAAATCAAAGGTCAAATACAGTACTCCAGACACCAGGGAGCTCAAGTCATACCCCCTCCTTGAACCCTGCACCAATCCACTAACAGCCGCTATACCAAACAGTAACACCTAACATAGTGCAACAACCAGCTAGTTATGTCACCCCTGCAACAGGCTTTATTCAGGGAAGAAAACATGAAATAGCTGTACCAACCCCACTTCCACATGCGCATGTTGCTATGCATCAGCAGTCTGCTGATATGTTGGCACAACAACAACACCAATATCAGGTTATACCACCAAGGGTCATGCCAATATACCATACCCAACCCAGAGAATGCATTCAAACGGTAGCGATGTGCCATGGTTACCAGGGACAAATCACCATCAGTTACCAAGAAGCACAAGGCAAAGACCAAAGAAACATCCAAGCACGCTGTACAAAACAAGCGGTAGTGAAAATATCACCACCATCCTGTGCACAGAAGCAACACCCCCTGAAAGGTCTGCCCTTCAAGGACTCGCTGAGAAGAGGGGGCCAACCGAGGAGGTACATGATGAGAAGACAGAGGTACATTCCCCCTCGATGGAGCCTGCAGCGGATCCCTGAGGCCACCTCCATGCAGCAATGAACCCAAGAAAAACCACAAAACAGCTCATTTGAGATCTCAGGAAAACAAACTGATCCCACAATCAACCCCTACTCTTCAGCAAAACAAGCAGCGGCATTTTTTAGGCCAAAGCAGGGCAAAAGCCAAGAAAGGCAGAAAATCTCTCTAGGCAGTATGGATATACAAAATATCAAGTCAAACGAAAGTTATGTACTAGAAACTATGGCTAAATGTGAAATTATATTATTCCAAGAACACTGGCTCTTCTCAAAGGAAAAACATATCCCGAAAGACATCAGTCCAGTTTACAATGCATCAGTCAAGGCGTTAGATGATGGGGACCCAGAAGTTGCCTACAACAAGAGGAGAGGATATGGCGGTAACGCAACTCTCTGGCATATAGACATAGCTCAAGCTGTCAAAGTCATGCCAGATGGAGGTAACAGAATTACCACACTGAAATCAATACTGACTCCAAGCCTGTCTGCCTTGTTAATGTGTACATGCCCTCTAGTAACAAACTGTCGGAATACAGAGATGTGCTTGTACAACTGCAAGAAATTCATGGCAAATACTCAATGTCATACATAGTTATCATCGCCGGAGACCTGAATACAATGCCGTTTAAAAAACAGTCGCCAACAGACTTTGCTCTAGAGGAAATTGTCGAAAAGAACTGTCTATACTCGGCTGCCTCGTCAGATACCCAAACTTTCCACAGCCATAATGGGAAATAATTCTCACATATCGACCACTTCCTGCTTCCAAGGACTTGGGAGCTCCAAAAACCAGTATCCACCTCGGACATGGACCCCACAAACACCTCGGATAATGTACCAATCTTCATAGAAATCTCACCTATAACCTTAATAAGAGTTAAACCTCGACAGCGTCAAATCAAACTGAAACACTATTGGAACAAATGCAATATGGACGTATACCAAGAATCCCTGGCAACTGACCTTAATACTGTATAGTTGTTTAATTTCGCGGGGTGAAAATTTCGCGTTTTTCTGTTCAGGACTATTTCGCGGGGAGAAAATTTCGCGCATTTTCAATTTCTTACAAACATGAATTATATACGGAAATAGTAGAAATTATACTTACGATGTACACATTTTATGCGACTCTGATATGATATCGTGAAACAGTAGAAACTACATGTATACTTACGATGTACATGTTCTGCTTAACAATATGCTTTAAATAAAGATTGTTTATTATTCATTGTCATAGTGGTCACTCATCACAAGGTGAAAAATATTCACGGGTATTTAATTTCGCGGACATTACCTTTACCGCGAATATAGCGAAATTAAATCCCCCGTGAATAAAAGCAACTATACAGTAAACTCATCGCTAACCAACCTAATAACAGTGCCAAGAAAGATCTTCAAGTTCTGGAAGTTGCGCTACACAAATCAGGCGAAGCCGCAATACCAAAATACATGAAGCAAATAACAGCGAAAAAAAAAGTGGGAAAAGCAATCATAAATGAGGACGTAGCTAAAACCATCAAAGAAGCTAAACAAATACAAGCAAGTCAAAAAATCCAAAAATGATTTTACAAAACAAAGAGACTAAAATCAAAAGGAATATGCATCCAGGCGTGACCAACTCAACCGTGAAATCATGGAATCATCATTAAGTGACAGCAAGCTATTTCATAAACTCGTCAATAAACAAAGGGCTGCGAGTTCTGCAAACACCAAAGTCATCTGGGTAGATATTCTCCTTTACTTAGAACCCCCACAAATCTTAGAGCAATGGCACAAGCACTTTCAAAAGTTAGCCACACCGACTGAGGAACATTACTTATCTAGAGAGCAATTTTCAAAGGTTTAAAATGATTTCAGCATGGAAACAGGGCTATCCAAAGACACACAGATACAACCTATATCCAGAGCAGAGGTCCAAACAGCCATCAAGAATCTCAACTCTGGCAAAGCCCAGGACCCCAAAGGTATAGCTGCAGAACATCTAAAATATGCAGGAAATGAGCTATCAGTCGTGCTCACTTACACCTTTAACAAACTCCTTGATAAACTGGACTCAACAAAAATGATTGGGGAAAGTATACTAACTCCAATACTAAAAAAGGAAAGGACAAAACTATTCCAGCAAATAACAGAGGCATCACAATCACCAATGTATTGGCGAAAGTTTTCGAATCAGTTATCAAATCTAGACTAGAAGAATGTTTGGACCCCAAACAAAATTCACTCCAAAGAGGATTCACATCAGATGTCTCACCACTTGGGGCTGCTCTAAGGGTCTCGGAAGCAGTCATAAATGCTAAAGACAACAGTAAAGACCTCTTTCTAGTGACACTTGATGCGCAAAAAGCATTCGACACAGCCATGAAATCATATTCAACAAACTATACCATGCAGGTGTTAAAGGCCCTCTATGGATCCTGCTAAGAAACATGCAAAAAAAAATTCCAGCTTTAAAGCCACATGGGAAAACAACCTTTCAGAGGAAGTACATCTTAAGCAGGGAACTAAGCAGGGAGCTAAATTCTCCTTCACCCTTTACAAAGTTTATAATAATTCTATCCTGAACAGCATTACGAGCACAACCATGGGAACACATTTAGGGACATAAACGTATCGTGTACAACCTGTACAGATGATATAGCTCTGCTAGCAAACAGCTCGCATGAAATGCAAGCAATGCTGGATCCGGTAAATCATCGTACTGCGCTGGACCGAGTTATTATCAACCCATCAAAATCGGACCTAATAGTATATGCTAACCACAACAAAAACCAGGACATATCCATCCACATAGGGCAAGACACAGTTAATCCAACCTCCGAAACCAAGCACCTAGGCATAACCCGTCACAAAAGCAACAAGGGCAATGTCGAAGAAAGAATCAAGTGTGCAAGGGATACCATCTATGCTCTTCTAGTAGCAGGCTTGTATGCAAAAAATGGCATGTCACCAATAACAACGCACAAGCTCTAGAGGTCATATGCCGTTCCACGTCTAACTTACGGGCTAGAAGTCTTGAGGCTAACAACAGTTGACACAGAAAAAAATCGGGCTAGTTCATAGGAAAATTCTTAAACATCTTGAAGGCTTAACAAGAGCCACAGCAAGCACAGCAGTATACACTCTAATTGGACCTGAGCAAATTACCATAACCCTCGAAAAGAATATCCTAACTTTCTTCGTGAACATTGCCAGGAATAAATCCTCTATCAGAAAAGAAATTATCGCCGGTCACTTATAATGTGCAATCATGGCAGCTTGTTACTGTAAGTCCACTCACAAACTATATATACCTATTTGGTGAAATTGGGTTTTGATCCCCATCAGTGGATGGCTATTATGTTGTATACATATGAACTGTCGGCCTTTAGGGAATAAGCTCAATTTGACCAAATAGGCATATCAATTATCTTTTAAGAAGTTACTTTCATCTAATCATGCAAAAATCAGAACAATCTAAGAAGATATCTCCCTTCTTATTGTATAATCCATATTGGTTGTATGTACATTTTTTACCTGTTTTATGTAAGGAGAGGACTTATATAGGCTCTGCCTGAAGTCCAATCCTGTATTGATATACCATCAGTCAATAAAATATGTTGAAATTGAAATTAAAATTGAACCACGGCAGCTCGGCCTTTGCTGCAAGAGCGGCAAGACTCTCAGACAAGTACAATCTACCATCAGCGTGGTCAATCCTCCAAAATCCGCCTAAAAAAAGCAGTATGGAAAAGAATCCTAAAAGCGGCAACAAAAGACCATTGGGAAAAAAAATGCATAGACAACCAAAGCAAGCATTCATCTTTACGCTTCCTACAGATACAGGACCAGCCCATGTCCAGAGCTCATAATATATGGGCGAGTGTCAGCCCATCTACAAGAGATGTCAAAGCTGCAGAAATCAAAGCCCGTTTAGTTACCAACACATACAACCTGCAATGCAGAACTGCTAAGTTTAAAAACAACAACCCGGATAGGCCCTGCCTAATTTGCAAAAAAGTGGACGAGAACATCTCACACTTTCTAACTCGGTGTTCTAAATTGGAAGAAAATATATCAATTCACCTGCAGAAAATTGCTAACCTGCTGCTGAAGGAAATAGGACCTGGAAGCTTCAATGATTTCAGAAGGAAAGATCTTCTTGTACAACTCATACTAGATCCAACTTCAAGTAAACTGCAAGATGTCAGAACCTTTAGTAGCATGAACTTGAAAAGCGAACAAGGATGCTGTGCTATGCTCTTCACCTGAGGCGCGCAGCGATCCTGTCTGCCAATTCCAGTGTATGAACAGACCTGATAATTCATGAACTTAAAAAAAAAACAAAAAAAAAAACCACCTCCACTTTATCTGCCTAAGCCAGAATGCAGGGGGAGGGATAGTGCAAAAGTATTCTCTTTCAAAACTTTTTACAAAGCATTTTCTCTTTAAAAGCCTTTTAATGTCTGACCATTTTCTTAATTTTTTCATATTGCTTTTATCAGATCCATAAATTACTTGTATATACTTTATAGCCATACCCTCATGTGCATGTGGTGTTGGTCAGCTAGATACTTTTTTTAAACACCGTATGCATTATCAATGCGACGGACTCACCCTGTGTGGTCTTTACAAAAACTTTAATCTATGTGTATTTTATTAGTTTACGATGATACCAACTTTCTCCAGGATCTTATGGATTCTTTTAGACAGCTACTAATAAAAAGGAGATAACATTCAGATAGGATCAGAAGTTAACCTATAGCTTTTATCCAGTTTCTGTCCTTTCTTTTCGCAATTCTTGTTACTGTGTTACTGATAATATAATCTTTATTGGATAAAGAGCATACATGTTTTGTACTTTTAAAACTTCTTAAAAGTCTTCAGGACTGTACGTAAAAGATCTTCATTTTAAGTTTATACCTGAACCTTTGGAAATGGAAATTCTTTAACGCTTCATGATATATTAACATTTCTTATTAATTACAAACCAACTTGATAGAGTAGAGTGTGAATGAGAATCGCTGAGTGAGGGAGATTATTTTATATTAATTGTTATTCATTTAATAATTTGTTTGGGATGCGTTTGGATCCATTTGATGGTTTAGTGCTAATGCAGCAATTTTTTAGTCATGTGACTGTCTGATCATCTTATTTGAAATTGGATGACAGAACTAGGTCAAGTCAAAGTCAAAGTAATATTTAGGTCAAATTTAAGTACAAGGATTAATGAATACAAGGACTTGTTTCAACACCACATCAACTATATCTGATTTATATTACAACATGAAGCCATAGACCTGAAGGGAGACAAATGGAAACTAAGGAATCTAATGTAGCGTTGCTGTTTATTTATTATTTTATCGGGTACTTTACCCTAATATATATTGTGACAGCCTGCACACTACCATATTTAAAGGTCCGAGATTGGGTCAGGGCCACTTTGGCGTCACAGCACTATCCCGATAAATTTGTTCGTGTGTAATTGTTGCTTATCTGGTAATAATAAGTTCAAATATTTATGTTTAAAAGCATAGGCACTTTACATAAACAATGCAGTGGCTTAAGTGCATGTTGGGTAGGTACAAATCTATAACCACTAATGGGTTTACAAAACTAAGTGCCCTACGGCTTTTGATGATGAATATATAATGTAAACAACATAATGTATTTCAAAAAATGTATAGATCTATAAATGACAAATGCCTACGAAGATAGTCAGAAGTAAAATCAATGTACCTACATCTTGTTAACAGTAGGTGATCGGTGACCGTAACAGTGTCTATGTTGTTGACTCCAAGGTAGCCAACTCGCTCTCTAGATAGTTGACTAAGTTAGCAGATATAAGCTGGTCCTTTTATACATGTAAACAGGCCAATTCTATTGACACGTACAATACTTCTGGCACGTACTATCTTAAACTTTAAACTATTACATGATAAAATAAAGTAATAACTTGCCCTCTATACAAACACGGAGGTCAAAGGGTCGATACTTACATAAGTAAATCAATACACTATGATCAGGTACAAAGGGTCGATAATTAAATAAGTAAATCAATACACTTTGGTCAGGTACAAAGGTTCGATAATTAAATAAGTAAATCAATACACTTTGGCCAGGTAAACACGAGGGTCAGACAGTTTATATATCAAACAATTTTACTTATTACACTACTATATCACACGCGGAGGCTTTCCTGCAGAAATTACCGATGGCATCATAATATATCAATTCGATCTTCCTCATTTGCCATTTATGAGTCCAGATGGTCAATCTTCTGCAATTGGTGTATCAGCAGAAAGATTGATCCACTCAGTGCCGCTATTCAGTTAATAGCGGAGTTTTCCCTCTACTTTTCTAAGGTTAAGCAACTATCTTCTAGCGCTATCGTTCAGTCTTAGCCAATGTCTTTTCATTTCAGGGTCGTTCAGAGATCGGAACATGCTCCGCTCACTCCAATCTCCTCAGGTCTTTCTCTTTGGAGAAGCATAGAGTTAGACTCTTGACACCCCAGTGGTAATTGGCTTTAGTTTTGGACTCTCTTACTAGAGCTCCTCATGAGCCTCTTGCTTCTGCTTCTGTGAAGTTCATTTCCTGGAAGACAGTATTTATTATTGCTCTGGCTTTAGGCAGACGGAGAAATGAAATCCATTTCTTCTCCGTCGTATCTCAGGTGGTCTTTGGACCATTTCCTTAGTGACCCTTCTCACTGACCCTTATTTTCTGGCTAAGAATCAGGTTTCCAGTTATTCGCCCGATCCTATTAAGATTCCTGGCTTAAAGGATGGCTCTTGTCCAGATGTCAATGATCTCCTACTTTGTCCTCGTAGGGCTTTGACGTTTTATCTTGACAAAACTAAGGAGGCAGGGGGAGGGGGCGGAATAGTCCTAGACTTCGTCTGTTCTCGCCCAACAAAGCAAAACAGTCTGACATATCTTCTCAGACTATTTTAGGTGGATCTGTGATACTGTGTAAAAAGCTTATGAGTGCGGAGACACGTGACAATGTTCACATTAGGACTGGTTCTGCCTCTTGGGCCCTTCTCAATGCGTCCGCTTTCCTGCCATGCAGATGGTTTGTATTCTCTGGGTCCACTTGTCACTGGTTAGTCAGTCACAGTCAGTCACTTGTCCCCGAATCGATCCGTAGGAAGGTTCCATTGCGGCTTGTACATATAGAGTTTTTATTGTTTATATACCTGACCCTACGGGTTTTTTTTAATTGACGTTTTTGCTGCTGTTTTTACAAGACAAATTTGCTATTGTCTATATTGGAACCGGGGTCAATTTCAGCAAATAATATTGAAATGGTTCAGTATGTTGTGGGGTTCATTTTCAACGTTGAATTTGGAACCAGGTTCATTTTTAACAAATAATATGGAAATTGGTCATTATATTGTGGGGTCCATTTTCAATGTTGAATATGGAACCGGGTCATTCTTAACAAATTGTAATATTTTTCACGTTTTCAATTAATTGATAAATTCATAATCCACAATTTCCGCCTCGGATTAACTATGGCTGTCAAGCACAGCGTTATTAACACAGATTTAGTAGTGATGTGGTCGAATCTTCTCTAGCTAGGAGCTGTACGCTTCAGCCATTTGTTGTTAGCCTATTTCATGGGAGAAGTTAAATGCGCACATTTTTTCGCACTTTGAAAAAATACTCAGTCGAC
The DNA here is from genome assembly GCF_902652985.1 of Pecten maximus. NCBI lineage: Eukaryota > Metazoa > Mollusca > Bivalvia > Pectinida > Pectinidae > Pecten > Pecten maximus. The sequence continues at coordinate 19,693,605 of NC_047016.1, read as the reverse complement.
GTTTGCTTTTTGTGCAGAGATCATCAGGTAACAGGAGAAAACGCCGAAATTGCGTTGATCGGTCCTTTCAAAATGGCGCCGTCAAGTTGACGTTTCGTACCGTTACAAAGATACGACATCATAGTTATGTTACCGATTACCGCTTATTATATCTGCTGAGCTTCCTTTCTTGTTGCGTATACGCTAATTTATTTGCAGTCATTTTTCTAGCTGAAGATTGCAAAGATGTAAATAATAAGCAGTGCACAACTGAGCACAATTATAAACAAAAAACGTATGGTATTAAGACGGTTTCCAAAACTTATTTTCTGCATAACTTTAGCACATAAACTGACCAATCGCAAACGACCGGTATTTGCATGAACGTTGCGCGGTGCCATCTGTAAACATCGTGCTGACTGGTCAAACTCTTCAAATCGAGTTGAGATAACGTATCCCTGTTCAGGGATTTTATTAGTCTTTGTAAAGAGGACAATTGCCCTAAAAACTTGACAATTTACTTGTCCATAATGTCGATATTAAGATGTTCCTTACGGTATATATGAGATATAATATTTTGATCAGGATACAGAACTTACACGTTACAAATAATTTGTAAAAAGAAAATTTAAAAATTATACTTATTCAATTGTAGATATCCGATGGTGCCAGTATAAGATATATACCATCTTGAAGACTTGGCGGGAGGCGAGAGAAATATGCAAGCTACATGGCATGAGGCTGCTGCATATATCCACACAAGCACAACATACCTATCTGACTGAAATGTTCAGAGAAAGCTTTCTAAAGGATTATGAGCCTTCCGTAAGTTCGGTCTTTTCGACCTCACCTTTAATGCACAACTAATTTCAGTGGGTAGTTTTAATAGACGCAAATATGAATAACATTTTCTATTGCGTAAGTCACGCCTTTACTATTTATGCAACTGGTATATTAATTAAAAAATAGGGGCTTTGAGTATTTATCTAATATTTGCGTACCGGTACTGGTTAAAGCAGAAATACGAAGGCAAAATGTCATTCTATCCGATATTCACAGCTGTTGTATACAGACATTACACTGCATACTTGTTTATGAGGAATCCAAGCGTTGACCAGTGGTACAAATATATCATTCGTTGCTATCAAAGTTACAGCACATGTAAATATGCCAGCTAGTAGCGCCAAACATTGACTTGTATTCCGAACATCCAAAAGTAACATTTTACTGATATTAAAACACAAAAAACGTCAGGTTATTCTATTATTCCAGGATTGTTTTCTTTAATTATCCCGTGTTCGAAATAAAACGCAGTACTTAGTTTTTGTGCTGATTTACGGCGAAGTGTTCGAGGTAGTCGCTGTCGCGATTGATCTTTCACTGTTGCGGCCGTTTTTAGATTTTATCCCGGGAATTTAACGCATATATCTTCACACACAAATATCACCTCTTTATGCGAGAAGTATTACTTTTTTATGTTGGAAATTATTTGGTGGGTTATTCATTTTTGTAATGAGTCGTTGTAAAACAGTCGTCAGTATTTTCTCAACGCGATTATAACATTGAAAAAAAAATGAAATTAATTTATTCACAATAAGATTCATCTCCTGGAAAACTGGGCATGTTATCCTCACGTGAAGTGAGAGCACCTGATGTTTTGCTTTTTTTTTTTTTTTTTTCTTTTCTTTTTTTTAACATATTTTTTACAATTTTGTCTAGGCCTGATTGAAAACAATAATTTCTACCATACTATGTTAGGTTTCTTGTGTGATACTGTTCCCCGTCCTTTATTTATCCTGAAACATCTTTCAATCGATCGAGAATACTAAAGTTAATCTGAGAATTCTGCAAATGATTTACCCTAACAAGCGACATCATTTTTCAACCACATATAGCCCGCTTATAAATGTCAAGACTTGACCACGTAATAGTGTAATCAGTTTGCCATTAGAGTTCAATTTACTCGTTATCAATATAGTCCATCATATAAAGTAATGTGAGATTGGGATATTCTACCCGAGGGTGTAGAATTTGTAGTAAAAACCGACCCTTGCCGTGGTTCTGACCCCAAATTCTACACTCGAGGGTAGAATGTCCCTATCCCACATACCTAACATATGATGGACCATTTTTGTCACACCTTTTTCGTGAATTACATCGGGAAATCGATCGAACATGGTGAAACTATGTAGAAACTGTTTTTTCTTGGTGACCGACAATAAAACCAATTACATATTTGGAAAGATGAGAAAAGGGTATGGTATACAAAATTTAAACGATGAAAACTAAGTTGACTGTCAAAGTGTCAAGATAACAACAGATACAAATTGATGTTAGTCAGAGGCCATCGGCTTTCTAGAAACTGCCGACAGATGGTTGACATCACTTCATATTCCTCCGTCTATGCTTGCTTGTACAACGAAAAATATGTAGTCAGCTGTAAAAAATAAATTCTTAGCATACAGTAAAAATAAAACTGAATTTATTCAGCAAACATAGGTAAATGATCACAGTAGTTAATTTGTTGGAATGACACATAGTCCTGGACCTGAGATCACTCGATGCACCACATGTGTGTTCCACATGATACAAATATTTCTTACATATGCAAAGTTTTGAGAAATATATGTGTCGCATACATGAAGTCGAAGAATATTAGTTAAACTATTAGTGAACTACGTCCAAATCAACAACAAGACAATATTGTTTAAAGGGAATTTACCATTAATAACCGGTCTGTGGAAGGACATCAATGAAACGATTTATTCGAATCCAGATTAATATGCAAAACCATCCTTAGGATAAGTGGCAACATTACCTACGCCAATTATCGCATCCGCTAAATTCGTTTCCTTTGACCCATTTAACGTATTTACTCCGCCTCCTAGATATCATAACTTTAGGCTCTTAGCATTACTTACTACTCATAGAAAGGTGAAACACCAGCATTTGGTACAGCATATAAATAGATGGGTGCCCGTATGTTTTGGATATTGCGAGATATGATCGGTATTTTACGGTAGTAATGAAAACTCTTCCATACAATTCTCAAATAAGAAAAACAATAGGCTTAAAAGTAAGTGTAATCAATTCTTACTTGTTCACAAATTTATATCACCAACATTTCGATCATTTTAATTTTAAAATGTTGGAAGTTGTAAGAGATCAGATCTTCGCCCAAAAGGAACCTTGATTTATTATCAGTTTGACGTTCATCTTCTCTGTTTAAAATTTTGTTATCCTACCGTACACAATTTCATGCTGCACAGTATACCATATAACAGCACAAAGGATCTCTGTTTTCTGTGAGAAAAGTAATTAATTGTCTTTGAACATTTAATTTTGAAAAATCTTAATTGAATACCCATAACTAAGCAGTAAAATATTATTATTATTGTGTTTATATATTCGATATTTGCTGGCACTAGCCGGTACCTTCACATTGCCGTAATCTAAATATACCACAAATGATATATTTTGATAACTTGTCAGAGAGTAAACTCTTCATAGACACTTGTGCAGAGTCGCGACTGTAAAAATAACTTCTAACATTGTAAATATTGCATAAACTCACCTCATAACATAGTGGGTTTTCGGGTTTCTACTTAAATTAGTACCAATATGATCTTAACAGCCACTAGAAAAAGTTTTAAAGAGGTATGGAACAGTCAAAACAAACATTTTGCAAACCGTACTGTTAAAAATGAATGCTAAAATTATAGTTTTGGAAAAGATGCAAGATTAATGAAATATGGTATTACAAAGGAAATAAAGTTGAATTCAATTTGTAGATCAATTTCATTACCTAGGTGCTGTTTTAATATGGTTAATTTTGCTGCAATAAACGTGAAACAAAACAAAAACAAACAAAAAACAAAAACAAAAAAACAAAAACAAAAAATACACACGCACACAAAATAAATAAATGAATAAATACAAAACCATTATCTATCAAAAGACGAAACACTGTCTTTGCACTCTAATCAAATCATTCATAATCAGATTAACTATTTTCACATTTTTATTCATACTCAGGCTTAATCTCTTTATGCAAGTGTTTTGTATATGTACAGTTTTAGATTTTTGTAAAAAGAATGAAAAAAATATTGATACAACTATCGGGACTATTTTTTAATCGCGTGGTTCAATGGGTTTTGATTGCCTAGCACGTGAAGGCAACTTTATTGGGTCGCGGAAATGATGACACACAACGTAGTTCTAGTTCTTTTATTTTTTAATGATATTTTTTATGTAGATTTCTATCAAATTATTGTTTTAAGAAATAATAATAACACTTATTTTACTACACAAATCGGTGGTTGTTGTTTTTGATGTTTTTTCACTCTTGTTGACTATCGGAAAAAAACTCTTTTTGTGACTTAAAAAAACTGGAGTAAAAGAAATCCCATATTCAACAACCACTCTTTGTATAGCCTCCATGTTTTGATTATTAGCCCTCAGGGGCTAGAAATGCCAGGGTAGAACGATGTTCTGGTTTTATTTTACAGTAACGAACTTTGGGTGGGATTACATCTGTCTGGTAATGGAACTCCAAAATGGCAAGACGACTGTGAACCCCTCGCCAACGGATACAATCCACTGCCTAGAGTATATAAAGTACAGGCCAGTGAAACGTGTTTCGTCTATCAACGCTCCACTATCACCTACACTGATGATTCCTGTACTGACTATAATTATCAGTTTATATGCGAATCAACAAAATACGGTAAGCAGAATGATAACACTATCACAAACATATGTACATTGTAGGATGCATGATAGCACTTTGTCCCACAGTTCATTGATTTATCTCCAGTTTTAGACATGAGAAATTTCTCTGTCAACCCCTACGGAATGACAGATTGCACGCGCTAACCGTCTCCACCGGAAGTACTTCTTGAACTACTTTTTTGAGTGACAACACTATGGTTCCCATGTTGTTTTTTAGTGTTAATATGCGTAAGAGTCACACAGTTTTATGAAATTACGAGCTGTACTGCTGTTAAAATCAGAATAGTTTCCTTATTTTAGTGTCTGTTTTAATAGATATTGTGAATTATTTTTAGACCTATGTTTTCGTGTGAAATCATATTGGTTTGCATTTGTTTGGGCTGCGATGGGTACTTCTTAAAATGATGATGTTTATAAACAGACCTTGATCGCCGGTGGGTATATGCATTTATTTGAAGTATTGGAGAAAAAATAATCATACCCTACCTTGGAAGTGTGACAAAGAAATCTCAACCCTCGGGGGAATTCATGAATCCCCCCTCCGGTTGAGATTTCTTTGTTACACCCCAAGACAGGGAACGATTTCATTTATCACTAACATAGGTAAGATGTATGATAACACAATCACTAACATAGGTCAGATGTATGATGACACCATCACTAACATAGGTAAGATGTATGATAACACCATCACTAACATAGGTCAGATGTATGATAACACAATCACCAACATAGGTAAGATGTACGATAACACCATCACTAACATAGGTAAGATGTATGATAACACTAACATAGGTAAGATGTATTATAACACTATCATTAACAAAGGTAAGATGTAGGATAACACCGTCACTAACATAGGTAAGATGTATGATAACACCATCACTAACATAGGTTATATGTATGATAGCACCATCACTAACATAGGTTATATTATGATAGCACCATCACTAACATAGGTTATATGTATGATAGCACCATCACTAACATGGGTTATATTATGATAGCACCATCACTAACATAGGTTATATTATGATAGCACCATCACTAACAGGTTATATGTATGATAGCACCATCACTAACATAGGTTATATGTATGATAGCACCATCACTAACATAGGTAAGATGTATGATAGCACCATCACTAACAAAGGTTATATGTATGATAGCACCATCACTAACATAGGTTATATGTATGATAGCACCATCACTAACATAGGTAAGATGTTTGATAACCGCAATTACTTAAAATGTATGTTAAGGTAGCATGCATAGCAAGTAAATGAGTGTGCCGTGTTTACAAATTGATGTTATATGATTAAAAATGAAGGAAATGTCTAAAGATAAAACAAATATAAGTATACTTGTAATATCTTCTATTGTGGTTCCATGATGTAAAATTTAGTTATAGTGTTGGTGATTCTGTCAGCACGGTAACCAGTGTAACTTTGAGCATTACATCATTACGAACCTGTCAGTCTGTTGAGTCGACTGTCAGTATATCCCGCAGAACTTTCCAGAGGCAATGCAAATTTCTCGTTCGACTCGACTGACGCGGCCTCCTTCGCTCTCTTTAATCATTCCAACTAGTTGACGATATTTATACGATTTTTATTACGTTCGCTATCTTGCCCTGTCTTTATTTTCCTGCCGATTGGCCAATTAGCTAATCGCTAACTCGGAGAGCCGTGTACGCAATTTTCGTTTATGTTCCTGAACTTGTCTTTGCATGCTCGTCTTGATAGTAGTTGGCGGCGTAATTCCAGCACTTGGGTTGAAGTGGCATATTAAAAAAAAACTTTCATTTTTTAGAACTTTGTGTTGTATTACGGTTAAGTAAACGTTTACTAGTTGAGAAAAGTACAAGATTCCCGTTCACTTTTGTTTTTATAGCAAAACTCATTTTAACGACGGCACCTCCCTTTAAGGAAATAGCCTTCACCCACAGTGTACAATAAACATTTTGCGTGGATAGGCAATTTTCATTTCATTTTCACGAAAAACAGGTCGAAAACATTAGGTTAAAAAAAATATTTTGAATATGTAAATATGCCCAAATATGACCCTTTCGTGAAAACTAAGAAAAATAAAATTTAATATTTTGGAAAAAATGTTTATCTGACCTGTTGATTCTGTGTACAAAGAATTCCCTATATGTACTTTCTATTTATTCGTGGCAACTTTCACAATCAGGGGGGAAAAAGAAAATCTTCATCTAATACCTTTTTAAGCACCAGCTGTTTTTTTGGGGGGTTTTTGGGGGGGTTTATTTTCAGTGAAGATTTTGAATCGTTTGGTTCTATCCGGTTATTGTTCACACCGAGGGAACACTCGCTCGTGATTTCAACAGTCATCTGTCGGGGGAACACTCGCTCGCGATTTCAACAGTCATCTGTCGGGGGAACACTCGCTCGCGATTTCAACAGTCATCTGTTGAGGGAACACTCGCTCGTGATTTCAACAGTCATCTGTCGAGGGAACACTCGCTCGTGATTTCAACAGTCATCTGCCGAGGGAGCACTCGCTCGTGATTTCAACAGTCATCTGTCGAGGGAGCACTCGCTCGTGATTTCAACAGTCATCTGTCGAGCAGAGCTACTACAAGTTGACATTGTAGTCACATTGCTACTAGTATATTAACACATTTCGATAATGCAGACAACAAAAATATTACGAATGTTAATCAACAATAGCTTAATGGATGATCCAGCTCAAAAACGTAACCGGTCCCGCAGTCCAAACACCATAAAAGTGCTCCTACATTTTGTATCTACCTTAAGTGAAATAATTGTTTTGCTGCTAAATAACAGGAATTTTGTTTTGTTTTATATGATTTTTCCTGCATTTATGGTTTTTGTCTTAAAGAAAATATGTCTAAAATATCTATCAGCATAACCAGTATATTGAGCCCCTCCTTTCCCCCTCCCTCCTTCCCAAGCTCCTCCTTCCCAAGCCGACTAGCGTCCTTTTACAATATATTCATAGTAGAATAGAATTGAACAGATACTTATCAAAACAAATGTTGAAATCGCTTCAACTATAAACAATCTAGATTACAATCAAATAAGAAATTGCCAACCGCGTAAGAACAAAAATATGGAAAAAAAACAAAACCAAAAAAAACAACAAAAAACTTAAAATTAAACCTTATATGACCAAGGCTCTGGACTTTTTCTTAAGCATAATACTCCATAGTATAAATCAAAACAAAGACGTCGGAAAACTACAGGCTGGGATAGGGGACCATATCTAATCCTGAAGAAAAAGTAGGTTTTGAATTTGAACGCTTATAGTATAGTCCTGCATCAAAGATGTGGCGGCCACGGCCTGTGATACTCTACTTGATAACTATAAAATTTCACATCAAATAAGAAATTCGGTAAAATATACATCTCATAAAACAGTTTGGAAGTAAAACTAATTCCTTATAGAAAAAGAAGATTAATACAGCTCTTAAAACACACGGGATAGATGTAAACAAACAACAGCTGATCACATAGACCATGTAAATTAGTTAAAATGTATTTCTTACATTTGTAAAAATAAAAAAAAATAAAAAAAAAAACCTGACCTTGTTCCTTGTTAGATCGCTTCTTGTATTCACTAAGATACTATATATATGACACCACTTTTTTCTAACTATTACCGCATTATATGAACATCAAAATGACTAGAAATGACGTTTGTTATAATATTCAATGAATTCAAACATACTGAAAAGTCAGTGGATTAGTAATATATAATATATACAATTATAATAGTTATATAACAATGAAACCTACTAGAAAACTAACCATTTGTCAATAGATGAAATGCACCAAATATGCTGACACGTAAAATATCATACATTAAACATGTGTGTTGGGTTCTTCTAGTTTATTAGATTGATACTACCTATATGCATTCTGTATGATACAACTGGCATATATCTGTTTAATATAACACTATGAAATGACGAAACAAATCTACTTGAATGCATAGTGAAACAAACACATGCACTGTATGCAGGCTTACCGCATGTGAAACCATGTGCTTCGAAGTATAAACCAAATCGTATTATTCACAGGGTCAAACTACTGGTGACACTGCGGACAAAGTGGGTTTCTTAGAGCGTCAACCATAACCTATATTATATATATATGTGTGTGTGTATTACTCGTGCCCTGACCGGGCCTCGAACTCAAGATATACGGCACCCAATCGCCTAGCCAGAAATACCCGCCGCGTATACCGCTGCGCCACATCGGCGTTCTTAAAAAAGAATGTTTCAATGGCGCAGTGATGGTCGGCCCGATACCCTGACATGATCATTGTGGAAGTCGTCTATAAGATGATAGTGATACCTGGATCGCAATGTATTTACATACATGGATACGAATTGTACATATATTATAAATATTTCTCTCGGGTCAACTACGACAGAAAATTGTCGCTGTGTTAATAAAGGAGCCTGGAACTTCACGCAGAGATACGTAATTATCTACAGTTTCAAACTCATGTAGTCCTCCACGGCGCATTCGCCATACAAGCGATGATAGTCCATTAAAGAGTAAGAACAGAGCTATACTGCCGAATTCAAATGAAGTTGTTGCCAATTATGCTGAACAATACGGCAGTAGCGAGGCAGGGCACCATTTAGACATCTTAAGATGGTGTATCGCGAGGAAATGGGACTGTTCGATATCGACACGGAGCCATCTTACCTTGATGGATGAATTAGGAAATAGATACAGACATAATTTGTGATTATAACTGTATTCACCTTTGTTAATTAAACCAGTGCATCTATGTGATACTTGTGTTTTTTGTTTTGTTTTTTGTTTTGTATATGAAGTACTGAGCTTATATCTTTTGTATATGAAGTACTGAGCTTATATCTTTTGTATATGAAGTACTGAGCTTATATCTTTTGTATATGAAGTACTGAGCTTATATCTTTTGTATATGAAGTACTGAGCTTATATCTTATATCCGACAGATTCCGTATAGCTCGCACTTCATATGGTTTTGGAAAACAATTTTTTAACCTTTCTTAACCAAGCCCATAACGAAAATGCGTTCATGAAGTTTGAGCTATTTTCTTTATTTATTAAGAACAGGTACTTCCTATATATGAGAATAAAGATAGAATTCCGCTGATGGGGATTCCCTTGTCCTTTGTAAATATCAAGGTTACTGTCTTTCGACTACCAGCGTGCTTTTAAATGCCGTAAAACTTACACAAAATCATTTCTCAGGTAGCGAAAACTTTAAACTTTAATTGGATTAAATATGTCATTTCATTTGAACTTAAAATGAGCTATTTTGGGGAAGGATTCACTAGTAATAAAATATAGTAAACTATTCAGTTGTGCGAGTCCTACCTAGTATGTAACATGCGACGAACTATTCAGAAAACCTCCTTCTATAGCACATACTTACAAGATACAGCAACAATACGGTTGGATTGTTAATTTTTAGGTTACATGGGAACAAATTTAGAATCACTTAAACATTTCTGATAATTTCCTTTTTAAATTTAAGGTGTCGAGTCCTGCTACACATCCACAGTCGAATTTTATGAAGCTGATGTAGCTTCCTCCGTTCTCAATGAGCCGGATATGACAAGGTGTTTTCATTTCTGCTCAAACGAATGTGTTGGGTTTCAGTATCTACATAATAACTGTACATTTCTCACTTCTCGAACCAAGGCTAGTTATGACGGAGACGGATTATACGCAAAAGGTAAGATTTTATATATCAGAAATGATATATTCAATTTCTAGGCCGCAATCGATCAAATACATGATGCAGTGTATATTTTTATTGTGGTGAATGTCATACTTATTTAATTGGCATATCTGTTACTGATTATGTGGTGTATTACTTAAATGTCGATTTCGTGGTATATTAAACGTTGGTGTTTCTGTGTATATCAAATGATGATTTGATTTTCCGTTATATTGAATGGTGATGTTGTATATCAAATGTTGATGGTCAGCCACATACAGTTAGAAATGAAAAGTATTAGGACAAATGTTCCAATGGAGTTCAAAATGCTGAGTATTTTTATTAATTCTGTGGGCGAGACAAAATGCGTGCCTGATTGAGAGTGCCGCATACGTGAAGCGATACCGGTGTGTGTGTGTGTGTGTGTGTGTGTGTATAACTTTTCGACATTTGGAAACCATTTTCTCATTTGGCGCTTCAGTCAATAGCATATACCAGATGGCAGCATGACCCGTCAATAACAGCTAAAAAAATGTATAAATTCAGACAAAATGTTGACAACTATACTCTCTTTTTGAAGCCTGATCTTGTGCACTTACGAACACGTAACAACTATATAAAAAGTGTATTTCATTTTTATGTGAGAACAATTCAAAATATAAAGACAGCTCTTTTTGCGAATTAGACCTATACTAAAATCCATTTATTCAACAATGTTCGTATTTGAGTGCAGACAACTTTTTACTTTTTAAAATATCTTTACCAATCATATAAACAAATGCCAAAATTTTGTATAGCTAAACCCCTGGCCATTGAGCCATTTTTCAATTCAAAGATGCATTACCCCTATTTTTTTGAGTATATCAAAGTACTGGAAGTACTGAGAGTCAATACGGGATTTTTCTCATGCTACAGTTTCGAGTGAAAATGTCTACTTTTATTGCATATAAAGTGCCTCTTGAATGATGTTTTGTTGATTTATGAATTATTGTATTATGTACGCGTTCTTAACATCAGATATCAGGTGTCTATGATATATCTCCGTTCACTTTTAAGTACAAATGCAAACAATGTACACATTGCACACCACATTATACCTCTCTTCTCTTTACATACACCATGAACACCATACCCATTTTACTAAAAAGCAGTATGATAAAAAGATAACGTCAGTACAGGTTAAATTTCATGGTGGTGGTGCTCAGAATTATGATTTTTGAAGGAAAAACATGATTTGAACTGTAGCAAAGATGGCGAGTTGAGTAGTGATATGTATTCCCTTTTCCTCGTCCAAAGCCTAGTAGCCGAATGATTTGGAATATAGAGACACCTTTGTGTATATATACATATATATTATATATAAACAGTTATCATAGTACAATTACGACAGGTAATTCAAATCTAGACCTTTGGATCAACAACACATAGTGCATATATATTTATATTCATAAGTAATAACGACAATATGGTCAAATATATGTACTGGATCCGCAGAAACAAATGTTTGTTGTTTTTGAATTTTTCATCGATCTGTTATGTGTTTTGTGTGTTCTTTGTTTATTGAAGGTTTCCCATCAAATTCTGTCTATAGCATGTATTCTTTAAAACTGGATTTCCTTAGATTGGTCGAAGAATGCTTATAAACTCCGAGGTAGTAGAGGACACTTGCGGTGTGTGCACACATGCCTACCGTCCTCTGACCAGAAGGACATGTGCAGTAGTATGCCTATATCGGATTTGGTGCATCATGATATAAACTCCAGATGTTATATTTGGTTTGTGATCTATGACGTGACCTTAGCTGACAGCGTAATAGGTCATCGGAGTGCTGGTATACCATGACCTCATATAGTCTCCGTCATCACTGAGATGCTCGGTTATATAACCGTTTGCCAACTTCAGCTGGTATGTTCCACACGCCAATGTTTCCAAGTAATCCTCAGAGAGTTTTGGAAAGGTAACATCAGTCGCCTCAAGCTTTTGTCAGTAAGATTGGGCACGTTTGGATAACTCCGGTTCATTCTTCACCCTTTGTGCAAGCTCATTAACCTTAATTGATAACCCTTTCATTTGTTCAGCCATTGCCCTGTCTTTCAGCACCTGTTCAGAAGAAGGTTCATATATAGAACCACGGAGGAAGTTCAGAGAAGCGGTTACAACCTTTACGAGTGTTGCAATGATGTCAATGAAGTGATTAGATGAGAGTTCTGTTTGAAATAATTTAAATTTCTTAAATCTTGCGTGATAGCTCTCAACAACCCATCTCGTTTTTGTCTATCAGTGTTGGCTTCAAGAGAATCATGCTGGCTCTTTCCTGGCTGGAGAAAGGATGGCATGTGATGTCCATATCCCACTTCAGAGATGTCTTTCAGAACATCCCTGAATCCACGATCTACGATGATATGGTCCTCTGGCTGCAGGAAAGGATTCAGGGCTTTCAATTCCGTCAAGGATTTTCTTGGTTATTGTGGCGTCATTTTCACTCCCAAAAAAATGGCCCAACCGTGTCCAAGACGTATCCATCTGGGAAAACTACACTCATAAATTTGATATAGTTTCTTTTTTTTCTGCCCGCAGTAACTTTTTCTTTGAAACTCATGATCGCCACTCTTTCCAATATAGATGTACGTTCCATCTAAAACAACTGTGACATTATCACTAAAGAAAGTCTTGGTGAATGCAGTGTTATGGTTGATGGCGTTTTCTCTAGAAATATGTTCAGATACAAGGGAACAACTGTCGCCTCGAGAGATTGAGCAACATTGTGGAATATTCTACTGACACTGGATTTATGCAGGTTGAATAGGGATGCCAACTGTGTATAGGATATGTCCGTTTTGAGTTTGACCCAAAACAAGAGGAGACAATCTTCTGTTGACAAACACTGGGAAGATATTAGATGTGCACATCGGCTATGAAGCTCTTGCAGCTGCTCCATGTTCCACCCTGTCCAAGCCAGACAGTCTTGGTCATTCATATTTTTCAGATTGAAAGAAAAGGATGTCTTTCCACTACCAAGTTGATACGATAATCTCAGAAGATCATTGATCACCTCTTCATGTTTATCTGGAAGATAGAGTGACAACTTTTTCCTTCCAGCAGCAGAAATTGGAAAATTAGGATCCAAGTCTTTCCCAATAAAGTGGTCTGCGCATGATCTCGCAGACTTAGAGACCCATATCCTGTGAAACAAGATCAATTAGAACCTAGCCTTTTCAGGAATTGTGGCAGTTTGTTCAGTATATGAAAGGCAAAGGCAACATTTCCTGTGAGAGGATGGAGTGAAAAAGAGGTCATCAACCGTAGGACAGATTGAGACACTTTCTTCCTCAACAGGATTGCAGTTGCTCTTCTTAGACTCATATGTATTTGAGTCATCTACCATGGGCTCTGACCTTGGACGCTTCCTTAAATATCTAGTATAACGCTTTGGGCACATCTTTGCCTCCCCAACATCAGTTGTTGCAATACGTTCAGCTTCCAACAGGGGTTTCATCCATTCTTGTACATATCGAGAATATCTTTTATCGCCAACTGCATATTTGTATTTCAATGAGGTTTTGCAGTTTAAACCAATGCATTTAGCTTCCATTGCGAATAAGGTATTGTGATAAGGCAGTAGTGATACTGTTCTACTACATAAAATACAATCCATTACCCTTTATAGTATTACAACCAATTCGGTATTCGTCAATGGTTTGACATCACCCTATCAGTTTTTCACCGTGTAAGTGTTTGTTATTGTTTACTGATACATGAAATTACATTTAAATTTCTTTTTTTGTAAAATGTATAATTCCCTCTACACATTCTGTTAAAGGATTAGACGAAAAATGGCCACACATATATATTATATAAAACATATTTTCGTCTCAATGTTTTAAGGAACATTAATCAAGATCCAATAACCGATCTTCTGTTTCATTCGTACAGTAGAAACACAGAGATTGCTTGTCAAAACGCAAGGAACAAAATTAGAATTTAAAAACACTTTGAGTATCCCGACAATAGAGGTGTTGGAACATATGTGTTATGAAAGGCAGTGAAATTGTTTTTCTTTTTATGATGATTGCAACTAATTATTGAAATTTTCACCAGTATGTATCAGAATAAAAGACAAATATGCATATGGAATGCCTACATATTTTATATAACACTAGGAACTCTTGTACTATATAAAGTAAACATATAAATAAATAACTAGTGGAAACTCTCATACATGTACTTGAATCGTTTTTAGTCATTCCACAGATTTAACGAAGAAAAGTTTCAAATAAAACATAAATTATGCAAAAGAAAATCATAATTTTGTCATATTTTCTTCAAAACTAGTTCATTTTGGCTGAAGAGAATCCTGCTTTGGGAACAAATAATCTCTCATTAAGGCACTAGTAGCTTTTGAATTTTTTGTCCGGGTTTTGTTGATTTTTGGGGGTAGGGGGGATAAACATGATATTTCTCTTACTTGCCAGGGACCTACTATCTTGATATTTTTTGCAATGTTTCACAAGGATATCAAAGATGTTTTTAAAACACTTTCACTGTCTGCACTCGGGGTTTTAGATACATCTGTTGATATTTTTCTGAATTACTGAAATCAAAATGACGAAAAAAAAAAAAGTATCCCTGTCTGCCACCCTTTTCATGTATATTGTGAATTCTGCAAAATAAATTCACAAGTCGGGCGAATGATACTCAAAGCTAGTTCATTCAGGTTTATTATAGTCCATCTTTGGTAAAAAATATGTTCTCACTTAGGTGTTAGCGGTCATTGAATATTTTCCCCGGTTTTTGTGATTTTTGGGGGTAGGGGAGATAAACATGATATTTCTCTTACTTGCCAGGGACCTACTATCTTGATATTTTTGTAATGTTTCACAAGGATATCAAAGATGTTTTTAAAACACTTTTACTGTCTGCACTCGGGGTTTTAGATACATCTGTTGATATTTTTCTGAATTACTGAAATCAAAATGACGAAAAAAGTATCCCTGTCTGCCACCCATTTTCATGTATTATGTAAATTATGCAAAATAAATTCACAAGTCGGGCATACAATATTAAAAAATAGTTCATTTTGGTAGAGTGTGTTTATGGTAAGGCAGAAAATATGTTTTCATTAAGATACTAGCGGCATTTGAAATCTCTTGGTAAAATTTTCAATCGAAATCAGTAAAAGGTGGCGCTGTAATCGCACCAAAATTAAAAATTAAAAATAATAGGCCATTCCATGTGTATTTTGACATCTTTTATCAAAATAAAATGTTTTACAAAGAATTCCTTCGTGGGCCATCCTGCAACAGGTCCTTTGAAATTTTCAACGACATAATACCTCGTGCTGTCTGTCACTATGTCCATAGCAAGTAATGGCTCATACCAATTGAGTTAAAAAAATTATCGCAGCAAATAAATCATAGAGATGTAATTATTGTCAGACCGTAGTGAAATATACTACATACGTAATGATTTGGTCGTTTCGCTGGCTTCGGAAGAGACATGTTGACCTTCAAATACCAGGTCCCTTATGAACTCGTAAAGTCAATTCGTCTTGGTCAATTAAACGCTTCTCAAGTATTATAGAGACAAATATGTGGAAAATTCATATATCTGGGGTACACGATTATGGCGAGTGTCACATCTATTGCACGAAATAAAATCACCTTACGAAAGTTTAAACACTTATCCTATTTTTTACCTTAAAATGCAAAAATAATTTGACAATTAAAGAAATTAAAGACACTTGTGGTTATTTTCAAACACTTGATTAAAACAGCTGCTGAATATGTTCAAACGAAGATAGACCGCATTCTTTGAGAATACAATGAAACATTTAAACACTTGATGCTAATGCTGTCATTGTATGCGAGTACTGAAATGTTATAATGATATAAACAGTCAACTGAACATCGTAGATATGATATCTGTATTCAACAATCGTAATTATATGAAGAGAGTGTAGCCCAGATACAAAACGATTTTTATGGTGGGGTACAGATTTACATACGATTTAATAAGATATTTTTTTCGAACACTTATATCGGGGAGGGGGGATCGATTAATCAGCTCAGATTTCATGTTGAACAAAATGTTCAATTAACTTGTAAAGAGAACTCTCAAACTAGTATTCAGCGTATAACCATCAAATAATGATTCATATCTTCTTAAAGAAAGAACAAAAGCTAATTAAATTACTTTTATAATGAAAGTCAGACAAAACCACATTAGTATAGACAGAGATATAGCAGAATGGGAACTTAGCAGTGTCATGAGAGAAAAAAGTGAAGTAGTAATTTTAGGGACAAAACTGAAAACAGCTATTTCAGGCAACCACTTTCAGTCCGATGCTGACGTCATACATGCAGTAGATGACTTTCTGAACAGCCAAGAAAAGGAGTTCTATAAAAGCGGCATTGAGGCCCTTAAACACCGCTGGCAAAATTGTATAGAAACTTTAGGGGATTATGTTAAAAAATAATACAATATGTCCGGCAAAATTCAAATCCTTCAATATGAGGCTCAAAACATATCAACCCGCCCTCGTATATATTATAAGGTGAATCATCTATTTCCTGCTAAGTTGCGATTAACTTTCGTGAATTTAATTAATCTCTAAATTCGTGAAACTAAAAAGCCCGCGAAAGAAAGTTGGTTAGCAGTTTACACTGCTAGGCAGCATATACGAAGACAACTACCCATGCACACGAGCACGTCACAAGGGTAAGACTTTCTGCGAGTCTAATCTGCTGAGGACATTGGGGGGACACAAGCTCCGGGCCGTCGAATGCAACCAGTTTCCAAATAAATATTTTTCTTTTTTTATCAGAATTGACATCCCAATTAGCCATTGTGAACATTAAGCATTCATGCACATTCTGTATCATTTAAATATGGAGTTTTAAAGATATTAGAATATGTCAATACAGAATTTTTTTAGTATAGTTATTCTTCATTGATGCCATCTGGTGTTCTTCACATTTTTAAAAAGTTGTTGTAGGTAGCGTTTTACCTTAGAAATGTTAGATTTAGATGTACCAACAATCACATATAATCAAAACATTTTCAAAGATAATATGCTAGCTAGCACAATGTGTAAAGTGACACTCACTTGCAATCTGGTATGTTAATTATTAATTGGGTAACGGAACCATATGGATTGATTGTCAATTTTGTTGCATGCGTCGACTGAATAAATGAAACGAATGTCGTACAAATGGTACATCCACTGCGCAGCTGGCCACTTCATTTACAAGTGGTTCACATTTTTGATTAGACAACTCAACAACCAAAACTGACAATCCTTGAATAACGTTGCCTGTTTTAATCAAATTGATATCCTAGTTAATTTATAAGATATTTTCGGATGTTGCATTTGTTTTACAGCCATGTTTAACGACAGGGCAATTGGTTCTTATCGTACGAGCGCAAATGTGTGTGATACACAAGAGACCTCTCAACTTCCATCGATCCACATGACTCCTTCCACAGATGAACAGCTAATGCCTTCATCCACTCACATGTCTTCGACGTCGATTACCGAGCAGGTTATGCCGTCATCCACTCACATGTCTACAGCGTCGATTACCGAGGCGGTTATGCCGTCATCCTCTCACATGTCTACAATGTCGATTACCGAGCAGATTATGCCGTCATCCACTGTTTTACAAGAAACTTCCAACTTTCTGACCATGCCTAAGGAACCGATTCAAGTAACATCGTCCTTTAATGCTAGGACAGGTAAAACCTATGACAATATCATCGTGCCATAGGGCCTGCATGATAGTGTACAATTATGGCATTTTGGTTCCATCGATATGTTTATTTATAGAGCAAAAATAGCCAATATTGACCAAAGCCGGAGACTGAGGTTGATACTGTTTGTCTGAGATTCATATATCGTCATATCGATAGAAACAAAGTGCCATAATTAATTATACATCGATATCAAAACCAGACCACAGAATGCTAGAGGTATAACCAGATACTATTTAAACTGGATCTTATGCCATAATAATATCAATTCTATAATTAGATATCGTATTGCGATATCCGTGCAACACGACAGACTGTGTCTGGCAGATCTGAATAGTTGGAATGCCACCAACCACTCGAAAGAAAGTGTAATACGATGTTTTATCACTGTCGCAGAGTGCAGTTTGATGTTAAAAAGAATAACGTGTGACGGGATCTAGAGATGAAGTGCAACTACCATCTGAAAAAAAAATACAAAAAAAAACCCCAACTTAAAATGCAATGATAATCCGTGCCCTTGTTGACTAAAACGTTACGCATGTTCGACACTGTCTAAGCCAACTGTCCAGCAGAAACTATCTACCATAAAACATTGTCCAAAAACGTTTGATATCTTAAACGTTCGTCATCAACACTGAGATATCCTTTATATTTGCTTTAGTTCTCAAATAAATATAATTCAAGGATTTCTTGAAACAAGCACTGTGCTATCTGTTATTGATTATATTTACTTTGGATTTGGTACAATGTTTATCATTTGGATTGATACAATGTATACCAAAAAGACAGATTTCTGAATTATTACATTAACGTTGATTTGGCAATGATGATTTGTGTCAGTAATATCCAATACTAAATATTGTTTAAACAATGTAACAATCTTAATAAGGTCCTGGATTGCCCATATACTGATATTTCTACAATGATTACTTTAAAGAATTACTCACGTTTTTTTGTATATAGGATTTGGTACACCGACCTAGATGAATACATTTATGACGACATGGGAATATAGTAGATCCTATTTGCATATGGTCCATGTCAGCTTATTTGAAATCTCTACTCACAAGAGTAAAATGTTAGCAAGATATCCAATCAATTTCCACTGAACCTTACTATAAAATAAGCAGTTCTGTAATTACAGTCCTTTGTATTCCCATGTTATGCTTAATCAAATAAGTTATTCCTCAGATGTATAAAGTGATTTTGGAAAATTCCCAACATGTAGATGATTTAGTGCACAGAAATATTTGTATAACTGTCTATCATTGTAAATATGCTTTGTGTCAAAAGGAAAATAAAAGCATTTTGCAAAACAAAACAAAAACAAACAAAAAATAAAAAATAAAGGTTGTTTATGAACGATAGCTAGGTTGTATCATACTGATGCTTGTAAAACAATAACAATAGGCATTGGATAGATCCCTTACAATAACTGTCAGTTTATTAGCGGATTGCTATATATATCAATTGTTATTGTGGCTTGTTGATACCATAAACTTAAATGATATATTTACGCTTCTTTTCCAGAAACTTCATTGACGAACCTGTTGGATCGCATTGCCATGGCTACTAACTACAACACAAGTGATCTAATAAAGTTTGCGACGGACCTGATGGTAGTAGTAACATCGAGTCCAGACGATCTTTGCCTCTATATAGTAAGTGATATCAAATACGGATAGTCAAATATATGTATGTAAGAAATGATTAAATCGTTAGAGGTAAGCTAAAATTTGAATGATGTATCAGATTGTAACAAATAGGTTCATGTTTAAAAATATGCTGATGCTGGTATATCTAAGCTAATGAAAAGAATACATTTCGATGGTTGTACATGTTTTATATTGGATTGCAAGATAAAAAGCTAACAATAAATATGAAATGTGTTTAACTCAATCCAACCATTACGTGCTAAATATATTGCTTTCTGTTATATTAGGAAAAGGTTATTGACATTGAGAGCAACATCACAACAATGGGAATGCTGATAGAAGCAAATGACATGTGCCTTGTCATAGACAGTAAGTTTATTATTCGTATCCATACTTTCGAGTTAACTTAGCAATCTGACGTTGTATAAGTTATCGCATTTAAAAACAAAAACAAAACAAAACAGGGTCGATCACAGTCAATGTCTTGTCCAATATTTGTCTTCTAGCATAAAACGAAGAAAAATAGCATTATAAGAATATCAATAAAAGTCTTCGAGTCAGTTTTGTCTTTAGCTTTTTTTTTCTTCTTCTTCTTCTTCTTCTTCTTTTTTTTAGGGGGGGGGGGGGATGGGTGGTGGTGGTGCTAACAGACTAGCACGTTCGTGACTATCTATACATCTTTACGTCCATAGTCCATATTGTTTTTGAACAGATTTCCTACAAGTCCTGGATATGATTGGTGGATATACATTGAACAGTACTGGATGTGCACCATTTTTGTCAAAGGTAAGCATGTCTATATTATCAGTACACATTCTATTTACACATTTCTCAGGTTTATTCTCACACTTTTTGGGAGGCAAAATAAATATGGTTTATAAGCTGAAGCAACCCAGGATAATAGGAAATCATTTTCCGGATGGAATATTTTTCCTTTGTTTTATGTTGCAAGGCAAATCAAAGGTTTAAGTCAAATGATCTATGTGATAGATTTTATGACGTTATGAAACCAATTTCGCTTCGGTAAAAACAGTAGATTGCAGAGTATGCACTTTATTGATTATAAACAATTTAAATAATATTTCTTACCATGAGCAATAGTTAATAAGACAACTTTAACCTGATTAGTTGTTACAAAATCTACCACCATTTTCATTCATTTGCATGTGTTCGCTCATACAACTCTTAATATGCAAATTATTGATCAGAGGTTCCAGCGTTTGGACGTTAAGTTGGCATTCGTTGAATGTTGAATACATCCAAAACACATCTTGTACAAATTTGTGTTTCCGCATCTTGGTTTAAGAATACCACTTTTTCTGCATGCGAACATTTTTTTTATATTTCCCCATTTGCTGCAGACAAACATCATTGCTTTAGAAGATATTTTTATACCACTTGCGAAACAAACTTTTACCTGGGCGAATACTGTGGATACGAAAATAGGAAGTGGAATTGATCTGGAAAAAACTAACTATACATTTGAAAAGGAAGGGATATCAATGGCAATATTTTTTGAGGATGGAGAGAAAATGCAGCCTAGCTATGGAACACGCTTTGGAGGAATTTCACTTCGACATACCAAAACGTTGAGAAGATTATTAGATAAACAACGTGTACTGGTTTCGGTAAGTTTTGAAGTATTTAGAGGTATGATCGCAATTTTCTGGTCATTTGTAAATAAGCCTTTTTTAGGTAAGTAGATAAGGAGTTTGCGTAAATACCACATTAACACATTTTAACTGAAATATTGGGATACGTTGCTTATAGAAATTGAGATATGACTACCTTTTTATTCATGGGAAAAATATATTTCTAGGATTGCGGTACAGATGTTGATGATGATGCAGATGCACTTTTTTATTTCAATTTGTAAATAAAAGTTTGAGGGTAGGCTCCCAAGAAAAGGTTTGCCCCAATATAAATACTAGGTACTTGCATGCTTTAGTGGCCTAGGTTTTGTCTCTGTCATCTGTCAGTGTTAAAAATAGCATAGAAATTTGCAGAAATTTAGAGACAAACGAAGAAAAAACTATCAAGGAACTATCGACGTGTTGGTTGAATCGTACTTACATGCTGTAGTTTCCTTGTTTTGCTGATTTAGGGGCTGCGGTGGCCAAGTGGTTAAGGTGTCCCGGCACTTTATCACCAGCCCACTACCTCTGGGTTGCGAGTTCGAAACCCACGTGAGGCAGTTGCCTGGTACTGACCGTAAGCCGGTGTTTTTTCTACGGGTGCTCCGGCTTTCCTTCACCTCAAAAACCTCGCAAGTCCTTAAATGACCCTGGCTGTCAACGGGACGCTTAACAAAATAAACCAAAACGCTGATTTAATTAAAAGCGCGTTAGGTGACTTTTGTTTCTTTAATGAGCCCCTAATATACGCTGACGTCCAGGCCACATTTTTATGACGTTTCTTGTTAGCTTTAGTAAAAAGTCCTAAGCTTTGATTTCTAATTTACTTTATACCCTAACGCTTTATCACAGAAACATTTAGGTTAAAGCGTTTCCTTAAGTTAAAGAATGTTGAAGAAACAAGGTGTGTAATATATTCTTAACCCAGCTGAGGTAGAATCACATGGTAATTCTAGCAAATTTTTGTTTACTATCCTGGAAACGCACGAGTTTGTATATATTGAAGGTGATGAGTTACAAGGACGATCGAGTGCGACAGGTCATTGCACAGGACAAGATCACCACGTCTGTTGTTAAGATGAGTTTGTATAACAGCGATGGAAACACAGTAACAGAAGTTGAAGAGTCTATTGCTGTAGAAGTCCAGGATTCCTCATTTTCCGATAACAAAGTCGAACTGAGAAAAGAAATGCTGCCAATTGGATCGGAGTATCTAGTGGCATTACCAGCAGGATTAGGTGGAGCTGTCAATATCTATCTGGACATATCCTCCCGGGAAACCTGTCAGATAAACGGCAAGTACGGTACTCGTCTCCCTACTGACTACGACTATGATCTGCTTGTGATAACCAAGCAAGACTTCGAAGTGACGAAGTTCCGTCCGTACGACCTTAGCTTTACATATACAAACGGAATTCTTCAACTGTCGCTGATTTCAACTCCCGTTATCGTCACGACTAAATGTCAAGGTGTGTATTAGTGGACAATCAATTCAAGACAATGTATTAAAGTACCATGTCATATATTTTGATACTGATGATTATTATTTTTAGAAAGGAATTATATAACTTTACAGAAGCCTGTTTGTTTTCAAGATGGTTGTGGTTGTGGTTGTGGTTTGTTTAACGTCCTATCAACAGCTAAGGCCATACCTTCTGTATACAATATCAAATATTTTTGTAGAACATTTCAAATGAAATTTTGTTTAAATAAATTTACACAAGAAGCACAAATCCTATGATTAAATCACATTCTACCACAAGAAGTGTAATTAATGGTTCGTTCGTAACAAACTACCATGAACTGTCTCCAACCAAATACTTATCTATACAGGAACCAGCGAGAGAGTTCGAAGATCCCTTCAGTCAGGTAGGTATTTAACAAATATTTTACACATTTCTAAAGCTCGTTAAAACGCCTCGTTGTTTCGTTGTCAACATCCCGTGTCTCATTTCAGTTTATTCACCTTTGTCCATATGACGGGTATTTGTCAATAAATCGGAAGACACTTTACCTTCGAAACACCCTTTTCTTCTGTACTTTTCCAGAGATCTCGTTGTCGATTTTGCTGATATTTTGTCCTCGATTAATTGATTTTGCTTTAGAATGTCGATTCCGTTTACATCATACAACGTACCAATAAAACAAATAGATTACAAAGAGAATTTACTTACTCTTTAAAAAATAAAGATAATAAGTTTTAATAAACATATCACCCCTTTTCTTAACTTATAAAATTGTTGTTGTTGTCTTGTTTTATTTATCTCTTTATTTATTGTAAGCAATACCTGTCTACAAGGACATTAAAACGCCCATGGTTTGTCTCGGTTTGTATTCTTATTATGTCATATGGACAGCTTTGGCAATTTAACGAAGGCATCCTATACCCTGTGTGTATGCTGCATGCGTTTAGTGAGTGTCTGTATTCTAGGGAGCTTGTGTATGTACATAATAGCATGGACCTGAAATGGACTCAATTATGCTAATTCACTGAAGTTTATTGCTGAAGACACCAAATCTAAGTCGCTTTAGATATGAGATTACTGTTAAATTGTTGAGTACAAAACCATTTGCACTTCGATACCTCTTATACCATATATAGAATCAGTTGTAACTGTGCTATGTCTATCGTTAGTTTATTACTATGCATGTTTTCAATACTTTAAATTAACCCATCGGTAAAGAATTACAAAAAGAGTATTCATTGATTTCCACATGACTGGTATGCCATGTGACTACGAGGGACAATTATATAGCTATGTAATTACATCTTATAAAGCTGTTACATTTGGGGAACTGACGGTGTTGTTTTATTTCTCTTCCATCTTTACAACAGGAAACATATATAACACTACTAATTCCCAGACTATACCAACGATAATGACTCGTACCGTCAAACCAAAAGTATGGAACACTCTAACGGGACAATGGCAACCTGTTACTGATCGCACGGTAAAACATGTATACCAATGAATGATTCTGATTTGTTAAACAGATATTAATGATAAGTATATTTAATAGAATATGACTGGCTGGTATTACTAAGTGTGCAGGTATTCCAAGTTTGTGTTCTTGCGAGGAATTAGAAACAGATTGACATCCGAGTAGGTGTCCCCTTTCATTATCTAAGCGCAAACATTATGTCATAAACAACTGATTATAACTTCCGTCTCATCAAAATAAATCTGCGATTATCTTTGAGAACTAGATAGAGTTGTATGTATGGTTTTGATTCTATCCAAGCAACATGGGATTTTTCTTGTTTTTCCTAAACAGAGAATCACCGGAAAACCATCAGAGGTCACATTCGAATCATTTTACTTCGGGACATTTTCAGCCAGTATAAAATGGATTCCTCCAGATACGATCGATTTTCGAAATGTCTTTTTGAATTTTACCGAGAATTTGAATGAATCGCCATACGTCCTGGCTACAATTGTATCGGTACTTGTGCTTCTGGTGATGTTGTCTCCTTTTCTCAGATGTTTTGATCGACGGGATACCACATTAGTTAGTATAAATTAAATCAATTATTTGTGATAATGGAAAAGAAAATTTGCTAAAATAGAAACTCGTAAAGGATTATTTCCATGTATTTATCATGTTTTATATAAGTGTTTTTCCGTTAGTCATAATTTACAACACATTCCTGAAAAAGGGTCAAGGAATGCATCACTCCGGAGATATATGTCATACATAACATTCGTATTAACTTAAAGTACCTTAATTTTAATTTGATATACTGGTACAAATATGAACTCATGCATGTTTTGTTTTTTTCAAACATAACATTGAATGTTGTCCTTTGCAGTGGGAATATCAACCTTTAGCTGACAACAAGAGTACCTCCCCATTTACGTATTACTTAGTCCTATCTACAGGATTGAGGTCAGCACGAACGTTTACGTCATCTGTATACATAAATATCATAGGTACTCGGGCTACGACTGGAACCAGACTGCTGTCTGAGGGATCAAAAAAGGTATTCCTTCAAAACTTTACAATGCCGAATTATCAAAACTGTTATTTTCTGCATAGTAAGTCGAAAAAAAGTTCATCTTTACCACTCCGTGCAAAATGCAAAATGAGTCCAGGGCATTCATGTTAGCAAAATTTCTTCAGTAGGAAAGGAAAGTAATTGAGTAAGGGAACAGTGATGAAATAACTATATATATTTTTTTTTTGCTTATTTCCTCGCTTCGTTTTAAACAAAAACCTTTCTTTTTTTAGAATTTCAGGAGAGGGACATCCAGTCATTTTTGCCTGGCGACTGAAAATTACTTGGGTCATATTGAAACTATTCAGATCTGGCACGATGAAAACGGAACATCACCATCTTGGTTCCTGGATAAACTTGTAGTAATAGAAGGAACTACCAAGACAATGTAAGCAAAGACAACATCAGAATAACTTCAAAACTCATGCATAAATATTAATTATTGGAACATCCTGATAGCTTCTTTTATCTAGGAAAGGACCTTAAATTTCCCAGAATATCAATATTGTGTTATCGCAAAATCATTTTGAAATATTTCTTTGTTTCCCTATTCTAGGACTGTCCTCAGATGCAATTCCTGGTTGTCTATAGAAAAAGGACAAGGGCAGTTATGGCAAGAGTTGAACGTTTACAGAGACATTTACCAAACACAAAGTTTTATTGATCATTTTTCCCGTCGGCTGTTTGATGATAATTTATGGTGTTCGCTGCTATTCCGTCTTCACTACAGCCGGTTTACTCGTGTTCAGCGATTGTGGTCTGTGATGTCGCTTCTATTCCTTTCAATGATATCGTGTGCTATGTTTTACGATACACCTGATGTGGATGTCCCTCTGATTAGATTCGGAGATTTTGAAATAGCCTACAAAGACCTGTATACTGGACTGATATCTAGTATGATAACGGTCATTCCAGGAATGATCATGATATATATTTTCAATAACCGGAAGTTACGTCATGCAGACCGATTGAACATTGTACATGACAGCACATCATACTGTACATCGGGTTCATTACCATGGTGGTTCATATTTGTGGCTTATGGGATTCTGCTACTGGTAATAGCAGCAAGTTCATTTTTTACGTTTCTCTACTCACTGGAATGGGGGTCAGCTGTCACATTGAAGTGGATGTCTTCTTTTTTCCTAGGAACAACTGAAAGTGTGGTATTGGTGGAACCCTTAAAGGTTCGTTATTTCTAATAAAAACTAACATAGACGTGTCCAATAGTTATACTTCCTAACGTGAAAATGCTGTTTGATATTTTACTGCGTCAATTTTTAAGTTACCACTCTAAATTTTGTTGTGTGCAATGTCTATCTTTAACTAATTTAACTCACCTGGCTTGAAGGGTAAATAACGCATATGCCGTAGTACGGCGTCCGTTCGCTCTGCTTTCAGGATTTCAACTTTTCCGTGAAACAACTTCTCAAAATCCAAAACGCCTACAATCATGAAATTTGGCTTTTAGGGCTCTAAGATGAAGCCTCCCAAAGTTTGCGAAATATGACTTTGTCCCATATTCAAGGTCAAAACTTCTCCTGGTTAAATAAAAGGACATTTCTTGCTGGATTATTGCACCATAAACAGCAAGCGTCATTCTGAGGCGGGTTCTCCTTATTTGGTGACTCCCTCGCTGAACAAAATACGAGAGGCCTGTCGTCCAAGGACACAATCACGACAGCACAAACCGGCCAGTTTCTCAGCTTTCTAAAAAAACTGACAATGGTTTGGATCGTCGAACCAGGCACCTCAAATCTTCATATTATGTTACGTTGGCGCGCTCTACCGAACTGTACTTTGGCTGCCCCATTATATGACATTGGCCCATGTTCAAAGTGACAAATGTAAACATTGTTAAAATTAAAAAATCATAGCTTCTAATTAACTCAAAGGCCTTTGACAACAATTTGACAAATGTTAAAATTGTTTGAATATTCAGACGGCTTTTCAAAAACCAAAAGCTACAATCAAGATAGTTATCTGGTAGGGACCTAAGAGGGCGATCGGTTGACTTTGCGAAAATCAATGGCCTTGACCCAATTCTAAGGTCACAGGTGTCAAATTTGTTAAGATATTCAAAGTGCTTCCCTGGGTGACATCTGACAAAAAAAAAAAAAAAAAAATGAAAAAAAACAACTTTATCTATATCCAAGATTACAGAGGTCAATTTTGTTAAAACGTTGAAACAATTCTTGTGATTCACGAAAATGTCCAGAACCAAAATTTGTGATTGGAAGGTGCCTCGGAAGACACTCGAGAAATTGTGCTTAAAGACATTACCTTGACCAATATTGAAGGTCACACGAGTCAAATTTGTCAACAACTAAGATATCTCTGGGTTTTTTTTTAATCCTCAAGACTCTTATATAAGGGACAAATTTCTTAAAATGCAGATAAAATAGTTCTTTTTATTACATCAAAGGCAGTAAATCACCAACGAAGTGATAACCATGTGAGCGATGCAGACCCATTGGGTTCATGTTTTCTCCTCCAGGCATTGGTTTTG
This sequence comes from Pecten maximus, assembly GCF_902652985.1. Taxonomy (NCBI): domain Eukaryota; kingdom Metazoa; phylum Mollusca; class Bivalvia; order Pectinida; family Pectinidae; genus Pecten; species Pecten maximus. The sequence continues at coordinate 19,665,642 of NC_047016.1, read as the reverse complement.
GCTATATTTATTATGTCCTGTGGCCGTGGGAAGTTTTCCAACAAGCAATTCCATCTTCCTCCCTTTCCGTTTTACATATTTCAAGGTAAATATATCATTTATTGAAAGTCTGTATACAAATGATCCGGTGACGTATGAACTATTGTCCGGAGTGACATATTAAAACAAATGTGTTCCGGTGTGACATGGAATTTCATTTGATGTGACGGATGAAATTTGTTGCAATGTGAGATTTAAGTATTAAATGTGTTCCGATGTGACGTATCATAGATATTAAATGTGTTCCGGTGTGACGTATCATAGATATTAAACGTGTTCCAGTGTGACGTATCATAGATATTAAATGTGTTCCAGTGTGACGTATTATAGATATTAAATGTGTTCCGATGTGACGTAAACTGAACGCATAATATTGTCTGCAACAGCATTTTCGTTTCAATGCCTTGTAACATTTTTTTTCTGTATAATTATGAATATTATCTATCACTGTTATCTTTTAAAATTATGCCGACAGAGGAGAGGTCTATCCCATCCCGTAGATAATCCCTGTAACAAGCCGATGACCAAAGATCAGCGGCGACGGCGAAAAGTATTGAAGCTTGAAAGGAAAACTTATGGTTTGCTGAAGGAATGGACGAGTTTGGTTTTCTATCTGTGTCTGGTGTTATTAGCAAGCTCACATCAGAAGATAAACGACGGATACCGACAAAACACTCATATCGCCAATACCGTGCAGTCCTCGCAAGAGGTATTCATATGTGGTACAACGTCAAAAGGAAACCATATAAAAGGTTTTCTAACACAAGTTAAAGTTTTGCTTATAACAGCTCTGTTATCTTCCCCATTCTCGAAAGACTCGTTTTGCGTGTGTACACTAAGGAAGTAAGCGTGTACGAGATGGTTATAATCATCGACAGGTAAGTGTAGCTTGTATTGATAGTGTGATTTACTACCGAAGCCACCCAGCAGGACACCGTACCTGGTCAAATTATACTGTACAAGCAATAAGGCTTCACTTCCCTAGAAGTCAACTCGGCTATTATGATGAGCGGTCGAATCGACTGTAAATGGACTGTCGATTCCACTTCGCTTTGTTTAATACCTTGTCATAGAAGTCTATTGGCTCCAACATTCATATTTAGAACGTTCATGATGCAGCGTATCCAGAGAGCTTCTTTCACTTGCCGCCTGAAAATATTGCCGTTCCCGTAAATCACTTTTGAATTTCCCTAGTAAACCGTATTGCTTCGTTGTACGGCGTGATCTTTGATGGTCGATTTGTTGATCCAAGATTCTGATTGTAATTATGTTTTGATCTACTAAATCAACTGTCTAATTAAGCTTCAACGTCTTCCTCGACCACCCTTGCCATCTTAGTGAACAAACGCTATACCGGTAATGCAATTATGAGGAAAGGTAACAGAGCTGTCACTCCTAGAAACGTCACTAGAAAATACATAGTTGGTTGTGTATGATAACCTTTTATATCGCAATCCTTACCAAAAAGAAAAATATGCTCCACGGTAAAAGTGATAATGAAAGGGAAAACAAATGAAAACTATAGAAAGGGAAATGCTTGAAAGATATAGACATTTCTCAGTCAGTTTAGAAAATAAGGTTGTTTTTTTTGTGTGTGTTTTTTTTTTTACATGGAGATGGTTTTAAAATTAAAGATTTGCATTGATTTTATTCCAAATACACTAATTGCTGAGCTATGAAAAATAGCATGAAGCAGTTACATCATAATTTAAGATAACTTCACAGGCCTATGTTTCAGATACTAAAATTGATGGTGAGAATGATAAGTATGGACAAATTCCTGTCCCATGATATTTTCCTGATTTTGGTATGCTGTGTACTTTGTAGGTTACTACAGTTGAGGACATTTGGTCGTACCTAGAACACACAATACTAGCACGGCTGTCACCTGTAACCTTTTACAATGGAGACATAATACCTCACGGGTCACAACGATTTGTCCGGACTAATTACAGACTCGGACCAATACGTCTTCGTCAGGTCAGAGTCACAGGTAAAGTGTAACATTGAAAATACCTTTGTACATCATTACTCTTACCTTGTTCATGTTAATATACGATAGCAAATACTGTTTCACTTAAAATGCCAATGAACTTTTAAACTGTGTATATCATAATTTACAAAATTACAAATTTTGGTAACATTGTACATTGCAGGAACATCGTGTATACCATCGATGATTGTAAGTCTTGTGACGAATTGTGACCCGAATGCAAAGTACAGCGAGGATACAAATAGCTATCTTAAAGGTAGTAAGTTTGAATATAAACTAGATTGCGTAAACATTAAAGTAAAATAATACAGTGAATTATTCATCTGTGTCGATACATAATACAATGACGTTATTTTAGAAGTTCTTTAACATTACATTACAAATAAGATGGTAATGGGAAGATGATAGATTTATTTTTTGTTTGATACCATCTATTTTTTTTGGCAAATATCCCAATGAAAACTTTAGCTTATAAATCATCGTTAAGTGGTTAAGAGTGAAAGTTAAAATATGACTTGTAATAATAGCCTAACTTCATGTCACATTAGACAATATAAAACGTCTAAACTAACATGTACATTGGTCCCCGTTGCTTGTATGATTATTGCGTATTTTGATATTGGCCTATTTTGTAGGATGGCAGCCAGTTAAAGGGTTCGAGACATTTGATGAGCACGACCCGTTTAGATACAGAACCACTGATTTCACAAGATCCTTGTCATATCAGGGGAAGTTTGACACGTACGGCGGCGGCGGTTACCTACTTGATCTAAGCATGGAACCAATCGATGCCGTTTCTTCTCTACTGGAGATTAAACAACAGAATTGGCTTGATAAAAAGACACGGGCTATGTTTGTGGAGGTGCTTCTTATGAATACGAATACAATGCTATTTACTCAGCTCCTGGTGGTTTTCGAACTCCCAGCTATCGGGGGTATATTCACAAATATAGAGGTGGAGACGTCTAACTTATACCCTTACAAAAATACACTAGACTTTATCATCTTATTATTACAAGTACTCTTCATCTTGATTACCGTCGTCAGGTTTATTTCGTTGATCATCACAGGAATACGAAGCAAATGCCGATGTTTTCTTGACAGAAAGCATGTGGTCCAACTCATCACAGTTGCCGTGTCTGTTACAGCTGTAGTGTGTCATATAATGCGGACAATCAGAACTATAAATGGTCTTAACACGCTGTATATCGAGAACGGTGAGTATGTATGTAATAAACATATATATCTTTCATATGATATGTTCTTCACATCCATGTTATTTGCATATTTCAAGTATTCCGTGAACGTAAAAATACAATACCTCCCGTTACACACCATTGCCTACCTTTTACGTCACGTTTTACGGGTCATCTCAATAGGAAATGTAGCGATATTTTACAAGCCCATTATCACTATGCCGGTGTTATTAAACAGCACTAACTTCAGATTTGTTTTAGTTTGAATCATGGCTAACCATGAACTGTGTTAGTTGAAAATGTGTTACGCTTTTGGCAAACATGCGGGAAATGCACGTTTCCAGTTGAATACAATTAGCTCGTGTGGAACAAATACATATAAATAGTCATGCCGTTGTGCTAACAAGTGTCTATAACATTCAATATATTTGAGATATTTGTTATAACCGAATTTTACTTTATAAAAGCATTAACATTGATATCCTTTTGACCTTCGTTTGACGAAACAATACATATTGTGTCTGTATTTGGCAGTTTTTGGCTCTACTTATTTCATTTTCAGTTTGCATTGAAGAGTATTTACATCGTGTGTGTACTTTGTACAATCACATCGCATTAAACAGCACAGATATCCAATATGCATTCACTTTGTCTAACTTGAATTTATATTTCAAAATTGTAATGCGTCGTATGCTTTAAGCATCAAACTGTATTTCTATGATATCCATGGTTGTGACCAGCGCTATGTAGTGTTTTCGGGCAAAACACTGCCACTGACATGTCGTACAGTTGTAAGCTCCATAGAAAAGTAGTTATGTGCTTATGTTTGCATATCTTCACATTTTGCGTTTTTACACAGACTTTCCATTTATTCATCTCTATTTTAATCAAACTTAGTCATTAATTGCCGACATCTTCATCCCATTTCGACGTTGATATGTTGTCGTCCTAATGTTGCAATAATACAGTTATAATTGGCACTATAATGATAGCATTTACAGTCCTTAAATAACTCTCATATTAGTTTAGACTGTGATATTGTCATACAAATATGTTATAATTAGAAAGCTTCCAATTAGTCAAATACATAGTTCCTATTAAACATTTATTACAAACAGATGTTATCATTTGATCAAGTGATCAAGCTATCAATATATACGTAAATCTACAAATAAAGCATATATATGTGTCTATTTACATATCTTTTGTCCTTTATAGGTTTCCTAACGTCGTTCGGAGAGGTATTCCTGTGGGACCAGTATTACTCCGTGTGTGTTGGAGTGATTACGTTCTTCGCCATATTGGACCTCCTTAAAGCCTTGACTTTCAATTATCACATGTACCTGATGTACCGCACGATGGTTGTGTTCCTGTTTGAGATCTGTCAGTTTACGGCCACTCTAGTCGTACTTATATTTGGATTTTCTTCCTTCATCCACCTTTTATATGGTACTCTAGATTCGGACTACAAAAGCGTGTCTGATGGCGTTTTGTCGCTGTTTCGAATGACAATAGGAATGCTCAAAATGCGTCATTTAGATGTGCAGATGAAAGAGGAGGGTGCACTTGTTATATTCGGATTATTTAGCGTTATTGTAACAATTATGTTTATGAACTTTTTTATCAGTGCATTGAATTACGGATTCAACGATTCGAAATCTAAGATCGATAAAGGTCTAACAGAATTTGATTTAGAACTAAACCGATATATTTGGAAACGTATCACCAATTTGTTCACGTGTTCAACACGGAAGAGGTCACATATCACCGACAAATCCGGGAGTGCCTACAAGACCCGTAAGATTTCATATGTCATGTAGATGAGAAAAGAAACAAATTTTGTTTATGTTATTGTATTTGTAGCAGATCTTGGTAAGTCCTTATTATGCATGTACATTATCATTTAACACTCATAACGTAACTTTTCACAACTGGTATGGCACGTAATACAATTCGTAACAGTATTTCTGAACCCTAACAAATCGGATTGGCTACTCTTTGACCACGGACTACTTTCCCTACTTTCACTGATTTATTTATTTTTTTATTTTTTTTGTCGTATGTAATTCAAAACATTAATCATTGACATTACTGGCTGAGAGGGATGTCCTCGCGGAAAGCGTGATAGATATCTTGGGGTTGGAAATATAATTTGAGGATAATGACGAGGCAAAAATGAATAAATCTCAAGATGAACATTTAGCATCACTATAACCAGTAATAACTTACCTACGAATTCTAGAAAAGGACCTGAAAACTGAATCTGTCAATAATAAGTTTAATGTTCAGCGGTGACATTCAACTTCACGGTGACGATGTCGTCTTTGAGTATATTTTGAGTCATTCAAAAAAGTGACCTATAAATAATACACACGGACACAAGGATTGTCAAACTGATATTTCGTTTTGTAAAATTGTATTATTCATGATAGTAAAGCTTTCCTTCATTACGAACTATATTTCTTCGCCTAATGATTTCGTTCGCGGAATTTAGTTGCTTCGTTGGGAGAATGGGAATGCGTCCATCTTATGTGTGTATTTAGTTAATAAGTTATTGGATAAATATGTTTTCAAACGATTGATGGTTGTTTATCATGTCTTTTTCTCAAGTTAGGTAAACATGATGACAACCGCCACTCATGGAGAACCTCTACGTGAACGTTACAAACATACACGCATGGTTAACATTTTGTTCAAAAAGCAATAAACATGTACTCGATAACAGACACAAAAAGGGAACACATCTTAATACTTAGTTTACGTACGACCAGTCTTTCATAGTGATGTGATTTTTCTTTCTGTATCTTTTATGAAGTTACACATTATCATATCATTGTTGTATGTATACTATGCTCATACATTTCAGATGATGACAATCAATACATAACAGTGGATTTCAGAGAGGTATTAACATCTTTATAGTATTTGTTTCAGTGGAGATATTACTCTGATTTAATCGCATGTCATCAACAATGTCAGCAATATATGTATTGTTTTCTACTGAATACGGTACGGGGTGGTATGCATTTACTTGGGCTCGTCCTGACAAATGGTTTTTGTATTTGGGAAATTATCAAGCATATCGTTATCAACAATACCGGCAAACTCATTCAGCTATCAAGAATTTAAATAAATAATTGATTGATGATGAAATCACGTTTTCTAGCCAGTAGAACGATCCCGAAGCTATGCATGTTGAATAGTATTATAAAACAGTTAAATGAGTATTGTAATTTATTGAAACTGCTACATTTTCAATGTATTAAAGTGACGCTCATTTACTAAATATATATTATCTAACAAACGTTGCTATTGACCTCGGCTAGATTTTCCATGTGTAGGCATTACTGTACGGAATCTTATGAAATCTAGAAACAAGAATTTTTCCTAAAATCTAATAACACATTCATGTGGAAATTTTTTAGTTAAATAGTTTTCTTAAGTTAAGGAAAATATTGATGAAACCGGGACCAGGGCTCTTACAGGGCCTGTTATCGCCATAAGTGGTGAATTTGTATACTTTAATAATACCTGAATTGTGTATGATGTTTATAATATGCTAGTTTTTGTGATTAATCCAGGGAGCCGGGAACATCACATTATTTTGTTCTACATTGACAAAGTATTACATGGAGGACACGACTCTGGAGAAAAACATGTTTAGCCAACTTTTGGCCAGCATATTGAAGAAAGGTCCTAATTTGCTTTGGAAGAAAACCACAATTCAAAATGAAAATATATTGTACACGTAAGGATCCTTATTTAGTGAGGTCATGCTGATGTTAGTGTTTTGAAACATAAATGCAGGTGAACTTTTAACTGCCCGTCCTAACTGTCCTAAATTTGCCTATTTAAAGACGACATGTACAGTATAGATGCTCTAGAAATGCAAAGTACATGTATATATGTTTCATGTTTCATATATAGATATCGCAAGTTGTTTAACAATTGCATAATTTCTTCTTTTAAAAATTAAAACCACTTATAATGATTGTTCGACAAAACTATTTCTTATTAAAAAGCTGTTGTGTCATAACTGGTGAAGTTGATATGTATTTTCGTGGTGGCTTATATAACTATTTTATCTAACACATTTCTAAAGCTATCTAGGCCTATTGATACCGAACAAATGGGCAACTTTTGGATTTGTTTTGCCTAGAGCACATGGAGCTGTATTTCTCCGCTGACTACAATTTGATTTACTAAGGACATATAGGAAAATGCAACACAGAATGTGTTTATCGAAATATGTAATACACGCAGTTCAATTCTTTATACAACATAGTACTTTGGGTACCACTAACTATCCATATAGCCTAGTTATGGATGGTATGTGTCCCAGATGAAGCGAAGCAGAAGAAAAGAACATGCATAACTATCTGTACAAACAACCTCATTAGCCTTGCCTCATTCAATCTCGGTCTCTTACCTACAAGTATCAGGTATTTGTTCTGAAAGTTCCAAAATTTCGTTGATTTTCGATACGAGTTACTATTTCGCTTACATGTTGATGATTTCTTCTTTCCCTCTTTAGGTATAGCAAAGATGAACTGGCAAGGGACACAATTCTGACCATGAAAGTTACATCAGGACAGACTACTACACCTGTTGACGTCGAATGCATATCAATTCAAGAGGCAGCACGTATGGGACTTATACCCTATGGTTCCAACACTAAACCATTATCTCAGTTCTGCATTGTCCATAGGAAAGACGGTGCCGAGTCGGAAGTATTTGAGGTACAGATATTAAACACTAAATGTAACGTTTACAGAAACGCGAATAGTTTTCAATAATATTCTAGCTTAGAAAAAACGAGACAAAAGCAAAAATCGCAAATAACATGTAGTGTCGCGTCTTCACTGTGTCCTCAGGTCGTGTGAGTTCAGTAAAACGACACTTGCTACCAGCAAGAAAACCCGCCACGAAATGACACTACCTGTTCATTGACGATAAACCCAGCTAACATTTGTCTGTCTGGCATATGAGAGGACGATAACGACAATTAACTTACACAGATGTTTATAAAACCACTATTTTTTCTATTTACGATCTCTCCCGAATTTTACACAATGATAGTGTCTCATTTCATGAGAGTTATATCTTAACAAAGGAAAACCATAATTCCTCAGTTTCCGAACCAATTACTATAGTATTTGTATATATTATATCTAATCAGGCAAACAACACTTTGGGAAAATACCTATTGTTATAACGACATCATATATATAGGATCCTCATTCAATTTTACAGTTTTTAATTCATTGGAAACTTCATGAAACGAGCGGCAAAGTACACGTAGCTTGATAGCAAGGCTTTGACGTGATAAAAATATTTTTCGCCTTATTGCAAAGAGAATAGCGATTTTTTCTTTTCTTTTCAAAAATGCCTTACAACAACATTGTTTTATTAGTGTACAATTACGATACGGCTATCACGGACACCATCACAGGCAACATTCCTGATAGTGAAACCTTCCTTCGACATGGAATGGGAACAATTAGCAGCTAGTTTGATACAGGATGCACCAAATGAGGTAAGGTTCTTATTATGACTATACGTGATTTATTAATGACAGTTGAAACTGAGTGAGCCTATATTTTTTTTTCTCTAGAAATGAAATAAATAAAGTGAAACTTCCCTTATCTACCATGCTAGTCTTGTATATATTCTGACGTGGTACATGTAATGCAATAAATGATTTTTTTTTTCATTATAACTCAACGAGAAAAAAAAAATTGTTTTTCCACACTAGAAAATTTGCTTATCCCACTTAAAATCGCATTACGCATTAAATGGTCATTTTTCGACAACACGTGTCTTTTTTTATGCGCCAAAATGTACATGTTGCAACATACGAAATAGAGTAATATAAATAAAGATATTGCAGTATGCATACCATCCCCTTAAACATCATTTGGCATTAATATACATCACATAGGTATTTCTACAGCAGGTATATCTTAAACAGTATGTGTCTCTTAAACAATAGGTCTCTCTTATACCGAAGGTGTCACTTAAATGGTACGTCTCTCTTATACAGTATGTCTCTGTTGTACAGTACGTCTCTGTTATACAGTACGTCTCTGTTGTACAGTATGTCTCTGTTGTGCAGTATGTCTGTTATACAGCACGTCACTGTTATACAGTCCGTCTCTGTTATACAGCGTCTATCTGTTATACAGTATATCTCTGTTATACAGTACGTCTCTGTTATACAGTACGTCTCTGTTATACAGTACGTCTCTGTTATACAGTATGTCTCTGTTATACAGCGTCTATCTGTTATACAGTATGTCTCTGTTATACAGAGTCTATCTGTTATACAGTATGTCTCTGTTATACAGTATGTCTCTGTTATACAGTATGTCTCTGTTATACAGTACGTCTCTGTTATACAGCGTCTATCTGTTATACAGTATGTCTCTGTTATACAGTACGTCTCTGTTATACAGTATGTCTCTCTTATACAGTATGTCTCTGTTATACAGTACGTCTCTGTTATACAGTATGTCTCTGTTATACAGTATGTCTCTGTTATACAGCGTCTATCTGTTATACAGTATGTCTCTGTTATACAGAGTCTATCTGTTATACAGTATGTCTCTGTTATACAGTATCTCTCTGTTATAAAGTATCTCTCTGTTATACAGTACGTCACCGTTATACAGTACGTCTCTGTTATACAGTACGTCTCTGTTATACAGTATCTCTCTTTTATACAATTTGTCTCTGTTATACAGTATGCCTCTGTTATACAGTACGTCTCTGTTATACAATACATCTCTGTTATACAGTATGTCTCTGTTATACAGTATTTCTCTGTTATACAGTATGTCTCTGTTATACAGTATTTCTCTGTTATACAGTATGTCTCTTTTATACAATACATCTCTGTTATACAGTATGTCTCTGTTATACAGTATGTCTCTGTTATACAGTATGTCTCTGTTATACAGTACATCTCTGTTATACAGTACGTCTCTGTTATACAGTATGTCTCTGTTATACAGTATGTCTGTAACACAGTACATCTCTGGTATACAGTATGTCTCTGTTATACAGTATGTCTCTGTTATTCTGTACGTCTCTGTTATACTGTACGTCTCTGAGGATCTCTCTGTTATACAATATTTCTCTGTTATACAGTATCTCTCTGTTATACAGTACGTCACCGTTATACAGTACGTCACCGTTATACAGTATGTCTCTGTTATACAGGATGTCTCTGTTATACAGTATGTCTCTGTTATACAATACATCTCTGTTATACAGTATGTCTCTGTTATACAGTATGTCTCTGTTATACAGTATGTCTCTGTTATACAGTACGTCTCTGTTATACAGTATCTCTCTGTTATACAGTACGTCTCTGTTATACAGTACATCTCTGTTATACAGTATGTCTCTGTTATACAGTACGTCTCTGTTATTCTGTACGTCTCTGTTATGCTGTACGTCTCTGTTATACAGTACGTCTCTGTTATACAATATGTCTCTGTTATACAGTATGTCTCTGTTATACAGTATGTCTCTGTTATACTGTACGTCTCTGTTATACAGTATGTCTCTGTTATACAGTATGTCTCTGTTATACAGTATGTCTCTGTTATACTGTACGTCTCTGTTATACAATATGTCTCTGTTATACAGTATGTCTCTGTTATTCTGTACGTCTCTGTTATGCTGTACGTCTCTGTTATACAGTACGTCTCTGTTATACAATACATCTCTGTTATACAGTACGTCTCTGTTATACAATACATCTCTGTTATACAGTGTGTCTCTGTTATACAGTATGTCTCTGTTATACAGTACGTCTCTGTTATACAGTACATCTCTGTTATACAGTATGTCTCTGTTATACAGTATGTCTCTGTTTTTCTGTACGTCTCTGTTATGCTGTACGTCTCTGTTATACTGTACGTCTCTGAGATCTCTCTGTTATACAATATTTCTCTGTTATACAGTACGTCTCTGTTATACAATATTTCTCTGTTATACAGTATGTCTCTGTTATACAGTACGTCAACGTTATACAGTATATCTTTTAAATACACTATTTTGCCCTATACAGATTCCCTGTTTTAACAATGTCTATAGCTATTTAGTATACAGAATATGTCTCTGATACAAAATGTCTATCCCACAATATATGTCTCTTATACCATATGTCTGTCCGTGTTAAAGTATATGTCTCTTATACAATATGTGTCTTTGTTTTACAGAATATGTCTCGTATACAATATATCTGTCTGTTCTAAAGTATATGTCTCTTATACAATGTCTTTCTGTTATACAGTATATGTCTCTTTTACAATATGTCTCTCTGTCCTACAGTTTGTGTCTATTGTATAACATGTCTCTCTATTTTAAGCCTGTCCATGCCACCGCCGTCATTACAAGATGTCCGTGCTATGTCATTGCTGTTTCCTGTACAAGTTGGCCACAAATATTACCAGAAGTTCTGCGTGGTCGCAGGGAATCATTTGAGCTAACACATCAGATGTTCTCAATTATGCCATCGTCACACAACAATGCATGCATGACGTTTTCAAAGGACGAACTGCAGCAGAAAACAGTCACATTAGAACTGGTGGTGAGTTATGACAATCATTCAATGAATGTAACCTGAGTCCCAAAATATCACATTATGATAGCTGACACTTATAATACTTATCTAAATAATTACTAGAGAGCACGTGTGGGCTCATGTCATATTTTATGTAGACCAGATACAGATAAAAAAAAATTCTGATATATTTGATCTACTACTCTTAACTTTCACTATCCATCTTAGTCAGTCTAGCTGTTTACGCTTTGTACGCGGTTACGTCACTCGAGGCAGAAACACAATCAAGAAGAAGATTTGCGGCGGGAAAGGATTTTGAGGTTGTTGGGGTGGAGTCTGATAAAAATGGCATCCTGTATCCCCCGCTGCATCCAGTATTGTTTGTCTATAGCGACAAATTATATTTTTCAACTCCCCAGTCGTCTTCAATCTAAACTCGAGTTTACCAGAGATTTTTCACTCTGGAGAAGATTGCTACCTAAACTAAAGGTACTTGATATGTAAATCAGGATGTATTTACTTATGTTTTTATAGTCATACTGATTTATTAGACAGGTGCGTAAGTCAGACTGAGTTAACTATAGAGGTACGTCAGTCAGACTGAATTTACTATAGAGGTGCGTCAGTCAGACTGAGTTTACTATAGAGGTACGTCAGTCAGACTGAGTTTACTACAGAGGTACGTCAGTCAGACTGAGTTTACTTTAGAGGTTCGTCAGTCAGACAGTTTACTACAGTGGTACGTCAATCAGACTGAGTTTACTACAGAGATACGTCAGTCAGACTGAGTTTACTATAGAGGTACGTCAGTCAGACTGAGTTTACTACAGAGGTGCGTCAGTCATACTGAGTTTACTATAGAGGTACGTCAGTCAGACTGAGTTTACTATAGAGGGTGCGTCAGTCAGACTGAGTTTACTACAGAGGTACGTCAGTCAGACTGAGTTTACTATAGAGGTGCTTCAGTCAGACTGAGTTTATCAAATTATATGTCACCCTTATTGAGTCTGCTATTAAGGTGTATTTCTCTTACCGAGTTTGAGAGTTGAGTTAATTTTACTGACTTTCACAGAAAGATAAGCTATGCTTTCTGAAGTAACCGGAGAGATGTCTTAATATATTGCCATGATGGTCATTGCTTCATTTTGAAGACTGAAGCAGTGGGTCATCTGTCGACGTTTTATTTGCTGTCGAGCCACGACATGAACCGTCCAGTGAAAGTGAGTTGTGAGGCCAACAGAAGTCGGGATCAAGTATCTAGCGGTAAGATTCCACATATCTAAAGGTGTATTAGTTTATGTTACATTGTAAGGTTACATTTATGTAAACAGTTATTGGTTTATGTTATACAGTAGGATTACGTATATATAAATGTGTATTGGTTTGTGTTATACGGTAATGTTGCTTTTATATAAATGTTGATTGGTATATATTATACAGTTAGTTTACGTTTATAAAAACGTTGATTGGTTGATGTTAAACGGTAGGGTTACGTTTATACGGTAAGGTAAGGTAACTTACGTTTATATAAAAGTTGATTGGTTTGTGTTATACGGAAAGGTTACGTTTATATAAAAGTTTATTGGTTTATGTCATACCGTAAGGTTACGTGTATATAAACGGTTATTAGTTTATGTTATAGAATTGTCGATAGTGTGCTGTGTTGTTTATACGTAACTTCGGTACAAGCCAACAGATAGCAAAAAGCATAATAACATGTTTCGGCTATCGTGCTATTTGAGGTTTTTACGACTTTTTGCGACAATTATTGCGACAGATTTTAAGTAGTCCAACTGATCACTTCTTTTGATCTACTTCAAACTTATTAAAGCACGTGCAGAGATTAATAATCACTAAAGCTATAAAAAAAAAAAAAAAATTATTACAAATATAAAAAGATTTTTCTCGGCGTGTAATTTTTGTTAGTGTTAGCACAAAAACAGGCTTGTTACGGTAACGGTACCTCTAATAACAAGATGGCAGAAATATGCAGCCATAAAAAAGCTTATAGATCATTTATGTTATCATGTCCTGCACGTATCATGTGTACAAAGCACGCAGGGAAAACTGATCAATAACATTTACTGGAATTTTAAGAAAATTATGTAATGATATATATTAATTTGTCTGATGAATGACGATACCTTCCTGAGTTGGTATTGATGAAACAGCGCTGCTGATAATGAAAACAAACCTCCGTTGTAAAATTGTCTTTTAATTACGAAGATTGGCAAACACAAATTGTTGTTGATATCCCTAGCAAACGGTGAAAAATTCTATGGGTGGCCTATTTGATATCATCAAAGAGGATTTCGTTTTTTCCGAATGTTAATGTAACCTTCTACAGCACCCCAGAAATCGTCTTACACATCGGGATTTGTCTTTATTAATCTAGACTGTAACACTATCGCGGGTCTTGTGCCGATTTAAGCCAAGATGGAAGATCTCTATGTTGAATTTCGATAGGGCAATTGGTTTGCTTTGTTAATATTTTCCCTTATATCAAGATATTTTACGTTTTAAAAATGATTGTCTTTGTAAATCTCTCTTCCTCTTTCTCTCGTCATATTCTCTCTATTTTTTTGTCAACCTCTTTCTATTTTTCTTTTTCTCTCACATACTTTCTATCTTCTCTTTTTTCTAGCCCTTTTTTAACTCCAGTGTATCTCTATCCATATTTTTCTCTATATTTTGCTTCTCCCTTTGCCCCTAATTCCCCATTTTATCTCCCCCTTTTCTATTTAACTTTTTCTCTAAACCTTTGTTTAAGCCCCCATTTCTTTCCACCATTATTTTCTCCCTTTATTCCTCGACTCCTTTCCTACCCCTCTTTTCCTCAATCCCCTTTTTCAATGTATATCATTAATCTACTGTGTTGAATTCACAGAAAGCTTTATGGAACTCCAAATCCTTACGAAAGATGGAGATCTGGATTGGAAGTTAGAAAACAGTCAACTACATGAAAGCAGACAATGGATCACATTCTATGTGAACAATATCAGAAAAGGGTAATGTACAAAATGCGTGTATAAACCTTTTACCTTTACAGACCAGAAATATATTTAATTGCACTGCGACGTAGGAACAGACCATTCGAATGCAAAAAGAACATTGTTACAGAAATAAACCGCACGAGTACTTCGGATATGTTATATCAAAGTACCAAGTGTGCTGTGACCTAATTGGTAAAATAACATATTATATATGCACATTGATTCGTATAATTTACTATCATTTTATCGAACTTGGGTATTCAATATCAATGATCATATAAATAGAGCAATCCTGTGTTTTACAGTGTACAGAAATCAATAGCCCTGATGCTGTCCAACTACAGAATAGTGAGTACTGTCCCCTTTATTAAACTTGTCGATATAAACCATAAAATAGATGAACTAAATTCATTAAAGTTAGTAAACGTAAACGACACAATATACTTACCTTATCATTATCGAATATATCTTAAAACGTTGTTAATCGTATTTATTAAGATATTTTTGCAATGAATTCTCTTTTGAGACATAATTTTTAAACCACTTTTTTGAAACCGAAAGTAACCTTGTGTCAACTAAAAAAGTGGCTTATTTTCATTATGTTCTTTACCTCCAACGACATTGTTTGTTATTATTTCTCATCCTTAACTTACTTTACACAAAAGTCTTTCTCAGAACCGGAAAACCGACATTTGGGTAAATTATACAGCACCTTTTTATCTTTGTATATCGATGTTTAACCCAGGCTATCTCAAAAGATTGTCACATGTCATAGTAAAATCTCATCGATTATATAGTATCAAATGTCATTGCTTAACATTACGTAGAAAAGGGTATCTACCAGAAAGATAGCAATCTACACGAGATAAGTCTCAATGAAAAATACATTGCGTAGACAAGGGTAGCTAGCGGAGAGTTTACAATTTACCCGACCAGATAAATCAGGTTGACAAAAGTAGCTACTGAAGAAGTTATAGTATTCTATTGATTTACTAAATAAATAAATATCTGTTTTGTGAAAAATTGATTATATATCTGGTATAATACAATGATATAACGTTTAATGATATATAGTCTCTGACGGACTGATGTGTATTGTAGTTGTATAGTGACGTAACGGTTTTTGGTGGGGTTATTTTTGGGTGTTTTTTTTTTTTTTTTTTTTGAGGTTTTTTTATTTTTTGTTTTGTGTTTTTGCTTTTCGTTATTTTACAGGAATGTCATTTTGTGATTTACATCACTTTTTATTTAACTATGATGCTCTTCCGTCGTTTGCATATATCTTGTTCTTAGCTTCACGTCTCTGCATAATTCCCCTTTGTATGATTACTCTGAGGTCTAGTTTTACTATTTTGCTGAGGTTTTGTACATTTCTGCCCCCTTAAATACACTTGTATATTTTATCCTATTCTATTTAGAACTAGTTTAAATAATACAAGCATCAGAGTTAACTCGTATGTACTTGTATTCACAATTTTGTGAAGTATCTATTAATTTATGAATAAATATTTAAAATGGAACGTAGACATAATACTGAATTAAAATAACCTAAAATCAATATTATACCTACTCAGCTTCCTTTAATTTCAGAATGATTGGTTTCTCGGCTTCAAGTGTATATGTTTAAAGCTCCGTTTGATATGGTTTGTTGTAGAGATTATTTTCGTTATATATTATGATATACTAAATTGTATCTCTTTTTTGACACAGAGAGAGAAATAGACATATTGATAGCTATATACAGAGGACGAATCAACACAAAACCCTGGCGTCAAATCGGCGTGGCTCTTGGAGTACCATTGCATGACCTCAACGCCTTGGATGCTAGAAAGCCTCGATCGCTACAGGAGAAAGTCTGTATGGTATTGGGAAAGTGGCTGAAGGATAACCCACGCCGTTCTTTGCGTGAAATAAGTTCTGTCTGGAACTAATAAGTTCGGTTCATGTCTAAACCAGCGATTTCATTTTGGTCCGTGTTAGAAGCAAAGAAGCTGTTTTAAATTGATTCATGTTAGAAACAAACTCGGATGTTTTGTTATGATATCGAAGTCAAGTAATCCGTTAACATTTATGTATACATGTATTGCTTCGATAAATAACATCATAGTAATAGTCATTTCAAACAGCACTACGTGTTCCTTGTTATTGCCAATGGGCCGCGGTGGCCGAGTGGTTAAGATGTACCGACACTTTAACACTAGCCCTCCACCTCTGGGTTGCAAGTTCGAAACCTACGTGGGGCAGTTGCCAGGTACTGACCGTTGGCCGGTGGTTTTTCTCCGGTTACTCCAGCTTTCCTCCACCTCCAAAACCTGGCACGTCCTTAAATGACCCTGGCTGTTAATAGGACGTTAAACAAAAACAAACAAACAATGGTATTGCCATTAGTGTAAGTGGTTCAGTTCACGAAACAGTAAATGTTCTCAGCCCTTGATTTATCGGTATACGTTATATCCAAACCTTGTAATTGTCATTATTGTTAATACTCTGATCATTGAAGTTGTCATTGTAGTTAATATTTTAACCCTTGTTGTTTTCATTGTAATAAATGTTCTGATCCTTGTAGCTATCATCCAATTTAATGTTTTAATGTTCTTATGCTTTCAGTTGTCATCATAGTTAATACTCTGATCATTGAAGTTGTCATTGTAGTTAATATTGTAACCCTTGTTGTTTTCATTATAATCAATGTTCTGATCCTTGTTGTTTTCGTTGTAGTTATTGTTCAGTACTCCGGATTTTTGTAATTACCTATGAAATCAATTGTATTGTAGTAATCGTTCCATTCGTTGTTTCTACCTTATGGTTCGATTGATTGTTATTTGAACAGCATCTCCCTTTCTTGTCAGCATATCAGTTTATTGGTAGAAGCTGTGATTCTTGTTTTTAAAATTCCGTAACCAATGACATAGCGATATCAAGGCATTAAACAGGGGAAACAATCCTTGTAGAGCACATGTGTACCTAGCATTATAAATATCTGTTAAGATGATAACAATCAGTTTGTATTTTAGGCAAAACATGCCTTTAGAACAATTGTTAATTTGCCTGAATTAATATCAATACGAAACAACTAAGGCATTGGTATATCTGTAAACTGGCAGAATCAGAAATACGAAAAAAAATATACTAGCAATGGCACCGTTAAAACACGTACAGAAATGAAGATAAAAGAGAGCACTAAATACGAAATTTGAGATTTGGAAATTAAAAAAAAAAGTTTTGACAATTATTTGTGTTTTAAAATATAAACCTAGAAATAGAGTAAAGGAAATTTAAATGATAAATACCTCTCAAAAGACATATCACAGAAACATAACATACACGAGCACATATACCATTCAAAGTAATTTCCCAAGCCTGAAAAAAAAACACTCAGTTTTTATTTTTTATCTATTTATGAAACACCGGGACATAACTCACAATTTGACCGTAATTTGAAAAGATACATGTACACAACATGGTTGACAGCCTGTCAGATTATGACAAAGGACAGGGAAGATTATTCCAATAACCCCCTCATTGTTGGGTATAACAACTATAGTGGTTTGCATTGGAAGCTCGTATTGAAAAAAAGTATCAATATAACAAACGTTCATTTTAGTTTAAATCGATAAAAAATGTGCATTTTGAGGTTTGGATATTCGGATTGGACTAGCGTGGATAGCTATGATTTTGGATGTATCGGACAGTCACCTACAAGTAATGTAAGAAATGATAATGCGTATACTATAATCTAGCTGTTTCGGTCCTAGTCACTATTGGTAACGGAATATAATCATTTACTGAAGATGAATTGTATTGTCATTACTCTTTGTTATTGTTTTGTTACTCGAGTGATTTATTGTTACAATTTACAAATTTTATCAATGATCCACATTTTGTAAACATGCTGTACTTACTATGTATCATCAATAAACGTTTGTCGTAGCGATGATTCACCTGAATTCTTATTAATTACATTCTTCAAAATGACAAAAAGAGGAATCCCATACACGTTTCCCAGTTTTGCGTTAGATGTTTGATAGTATTATTAACACGAACAAAAACAAATGCGACAGCTATGATATCCATTGTATTAAAAGTTTAAGAAAGCCGAAAATATTTATCTGCAGACATTATTAAATAACTTGCCTAGTAAAACTTGAATGAAAAAATAACCCTCTGTCCATTCATATTCTGTATACTACATTAAATACATAAATATAGACATAAGGCTGGAGATTCGTGACAAGCCCGCCCATATGATTCCATCTGATTGAAATGAATGAAAGGGAAGTAACTCTGGTAGAACAGTAAGATGCTACCATGGGTTTATCTAAAGCCTGGTAGTAATAAAAAGTCTATGTTGTCGCCCGATCTGTTTATCAACTATATGACTACTTTATGTTGTCACCAAATCTATTCTTAACTATGATTTGTTTTAGGAGCACCACAACTTCATGTATAAATGTACATACCAGGGAGTGCATTTTACCTTTTGTATCGGACACAATTACCAGATGTTACGCAACTGAAAATATCTTGGCGAAGGAAATTCAGCTTAAAATGACTGCCATAATGGTAATATTTAATGTTTACACGGGATTTTCTTTAGTCGAACACGATCGAGAACATTTTTTTTCAAACGAAAATGTTTATTCGCTACACAGAAAACATGACGGTCTACAATTACAGGGTTTGGTGTTAACAAATATAAGGTCGTTTGGTTTGGTTTGTTTTTGAAATCACGGTTTAGAAAACTTGAATGGCAAGTGGCAAGATGGCCGTCGACTTGATACCGATACCTAACGATTGATCACTCAAGCTACGGATGTTTAATTGCAACAAATTACAGATTTATAGACTTGTAAAATATCTCTGGATTTACTATTTTCATGAACCTTAATTTGCGGCCCCACAACTGTAAACTATGATTATACAGCAGTTTCGTCCATCTCGGAGCCTTCAGTCATACTAGAGCATAGGAGATGACCACATTAGGTAGCAAGAAATGTCAAAATCTGGATGGGTCTGTGCAAAAGTCCCGTAATTTCAATGAATCTAAACGAAAATCAATAACCAACATACGACTACCAAATCACATTAGCTGTATATCTGAACCGTATAACAATATTGAAATTAATTAAAAGGTAACTCAAAGTTTACGATAAACCTCGGAGCAGTGTCTGCGATCTCATAGAATTGTTACAAAACACACACAAGGTATTAGCGCTTTGGAAAAAGGCTCTTCCGTACTGGACCCACACAAAATAAACCACATACTTCAATTAGAAAAAGTACCACGGAGAGCAGCAGGACGTAAAATATATAAATGAAAAACAAACTTCCCCTCACACCATTCCCAAACAGTAGAACTTGAGGGTTAATATGTAATGTCCGGAATAACTCAAGTAACATATGATGGGGACCCAGCCTTTCCCTTTTCTTCATCAATAAATTCCATGAATACATCGACCACAGCATATATACGTACGTATTTGCATAGTATACAAGACAATTCACAACCTAGAAAACACGCTAAAATCACAAAATGGCCTTGCCAGCCTTTACAAAGGAAACAAGTCGGATAAATGAAAATTTACCCTGACAAAAAAAAAACATTTTACATCATCAGTATTTCACCCAAATACAACACAATACACTTGTGTGTTAAGTGAGGGTCCGATTCTCACACAATCTTTGACAGGCGGTTATATTTTATTTTTATTTCTCTTTCAAAGCTATGTCAATGTAAAAGTGGGAAGTATAGGTTAGCTTACTGTTTTAGATTAGCAGGAATGTCGCCAGGTCGAGGCCGAGCTCGGGCAGTGATTATTTTTCTTCATTATTATAATTATTCCTTCCTATTACACTATTACACTAGTATAAAACAAATACTTCGTAATAGGTTTATGTGAACATTATCTGATACAGAACGTACATCAATAAATGGGACAGTGTACCTGTCCATGAGATTGTGGAGAAACGATATCAAGGAGATCCAGAAGTATAGCTTATAAAGGCCGATAACTGATATATCTGAAATAACTATAGTGGTGGTGACGAGAAGAAGAAAACATGCGACGGCGGAAAGTACTACCCGTGGTAAACGGTCCCCGACATTACTATACACTGTGATGAGGCTGATGTTGTTATCAAAAATTAATAAAATCTTCGCGAATGCTTTCAAGCATACTGAATGTAAATATAAGATCATCAATTCAATTTCAACATATTTTATTGACATGATGTTAAGTCAATAGGATTGGACATCAGGCATAGCCTATCTTAGTCCTTTCCTTATAATTAACAGATGGTAAACAAACATAGACCTACATTGTATATACATATATGGAAGGTTGGTGAGGGTATCAGGGGAGGTAATTCCTTAATAATTACAAGGATTTATTAATTTTAACATTAGATAGTAACCCTTAGGATATTTAGTTTAGCTAATTGTTTTATTATTTACTAAATGAATATTCAAACGTAGTGCATTTTGTAAAGTAGGTGTATCTATATGATGATATTGAGTTTATTCCCCCAACAGATACAGGCCATAAAGATCATCATTGTGAGTTAGGTGCGGGTAGAAAGGTCACACGTGGTAGGATAATCATGGTGTGATAGATGAGGGTACACACTCACACGTGGTAGGATAATCATTGTAAGTTAAATGAGGGAAGAAAGGTCACACGTGGTAAGATAATCATTGTAAGTTAAGTGAGGGAAGACAGGTCACACGTGGTAAGATAATCATTGTAAGTTAAGTGAGGGAAGAAAGGTCAAACGTGGTAGGATAATCATTGTAAGTTAAGTGAGGGAAGAAAGGTCACACGTGGTAAGATATCTTGTAAGTTAAGTAGGGAAGAAGTCAAACGTGTGGATAATCTGTAAGTTAAGTCAGGGAAGAGAGGTTCCCACGTGGAAGATAACAGTTGGGAGTTAATGAGGGAAGAAAGGTCAAACGTGGTAAGATAATCATTGTAAGTTAAGTGAGAGAAGAAAGATCAAACGTGGTAAGATTATCATTATAAGTTAAATGAGTGAAGATAGATCACACGTGGTAAGATAATCATTGTAAGTTAAGTGAGGGAAGAAAGGTCAAACGTGGTAGGATAATCATTGTAAGTTAAGTCAGGGAAGAAAGGTCACACGTGGTAAGATAATCATTATAAGTTAAATGAGGGAAGAAAGGTCACACGTGGTAAGATAATCATTGTAAGTTAAATGAGAGAAGAAAGGTCAAACGTGGTAAGATAATCATTGTGAGTTAAGTCAGGGAAGAAAGGTCACACGTGGTAAGATAATCATTGTGAGTTAAGTCAGGGAAGAAAGGTCACACGTGGTAAGATTATCATTATAAGTTAAATGAGGGAAGAAAGGTCACACGTGGTAAGATAATCATTGTAAGTTAAATGAGGGAAGAAAGGTCAAACGTGGTAAGATAATCATTATAAGTTAAATGAGGGAAGAAAGGTCAAACGTGGTAAGATAATCATTGTAAGTTAAGTGAGGGAAGAAAGGTCAAACGTGGTAAGATAATCATTGTAAGTTAAATGAGGGAAGAAAGGTCAAACGTGGTAAGATAATCATTGTGAGTCAGTTAAGGGTACGAAGCTCACAAGTGGTAAGGTAATCATTATGAGTTAGGTGAGGGTAGAAAGGTCACACGTGCTAGGGTAGAAAGGTCACACGTGCTAATATCATTATTGTGTGTTAGGTTAGGGTACGAAACTCACACGTGGTAAGCTAATCATTTAAAGTTAGATGAGGGAAGAATGGTCACATGTGGTAAGATCATCACTGTGAATTAGGTGAGGGCACAAAGTTGTATGATAATCATCGCTAGCTATAGGGCCTATCAGAATACAAAGTCAACAGTTGTCAATGTTACTCGTTATGTCGTATAGGTTAAATCGTCGGTTTTATTGAATTTAGTTACATTTTAAATATATCTGATTAACGTCAGCGTCATACGAATCTTCTATCCGAGCAAAAGTAATAACTTCTTAAACAAATAAGAAAGAACTTCGTTCCAACCTATGTTAGCAGTTTGAAATATTATAACATGAGGTTGGTTATTGTAAGTATATAGCTTTTTAAACGCTTCAAGTTCTGAAAATTTGTAACAGGAGCTTGTGCTCTGATTGTTGGCCTCTTCGCCGAGTCGTGGCGATAATGCCTTCCCTTGATCTATTATTTTCTTTGTACTTAATTACCCTGTAATTATATCTTTCCTGCTGATTGAGTATCAACATTAAGTGTCACATTCAGTTTATTGCCTTGTTTTATTCATAATACATATTCCATCTCTATCTGGAATGGTCGGGTAACTTTCGGATCGATCGCGCTCGCTCATTCCACACGCAGCTCATCTTGGAACAAAATATCTTGTAACCCATTAATTTGTCGTTCATATGGCGGGCTTATTGACTTAAAACATCATCCTCTATACACTTGGTATAGACATAATGCCGATGTCTTATGTATCTACGTAAAGGTATAAATCCTGCAGATTAAACTGCTGTCAGTAGTCGCATTATCAAGTGCTCACTTTATATGTAGTCATTACTATCTATAAGTCATGTTCCATAATGTAAAGGTGTGTAATAGTGTTTGTTGGAAACATTGGTATCAATTATCAGAGAAAGCGACGTATCAATACAAATATATCATTCCAAGACGACATCACAAATTATTTATCATGACAAACGTTTGTGGGAAAATTTAATTATGACAATGTGCATCTGTCGAAAGTACGTCTAGATGAATTTCTGAGATAGAGATATGTTGATTGTGCTATCTATTGTAGTATTGCCTTGTTTTATTCATAATACATATTCCATCTCTATCTGGAATGGTCGGGTAACTTTCATAAGAGAAGGGGCCGTCACTATGGAAGGAGAATATAGGGTGCATCCGAAATCGGAACTGCACCGCTGGAAAGAAAAAAAATGGAATGTAGTTCGGGTTAGCTGTATTAAACATGGGTTATGATACAGAATTTAAATGTTTACTTTACCACGTTGATTTACAATCACATTCTGTATTCAGTTAAATATTTCTAACGTATGTGTTGTTGTTGGTACTCTCAATAATGTCGACCATACGATGCTTCAAGGAATACGTCTATATAAAATCTGTTGATATGAAACAAATATTCAAGTTGGCGATCATAATTTTCCGATAAAATCATTAGATTATGGGCGATTTGAAGTTACAAACATCAATACATCGAACATTTTTCTTTTTTTCAAACATATCAAATACGCCACACATTACAGAGGTCGCTTCCAAACATAAACCTAAATCATCGAATCTAATGTGACGTCGAATGGAATTACAATGGAGGGGTTGACAGTAAAGATGGAGGATGAGAGAGTTACACACGGAAGTTTGTAAAAAAAACAGTCGTTGTCATTCCTGTATAAAGAATTGTTTGTAAAAGCGTTATCATAAAAAAAACTAAACCAAAAAGCAGATGGGCAAAGGTCGATGTAAATCGTAGTTTTACATATCTTTTATTCACATGACGTTCACAATAGATTTCTCTTACGAGATTGAGGTTGTTTCTTTTCACGGAATTATCCGATAATATATAATGAGTGACCCTGGAAGTGAATCGCCACCATCCTTATTCCCGGAATACGCCAGTGAATCAGAATCAAAGAATTGGTTCAATTTCATCCGGACAACCTACAAGGTATCGCTAATTCTAGTACTGCAGTCGTTGCTGTCTATCCTTCCATGACGTGTGCCGCTGTCACTCTCATCTTCATCTGTATAGACTGCTCATTATTTAAGTCGACATTATTTCATCTCGTGCTTATTTGTTTACTAATTATGTTGGAAATATTCCCGATGTCATATTGTGGTATGCCAATAACCTACAAAAACCATACAAATCATCAGACATTTGTATTAATTGAATTCAGTGGTAACACACTCACCTTCTACTCCAGACGGTCGGGAGTTCGATTCAGATATGAAGTCATCTGCCGACCATATAGTTTTCTCTTGATAGTTACTTTCATCCTGGCCAATAAAAGTGTTTAATATAACTGAACACAACGTACCTCTCGATCGTTGTAAATAATTGTATACATTTCACTTTAGCATCATTGCATACATTGTTGCGATTCATACACTCTGATGACGTCAACGTGTTTGCGGAGTTGTAGTTATCTCTGTCTGATAATCGGATGCAATGACATCGACAATGACGATATGATTCTCAAGTTTAAAGATCTACCAACTAGCTCTGATTACCAGTATGAATTCTCAGGACAATCAGGTAATTAAAGAAAACCGGAAAGCCCGGACTGCAAAATTCTATTGATTGTAACTGTGACCTTTAATATAATTTAAATACAAACCGGTACAAGAAATGATGGCTGTAAGTAAATATGTGAAAATTCAGAACAATTTGATAATTAATGGTAGTTGTCGATGACGTCGTTTACGTACGTTTTTACTTTGCGACATAATCCTATATCACCGAGCAAAGTCATCATGAGGAGATATTGATTAAAACAAGTGAGACGTACTGATGTTACGAGGAGTAACAATAACGTGCCCTCATGAATAATTAAAGTTCCAATAATGTTCTAGAAGTGTAGGAAAAGGTAATTGACTATTCGTTAAACGAGATAAAACGGGCTTCAAATAAAAATCTAGTATCATAATTAAAAATTAAAGACAGTAACTTTAACACCCAGCAACAAAAACAAAAACTACACTAAAATGTACAAAAGAAAAGATACCGAAGGACTTAAGGGCCTGTCATACATGTACATTACCGACGTGCTTGGCCGAGACGGACTATAGAACCTGTCATACATGTACATTACCGACGTGCTTGGCCGAGACGGACTATAGAACCTGTCATACAATACCGACGTGCCTAGCCGGGACGGACTTAAGGGCCTGTCATACATGTACACTACCGTCGTGCTTGGCCGAGACGGACTATAGAACCTGTCATACAATACCGACGTGCTTAGCCGGGACGGACTTAAGGGCCTGTCATACATGTACACTACCGACGTGCTTGGCCGAGACGGACTATAGAACCTGTCATACAATACCGACGTGCCTCCCCGGGACGGACTTAAGGGCCTGCCATACATGTACATTACCGACGTGCTTGGCCGAGACGGACTATATAACCTGTCATACAATACCGACGTGTCTAGCCGGGACGGACTTAAGGGCCTGTCATACATGTACACTACCGACGTGCTTGGCCGAGACGGACTATAGAACCTGTCATACAATACCGACGTGCCTAGCCGGGACGGACTTAAGGGCCTGTCATACATGTACATTACCGACGTGCTTGGCCGAGACGGACTATAGAACCTGTCATACAATACCGACGTCCTAGCCGGGACGGACTTAAGGGCCTGTCATACATGTACATTACCGACGTGCTTGGCCGAGACGGACTATAGAACCTGTCATACAATACCGACGTGCCTAGCCGGGACGGACTTAAGGGCCTGCCATACATGTACACTACCGACGTGCTTGGCCGAGACGGACTATAGAACCTGTCATACATTACTGACGTGCCTCCCCGGGACGGACTCTACATGTACATTACCGGGCCTCGCCGGGAAGGACTCTTGGGCCTGTCACACATTACCGACGTGCCTCCCCGGGACGGACTAAAGGGTATGTCATACATGTACATTACCGACGTGCTTGGTCGAGAAGGACTATAGCACATATCATGCATAACCGACGTGCTTGGCCGGGGCGGGCTAAAGGGCCTGTCATACATTACCGACGTGACTCCCCGAGACGGGCTCTAGGGCCTGTCATACATTACTGACGTGCCTCCCCGGGACGGACTCTACATGTACATTACTGGGCCTCGCCGGGAAAGACTCTTGGGCCTGTCATACATTACCGACGTGCCTCCCCGGGACGGACTAAATGGTCTGTCATACATGTACATTACCGAAGTGCTTGGCCGGGGCGGACTAAAGGGCCTGTCATACATGAACATTACCGACGTGGTTGGCCGGGGCGGACTAAATGGCCTATCATACATTACCGACGTGCTTGTGGACGGACTCTTGTGCCTGTCATACATTACCGACGTGCCCCGCCTCGGCCTGTTTACGCACTATCCGAAGCAGAATATTAACAAAGGTGTGACAATTGGCGGAGAAAAGCACAATTGGCCATTGCAATATCGTTGTCGTAGCAAACAGCCAGTTTTAAAACGTTCTCGCATGGGATCAACTCAACTCATACGTACGAGTTAAATAACTGATTTATTCCTAATTACATACATATACATATACTCCGGGTCTAATCCACAACTTTTACTCACAATCACAACATATTTACATTCTGTGTTGCATTTGCCTATATGTCGTGAGTAAACCAAATTGTATTCATGAGACTGTATACTACACTTTACAGTGAGTCTGTCCGTGTAGGAATACAGCCCCAGGTGTTGTAGGTTAAACAATGGTCGCCAGTTTACTTTTGGCCTAGAGAGCTTCCGGATGCTAGCATTTAAGTAACGTCACAAGTTATGAGAGTATAATATTATTATTAACACGAATCAACACGAAATTACTATAATTGCAATTCTTGATCTATACGAAATTATCAAATTGTCAATGTCACACTCACAGGGGCTCGTTTCCGAATTTTCAGAAATGCAAGACACAACATTAAAAGTCAAGTAACCGTTATTTATAAAATAAAAATCTGAGAGTATCGACATAGTTTACGGTTATGAATATACAAATATATCTTCACTGATGTCTAAGGCCTACCTTTAAAAAAACGAGCCCATGTGAAGTTGAAAATCGTCTGCTTAGTTAGCGACACTGATGTAACCGGTTTTTAGACTGGAATCTGTTTCGAACGAAATATCCTTGGAATCGTTTCCACCTACTGTCAAGAGGACTTTCATTTAGAAATTTAAAAGCTGATATCTTCTTAAAATAATGTAAATCCAGTCGATAGAAACATAGGTGTTTCTGAGGAATTGAGTCTGTCCTGTGCAATGCCCGTTCGACGCCGTATTAATTCTAAATGTTAACCGTATATAATTGCGCAGAAATTAGGCAATTGTGAGCAATTTGAGCGATATCTACAAACATATATGAAATATAATATAAAGCGAAATTTGTGCAAAAAAAAACAGCATTTTATTTGTTTGCTATTAATAACATCTTGAGGGACTACATTATTCCTTCTGGAAATTTCGACTGTTCCGGTACTTGAACTTGATGACGTCAGTGAAAGGGTAAGCCGCAAATTTAAACGCGTCATAACATACAGTAAATAAAAAAATCTTTATGAATTTAAATATAAGCATTGAACTGTTACCAACTGTATATGAATACAATTTTGGTGATAGATACATATTTCATGTCGGGCGACATTATATTTATCTGTCACCCTAAATGTATTCATATCGACTGTATACTGCATTGTACCATTTGGTACCAGTTCAATGCTTAAATATACTCCGTGTGCAACTCACAATCAAAACATATAATCTGGGTTCAACTCATAATCACAATATATATCCAGGTTCAACACATACAATGTAATTACCCCGTGTCCTATATGGTTTATTCCAAATGAAATGATTATCACCAAAATCGTCATTACATGGTACTATAGCATCAAAATCAAACCATCTTAAATGGGAGGATTTCGTATAATGACGGCTCGACGTTTTTTATCATTATTATTCAAATGGTGTAACTTTTACCTACAGTAGGATTAACCTGCTACTGAAGGTACATTTGTAGTTTAAACATATTTTTATTGCTTCAAATATAAGCATGATGAGTGGGCACAAGTTATACAACTTATCAAAGCCCTCTCCTCCAAACATTATTACAGCAATGTGCCACAAAACAATGGACATTTACATTAATTTTACGATTGACACGTTAGAAAAGGAAGGCTAAAGGGGGAAAGTGGAGGGATATTTGATTTATACACAATAACATAATATCTGACTGGAACCAACTAACTACATATGCACGCTCCTTCATCTTATCATTGTCCTTTTATGCTCATTCCTTAATCGTTCTCCTTTTGCTAAACAAGCTCCTGCTAGGTAACGTTACTGAAGGTAGCAACACAGTTATCATTCATGCTTCCAAGGACCTTGGGTACATATATGACAGTCAGACTGGAGTTATACATATTTTATCAGTTTAAGCTGGGTGGAAGGAGACCTCACACTCACGATTGATCAGGGAGCATGGGATACATCAGGATGTCCTTTTAACTCTAAAACAGATCAAGACCCACATTCAAAAGGTAAGAATTTCTTTAAGTATAATCTGACTGATGAAACTGATCCGTTAATAGTTTACGATTTGATACTTTAATATTTATTCAAGGTTTTATGTTTCGAACTCTTGTGCCGAAATGGTTTGTCTGCGAATAAAACATATGGGACACTAGTCAATTCGGACCGAGACATTACCTATCCTGGTAGTACAACAAGATGACTCATCGTGAATTTCAAGGGGGTTTCTCATGGGTGTTAGAAAATATCGTTCTCTGAGACTCCATATAAGCCCCAGTGTTAAACCAGTGAGCATAATGTAATTGTCATATTTATCGAGTAAACAGCTTTAACCACACATACATGGATCAGTTCAACGTAAAATAAAATATACTTCAAATAGAGATACAAAGTCAAAGTTGTCCACTGTTTTAATAAGGCCTCTTTTGGAATATGCTTGCGAACTATGGGATGAATGTTATAGTGTAAATTCAGAGAAGTTAAAAAAAACTTCAGTTAGAAACAGCAAGAATTGTCACCGGTCTCCCTATTTTCACAAGTCGATAGCGTTTATATCAGAGTATGAAACATGATGGGATACTTGAATTAATCGTCGTAAAGCTAGCAAACTTACTTTATTTTACAAAAAAAACAACAACACAATAACCTTACCCCTTCCTATTTACATGACATCATGCCCAATCGAGTACACACTGTTAGGAATTACAATTTGAGGAACCAAAATAATTATATAATTCCCAGAACAAGATTATCTGTATACCTGATACAATAAAACTATGGAACAATCCCGATATGCAAACCAGCTTATGTAATGCTATTTCTACATTTGAAAGTAAAATTGCTTGAAAAAGAAAATGTGCTCCAAAACTTTATTCTTTATGTGATCGAAAATTGAATATCTTGCAAACAAGGATTCTGTATAGATGTAGCGCTATAAGTACATATCTTAAACGTATCAATTCAACTGAGTCGCTTATTTGTAGATCCTCTGATGGTATAGAGAATACAGAACATGTTTTGTTAGAATGTCCAATATTTATGGCTTCTAGAAATATATTGATACATACAATTATCAACGTGGTGAATTTACTTGATATATCAACAGATCTGTTGCTATTATGTTCTAACATGCTTTCTGAAAACGAAAACCGTACTATATTTTTAATAGTCCAAGACTTAATAGGCCCTACTTAACGTTTTGATTAATTAATTCAGCTTATAAATGATTAACCTAACATCTTGGTGGCACTGTTATACTATATTGACATGATGAACCGCGTGGTACAAGTGTAAAGAAGGAATAGACATTCGTGGTGCGGTACTATTTGTCTAGTGAGTTTCTGTAAATCGGCTAGCAGGATGCTAACTAATAAATACGTGGTTTTAATATGTTATTAAACATGTTCAAAAACTATTTTCCCTATGTTTTTATATTCTAAGTTTATCGAAGCAAGCAATCTGTTGGTTTTGTTGGATTATTTGTTTATTTTATCTGTAATTGTATACATGTATACATATGAATATGTTAATCAGTAATATAGTTATTTACTCTGATAATTGAAATTTATTTGTATTACATTCAGCATGTTTTGTGTATATGTGCCGCATTCACTATTGTTGATCCTGATAAAAATTTTTGAAAATTCTATTAGAGCAAGCAATTTAGATAAATGCACTTAAAAGATAAAAATTAAAACAAAGATGTATCTCCATAG
Source organism: Pecten maximus (assembly GCF_902652985.1). Classification (NCBI taxonomy): domain Eukaryota; kingdom Metazoa; phylum Mollusca; class Bivalvia; order Pectinida; family Pectinidae; genus Pecten; species Pecten maximus. The sequence goes on along the minus strand of NC_047016.1, from coordinate 19,634,850 downwards.
CTTTACATTGTAAGTCAACTCATATTTAATCCAGACATGCGGATACAGTGACTTTATAAGGTGACATATGTTTATGGTAAATTTTATCTTATAGCTATTTTTGACATGTTCACATCATCATCAATTGTCTTTATTATTTTCGGTCATGTATATTCATTTCATCATTACTTGTTATACGGGAAAAGACGAATTATAAGCTTTATCCTTGTGTCTAATCCAATTTGTGTTTTGATAAATACAATATGTTTAAATCAAGGTAAATGATGAAAATGTAGCTGTGGTTTTAAATATCACCATGCCGTTTTTATATGTAATCAAAGAAAACATCTCTCTGTTAATCCTAATGATGGATTTCTCATCGATTTTTGTTTTGTTTTAACGGACACGACAACCATCCTCTTGTCATACCTGAAATGGAGAAAAAACATATCAACGTTTTTAACGCCTTTTAAGTCTGTCGTCTATAATGAAATTCCTTAACTGCTTAACGGTAAACCCTTATCTGAATCACTGTCCTGTTGACTGGGACAACAGCTCCAAAAAGCATAGTCAATTTAATACGCCTTCTATCGAAACCAGCTAGAATCAATTATCCCCAACATATCGCCAACTGGTATGTTCTTATACCACAACAAATTGTATTATCTACCGTTAAACTACAACATTATCATGTACCCCCGTGTTTCACATGCCATCCCCTTAAGTAAAATACATCTGCTATATATCTTACAGACAACTCATATGAGTTTTGTATTATGGCAGTGGCAACGCATTGATTGCTTTTGATTTCGCCCTATACTTTTAAGCCGATGCAAAGTCCATACTATTTCATACTTGATCATGAATAGTATCTTGACCAAACTGATGGATCGGTGATATGAGCAATACCATGTTGTCTGCCTTTACCAAAATACTAATGACCTTATTCTCGGTAAGATTCCGTCACATCAAAAATCCAAAATACATCTAATATCCACGTCCTTTACTGTATGGAATTGAGGATCTGTGTATATTATATAGGTCTTCAAACTTCACTTACAGCCTGTGGTATTACCTTATAATTGTTCAGTTGTCCACTTCACTATGGTACGGATATTAAAAAGAATATTAAAAATGAAAACGAAATCAGTTCAACAATTGCATTATAATATTTGATATCTTGGTTGTATAAACGTGTTCCTCTGCAACAATGTTGTCAAACATTTCCAGTGACCTCGGTGGTGGCTAGAATTAAAATATAAGGAATTTTCTGCCTATAGAGTGTCAAGCAAATATACAGATTCGTTTTGGACCGATATTGTAATGGTACCATCTTCCTTAGTCGCCTTTACGAATCTGTTTTCTTGAGAGTAGTATAATTTAATGGATTGAGACACAGCCATTTACACTTGACCTTATCAATTAATGCTATTGGATAAAGAATATGTTGATTAATATACGTAAATAGGTGTATCCAAAACATTATAGTACCGGAAAATTGAACGTGTTCATATCATTGTATGCTCTGACCACACATTGACAGAATTCATAATGTCAGGTGTTGGGGACCACAGGGAATTTTGACTAAACATGATCCCGCCGGTGTGTACGGACGGTCTGTGGGATGGAGCTTCTTTATGTCTTGATGAATGAGTTGGATTTGTCCGCATACCTTTGCAACAGAAAAATACATATAACACATCTGACTTTGTTCCATTGTTATTTAGTTCCAGGTAACCGTTTTTTTTTTCAGATGAACACCCTCGGTGTGTTGTTTCTTCTCTTGCAACTTGGCATTATCTTTGGTGTATGGAATAATGGTAAGTATATATATGCATAATTATCTATATTGATATTTTTTGTTTTTGTATTTTTGTTGTTGTTTTATTGTGTACTCTCCACATTCTAATGATGTTCGAGAATAAATGTATAAACTGATCCTGAATATCAAGTTTCTCAAATTTTCCATCTCAATATTCTCTGTCATAGCTCCACCATTGTTAAATGAAAACTAATATACATGTGTCAACACTCCAATAATAATAAAAGAACGGGATTGTATTATGGTATGATACATGTAACAGGAACGTGACTACAACAAAGGCATACTATAATACTAGTGCACAGGAACAAACATCACCGTCACCAACAGAATGTTAAATTGTTCACTTACCTTTTAAGGGTCGGCGCCGTTCGATTATTGAGTTGCAATCAATGTATATACATGTAATTATGAGGTAATTATCGTTTGTGCATGTTTCTTCCAATATACCTACCCCGATCGAACTTCTCACTGAATGTTATCAAAAGATGATCACACACCGGGACATTATTAATGTATGTAGTTCTAATTACATCGGTTTGGTCGGGGATAAACATATACATATGTATATTATTGCATGTACATGTATCTAGTCTATGGTGTAGTCACTGCTGAGCTGTGTCTAACACACATCACAAGGAAAGTTACTCTTGCTTGACTTAAATTCACCAGTTTATTATTCGCCATTGAATGTGATGGCAAAACATTTTGCCATCGACTTATAAAAATCCTATGTAAGCGCCATACTTAGATTCCTATGCACATTGTGATCAAGATATTTATATCATTTAATAGGGCTTATCATCTGTGCCATCGAAACGTTCTTTTTTAAGAACGGGAGTCATAGTATCTTCCATCGCCATATATTTGTGCTACTGTGTTATATATCTAATTGTTAAAACATCATTAGTTGCTGATCCGAAAATTTCAGAGTTGGGTTTCCTGTCGTTAACGTATTGTGATGAAAATATGTAATTTGGGTACATTGCGATAATGTATTCATACCATCTAATGAAAGATTGAGCTATGATCTTGTTACAGGTGTATGTGTGTGGATGCGTGTGTGTTGTGTGTTCTGATTCGAAATATGTAAGCACTATTATGATATAACCTTTTATTTATAAACCTGATATACGTACACACACGTGTGCATACGTTTTTAATGGAAAAAACATCAAGCTGCATATATTTCTGGCTAATCCATTATACATGAGTTCGTTTCCCGGTCAGGGCACGCGTCATAAAACTGTCTTCCTTCGTCATTTGTGTTGTAATGCTATATTTTTAGAGCAGGACATTGGTCTTCTTTATAATTTTGATCAGGACATAGAATTATGACGTTCCAAATAATTGTTAGAATAAACATATATTGATACTTATTGAATTGTAGAGACGCGATGGTGCCAATTTAAGATATTTACTAGCTGGAAGTCTTGGCGGGAGGCGAGGGAAATATGCAAACTATACGGAATGAAGCTGCTGCACATATCCAGTCTAGAACAACACAACTATCTGGCTAGTTTTCTTCGTGAAAGAGAACAAAAACAACCACATTATGGCGACTCGTAAGTGCACACTTCAATTGTTTCAACAGAAAGTAGTGAAGCAGAATTATTCATTTTAGAATTTATCAAAATTACAAAAGTTAGGAAAATATTTCATCATAAATATTCTCATTCAAACAGTTGAGAAGATATCCTAAGGCAGTACATGGTTATGTGCATGTACTATGAAAGGCCGTTCATGTCAAAAACGAGATAATTAACGCGTTAGCAATAAACGTTTAAACTAGTTTTAACGCTTAAATGTTGACATTTGCGAATTGAGAAGCTGGATAGCCTTAAAAACTTAAGCATTTTTCTTGTAATATTTTTACAGCTATGTTAAAGAGTCTTAAATTTGAAACAAATAAGTAAGAAGTGAAATGCATACATTCATACTCCACATAAAGGACGTTAGATTGTTTACAAATTCTCGCTTCTCTCGGAATGTATGAGCTGAACTACGTAATTTAGTAAGACATATTCTATATTTGACAGGTATATATTTGGAGAGATAGAATTGTAGAGAAAGTTTATCAGATATACGAAATTTATATAAAACATTTAGATGGTGTACCTAAAGTAGCTCAAAGAGTTTGCTCCCCTTGATCAATAATCTCTCTTTAATCTGTAGCAGAATTGATTTATCATAACATACATTGAATGGGTTCAACCATACATCTCCTAATCATAGATTATTCAAATTATCTCTTGATACTATTTGCCCTGTTGATTATATTTCTACTTCCACTCCAATTTACCAAAAAAATATAACAACTAGAGGTAATAGAGTTCTCTAACTATTAACCCCTTTAAACCAGTATTTTATTCTTTTACATTTTCCAAATACATCTAAGGGGAAGCGACCTTATTCAAAATAAATCATACTGTTATTTGTTGATTTCTTTACTTTTGATAGTTACTTACAAAATATATATATATATATATGAACCTTTTCTACATCAGGGGCTTTAAACACCCCAAACACATAAAAAGTTTAACTGAAATTTATGTTCTTTTTGAGACATTAGGACAGATATTTGCCAGTTAAAAACGTCTCCATCGTTATGAAGGAAATGCAGTTACGTGACTAATAATCCGGACGGAAGTTTTTTTTTTTTTTTTTTTTTAAATGTATCCGGCACTGGAAATAATCATATTAGCCATTTAAGTCTTTGACTATTTTTTGTATTTAAAAAAAAAAAAAAAAAATTGAAACATGCTTAAAGAATCTAAATATATATTTTAATGAAAATAAAAGAAACTGAATTAAATTGTAAAAAAAAAAAAATATTGCACTACATATGTAGAAATGGGGATATTTTCATATATTGTCCATTATTACAAGCATTTTATTTCATTAAGTGAATAGTGATTTTACTTTTGTTCTTTTGTTTTCCTCAAGAGGTCTCTTACAGATTTGATTCTGTTCACAATCTTAATTGATGACTGAGGTAATTCCTTTTCATATATTTACTAGTACTTGTAGATGATAAATTTTACATATGTGGCAGAATAATTATGACCTTTCCTTTTCGGGTAATTTTCTTTGAACCTGGATTAAGAGACCACCTGTCATATGTGACCTTTTTTATTGACTCCCTTGGAAGGTCACATATGACAGGTTTGACTGTACACTACCCACATATGTATCAAAAAGATGAATCATAGTTTGAATATTTATATACAAATTTGAACATTTTGAAAATAATGCAAACATGCCTTTCAGTGCGTGAGCAGAATGTTGTTTTTGAATATTAGTAAATGTATTGTTGTAATTGAACTGCATTTAACGCGTTAAATGCTATTTTTACGCGTTAAATCAATCTCTATTTTGTTTTATAAAAACGTCCTTTCATCATGTACATACGTGGTCAGTGGTCACTAATCAGTTTAGCCAGACTTACCAATGGATGCATTATGTTATATACATGTAACTCTGTCTCGGTAAACAAGAGTTATATGATTGACATTATCACATATCTGGCCCATTCCGCAGTGGGTACACATAGAGCATAAAGCTAACAAGTCCGTCTCCCCACCTGGACGTTCTGTAGAACGGACACAGAGAGTAAAGTAACAAGTCCGTTAAGCTAACAAGTCCGTCTCCCCACGTGGACGCCCTATAGAGGGGACATGGGGTACACAGAGAGTAAAACTAACAAGTCCGTCTCCCCACCTGGACGTTCTGTAGAACGGACACAGAGAGTAAAGTAACAAGTCCGTTAAGCTAACAAGTCCGTCTCCCCACGTGGACGCCCTATAGAGGGGACATGGGGTACACAGAGAGTAAAGCTAACAAGTCCATCTCCCCACCTGGACGCTCTGTAGAGTGTACACAGAGAGTAAAGCTAACAAGTCCGTCTCCCCACCTGGACGCCCTATAGAGGGGACATGGGGTACACAGAGAGTAAAGGTAGGAAGCCAATCTTCCCACCAGGACGCCCTTTAGAGGGGGCACGAGGTATGAGTAAAGCTAGGGAATCTTTCTCCTCACCTGGACTATTTGTAGGGAAGACACTGAGTACACAGAGGGTAAAGGTCGGAAGTCCATCTCCCCACCTCGACGATCTGCAGAGGGAACACGGAATACACAGTTAGTATCATAATAGTGAGGTGCTCTGTACTAGTTTATTTTGGCAGAGCGATGTGTCCCATCTTACATGCTGACAGTGAAGTATTCTGTACTTGTAAAATTGACAAGGACAACTCGCTCATCAGTGTCTAAATTCTTGACCACTCATGTCTACTTGTCGTCTACATCAAATGAAGAGACGCATTCTCGGAAACGATAATCTTGGCCGTTCTTCCCCTAGTCCCAGAAATAAGCGCCAAACCCATAGACGTAGTCACTCAATGCTGACATGAACGATTCGTCTAATTCGTCTCCTTTCCATCGAATTACAGGAATCTGACGATTTTAAGAAGTTTCACGAAGCCTAGCGGCAGTTAAACGTCATGGTGTATATTGAATTATACATAAAAAATTCATACATTTGTGTGTTTATACCATCGTATGGTCTTTATTGACATATATTGAGCGGTTTGTCATTAATAATGTTTTTCCCGAAATTGATTCGTTTCCATAGGTGAATTGAGTTTTTTTATTTTTGACTTTATTAACAGACGAGGCGAGTATTTGTGGACTGACATTTATTATATAATACTGTTTGAGGTTAGAAAGACCAAGGGTGAAAACGAAATATATACTTTTACTTTACAGATCATCTTTTTGGTTGGGATTACATCTGTCTGATAGAGGAACTCCAAAATGGCAAGATGATTGTGAAACTCTCGCCTCCGGATACAACCCACTGCCGACAACATATCGAATACGTGGCGACGAGAGATGTTTCCTCTTCAATCAAAACAATGCCGCCTACACTGATCATTTATGTAGTGACCATGTACGTCAGTATATATGCGAATCGACGGCATTCGGTAAGCTGTATGATAGCACTATTAATAGCATAGGTAAGATGAATGATAACACTATCATTAACATACGTAAGATGAATGATAACACTATCATTAACATAGGTAAGATGTATGATAACACTAACATAGGTAAGATGTTTGATAACACCATCACTGACATAGGTAAGATGTATGATGTCACCATCACTGACATAGGTAAGATGTATGATGTCACCATCACTGACATAGGTAAGATGTATGATGTCACCATCACTAACATAGGTAAGATGTATGATAACACTATCACTTAACATAGGTAAGTTGTATGATGTCACTATCACTAAAATAGGTAAGATGTATGATGTCACTATCACTTACATAGGTAAGTTGTATGATGTCACCATCACTGACATAGGTAAGATGTATTATAACAACATCATTAACCTAGGTAAGATGTATGATAACACCATCACTAACATTGGTAAGATGTATGATAACACCAACATAGGTAAGATGTATGATAACACCATCACTAACATAGGTAAGATGTATGATAACACCAACATAGGTAAGATGTACGATAACACCATCACTAACATAGGTAAGATGTATTATAACACTATCATTAACATAGGTAAGATGTATGATGACACTATCACTTACATAGGTAAGATGTATGATGTCACCATCACTAACATAGGTCAGATGTATGATAACACACTATACATAACATAGGTAAGATGTATGATAACACCAACATAGGTAAGATGTACGATAACACCATCACTAACATAGGTAAGATGTATGATAACACCGTGTTATCACTAACATAGGTAAGATGTATGATAACACCGTGTCATCACTAACATAGGTAAGATGTATGATAACACTATCACTAACATAGGTAAGATGTATGATGTCACTATCATTAACATAGGTAAGATGTATGATAACACCAACATAGGTAAGATGTATGATAACACTATCACTAACATAGGTAAGATGTATGATAGCACCAACATAGGTAAGATGTATGATAACACTATCACTAACATAGGTAAGATGTATGATAACACTATCACTAACATAGGTAAGATGTACGATAACACCATCACTAACATAGATAAGATGTATGATAACATTATCACCAACATAGGTAAGATGTATGATAACACCGTGTTATCACTAACATGGGTAAGATGTATTATAACATCATCATTAACCTAGGTAAGATGTATGATAACACCAACATAGGTAAGATGTATGATAACACTATCACTAACATAGGTAAGATGTATGATGTCACTATCACTAACAAAGGTAAGATGTACGATAGCACCAACATAGATAAGATGTATGATGTCACTATCACTAACATAGGTAAGATGTATGATAACACTATCACTAACATAGGTAAGATGTATGATGTCACTATCATTAACATAGGTAAGATGTATGATAACACCATCACTAACATAGATAAGATGTATGATAACACTATCACTAACATAGGTAAGATTTTTGATAGCACCATCATTAACATAGGTCAGATGTATGATGTCACCATCACTAACATAGGTAAGATGTATGATGACACCAACATAGGTAAGATGTATGATAGCACCAACATAGGTAAGATGTACGATAACACCATCACTAACATAGGTAAGATGTAGGATAACATTATCACCAACATATGTAAGATGTATGATAACACCGTGTCATCACTAACATGGGTAAGATGTATTATAACATCATCATTAACCTAGGTAAGATGTATGATAACACTATCACTAACATAGGTAAGATGTATGATGTCCCCAACATAGGTAAGATGTATGATAACACCATCACTAACATAGATAAGATGTATGATAACATTATCACCAACATAGGTAAGATGTATGATAACACTATCACTAACATAGGTAAGATGTATGATGTAACCATCACTAACATAGGTAAGATGTATGATAACACCGTGTCATCACTAACATAGGTAAGATGTATGATGTCACCATCACTAACACACGTAAGATGTATGATGTCACCATCACTGACATAGGTAAGATGTAGGATAACACCATCATTAACATAGGTAAGATGTATAAAACACCATCACTAACATAGGTAAGATGTATGATAACACTATCACTTAACATAGGTAAGATGTATGATAACACTGTCACTAACATAGGTAAGATGAATGATAACACTATCACTTAACATAGGTAAGATGTATGATGTCACCATCACTAACATAGGTAAGATGTATGATGTCACTATCACTAACATAGTTAAGATGTATGATAATACCAACATAGGTAAGATATATGATAACACCAACATAGGTAAGATGTATGATGTCACTATCACTAACATAGGTAAGATGTATGATAACAACAACATAGGTAGGATGTATGATAACACCAACATATAGGTAAGATGTATGATAACACTATCACCAACACAGGTAAGATGTATGATAACACTATCATTAACATAGGTAAGATGTTTGATAGCACCATCATTAACATAGGTAAGATGTATGATAACACACTATGCATAACATCACTAAAATTATTTAAGATGTATGATGTTACAATAAAAAACATGCGTATGATGTTTTTTTTTAATTCAAGTATTGGGCCTAATCGAGTATAGCCTAAACTGTGTATCGTTTTACAGATTTTCTTATGAACGTTTAAAATCCATTACATATACTTGCGGAATAAAAGAAACGCAAGCTTATTGTTGTTTTACATAATTCTTTGATGATTTGTTCAAGGTGTGATTTTCTCGGTTTTTTCATCATTACTTAACAACGGTGTTTGCGTGAATACCGTTAAAACAAGGATACCCTAGGCCAATTCCTGATCCAAATCAGTAGTGTATATGTGTTCACCCCTGATATCAGTCGCTACTCGTACTCTCCTTACCATCAATGTTTAATTGTGTAAGGTGTATAAAATATGCATCACTCACAGGTAAGATATATGATCAACACTATCATTTACATAGGTAAGATGTATGATGTCGCTATCACTAACATAGGTAAGATGTATGATAACACCAACATAGGTAAGATGTATGATAACACCAACATAGGTAAGATGTATGATAACACCAACATAGGTAAGATGTATGATAACACCAACATAGGTAAGATGTATGATGTCACCAACATAGGTAAGATGTATGATAACACACTATAAATAACATAGGTAAGATGTATGATAGCACCAACATAGGTAAGATGTATGATAACAAGCTATAAATAACATAGGCAAGATGTATGATAACACTATCACTAACATAGGTAGGATGTATGATAACACCAACATAGGTAAGATGTACGATAACACCATCACTAACATAGGTAAGATGTATTATAACACTATCATTAACATAGGTAAGATGTATGATGACACTATCACTTACATAGGTAAGATGTATGATGTCACCATCACTAACATAGGTAAGATGTATGATAACACCAACATAGGTAAGATGTATGATAACACTATCACTAACATAGTTAAGATGTATGATAACACCAACATAGGTAAGATGTATGATAACACCAACATAGGTAAGATGTATGATGTCACTATCACTAACATAGGTAAGATGTATGATAGCACCAACATAGGTAAGATGTACGATAACACCAACATAGGTAAGATGTATGATGTCACCATCACTAACATAGATAAGATGTATGATAACATTATCACCAACATAGGTAAGATGTACGATAACACCGTGTCATCACTAACATGGGTAAGATGTATTATAACATCATCATTAACCTAGGTAAGATGAATGATAACACTATCACTAACATAGGTAAGATGTATGATGTCACTATCACTAACATAGGTCAGATGTATGATAGCACCAACATAGGTAAGATGTATGATGTCACTATCACTAACATAGGTCAGATGTACGATAACACCATCACTAACATAGATAAGATGTATGATAACACTATCACTAACAAAGGTAAGATGATGATGTAACCATCACTAACATAGGTAAGATGTATAACACCGTGTCATCACTAACATAGGTAAGATGTATTATAAGACTATCACTAACATAGGTAAGATGTATGATGTCACCATCACTAACACAGGTAAGATGTATGATGTCACCATCACTGACATAGGTAAGATGTATGATGTAACCATCACTAACACAGGTAGGATGTATGATGTCACCATCACTAACATAGGTAAGATGTATTATAAGACTATCACTAACATAGGTAAGATGTATGATGTCACCATCACTAACATAGGTAAGATGTATGATGTCACCATCACTAACATAGGTAAGTTGTATGATAACACCATCACTAACATAGTTAAGATGTATGATGGCACCATCACTAACACAGGTAGGATGTATGATGTCACCATCACTGACATAGGTAAGATGTAGGATAACACCATCATTAACATAGGTAAGATTTATGATAACACTATCACTTAACATAGGTAAGATGTATGATGTCACCATCACTAACATAGGTAAGATGTATGATGTCACTATCACTAATATAGTTAAGATGTACTATAACACCAACATAGGTAAGATGCATGATAACACCAACATAGGTAAGATGTATGATGTCACTATCACTAACATAGGTAAGATGTATGATAACAACTACATAGGTAGGATGTATGATAACACCAACATATAGGTAAGATGTATGATAACACTATCACCAACACAGGTAAGATGTATGATAACATTATCATTAAAATAGGTAAGATGTTTGATAGCACCATCATTAACATAGGTCAGATGTATGATAACACACTATGCATAACATAGGTAAGATGTATGATAACACCAACATAGGTAAGATGTATGATAACACTATCACTAACATAGGTAAGATGTATGATAGCACCAACATAGGTAAGATGTACGATAACACCATCACTAACATAGATAAGATGTATGATAACATTATCACCAACATAGATAAGATGTATGATAACATTATCACCAACATAGGTAAGATGTATGATAACACCATCACTAACATAGATAAGATGTATGATAACATTATCACCAACATAGGTAAGATGTATGATAACACTATCACTAACATAGGTAAGATGTATGATGTAACCATCACTAACATAGGTAAGATGTATGATAACACCGTGTCATCACTAACATAGGTAAGAGTATTATAGGACTATCACTAACATAGGTAAGATGTATGATGTCACTATCACTAACATAGTTAAGATGTATGATGGCACCATCACTAACACAGGTAAGATGTATGATGTCACTATCACTAACATAGGTAAGATGTATGATAACACCATCACTAACATAGGTAAGATGTATGATGTCACTATCACTAACATAGTTAAGATGTATGATGGCACCATCACTAACACAGGTAGGATGTATGATGTCACCATCACTGACATAGGTAAGATGTATAATAACACTATCATTTAACATAGGTAAGATGTATGATAACACCATCACTAACATAGGTAAGATGTATGATGTCACTATCACTAACATAGGTAAGATGTATGATGTCACCATCACTAACACAGGTAAGATGTATGATGTCACCATCACTGACATAGGTAAGATGTAGGATAACACCATCATTAACATAGGTAAGATGTATAAAACACCATCACTAACATAGGTAAGATGTATGATAACACTATCACTTAACATAGGTAAGATGTATGATAACACTATCACTTAACATAGGTAAGATGTATGATGTCACCATCACTAACATAGGTAAGATGTATGATGTCACTATCACTAATATAGTTAAGATGTATGATAACACCTACATAGGTAAGATGTATGATGTCACTATCACTAACATAGGTAAGATGTATGATAACAACAACATAGGTAGGATGTATGATAACACCAACATATAGGTAAGATGTATGATAACACTATCACCAACACAGGTAAGATGTATGATAACACTATCATTAACATAGGTAAGATGTTTGATAGCACCATCATTAACATAGGTCAGATGTATGATAACACACTATACATAACATAGGTAAGATGTATGATAACACCAACATAGGTAAGATGTATGATAACACTATCACTAACATAGGTAAGATGTATGATAACACCAACATAGGTAAGATGTATGATAACACCATCACTAACATAGATAAGATGTATGATAACATTATCACCAACATAGGTAAGATGTATGATAACACCGTGTCATCACTAACATAGGTAAGATGTATTATAACATCATCATTAACCTAGGTAAGATGTATGATAACACTATCACTAACATAGGTAAGATGTATGATGTCACTATCATTAACATAGGTAAGATGTATGATAACACCAACATAGGTAAGATGTATGATAACACTATCACTAACATAGGTAAGATGTATGATAGCACCAACATAGGTAAGATGTACGATAACACCATCACTAACATAGATAAGATGTATGATAACATTATCACCAACATAGGTAAGATGTATGATAACACTATCACTAACATAGGTAAGATGTATGATGTAACCATCACTAACATAGGTAAGATGTATGATAACACCGTGTCATCACTAACATAGGTAAGATGTATTATAAGACTATCACTAACATAGGTAAGATGTATGATGTCACCATCACTAACACAGGTAAGATGTATGATGTCACCATCACTGACACAGGTAAGATGTAGGATAACACCATCATTAACATAGGTAAGATGTATAAAACACCATCAATAACATAGGTAAGATGTATGATAACACCATCACTAACATAGGTAAGATGAATGATAACACCATCACTAACATAGGTAAGATGTATGATGTCCAGCTTAATCACTAACATAGTTAAGATGTATGATGGCACCATCACTAACACAGGTAGGATGTATGATGTCACCATCACTGACATAGGTAAGATGTATGATAACACCATCATTAACATAGGTAAGATGTATGATAACACCATCACTAACACAGGTAAGATGTATGATAACACCATCATTAACATAGGTAAGATGTATAAAACACCATCAATAACATAGGTAAGATGTATGATAACACCATCACTAACATAGGTAAGATGAATGATAACACCATCACTAACATAGGTAAGATGTATGATGTCACTATCACTAACATAGTTAAGATGTATGATGGCACCATCACTAACACAGGTAGGATGTATGATGTCACCATCACTGACATAGGTAAGATGTAGGATAACACCATCATTAACATAGGTAAGATGTATAAAACACCATCACTAACACAGGTAAGATGTATGATAACACCATCACTAACATAGGTAAGATGTATGATAGCACCATCACTAACACAGGTAAGATGTATGATAACACCATCACTAACATAGGTAAGATGTATAATGTCACTATCACTAACATAGGTAAGATGTATGATAACACTATCACTAACATAGGTAAGATGTATGATAGCACCATCACTAACACAGGTAGGATGTATGATGTCACCATCACCAACATAGGTAAGATGTATAAAACACCATCACTAACATAGGTAAGATGTATGATAACACTATCATTTAACATAGGTAAGATGTATGATGTCACCATCACTAATATAGGTAAGATGTATTGTTGTTTTACATAATTCTTTGATGATTTGTTCAAGGTGTGATTTTCTCGGTTTTTTCATCATTACTTAACAACGGTGTTTGCGTGAATACCGTTAAAACAAGGATACCCTAGGCCAATTCCTGATCCAAATCAGTAGTGTATATGTGTTCACCCCTGATATCAGTCGCTACTCGTACTCCCCTTACCATCAATGTTTAATTGTGTAAGGTGTATAAAATATGCATCACTCACAGGTAAGATATATGATCAACACTATCATTTACATAGGTAAGATGTATGATGTCGCTATCACTAACATAGGTAAGATGTATGATAACACCAACATAGGTAAGATGTATGATAACACACTATAAATAACATAGGTAAGATGTATGATAGCACCAACATAGGTAAGATGTATGATAACACCAACATAGGTAAGATGTATGATAACACACTATAAATAACATAGGTAAGATGTATGATAGCACCAACATAGGTAAGATGTATGATAACACCAACATAGGTAAGATGTATGATAACACACTATAAATAACATAGGTAAGATGTATGATAACACCAACATAGGTAAGATGTATGATGTCACCATCACTAACATAGATAAGATGTATGATAGCACCAACATAGGTAAGATGTATGATAGCACCAACATAGGTAAGATGTATGATAACACACTATAAATAACATAGGTAAGATGTATGATAGCACCAACATAGGTAAGATGTATGATAACACTATCACTAACATAGTTAAGATCAAAAACATGCGTATGATGGTTTGTTCAAGGTGTGATTTTCTCGATTTTTTCATCACCACTTAACAACGGTGTTTGCGTGAATACCGTTAAAACAAGGATACTCAGTAGTGTATATGTGTTCACCCCTGACATCAGTCGCTACTCGTACTCTCCTTACCATCAATGTTTAATTAAGGGATATTATTTCACGACTGAATAAGGTCCGCGTGATTTGCGCAACGTTATATGGGACATTGATACGTTTCCTAGCCCTCATGCCTAGATCGTCCCAAAAACGCTCGACTTGGGACATATCTGGACTGCATGGTGGCCTGGAACTGGAACGTTGTTTTGAGCCAAAAAGTCGCAACAAACCCTATACCAAGGGGCCTTGCGTTATCCAGATGCAACGTAATATTACGTTGATGGATAAAAGGAAAAACCTACCTGATCCCGATATCTTACTACTGTAAGATTACCTACATGCGTTTCAAATGGGACAAACGAAACAGATCATGTGCATGTGCAAGCAACTAATGCATTCGACGTTGGCGGCGCCTTTGCAACAGAGGTGGGACAACACACGGACGTCGTGATATTAAATAAACTCTCACAAACGATTCCTTACCATTCTTGGAAACACTGGCTGACCATGAGATTCCGACAACTTGACGTGCCGCAAAACTAAGACGCAAAGCTCAAATGTTGTCTCATGTACTTAATTTTGCTAGATTACATAGCGTTGCGAATGCCTCTGCATTATTAGGGCAATGGTCATTGTTCGATTTGTGATGATTTGCTCACACATATGGTGCAAGGGTACCCCGGATATATGCTTTCCTGAAAAAAATCTGCTGAAAGCATGCAGGTCATGCGGGGTCACGTTCTACTGAATTTTAACTAAAAAACAATTTCACAGTGCGTGGATATAGCTCAATGTGCAATTTAATTGGATTTAGATCACTTGTCTAGAAGTTATACAGTGTTAGGAAAACCGAGCTTGCGTTTCTTTTTTTCTGCCAGTAAATTGTCGAGAATAACAACGGACCGAAAACTTTCTTTATTTCGGAAGACAGTTTTGTTTCGATGCAGGCATCATTTTTCATGAGAAAACAAACCGAAGTACTGTTGAATTGAAGTACATCAATGTTAACATTCAAATATACACTTATCCTAGGGCTGAAGTGTATATATAGTGTACTATATGACAAAGAACTGATCAGGTAACCTCATTACAAAGTGTATTATATGATACATAGCTGTTCCGGTAACCACCTACATAGTGTATTATATGACACAGAATTGTTCCGCCCCCCTCCCCCTAGTTAATGTTTTATATTAAACAAAACTGATCCGGTAACAACCTTCATAGTGTATTATATGACACAGAATTGTTCCGCCCCCCTCCCCCTAGTTTATGTTTTATATTAAACAAAACTGTTCCGGTAACCACCTTCATAGTGTATTGTTTGATACAGAATTCTTCCGGTAACCTTTCTTCATAGTATATGAACATAGGGCATAGCAAGAATGCAGTGGAATTGTGTGTGTGTGTGTGTGTGTGTGTGTGTGTGTGTGTGTGTGTGTGTGTTTTGTTTTTGGATTTTGTTTTTGTTTTTATTTTCATTTTGTTTGGTTTATTTTATTTCAATATTTCAGAAATGCTCAATAATTCTATTTTTGAATTTTAGATATCAATTCCTGCTACTCTTCTACCAATTGGTTAACTGATGCTGAAATGGATGATGCCAGCTACTCAGAGACGGATCTGATACGATGTTTTTATTCCTGCGCTAAAAATGAATATGTCGGATTTAAATACGAATCTGATTGGTGTACAATGTTCACTTACCGAAAAGCAGTTTCATATTACCAGGGAATCTCATTATACACCAAAGGTACGATTTTTTACACTAGACAATGTTTGTTATCGAGTTAACAGACGTTATAGAAAACGATGTAATGTCATGGAAATCAATAAAACAATCAAGTATGTAATTGTTTCTGTGATAGATTCCATGCGGATAGCGTTGATATGAAGTATGTGGTTTTGTGGTATATTTAATGTTGTTGTTACGTTATTCCGTTATTGATGACATGGTAAAATAGATATGTGTGCTGTGGTATGTCAGTTGTTAGCTATGTAATGCGCTGAATATAAATTAATTTGTATATTAAGTGTTTATAGATGTAGATGTTGATGTAAAATAAATGTTGATGTTGTGGTATCATAACTGTTGATTTTGTGGTAATTAAAATGATGATCATTGAAAGAATTAAGTTTGAACACTTTAATCAAAGACTTTAAAAATCGAATCTCAAATTTGAAATGCATTCGAAACCGCATTGAAATAGGGAAAACGAATAACTTTCTATCTCTATTTTTGTAGCCTTTTTACGGATATTATATCATCGACAATATCTTTTCGATTTACCTTAAGTTAGTGCAGTGCTTTAAAGGTGCAAATGATATTCCGAAGGCAATGCGGTCTATCAATATAAAACGGGGCCAAAAAACGATATCCCTCTATCCCGGAAAAAATTTCAATAGAAAAGGGTTTCTTAAAGAAGCGAAAGAAAATTTTCTTATGAAACATTATATTAGTTATTAATTATAACAATTATAAAATTACAATAACAAACAAAGTAATTCCTACTTTGACCCACATATAGTAAATTAAGAAAGTCATCCGTCAATCTGAAGTTAAGTCAGATTTAAATTAATTTAAAATTTAAGATTTGGTTTTAAATTCTATGATAAAATTCTTCAAACTTACTTGATTCTTTGATTTTTTTTTTTTTTCTTTCTTTTCTCTAATTGATTTATATATATAAATCTGCAATATATATTTGTCTGGATTTTGTACGCATTTCACAGCCATATTCAACACAATGCATACGAATGCTGTGCACTCGAAAGAAATTGTGTGTGGTGAACAATTGCCCGAACAACTGCCAACGATCCAGATAACCTCTTCTACAGACGAACAGCTAATGACCTCTTCGGCTCACGTGTCATCAACTTTGTCTGCTGAGCAGATTATGCCGTCTTCCACTGTTTTACACGAAGCTACAATCCCATTGACCATAATCAGTACACCGTTTCAAGTTACAAAGTCCATTAACCCTGAGACAGGTAACCGTATAAGAACATCGTACTATTAATATCCTTTACAGGGAGGGGGTCTGTTGTTGATGTTACACTAAACAGGACTTTATATTGGTTTTATCTATCCCCATTGATCATGCTATGTAGGTAGGTCCTACGAAATATACCTGCTGTCCATTACCTGATCGTAACAGACAACTAAATTTGGGATTATTGTTCTCCTCTTTCCTGCAACGTTATCATTTCTAATGCTTCTCTTGACACTGGCTCACTTTCAACTGAGTGTTCGCCCCTGTGAGAAAGGCTATAGGGTTCGGTTCTCTATCCGAGACAAAGCAGTGTCCATACAATTTTGGTTGTTATACTCCTGTTTAGCGCTCAGCACTTTTGGGAGTGGGACGCCTGGTTCACCCGTTTTTAGTATAATATGACCGCATGGGGTGTCCTACTGGGTGTATTAGGCAGTATATACTAATGAGGTTAACTATTAAGTCGGCATTATTTCCGTCCTACCACAAAGAGACATACACACACATTCACTACACACATACATCTCGCACACAAGGGAGGCCGTACCTTAATGGCATTAGCTATTGATAGGACATTAACCAATACTAAACTAAACCAAGTCAATCTGTATTGCTATTGGCATGCACTAAACAGACTTAACACACTAAATCATTCAATTTAATTCGCAGATATCGATTGGAAAAGGTTTGATAGATCTGTTAATAGGTTTGGTTCATTAATCGTTTTTCACTTTATCTCAGAATCAGCAAATAAATGATCCAACGTTATTCAATATATTTTCAAAGTTTCTAAGTCATTATAAAACTACAAATTCAGCGTTCCTAAATATCTGATATAATATTCTTTCGCCATAAACAGTTATTCAAATATTCATTATTTATGCTATAACAACAATGTCAACCATGTTGCATAACTTATTTACAAAGTAAACAATATAACATGTCAACAACAGTGTCGGCCATGTTTCATAAACATATTTACAACATCAACAATATCTTTAAAATATAAATCTATATAGGTTATTTATGAACGATATTCACCACAAGTTTTATTGTATAATACTTTTATAATATATCAGACATTGATTTTGTAAATTAACTACTGTTAACAGCCTATTGATATGTCTATCGTGTGTATTTCTGACTAGATGTTGATGGTCCTTTACTAAGATGTATGTACAAATGTTTTCCAGAAACTTCATTGACGAATCTTTTTGATCGCATTGCCATGGCTACTAACTACAGCAGCAGTGATCTTATTGATTTCGCGACGGACCTGATGGAAATAGTAACATTAAATCCAAACGATCTTTGCCTTTATGTGGTAAGTGATATCAAATACGGGTAGCCAATTACATGAATAAAAAGGTCTTTTTTCAACATGTCCAGGTATATCAAAATTTGACTTCCTGGTAACAAACGCTGTTCCATAAAGTGGCCAGAAACTTTCCAAAGCAACTGTTACCATAAGTCTCAATTAGAGAACTTGGTATACATAATAAGGATACAGTCTTCGATCGTAATAATCATGACGACTGATATAGAGTGACGGGTTTCTGTAAATACTCCGGAGTTGTTCCATTCATTGCTTTGCATTTGAATATCAATATATCTTGTACTGGGACCTGAACTGCACAAGTAGCCAATAAAATGAATAAATCGCTAAATGCTGTATCAGTTTTAGTATAACTATATGATTTCTATTTTTGTTATATAAAAGCTTAGCTGTTACACGTACTAACGAAAGGGTTTGTTTTAATACGACCATTAATATTGGAAATTATTTAATTCTTACAGTTAGGCATTCTAAAATTGTAAGTTACCGTTTTTGTTATATGTTATTAAATTTAGTTAGCTTTGTTATGGATATGGTATGGCATACGATTCTGTATAATAATAATATGGGTCGTAAAAGTGAAACGAGTAAGGATTGTAAGAAATAATGTATGAATTATCCGTAGATTACCATTGATATTCGTATGCTACTTAGCAGAATATGTTTCAGTGTGAGTACCTGTCAGATGAAAAAAATGATATGATTAAACGTAATACATGTAATCAATACACTACATATTAATAAATTCTTAATTTGATTTTAGGAAAAAATTATTGAAATTGAGAGCATCATCACAACA
This sequence comes from Pecten maximus, assembly GCF_902652985.1. Lineage (NCBI taxonomy): Eukaryota > Metazoa > Mollusca > Bivalvia > Pectinida > Pectinidae > Pecten > Pecten maximus. The sequence continues at coordinate 19,614,416 of NC_047016.1, read as the reverse complement.
AAGGCCCAGCTGATAGAGGCGGATGATATGTGTCAGGTCATAGACAGTGAGTTTATCATCTACAAATCAATTAAATAACATTCAGCATGCACTTCATGGAAAACGTGTATTGATATATTTCCATTATTATTTCATGGTTTATATACTTCGTTTTTACACGTTCTTGTAATTTTGTAAAAAGCCAAAAGGTAAAATTCATGAGGTTTTATAGAAAGTTTATGTTTGTGTCACGTCCTTCCCCAGGATGATATCTCAGCACGTGCGTTTCTTTACATTTTTTTTTTTTTTCATTTTAAGAATGTCTTGTACTTTATAATACCGCATTTCCAACATTTGGTTTCCGGATTCGTAACCATGTGTATGCTTACCCATACGTCCATATTAACTTTGCACAGATTTCCTACAAGTTCTGGAAACAATTGGTGGATATACAGTGAACAGTACTGGATGTACACAATTTATGTCAAAGGTAGGTATAACCGTATTATCGATACTGTGTTTATTAACAAACTTCATTTTCATGAAAAAAGTATAATATAAGAAGTCGAAACTATTGTTTTATTAGCTAAGCCTCTCGGATTAACACTTTACAACCATTCTGCTATGATTTTAAGAAAATGTAAAAGATAAAAATAAAATATGTAAAAAGAGACAAAACATCATAGCTGGATTTTGTTTCCCTTACTAAATTCGTTACAACGATCACGTGATCAACGTTTACGGTTGAAACGTCAAATCAAATGCCAAAGTTAAATTATCTATCTGTTATCAAGTAACTGGTCGCCATAGAAAGAAACAATGTTTGAAACATTTGCATCAATATATGTTCTCATACTACTATCCAAATGATATTAAGATAAATGATCCCAGTGTCTGGACGATTTGCTTGCATTCATTGTATGCTCATCAGAAACACATCTTTTGAGGTCCTACTTCGCTTCACAACTTATTATGTTGAATAGTTGAACACTATTTGATATGCTTTTTGCCTAGATGCATGAACCTCTGGACATCTTGCTTGAATAATTTTATAGAACAGGATACTGTAAACTTGTGTCAGAGTACTTAGTCCCTTTGACTGATATGTCATTTCCATGTTTAATTAAATGCATTAAAACCATATTTATTCAGTAAATCACAATTTCTCTGTTTTAAATGCGTTTGTACAAACACTTTTATATTTCCTTTTTTTTTTTTACTAAAGACAGCCATCACTGATTTGGAAGACAATCTTGATCAGCTTGCGAAACTAACTTTTTCCTGGGCCAATACTGAAAAATCGAAAAATGACAATGATTCTGAGTTGATAGAAAAAACAAACTGTGCATTTGAAAATGAGGGGATATCAATGACAATATTTTTCGAGGATGGAGAGAAAATGCAGCCTTACTATGGAACACGCTTTGGTGGATTTTCTTTCCTAAATACTCCAACATTGAGAAGATTATTAGATCAACAACGTGTACTGGTGTCGGTAGGTTTAAGGATAAAACAACAGTTTTCTAGTCATTTTATACACGCTTAAGTTCAATATTGAATTGACGTTATAACTACATATACATGTAGGCAATGCATTAGGTCCGGGTCCTTATTTACATTGGAGAAAACATACATGTCTTCTAACACTAGCTAGGATTGCATTGTAATGCAGATGATCATAGGTTTGTAGCTACTCGACTTTATCTTGTAAATAAAAGTTGTACGGGAAGCTGTCCAGAAATGTATCAGTGGAATATTTGAACCCAATATGAATACTGGTATATTATGGCGGACTAGAATTTGTCACCATCATCCATCAATGTTTTTACATTTCTTGATTATTGCAGATAAACCAATACTTATCATATATTTTAGAATGATTTGTGTGTGAAGATCTTTATATTGACTACATATTGTCAGACGAGAGTTTCAACAACGCCCCTCCTTATCTTAGTACGAAAATCTATCAGTGTCAATAAGATAATATATAGTTAATTGATACATGTTGTAACGCAAACAAGATACGTTATTACGGACACTAATAGGCTTTCGTATCTAAGGACAACATTCCTTAACTTTGGAAAGTATAACAAAATTAAAAGACAGTTTCTTAACTAAAAATGTTGTGTTTCAATCGAATTCAGCTTTACTGCGGACAAATTTTAGCTAATCCTAATACCGTAAGCCTTCCTATTATGTAACATATGTATTTATATTGAAGGTGATCAGTTACAAGGACGATGGAGTGCGACATAGCATTACACAGGACAATATCTCCACGTCTGTTGTTAAAATGGGTATGTATAGCAGTGATGGACGTGCAGTAGAAGAACTTGGAGAGCCCATTGAAATACAAACCCTTGATTCCTCATTTTCCGATCACGAACTCGATCTAACACAAGAAATGCTACCAATTGGATCAGAGTACCTAGCGGCTTTACCAACAGGATTAGGTGGATCAGCTGTCAATATCTATCTGGATCTATCCTCCCGGGAAACCTGTCAGATAAAAGGCAAATACGGTACTCGTCTCCCAACTGACTACGACTTTGATCTGCTTGTGATAACCAAGCAAGACTCCGAAGTGACGAAGTTCCGTCCGTACGACCTTAGCTTTACATATACAAACGGAATTCTTCAACTGTCGCTGATTTCAACTCCCGTTATCGTCACGACTAAATGTCAAGGTATGAGTCAATGTACATTAATTTACAAAAGTAATTAGCATAGCGATCACAGATCCTAAAACACTGCCGTAAGTCTAAACAATTGTCAATTCATCTCTATTGTGTCTTACAAACTTTTTTGTTCTTTGCAGAAATCAGACAGCGAGTTCGTAGGTCACTTCAGTCAGGTAAATTATCTTTTGTATGTACACAGAACATTGTATGTGTAATATCTTACCAATTTCGCAGCATGTTAATACGTTTGACTTTCTTTTGGAAGAGAAGTTTTAGAAAGCTTTATAGCTTTATTCACTAGAAAGCCGTACTGTTAAAACATGTACGTGTATGTTCAGCATTTGTTTGACATTTTGTCTCAGCTGAATACATCTTAAGCAGAATTTGCATATCTTTTCATTTCAATATTGAGTTTTTACTGATTTTAACAATGGAAATGTCATTTTTTCCTAAAAATCCACAAAAGTCTAATGTATTGAACAGATGACCTCAAAGTATTTTCCTAGAAAAATATGCTTTTAACTGAGGGGTAGAACCAAAGGATTTCATCACGGGGACAAATTAGCGGCAGTGAGACGCTGTCAGTTTTCAATATCAGATGACGTGAAAAACGAAATTTCAAGAAACATCAATACCCGTGATATCAGATATGAACTTTACTAAACGTGGTGTTTGTCATTTTAATGCCGCAATGCTGATAGGTTAGTCATCTGATCATAAGGCTACAATGATTGGTATGCCACATGACACCGTTGGAAAAATATATAACTATGTAATTTCATATAATAAAAACATTGCATACAGGAAACCGACAAATGTTGTCATTACTTTTCCAACTTTAATTCAGAAAACAGTATCAACAGTAGTGTCTACCACACTGCTCCAACGATAATGACTCGAACTGTCCAGCCGAAAGTATGGAACTCTCGAACTGGACAATGGCAACCCGTTTCTGATCGCACGGTAAGACGTGTATACAAATGGATAACTGTGATTGATTTTACGTTTACTTAATAGCATTGTTAACTACATTTCATAACTACATTAAACAGGATCTGACGGACTCATATTATTAGATACACGGTAATTCTGGACAACGATGGTATACCTGTACAACGAGAAAAAGATTTATATCTGAGTAGATAGTTCAATGCAAAGATAATGTGCACACATTATATCACAGAAAACAATCCTTATTTTTACTGCAGGTTCAGCAAAATAATTATGTGATCATCACTGGATAGTATCGATTCATAGGTTCTAACCAAATGATGTTTTTTTTCAACAGCGAGTCGCTGGACGACCATCACAAGTCACATTCCAGTCATATCACTTCGGGACATTTTCAGCGAGCATAAAATGGATTCCTCCGGATACGATTGATTTTCGAAATGTCTTTTTGAATTTTTCCGAAAAATTGAATGAAACCCCATACGTCCTGGCTACAATTGTATCGATTTTTGTGATTCTGGTGTTGTTATCCCTCTTTCTCAGATGGTTTGATCGACGGGATTCCACTTCAGTAAGTATTTACCAAATGTGATTAATAAACATATATCTTTATATTGATAAACAGCATCTCTTTCGAGATTTTCGCTATTCTTTATATTCAAAATAGCTACCTTAGATGTTTTTTCCACACTAGTACTACGTACCGTTTTTCTGACATAACATTGAATGTTGCCCTTTGCAGTGGGAATATCAATCTTTAGCAGACAACAAGAGCACCTCCCGATTTACGTATTACTTAGTCCTATCTACGGGATTGAGGTCAGCACGATCGTTTACGTCATCTGTATACATAAATATCATAGGTACTCGGGCTACGACTGGAACCAGACTGCTTTCTGAGGGATCAAAAAAGGTAATCAAATTTCAATTTCGGTGAAGTTTTGGAATGCTATGCAAACGAACTGTGTCCCTCTCCTAGCATTGAAGGACGATAAGCGTTTGTCCTTATTATAAAATGAAAATGTGTATGGACAGTACCATGTTACATAAAAGGAGTGGTCCTTTGACAAAAAAGGAAAGAGGATGAGTGGTTTTATACAGGGATCAAGCAATCAGATGATTTAACTGTATCTATTATCCGGTACTTGGTTTACATACCTTTGGTAGTGGTTCAGAAATCGTAGAGTTGTACTTACTATTAAACTCACTGTGGTTCTAGACAATTTTTAAATTTTACTTTAAAACATTTTACTTGATCTTATCAGAATTTCGGAAGAGGGACATCCTGTCACTTTTACCTGTCGGCTGAACATGACTTGGGTCATATTGAAACTATTCAGATCTGGCACGATGGAAGCGGAACATCGCCATCTTGGTTCCTTGATAAACTTGTAGTAATAGAAGGAACTACCAAGAAAGTGTGAGTGAAGTATATGTTAGATATTCACTATGCGCAGAGACATTTAATTCTAATGAACGACGACCACCTTAACATACAGTAGAATCATCATGTTTTCTCAAATGTATAAAAGAATTTCTTTAGTTTACCTGATTATTTGAAAGTAAATTGTGCACAACTATTTTGAAATCATACTATTTTTGTTTATTTTAGGTCTTTTCTCAGATGTAGTTCCTGGCTGTCTATAGAAAAAGAAAAAGGGCGGATATGGCAAGAGTTGAACGTTAACAGAGACATTTACCAAAAGCAAAGTTTTGTTGATCATGTTTCCCGTCGGCTGTTTGATGATAATTTATGGTGTTCGCTGCTATTCCGTATTCATTACAGCCGGTTTACTCGTGTTCAGCGACTGTGGTCTGTGATATCTCTCCTTTTCCTTTCAATGTTATCGTGTGCTATGTTTTACGATACACCTGATGTGGATGTCCCTCTGATTAGATTCGGAGATTTTGAAATAGCCTACAAAGACCTGTATACTGGACTTATATCTAGTGTGATAACGGTCATTCCAGGAATAATCATAATATATATTTTCAACAATAGGAAGTTACGTCATGCAGACCGATTGACCATTTTACATGACGGTACATCATACTGTACATCGGGTTCATTACCATGGTGGTTCATATTTGTGGCGTATGGGATTCTGCTACTGGGAATAGCAGTAAGTTCATTTTTTACGTTTCTCTACTCACTGGAATGGGGGTCAGATGTCACATTGAAGTGGATGTCTTCGTTTTTCCTAGGGACAACTGAAAGTGTGGTATTGGTGGAGCCCTCAAAGGTTTGTTCCTAGTTAAATGATAACGCTGTTTGAAATTTATTTGCGTCAATTATATAACTACCTCTCAATATGTAAATATCCCTGAGCACTAGACGGTTACCCTTCAAGAACACCTAATCACATATATTCTTTATATCGAGTCTCGATGCAAATTTAAAGTTTTGTCTATATTTTCCCCTCAATTTCAATTTTTATTTTGAATGATGGTTTTGTTATAATGTCGGTATTATTGTTTTGTTTTCATCAATCAGGCATTCGTTTTAGCGATGATATTCATATCCTTTTGCTCTGGAAAATTTGACAAGAAGATATTTCACCTTCCTCCTCTTCCATCAAACGTATTTCAAGGTAAACGTTATTTGATAAAAGTGTTTTTCCTGTGTGACATATAAAAAGTGTTTTGGTGTGACATAAGATATTATCAAAAAGTGCTACCTTGTTCCTGGTGGTACCAATGAAATATGTTCCGGCGTCACGTATTAGTATTAAATGCTTTTTAGTGTTATATATGAAAATTGGTCCAGTTCGGTGTAACATGAAATGTGCCGTTTGGATTTTCAACATATGAAAGCTACTTTGTGAAAAAGCCGTCATCTTGCTAGAATACACGAACCTACTTTTCGTAGCGCGTAAAGTAAGCCGCCTAAACTCTTATCTCAGACGATATCTGAACGCTAATGCTTACACACCACATTTTAAATCTTAGCTGTGGTAGTTATGTAGTTAACGTCATGAGTATGTGCTCTTGTAGAGCATAACCTACAGCGTTTAACCGACGCAAAATAATTTGTGTGCACATTGTACATGTATTGTCCCTAGCCAATTCGTTTCAGTGATCTGTAATATAAATGTTATATACTGAATTTAATATTTTGTTTTCATTTTATCATGAATTGTATCTATTCCTGCAACCGAATCAAATTTTATCCACAGAGGAGTGGTCTACTCCAGCCGTAGATAATCCCTGTAACAAGGCGATGTCCAAAGATCAGCGGCGACGGCGAAGACTGTTGAAGCTTGAAAGGAAAATGTATCGCTTGCTGAAGGAATGGTCACGTTTGGTGCTCTATCTGTGTATGGTGTTATTAATAGGCTCACATCAGAGGATAAATGATGGATACCATCAAAACAATCACATCTCCAATATGGTGCAACCTTCACAAGAGGTATTGTTATAAGGTTAACGTAAGAAGGAGAAATAAACGATTACTTATCAAAATGATAAATTGTATTGTTAAAAGCCATAGTGAAAAGAACGAATACGAATAATATAAAAGAAAAAGGATTGGAATATATAGGAATTACTGTTTTTTACACACACAAACCGTTTTGGATTGAAAAATTACATTTGAATTATTTCAATTACAGTAATTGGTGCGCTACTCGGATAACACGATTCTGTTATTGATAATGTGCGCTGATTGTTTCGGTCAATTGGTTTGAACGTTGTTGAGGTGGAAAATAATGTATGAAGAGAACACTGGTAACATTAAGATGTTTCCAAATATGCGGAAAATGTTGCTTAGCTAGATCATGAAAACATCTTATGAAAGAAGTAAGCTTAATAATTTAATTTTAGATATCTTCACAAGTCTACTTTTCACATACTTATTTGTATGGCGAGCTGGGTAATCACATGTGTTTTCCTGTCTTGGAAATCAATCCTGTTTTACTACTGTATATACTATAATCGCTAATGTTTGATTTGTAGGTTGCAACTGTTGAGGACATTTGGTCATACTTAGAACACACAATACTATCACGACTGTCACCTGTAACCTTTTACGATGGAGAAGTAAAACCACATGACTCCAAACGATTCGTCGGTACAAATTACAGACTTGGCCCTATACGTCTTCGTCAGGTCAGAGTCACAGGTAATCGTTAATAGTATAGATAATACAGTTTTCAAATTCGTACCCTTTGTTTTCTCATTTAGATAAGTAACGACAATTATCATTCAACCGAACATAACTCAGTCTTTATTATCTATACAATGGTACAATGGTAACTGAAAATGATAATGATTCTTTACTGAATATACCAAGGAAAAATCGACATTACCAATTTTTTAATTATCGCATTTTTTCAAGGGTCTTTTTGCAAATTTATGCTTGTTGATATTTTGCCCCCAGTTTATCGATTTGGGGTTGAAATTATGGTTTCGTTGTTTTTGCTGTTTTGTTAAAAAGGAATATTTGGTTATGGTGTTTTCTTGTTCCATATTATTTCAAGACGATAAAACCACTTTAGGGTTCCGCAATATATGGCAATCGACAATCAATATAATGATATGTAAAACACACACATAAAGGTTCTATAAATATATCCATCAATTGGCATAGATCACAAATCTGCTGTCTGTCCTACTAACATGTATCTATTTACATGTTCATAACAAAATTAACATTAAAAGTGATAATGAGATTGTCCTAATACATATATAAAAGGTGAATGGGTATCCTCCTTTCCTGTTTGTTTCTTGGCTTTTTTCGAATAGAATTATTTTGAACCTTGACATTTTTTAAATTTTTAATAACAGTGATTTTGTTTTGTGAATTTCAGGAACATCTTGTATACTATCCATGATTGTAAGACTTGTGTCGAATTGTGATCCCAATACAAAGTACAGCGAGGAGACTAATAACTTTCTTCAAGGTAGGGAATTTGAATTTTATTTACGTTATTTTAGCTGCAGATCTGAATACGGTTGAATGAACAGAGGATATTTGATTGTTTCGCGTTGAATGTCAATTATGTTTCACAAATATAACAAAATGTCAATATTTTCAAGAAGTGCGATATGAACGAGATAAAATATTGGTAAATTATGTCAAATGAATGAAATATGTATCACAATAATATACCGGAAATCTCCTCGTCTATTTCAATAAATAAAAATTAGCATGTGCATGAAAAATAATTGGAATTATCAACGTTAGATTTGACGTTGCATTTTGATGTTATACAACAACACAAAGCCATTTTCCATGGACTGTTTTAATGTGGTCCATCAAAACCATTGCGCTGATTGGTAAAAAAATAAAATTTGTTATGTGTGATTGAAGTTAGTTACAACGAACAGTAGAAGTGACAGAGGACATAACAAGCATGTAAATGAATTTCGAACATACTCAAGTCAAAATCATGTCGCACAAGACCATACAAACTTCTCAATGAAATTATGACAAACATCAAACTCTACATCATTTATATATATAGTTTATCAATTTATTAAATGAAAATTAACCTGTAAATTATACTCATGAAAAAAAATCATGTTCACGTGCTTATATAATTATTGCGTATTTTAATAAGATCCTATTTTGTAGGATGGAAACCAGTTAAAGGGTTCGAGATATTTGATGAGCACGACCCGTTTAGATACAGAACTACTGACTTCACAAGATCCTTGTCATATCAGGGGAAGTTTGACACGTACGGCGGCGGCGGTTACCTACTTGATCTAAGCATGGAACCAATCGATGCCGTTTCTTCTCTACTGGAGATTAAACAACACAATTGGCTTGATAAAAAGACACGGGCTATGTTTGTGGAGGTGCTTCTTATGAATACGAATACAATGCTATTTACTCAGCTCCTGGTGGTTTTCGAACTCCCAGCTATCGGTGGTATATTCACAAAAATTGAAGTAGAGACGTCTAATCTGTACCCTTACAGAAATACACTTGGCATTTCCATCCTAGTATTACAAGCACTTTTCATCTTGATTACCGTCGTCAGGTTTATTTCGTTGATCATCACAGGAATACGAAGCAAATGCCGATGTTTTCTTGACAGAAAGCATGTGGTCCAACTCATCACAGTTGCCGTGTCTGTTACAGCTGTAGTGTGTCATATAATGCGGTCTATCAGAATGATAAATGCTCTCAACACACTCCACGTCGAGGACGGTGAGTATATATAAATGTAATAAACAAGTATACCTATCACATCCATATTATTCATAACCATATTCTTTATATGAATAAAGTTTTGAAATCAACGTAGTTGGAGTTTAATGCTGATAGTTTTGGGGTTATGGCACATGCCACCAAGTCTGTGATTTCTTTCGAGCTATTTCGAGTTGTCCAAGTCGTCACCTAGTTATTATTAGTGAGGACACCTAGAAAGACGCAACCGCTGTATGATGCATTTTGAAATTCATTTTCGACCCCACTCATATAACATGTCACATAAGGTAATAGAATATTTCTAAATGAGACCATGATATCTACCATCAAATTTTCTTATGTTCAACAACTCCTGAAGCATTGGGTTGTTAATGTTTTTGTCAGTAGTCGATATATGTCACGAAAAACGTGATACTGAGAATAAGACCCTGAATATCGAATCACCTGGGTCGTAAAAACACTGCTGGAAGGAGTAGCAGATACATGTATGCTGCTATCTAGAAATGGACAATTCATAAATGGGAAAATAAAATCACCACGCTTATCTTTTAGCTTAATTGTAGACTATCCTTTCTGATTACGTTGTAATGATCGAGGTAAGTGGCTGATGTTGAAGAATCTGTAGTCTCATTGATTTCCAGTCCTTCATAGTATATCCTATCGACATGGACAATTATTGTTTTGTTATTAAAGAACACAAGGATTGCTTACTGATCTGAGTACATCTTATTCATTATCAATAGGCATGCATTGTAAACATATCTTAAACGTGTAACAAAACGTTAACACGGATTATTCAAATTGCAATAAGTTTGTACTATATGTATACAACAGTGATGGGTCCGTGGCTATAGCATATCTTTTGTCCTTTATAGGTTTTCTAACGTCGTTCGGAGAGGTATTCCTGTGGGACCAGTATTACTCCATGTGTGTTGGAGTGATTACGTTCTTCGCCATATTGGACCTCCTTAAAGCCCTGACCTTCAATTATCACATATACCTGATGTATCGCACAATGGTTGTGTTTCTGTTTGAGATCTGTCAGTTTACGGCCACTCTAGTCGTACTTATATTTGGATTTTCTTCCTTCATCCACCTTTTATATGGTACTCTAGATTCGGACTACAAAAGCGTGTCTGATGGTGTTCTGTCTTTGTTTCGAATGACAATAGGAATGTTCAAAATGCGTCATTTAGATGAGCAGATGGAAGAGGAGGGTGCACTGATTATATTTGGAATCTTCAGCGGTATTGTAACAATTCTGTTTATAAATTTATTCATCAGTGCATTAAATTACGCATGGAAGGATTCGAAGTCTCAGATCGATGCAGGTCTAGCAGACTTTGATGCAGAACTAAACGGATACATTTGGAAACGTATCACCAATTTGTCCATGTATCCAGCACGGAAGAGGCCACAGATCACCGACGAAACCGACGGTGCTTGCAAGATCAGTAAGATCAGTAATGTTTGCTAGACGGAAATCAAATGTGAAACTAATGTTGGTAAAAGTTCACATAGAAACATTTTGTAAAGGATGGAAATCATATATATGGTAAACGTTTTGGTCTATTAGCAGCAAGCAACCATCCGTTGTAAAGCAATGTGATTATTTTTGTAATTGTTTTGATATTATTGTCTGCACGTGAGGTTTTAATATATTCTACGCTATCTCACATTTCAGATAGCAGTGAAGGCATAGCAGTGGATTTCAGAAAGGTATCATTATAGTAATTGGTTTAATGTAAGGGTTTTTCTGATTTACTTAATTGTCATGAGTATCATGGTTGAGCATGCATCTATAGGCGTCTTACAAAATTATTTTGTGATAAACATCAATGTGACGTCAACATTGCGGTAAGATTCATGTATTTGCTGTTATGTTTTATGTAACACAACTTGGCTTTAAACTTTAATAAAATGACAAAATTAAAAACACAAAATACCGGTATATTAACGAAACTGTATTTCGAGCTCAATTGTTAACAGAAATGAAAATTTTCACGGAGACTCCTGAAAAGATACAAGGCTAATCGTAAAACATTGAACAGAGAAAGCGTCTGATGCTTCATAGCCACCAGCCGCCGTACAAAATCTTGGTCAAATACTGGTTAATCACATATTCAAATGAGAGTAATGGATATGATAACGGAACCTTTAGACATTTGGTTTACTTGGTTTATTTTGTTTAACGTCCTATTAACAGCCAGGGTTTAGACATATCAACAAGCATCAAATACATATATGAGACCATGATGTTGACCATAAAATTTTACCATGGTCGTCACAAACTTCTCTCAGAAACTTGTGTTACTATTTTCTCTATTTCACTATGTAAAGGCGTAGTCATATTGATATAACCGTCGATTCTGTAATTGGATGAAGATTAAACATAGCAAGTCAAAGAATATTACACATCATCACATTTATTTCAGACCTGAATGACCTTGACAAGGGTATGTTATTATTAATATTATAGCTGGAGAAACTAGTATACGTTAGTTGAGGATGCTTGAAATGGGTGTCATGTTTATAATACGCTAGATATTTGCGTTTTCCAGGGAGAGGGCAAATTCGCATTATTCTGTTCTACATTGACCAAGTATTATGTGGAGGACTCGACTCTGGAGAAAGACATGTTCAGCAAACTTTTGGCTAGCATATTAAGAAAAGGTCCCAATTTCCTTTGGAAGAAAACCATTATTCTTAATGATAGTATATTCTACACGTAAGTTCCTCTATTTAATGAGATGATGTGAGTGTTTTGGCATGTTAATGTATGTGTAGTTGTATATACACGTATTATGATCCAATAGTATAAATGCTATAAAACTCTATGTACATGTACTGATTTTTTTACCTTATGTGCTTGTTAAGTTTACGTTATTAGTATTTATCGTATACAAAAATGATATAATAAACCTGCTATAATGTTATTGGTACTTAATAAAAACATTATGCTACCTCTATAGTGAGAAATATCACAATTTTGGAATACGCAAACTTAATATTAGGCTGAAGGGTTTACTTAAAGAACAATTAGAAAGGACGTTGTTCCTTTCCAAATATCGTTCGTTCTTATGTTTCGATGACTGTTGTAAATAACAATAAATGACATATTCTCACGGACATAGTTTATATTTTAGTAACGTCTTGTTTCCTTTTAAGGTATAGCAAAGATGAACTGGCAAAGGACACAATTCTGACCATGAAAGTTACATCAGGACAGACTACTACACCTGTTGACGTTAAATGCATATCAATTCAAGAGGCAGCACGTATGGGCCTTATACCCTATGGTTCCAACACTAAACCATTATCTCAGTTCTGCATTGTCCATAGGGAAGACGATGCCGCGTCGGAGGTATCGGTATCTGAGGTACAGTAATTACACACTAAATGTAACGTTTACAGATTCCCCATGTAAGGTTTATAAAACTGACGTGTACGGCTACACGCTACATGTATAATGTATCATATAGGGCTAGGAATATTAACGCGTGTTTTTATGTTTTAGGTTAACTACAAGCCAACGATTTGATATTTTGTAGTGATTTCCTGTACACATAAAATCTTGACGTCATACCACAGAAAAGTTGTGCATTAGCACATACGGATTCGAAAAACTGATTGCTGTTTTAAGCAATTGCAAATAGTTGATGCCGTATATTATCGCGGTCAGTCCTCTGGCTACGTTAGCTCGGCCGTTTAATCATTAGACATTGTAGCCTCTCGGGAAGAGTTGTGTTGGTCGGGCTAAGGTCATGAATAGTCTTGTGTTGTCGTTGCTGTGCCCGTGGAAAAGAAAGCTAATCTTGATTTGTTAAGGATATCTTGAGGCTTACCCCCCGTATGTTGTTCAATGAGGAAGCAAACATCCACTTACATAATATCCCGTCTTTTAATGACATCGGGCGTTTTCTGGATGATGACTCAGTAAACAGATAAAACAAACCAGCCATCTAACTGCTAGTTGTTGTTCATTTGTCTGAAATATGTCAGAATTATTCCGAAGGGAAATCATAATTCGACATTGTCCTTAATCAATTATCACAAATTAATCGGGCACATCAATATTAATAAACAAAATGTATCTTATGATAAAACGATATAATACAATTACTTACTACTAATGTATTTTTTATGAAAACAAATAATAGTATGTTATATTTCAATTAGTGTACAATTACCATACGGCTTTTACGGACACCATCACAGGCAACATTCCTGATAGTGAAACCTTCCTTCGACATGGAATGGGAACAATATTCAGCTAGTTTAATACAGGATGCACCAAATGAGGTAAAAGTTTCTTATTTCATAAGTGATTCACTAATGACAATGAAAAATGAACTTACCACCCATGCAAAAATATATATAAACATAAAAGTATATAATTAACGTGATATATTAGCATGGAGAAAAAAACAAACATCTATGGTACTTATATATACTATTATGTAGAAAAATAATATCACATCATACGTATAGCAAGTATATTTCGATTGTACTTGTGATTCAATAATGTATATTAATGCATTATCTATTAATTTGCTTCATCTGACACTCTTTGTTCTAGAAACAGTATTTATTAATCATATATAGAAACATATTCTTAACATGCCACAGTCAAGCGGTATTCTGTTTAATAGTCTTATGTATATTTCGACGTCATGTTACATGTATTATGATTATAAGCAAATTTGTTTGATTATGAAGGTTAAAACATAAAGAGATCTGTGAAGGGTAAAAGCTGCTTGACATTTTATAACTTACTCTCCACATGGATACAGATTATTTGATCCATATAAAACATAGAGGGCGTATTCTGTATAAACATTAATATTAATAGACGTGTAATTACATGTTGTTAAACATTATGATGAAAACATATTGATTGGTTATGTTTGGACGTAGATTACAATGCATCTGTTACGTTGCCAAAGTTAAATGGATTGTCCTCTTTCTGAGTAAACCAATATTGGTATATGATGACTGAAACACTATATCATACTCTTCCAATTTTTAAATTATTTTCCATTGGTATACATCACATGTACGTTTATCCTACGATACAGTGTTTCTACATGTCTCTCTATACGCCATATTTCCCTGTTGCACACTATACACGTTACTATTTTAAGCCTGTCCGTGCCACTGCCGTCATTACAAGATTCCCGTGTTATGTCATTGCTGTTTCCTGTACAAGTTGGCCACAGATATTACCTGAAGTGTTGCGTGGTCGCAGGGAATCATTTGAGCTTACACATCAGATGTTCTCAATTATGCCATCGTCACACAACAATGTATGCATGACGTTTTCAAAGGACGAACTGCAGCAGAAAACAGTCACATTAGAACTTGTGGTGAGTTATGCAATAAGAATGTGTAATATGATTATAACTGTTATATCGATGGACGCAACTTAAGTCTCTTAAGCCGGGGCAAACTGTGCACTTTCCGATAGTAAATTATTGTTACCAAAGCCGTATACATTAATCTGAATATCTACTCCAGAACACGAATTGGCACATATATTATTTCATCTTCACCAGCTACGTACAAGTAAACTGCTCCTTTCTGCAAAGCAAATTGTCTTTGTCAAACATTTACGTTATTGACATTCTAGTCACCTGTTTACTAGCGCCCAGTCCAAGAGTATCAGACAGATATGTAACTCAGAATTTGTTCGCTTGATAAGTTTATATGTGAGATGTGTAAATGTTACCAGATATACATGTTTATCTTACCTTGTTTAACAGAATGATATGTTAATATGACAGTTTTTATAGTAAACCTTTAGATAATTAATATAATACGACTATGGTCAATGTGTCACATTTTCAGATTGAATCAGTAGGTTCTCTGCAAACATTGCATTTGATGTCAAGCCAGGACATGAACCATCCACTAAAAGTGAGTTGTGAGGACAAGAGGAGTCGGGATCAATTATCTAGCGGTAAGGTTATAAGTATCCAAACATGAATTGGTTTATGCTATACGGTAAGGTTACAACTATATAGACGTGTATTGGTTTATATTGTACGGTAAGGTTACAAGTATAAAGACGTGTATTGGTTTAGTTTGTATGGTAAGATTAAAAGTGTATAGACGTGTATTGGTTTAGTTTGTATGGTAAGGTTTTAAGTATATAGACGTGTATTGGTTTATGTTTTACGGTAAGGTTACAAATATCTAACCGTGTATTGGTTTATGTCATACGGTAAGGTTACAAATATCTAACCGTGTATTGGTTTATGTCATACGGTAAGGTTACAAGTATCTAACCGTGTATTGGTTTATGTCATACGGTAAGATTACAAGTATCTAACCGTGTATTGGTCTATGTCATACGGTAAGGTTACAAGTATCTAACCGTGTATTGGTTTATGTTTTACGGTAAGGTTACAAGTATCTAACCGTGTATTGGTTTATGTTTTATGGTAAGGTTACAAGTATCTAACCGTGTATTGGTTTATGTCATACGGTAAGGTTACAAGTATCTAACCGTGTATTGGTTTATGTCATACGGTAAGGTTACAAGTATCTAACCGTGTATTGGTTTATGTCATACG
This sequence comes from Pecten maximus, assembly GCF_902652985.1. NCBI lineage: Eukaryota > Metazoa > Mollusca > Bivalvia > Pectinida > Pectinidae > Pecten > Pecten maximus. Next base: position 19,598,073 of record NC_047016.1, on the reverse strand, counting down.
GTAAGGTTACAAGTATCTAACCGTGTATTGGTTTATGTCATACGGTAAGGTTACAAGTATCTAACCGTGTATTGGTTTATGTCATACGGTAAGGTTACAAGTATCTAACCGTGTATTGGTTTATGTCATACGGTAAGGTTACAAGTATCTAACCGTGTATTGGTCTATGTCATACGGTAAGGTTACAAGTATCTAACCGTGTATTGGTTTATGTCATACGGTAAGGTTACAAGTATCTAACCGTGTATTGGTTTATGTTATACGGTAAGGTTACAAGTATCTAATCCGTGTATTGGTTTATGTTCATACGGTAAGGTTACAAGTATCTAACCGTGTATTGGTTTATGTCATTACGGTAAGGTTACAAGTATCTAACCGTGTATGGTTTATGTTTATCGGTAAGGTTACAAGTATCTAACCGTGTATTGGTTTATGTTTTACGGTAAGGTTACAAGTATCTAACCGTGTATTGGTTTATGTCATACGGTAAGGTTACAAGTATCTAACCGTGTATTGGTCTATGTCATACGGTAAGGTTACAAGTATCTAACCGTGTATTGGTCTATGTCATACGGTAAGGTTACAAGTATCTAACCGTGTATTGGTTTATGTTTTATGGTAAGGTTACAAGTATCTAACCGTGTATTGGTCTATGTCATACGGTAAAGGTTACAAGTATCTAACCGTGTATTGGTTTATTGTATACGGTTATGTTACAAGCATCTAAAATTGTATTGGTTTAGTTTGTATGGTAAGGTTTCTCGTATCTAAAGGCGTATTGATTGATATTATATGGTAAGGTGGATTAATTTTGCCTATGACATATATGATTTTGGTTTAAACATACGGCTGTGTTCGTTGGTCGGTATTTCTCTGTCTCTCACTTTGTTCTCTCTTTACCATTAATCTATTGCTTTCCGATCACAGAAAGCTTTATGGAACTCCAAATTCTTACGAAAGATGGAGACCTTGATTGGAGGCTAGAAAACAGTGAACCACATCTGAACCGACATTGGATCACATTCTATGTAAACAACATCAGTAAAGGGTAATGTACAAATAAACTTGAATAATAAAGAAAATTTACATAATCCACCAGATAGCTCTAACTACACTGTAAAGTATGAATTCATCATCCGATTACAAATTATTCAAAAGTATTAAATGGCACGAGTATTGTGTCGTGAAATGTAAGTGCAGATATCTTGTGTGTATTTAATCACATCATATCATAAATGTTTCGGATGGGTATTAATTACCATAATCATTCATATTTACTGCTACTGCGCGTGTTCAATGACGAACACCACATAAATAAAGAAAAACCTATGTTTTACAGTGTACAGAAATCAATTGCAGTGATGCTGTCAAACTACAGAATAGTGAGTACTGTCTCTTTTAGTTATTACTTATTACCACAAAAATCTTTACATATTTCTACAATAACTCTTTCAAAGTAAAAAGCCATCAAATGCATTAATTAAGGGACTATTGAACTGAGTGCATTTTTGAGACACAATTCTGGCAAGTTTTTGAACGACATGTATGATTCTTCTAAAATCTTGAAGAGACTTATTTTCATTATGTCCAATTTTGTTGTATATAATAATATCTAATCTGTATTATATTATTTTATATAAAAGTCTTTCTCAGAACCGGAAAATCGCCATTTGGGTAAGATATGTAGCACAATTTTTCAGCTTTCTATCTTTGCATTAATGTTTGGCATATGCTATGACAAATAATTGTCACAGGTAAAAGACAAACACTGTTGCCGAATTACATCTTGTAATATAATGATATGGTAAAACGAATAGCTTAATCTGATCACTTAAACATTATGTGGGCAAAGGTAAATACTGGAGAGTTAACAAACTACACGGCAAGTACATGCTAGTCCTAGTGGCTAATACATTATGTAGACAAGGGTAACTACCGGAGAGTTACAACCTTAACGGCAGGTACATGTAGTCCATAGTGGCTAATACATTATGTAGATACATTTAAGGCCTGGTAGCGTATACATTATGTAGCTAATGATAGCTAGATAAGAGTTAATAATCTACACGATAGATACATGTAAGTCCTGGTGGCGTATACATTATGTAGACAAGGGTAACTACCGGAGAGTTACAATCTACACGGCATGTACATGTGCATATTATTTCAAGTGGCTAATATATTATTGTAGACAAGGGTAACTACCGGATATTTAACAATATACACGGCGGGTACATGTTAGTCATAGTGGCTTATACATTATGTAGGAAAGGGTAACTACCGAATTTTAACAATTTACACGACAGGTACATGTAAGTCCTGGTAGCGTGAACATTATGTAGCTAATGGTTGCTAGATAAGAGTTAACAATGTACACGGCAGGTCAGTGGCGTGTACATTATGTAGACAAGGGTAACTGCCGGAGAGTTAACAATCTACACGATAGATACATGTAAGTCCTGGTGGCGTATACAGTATGTAAAAGTTACATGTTTTTAATTAATTGAAAATACAAAGCTTTAAAACTAACTACACGTCCCGGTGACTATAATACATTGTGTAGAAAAGGGTAGCCACTTGAGAGGTTACAATTTACCATTACGGGTAAGTCATATTGACGTATATAATAAATAGACAAGAAAAGCTAAATTAGCGGCGGCAATGTATCATAAGGAAAATTAACTTGTCTTTTTGCTTTTTCGATTGCATTAAAAGGACATTCCTTCGTTTGAATAAAGTATAGGTCGTAAAAATTTAAACTTACTTGAAAATATGTATTTTCCAAGTAGTAAACGTTATAATCTTTACATCAATATGCCAATTTTACTCTCAAGATAAACCATAGTTCTTCAAGTATCAAGTCCTGAAAATTCTTAATTCGACCCGAAGTATCACTAATTACCGCAAAGACATACTGTATTTGTCTACAATACTCCTTGTTCCTGTACATCTCTGCATCTACATCTTTCATTACTTGTAGCACATACACTCATATAATCATCGTTCGGACATATGTTTCTGATGTCCGCACGTAGGAATCCCCTTTAACTTCCTCAGATGTGATAATATTTTAAAGCTTAACGCGATTTATGGTAACAGTATTGGTATGATAAAATGCTAGAACCTAATAAATGTAACGCTAGAGTAAGGCCATAAGGCATTGCGTGCTTCTTCAGGTGAATATTATTACCTTTTTTTTTTTATCAAACTTTGTCCTTTCGTTGTTGCTGATATATTTTCGTTTCCTTAGTTTCTGTATAATTACCTGTTTATGATAACTACGTACATGATTTAGTATAGTTTTACTATTCGTGGTGAGGCCTACTATTTTTCGATATCAAATCAGTTCAAATAATGTATCTGATATACTTTTCTCTGAAATGATCCAGACAGATTTTACTAAATTTCTTTATATTTGTGATTTTATTATATAGCTATACATGTACCTAACATAATATGCGTAATACTGAACAATAAGGAACCTAAAATTAATGCTATCCATGAATCTACATGTTTCCGAATGGCCGGCCTGTATCATTTTGAATTTTGGCTGCTTTAAATGTGTACGTTTAATACATTAATCAATATGATGTGTATGCATTAAGTGTCTCATTACAGGAATTATTTTCTTTAATAACAGCTCATTTGATGCAAATTTTATAATTTTACTTACACAGAAAGAGAAAAGGATATATTAATCGCTATATACAGAGGACGAATCAACACAAAACCCCTGGCGTCAAATCGGCGTGGCTCTTGGAATACCATTACATGACCTCAACGCCTTGGATGCTAGAAAGCCTCGATCGCTACAGGAGAAAGTCTGTATGGTATTGGGAAAGTGGCTGAAGGATAACCCACGCCGTTCTTTGCGTGAAATAAGCTCTGTCTGGCACTAATAGGTTTGGTTCCTGTCTCAACCAGCGATTTAATTATGATCCGTGTTAAAGGCACGGCAGCTGTGTTAGTTTGAATCGCGTAACAATAAAATATAACATTTTGTATATAATTTTTTTGGAAAATAACCACCTGATTACTGTGAACATTTTGTTAGTGTCCTTAACATTTTCATCATGGTCCATATGCAGTCGCCATTATAGTTATTTTTCTTATTACCCGTCTTGTTATCTTTATAGTTATTGTAATGACCTTTGCAGTTTCCAGTGATCTCACTGTACCCTGTAGGTTCTATGTAAGTGTTCTGTTCGTTGTTTTCTATGCGATATAAGAAACCGAATCGGAAAGCGTTCTTACAGAGCACGTTCATGAAAATGAATATGTGTACATAGCTTTTAAGTATCTGGCGAGAAAAATATAACTATCATGTAGTATTTTAGGCAAAATATACCAACAGAACATTGATAAAAGTGACTCCTTTCTATTTGTTTAAACATGAGCTCAATAATGTATAACTACGATTACTTTGCAACTTCAACAGGTCGGACATAGACACACGTTTCGACACAAGGAAGAATATTGTGTGAATTGGATGTAAGTGTCATTGCCACTGATTTGAATAATACAAAAGGCTTTTGCAAAAACTAGAAACATAGCAAATGTATTTTACAAGGTCAAACGTATTTTACAATAACAAGTGTAGTTTAAATCGAGAAAAAAATAATACAAGACAACGATGTGAGGTTGCTGAATTGGATTGGATTCGGATGTGTATAAGTCAATGGCTTCGGGAGTGACGAACTGTTGTCAACTACGAGTCATTTATTGAATTATGACTCATTGTTTCATTTATCAGTAAGGAAATAGGATCATTAACAGAAGATTATTTCTATTGGCATTGCACTATATATTTATCTTCTTTTGTTTTACTCTATATTTTTGTTTCAAATTTTCAATGATCAACGTTTCGTTTCGTAAATGTGCTTTATTTTGTATGCTAATAAATAAACGTTTTTTTCTAACGGTGATGTGTTTTCATGATAAATTATTAATCACATGTTATAGTTTACATACCTACACTGATCGGTAATACGTTTTTATCAATTACTTGTTATAATAAAGACGGAAAAGACAACTGAAATGTGACAGCTATTTGATTAATTTTCCAATTAATAACTTTAGTTATGTAGATAAGCATAATTGCTGAGATATGTATATTGTCTATGACCACAATATTATTTATGGCTAGCTTACACTGACCTCACCACACTGTGTAGAACACTGTATTGGATTTCAAGTGGCCACTTTATTGTAATGTAACAGAGTCACACTGGAGCGTATCTAAGAGTCCTATGTGTACTGTTTCCTCTCCAATCTGTCCACCTCGGACATCAGCACAGAAGCAAACGCTTCCGGTACATTGAATGGGATCGTAGCTTCCTATGGCAGTACAACGATGCATCTTTCCGAGCAATTTCTGCTGGGAATAATCATGTTGTTCACGTGCACATGCTGTATAATAAAAAAGGAAAACATTTTAAATGGTATGACTGATACACTGTATATATGTATTTTAATGGTATGTCACAAACAGTTTAAATCGTCTTTTTTATATAATTAAAATGTAGTGTTAATTACAGTATTCAGGAGGAAAAGCGCAGATTTGACCTCGTGAGAAAATTAGATCCATTCAGGGGAGATAACTCACTACAGTATATTGTCATCTCTTAAAATTGATGTTTTCGAACAACCGTTAAAACAGAAAAGATTTATGCGCCATTTACACCTTACTTTGATAATTTCTTATCTACCTACCACAGTCAGTGTCAACAGCTTCGGCTTCTGTAAAGTCTTTGTCTGTCAGGATAGTTCCGTCAGCAGCTACACATCGACAGCTGAAACAGACAGAATGATCAGTGTCTCAGTCCCTGCTCTGATGAGACCAAATACCGCATAACAGGTTTATTTGGCGTGCATGTGCGAGTAATTTTCGCAACTATTTCAGATCGCGAACATTAAAACCATGAAATATGATGTCAGAAATGCGAGCGTTATGTCCTCTAATGTAAGTAATTCATAGCTTCGTGTTAATCAACATAACTGATTTTTATATATTAAACCATCGAAGTTCATCCTACACTTTCTTCAAAGTGTCACACCCGATATAAATTTATATGTTATGTCCGTTATGTCCTCTAATGTAAGTACTTCATAGCTTCGTGTAAATTAACATAACTGATTTTGATATATTAAACCATCGTTGTCCATCCTACACTTTCTTCAAAGTGTCACACCCGATAAACATTTATGATTAAGATTACATACTCAACTGCACTGCAAAAACAAATCATATTATTAGCATAAGAAATCGCGTAAATGATGTGTCGCAAAATTTACTGGTTAATCGTATGTCTTATACTTCGTTTTATTGATTAGAAATAATTCATTTAATGATCATAATGTTCTAGCAAAATATATTTAATGAAATATATGCTATCTGACATAATTTGCCTGGTCTGGAAGAATAACTTGGTAAAAACTGTATTCAAGACACACTACTGGTCAGATAAAAATGATGAAATCGGTCACGTGTGAGTTGACGCTTAATGTACTCGACATAAAGTAGTTTGTTGCGCAGGTGTAGTTTATTATTAAAAGACTGATTTTTAAATGGAATGCTTCAAACATAATTCCTGATGACAATTCGTTTGGATAACAACGCGTTATGCTCTTAGATCAGTCAATAATACATGTATATTAACAAACCTAACGTTTTCATTATAGTAAATTGGGCAAAAAGGATTCGGAATAACACTAACAAGCAAGTCTAATAAACAGAAACCCTAGAAGTATTTATCATATTAATAATTCTATACATTTCATATTGAATTAACAGGACTTTTAATATATACAGGTATAGGGCAATTGTATATGGTTTTAAACTACTATAGAAACAATGAATACATCGATGACTGCTGACGAGGTGGGATGATGTCTGTAAACTGAGGTTGATTGAGAGGATTACGTACTCAGACATAAGATTATTTGAATGGTACTTACTGGCCGTACATACACTGACGTGGGGCATAAGTTCCATCCTCGAGACACTGCGGTTTGGTTGTGCCGGATGGTCGGACACCCGTCTCCTCCCAAACTTGGTTCTCCAAGTCCTCTATATAGTCAAACTCCCGCTGACAGGTTTCTGTAGCTTCTGCCGTCTCAGGGGCATCTGTGACGTCTTTTGATGCTGGAAACATACGGACATTTTACTGTGTTATTCGGAAATAGTCTAATATAGATATGTAATCTTTCTTCAATTAATCAGCTAAAATGGTTTACTGAAAAATACGATAAATACTAAATCAAATACCATTACGTACCATCAGTTCCGGAATCAGTCTCATCAGCAAATACGATTCCAGTGAGGACAATTAAAGCAAGAACGATGCCCCTCATTTTTGGGATTAATTAGTCAAAACGGTTTGTAACGTGTTTGAACTGTTTAAAGGATAGGCTGATGAGGCTGAACACTTGACCTTTTATACCCACTGCTCAGATTGGTAACATTCTTGTTCGACAGACAGATAAATCATATGTCATACAATTATGTATACCTGTTCATGTATATGCGCAACTACTAATGTGATTCAGAGTGGTAAATAGCCGAAAACGTGGCATTAAGAAAAAATCATATATTAAATGTTTGTTGCTCAAAAACATACCAGTCTAATTTTAAGTCAAAGACAAGGGATCTGCGATATTCAGTTGAAAATCATATGTCCACTTTTCACAAACAACTTTCGAGGTGTATACATCAGTTAGATAAGTATCTTACATGGTTTTGTTGTTCACTATTATAATCGTTATTAAGTAGACATTGACGATTGTTTTACATATTGACTTTCAACATACATGTACAAACATAATACAGCAATACTGAATAAAATGCACGCCGTTTTGTTAGTAGGTAGCTCGGGTCCTTTGTCTTTAGGCATTTGGACCCACTCACCCTTTACAAAATATTACCTTATTGTAATATGCATAGGGCCTCGTAGGGAGATCTAGGATTTTAGAGTTTTGCGTTTATCGCAGTTTCCCATCATTTATAAGTATTGATTTCAGTCAACCTCAGATATTCTTACTTTGCAATATGCACAAGTTCAACCACAACATATAGTTATTGTTACTTATTACTTGTTTTAACGTCAGAGTTAGCAAAATCAATAGAAAATATATCAAAACTATGAACTTTTATTTACCAGTGGAGTTTGCATATTACCATTACGAAAAGGGATTAAGTCATTTTTGAATTAATTTGAAATTTAGTAATTTATAACAAAATTTTACATGTATGTTTAGGAATGCATTGATATTTCAAAATAACATACTATTTACTAACATTGCATGTTTGTTATTTATCATACTGGACGTTTGATATTTTTGGAGAAGAAATATATAAATCATAGATTTTATTCTGGCAACACTAGCTGACACAATATACATTGTACCTATGTATTTATAAAATGTTAGGAAACACTAGTCCCTATCATTAATATAGCAATTTATTAATGTTAATATGAAAATCATCATTCACCAATATATTTATATACTCTTGCTATACCGATTTGACGTTACAACTTATCAGGTATCGTATCGTATCAGGTCATGATATCATTTTGACCACTGGTCATTTGTTTTGCTAGACACATTGGATACAAAGCATGTTTTATTCCTCAACACGTTTACGTTTACCACCTGTTATACAAGATTGCTGATCTAGTCTAAATTAAACTGCGGAATATATATCATCGGATCTATTCACCGTGGACTGTCAGTTTCCCCACACATATCATTATATCAGTTGATTTGACTGTACACGCCCGAGGTATACCTGCATCTGTTGACCAGATGCTGACCGTTCACGCTTGAGCTGCATATGTACATGCTGTTGTTACAGGTGGGCGCCTTGTTTTCACGTTGACAGACTGACTAATTCAAATGTTATATTTCTCTGTGTATAAAATTAGTATTTTATTCCACGTTACACTGTGTAAACGATTGCAAATTAATGATATAATCCCTTCTCCATTTATCCAAATCTAAATACCTATATTTTACTAACGCTTACTGTTGATTCTGCATATAACCAATATTATTAAAATCAATAGGTATTTCATATAAATAACTTAATTACCAGTTTTAATAATAATATTTGCTACATTTCCAATAGAGTATTTGGTAATCGGAATTGACCAACTTTGAGGTGCAATTTCTTGAATATACGTTATAAAGGGTTAATAACTATATATTCAAACCAGTCCATGTACAATACAATTAAGCCACGTTATTTATACAAGACGAAGAATTGTCATACCTACCCATGATCTATGCAGCTTATTTATTCAAGGCAAGGAAATGTCAAACATTCCAATTATCTATACAGCTTATTTATACAGGGCAAAGAACTGTCAAACCTACCCATCATATAACCACCCTATCTATACAAGGCGAGGAACTGTCAAACCTACCCATTATATATCCAGCTTATTTCTACAAGGCGATGAACTGTCAAACCTACCCATTATATATCAAACTTATTCATACAGGGCAACGAACTGTCAAACCTACCCCATTGTATATCCAGCTTATTTATACAGGGCGACGAACTCTCAAACCTACCCATTATATAACCAGCTTATTTATGCAGGGTAAGGAACTCTCAAACCTACCCATTTTATCTTTCCAGCTTATTTATACAAGGTGAGGTACTCTCAAACCTACCCATCATATACGCAGCTTATTCTTACAATGCCAGGTACTGTCAAACCTAGCCATCATATAATCACCGGATCTATCCAAGGCGAGGATATATCACCAGCCTATTTATACAAGGCGAGGAACTGTCAAACCTTCCCATCATAACCACCATATCTTATGACAAACATGGTATTGTCAAATCACTATATTTGATACCCGATGTAGTTTTTAAAATGAACCAGTCAGTAATCGAACATCAATGAAAGGTATTAACAGTTAAGATATGTAATCTGGTAAATCATTGCAGTATCCTAAGGTTTTATTACTATCGCTTGAAGCATGATATCATTGTACCCTGGCCATCCCTTAGTAAACTATCGGTATTGCAGAGAGTGTCTTTATATCATTCCTCGAGACTCATCCTTGATTAACATTCCAAATCACATTCTTAATTAAAATGCGTTGTTTGTAGGAAGAACGTACAAATACGCAGATTACGGATAACAACAACATGATATATTGTAAATCAACACCTGCGATAGAACAATGTATTATGTAGGAATGTTTATTCTATATTAAAACAACATTATGTATCATCGGGAGACCCTAAAACTATTGTGGGTAATATAAGAGCATGATAAATATATAATGCATGATAAAATTCATCAATTAGTCACATGCCTAGTCAATTTGTATCTTGATACCTCCCGGTACACAAACCATCCCAATTTATCTGTCACCACCTGTTGGTTTGTGTAATCGGTGGTCAGGTTTGTATATAAATGCGTGATCTAGGCTCTATTGTCCGAGAAATCATTCTATCAGACCGGTCAGTATAGAAACACAAGATGAAATTTGTCATTATTTTCCTTCTCCTTGTCGTTGGCATTGCTTATGCTGATGAAACAGCTCCAGATTCGGATGCCGAAGATGACGGTATGTAAGATATAAGGACAAACGTCCTTTTGATTTACTTGCGCACTATTTGTTTTAGGAATGTGTATGACCTCTTAAAACGAGTACAAGAAGTATATGCTTAATTCAAATCAATTGTCGTATTAGGATTTCATTTCACACGCAATCACTCCTGTCTGAATTTATATGCCTGAACTTCATTGTCTGATTCCATATTAATTAAGAATAACGGAACATATTTTGATGTTTTTTACGAAATATCAAAATTAATATTATTTTACTATTTTTTTTATTATTTTCATTAAATCTTAACAGTTGAAAAACTTGCTATCTTTATCAAACTAAATAAATATTTCTTGACTATTCCATGTGTTTTATGCTATACTTTATTGAGTATTATACAATCAATAGATCCATTCGTTTGTAATTTTATAACAATTTAAACACAACAGAGGATACCATCACTTGCCAGGATAAACTGGACGCCATTGAAGCCGAGATAGCGGAAGTAATAGAACAGACTGGGTCTTACCCTATAGGGTCTCTAAAACCTCAATGTCTGGAGGACGGATCATATGCTCCCCGTCAATGTCTTGGATCCATGTAAGTTTACCTCAATATTTACTGGAAAATGTACTGACGGTATTGGTATTCAGGATTTATATTGAAGTTTGTATACCATGCGTACCTGATTGCTAATGTCAAATGAAGGTATATTGCTATGGATAAAACCGTAGCTATTTATAATTTGTGTTGTAACTTATAGAAAGTTGTACTCCTCCCGTTAAATGATGCATTGAGGGAACATAACAAAATTTTAATATCCAATGTCAAAAAGAAATAACCCACTTTGTTGATATGACTGTGACAGATCGGAAAATATATATTTTATTTTATTTCCAGATGTAACTGTGTAGCAGCGAATGGTACTATACTAACCGACGATTTCAGTATTGGCCAAGCTTTCAACACAGATTGCTGTAAGTATATATTTGGTGATGAGTGAAAATGTGGCATCTTTTTTCAAGCTTAATTCGACATTTTTACGCCACATCATATGTTCTAATTCCTTATCACACTTTTTTGTAAACCAACTTTTAACATTAAAAACGTATATATCGATAGATAGATATATTTCTTTAGTTCCCATCAATAATATACAATTTATATACATTTGTATGTCTATATAAACCTTACATCCAAAGAGGTTTCATATTCTCATTGTTCACTATATTTAAATACAATTTTTCAACTACATCAAGGTCATTCGTTTATTCCAGCATGTGCACGCAACAAACACGAGTATTCGACATCGGGGATGGTCGGCAAATCATTTAAGTGTACCGTCATCGGCAGTTACGCCCCTGTGCAGTGTACCGGAAGTGTTTGCTACTGTAGTGATAACCATGGTGAACAATTAGGCCAGCAAACCGTCAACATCGATTTAATTGATACCCTGAAATGTTAAAATAATAAAATATGTAGAACAAGTGGCTGGTTTTGCTCAATTACCTTATTCTTTGCTTTTTGTTTAGAGGAGCGGGTGTCAAAAGTTTTAAAACGTTCACAGAAACAAAACTAGTTACTGTACCAATACATACGGTCACAACACATGAAAAACAACGCTAGGGTAGTCCCTGAGTAATTTATACATACTACCCCATAGCCGTCCGACCACCGTTCACTCCGACAAAAATGGTACAGTCGCTACCTTACTGGTATTCTAACTGTATCAACACTTATAACATGTACACTTCAAACATACAATGAATTGAACAATCACCTATAAACCGGTCGATAATAAAGCACATTATGTTATGTACTTATAGTATGAACTTAAAAGAATATCACCACATCAATACTAGCAAATTACACTAAGAGTTACCTACTTCGAAAAAAAAGATTAAAAGAACTGGTACCCTTCGTCAGTAGAATGTTTATACAATATTCATAGCGTTAGTATAACACATGAACGGTTATGGCACAATTCAAATAACACCAATGACACTATAAAGTAAAAACATTACATTAGATAAACACAATAACATCATTTGAATGTTTGGGTCATACCGATATTCCTCGTCATTTTCGTCTTTTTCCCAATGCAGGAGATGGATTTACAAAAGACAATTTCACCCTTTTTATAAATTATACTCCAAATATATCATATAACACTTCACTATACAGCTGTTTTGTATTCGTTGGAATGTTCGTAAAATCACAATTGACCCGAAGGGAAAGATCATTAGTCATATTATACAGCAAATTACGTAAAGCTTTAGCACTGGAACATTTCAATGAAAAATAATGATTTGTAAATATTCCCAAAGTGTGATGCATTTATTTTTCATAATTAAGAATTCCATACAGGGCATCGTCAAACTCACGATTTTAAGGTTATCAGGTTTACCATCCAGCAACGGAGACTGATAATCCAGGTGTCTGCCACACGTGTGATGTGCCGATCTATTGTCTAATGTATGGTGTTTAATGATAACACATTTCTTTATTTCTGAATTACCCATATTTTTGCAATATTAAGTTTATTTAACTATTTTTTGCTGAATTCCGGCATGTTTAATAGTTCTGACGCAAATCGATATGTAATATAATTATTATATACGTTTAAAGGCAGTAGTAGGCATCCGTATGTGAATATTTGCCTTTTTACATGGTCGTTTACTTGGTAGATAACATTGTTGTTATTATTTCTCTTTGTATTTTACAAAGACCATTTCGAAGTGTAAGACTTGAATCCAGGCATGAGACAATTTTTCGGAAATATCCCAGATTTGCCATCTGTTCCACGTTTGAAGCCGCTAAACGGTCATCTGCCCAAAGGGCACTAAAATAATTACACTGTGTCAGTATCTCCAGCATCAACATTAATCTGCTTAGATGTACCACGCGAGATTAGTTCAGGTTATATATAAAGGTGTTCTCCGAGCTTTGGCTTCATCCACCAGAGAGATATTCACCAGAACGCTACAGAACAAGACCCACTTTCGTTAAAGATGAAGATAGCTGTGCTTGCGCTTGTCCTTGTCATCTTTGCATTTGCTAAAGGTTTGTAGTTTAACTCACGAAATTCACCTAGTGTTAAACAATTGATATTATTTATTTTCCTGGGCTGGGAATACCTCGATGTATGGCGAACATTTCTACGAGAATAGCGTTCTCCTCGTATATGACTATTAAACTTCTTGTACTAAATATTTAGTCGATTAAAATCGCCAATATCAACGTAATGATATAGGTACATATGTGCCCATCATGGGTCTAATTGAATTGATTAATTGATTACTTATATATTGAACTGTTTTCAGTTTCAACAGAACAAAAGTAAATTTAATGGAACGCGCTTTAGTCCATGAATGCTAACTGAAAAAAAAAATTCAATGGTTAAATGTATCACTTATGATTTTAAATATATAATTTCTCTATGTGAAAAGGATATTCTAATATCCCCGTTTTTATCGTCCACGAGTCCTGTCAACCGTCTACAAGAATAATCAATGTCATACTTAATATATATCTAATTCATAGAAACATGAGGTGATATTACACTTGTTAAAATGTCATTTTCTCCTACAGGTTTAATTTTTATACCCTCCTTTTCGTTACTGTTATATGCACTTTAACTAGGTCATTTGGCAGTTATGGGTTGGTAACGCCCACCTACAGCTAGCGATGTCACATAGAGGCAATGCCATAGAGTGGTAAATATTTGGTGATAAAAAGCACATGTTAGAGCCACGTTTCTCTACAGTCTTTTGATAGGTGCTTTGTCTGTGTTTCGAGTTTTGTTCTCCGTGTCATAACAGACGTCGACTGTTGACAAAAACAAGTACATTATATATAAATATTATGTTATTGTGCAATAATTATATAAATCAAAAATTATTTCAGTTTGCGATCTTGTGATTGACATGTTCTATTCTCTTTCAAATATCTGTTGTAAGTACCTCTAATTTTGAAAGCGTTGCACAATTTGACATATATCTAAATTGTACGAGTATGTTTATCCTTCAGGAACAACTGGTATTATCATCCTCTTTAAGGTTGCCTTAAGGTCATTCTTTTGGTAACCGTTTGCCCCTGTGTTTCGAATCCATATTTGCATGTCATTATTTTGCTCTAATCTTGCTCAACACATTGTTCCTATACAATATCCATTATGCTAATATTCCCTCAGCTTCAAAAACGCCTTGCAGGAATGAACTCGCCGCCATAGAGGCTTATCTAGCGGTGCTCGCAGCGCAAAATAATGGCGTACCTCCTGTCGGTTACGACACACCCGAGTGTTCTCCGGACGGTACCTATGCCCCATTGCAGTGTAAAGGAGCAAGGCAAGTACAGTTATTTATATTGCACCTATACTTAATGCACGGAATATCACCAATTTATATTGTTTACATATTTTAAATGGCATACGTACAAAAGAAATTCCTTCTTTGATTCGCTTACATAGCCTCGAAACCGGGAGACCAAACTGTTAAATATGTAGCCCCTTTGATGACAAAACTCGAAACGATTTTTAACCATCGTTAAATAATCTTCAGTAACCATTTTCTGTACTTTTGAACGCTTGATGCTGATGTTGCAAAAGTCATTAGGAATTAACTTAACCACTCGAAACTCATAAAGAATAAAGAGCCGTCGATTTTTTTCTCTTTTTTCCTTTTTTCAATTACTCATAATAACAATCCCCAATATTTTTCCTCCATTCTGTTGGTTGGTCTATCCAATCTTGTAAGGACCTTCTCAAAAATAAACTACCTTTTACATATATATTTTACAGCGGTGTGCTTAACGACACATTTTACCAGAAACAATATGTGTCAATAACGAGAACAGTAATATGAAAGAAGCTTGAAGAGAAAACAAATGGAGGAAATGTTTTTCTCCTTCTTTAGTACATGTATCTTGGTTAATGAAAACTGTGATTTTATGAGCACGTTCACTCTCTTTAGTAATAAGTAACGAGTAGACAGCAGACGTGACGCTGGAGTCTCGGAAGGTCGCATGTCATGTTTGATACAATGTTGTTGTTTTTTTGTTTTTTTTTTTTGTTTTTTTGTTTGTTTTTTTTTCATTAAAGAATTGGTTTGGTTGGTTCAATCTATGAACTATCGAATAGCTGTACGTCATTACATTCGAGTTATCCAAAAACACTAACTCTACCTCCGCTTCATCTGTTTGAAAAAAATATATAGATGTTTAAGTGGTAAGTTATGAAATAGATATGTGATATCACCTGACGAACAATATTCCTTTATTGGTCGTTTTTATTTGCAGTTGTCACTGTAAGAGCGCTGATGGTATCCAAATCAGTGAGTGGTTCGATATCGGGATGTCGGACGCAGCAAGCTGCAGTATGTATAGACTTTAATTCTACTTTGTGAAGGCAGATTCTGAACATACCAAACATTAATTGAGCTACATACGCGTAAGCTACATATTTTCATGACGTAACACCTTCAGTTAATCGTATGATTTTTAACATACAATGTATATAAACTGGAAGACCCTTACCAATATTAAAAATAGCTGCCATTCGCAGGAATACAAAATTTAGGTAATCTAGAAAACATGTTAGCAAACAGCATACAACAATATGTTTTGTTTGAGATATCGACTGTATATTTCAGTATGTGGTCGCGATTCGCACGAATTCATGATGACGCAAATGATGGGCCAGATGTTCGAATGCAACGAGACCGGCGGCTATAAGCCCGTCCAGTGTACTGGAAGTGTCTGCTTCTGTGTGGACCATAACGGTCAGCGAACAGGTCCGGGGAGTATCAACATTGCCCACGCCGACCAGCTTGGTTGTGACCAATTCTATTAAAGCTTGGTACCTGAGACTCATTTTTTGTTGTTTCGTTTCTTTTGATCAGTTGTAATAATGATGTGATCATCGGTAAAACAATGTTTTAACGCAATTATATAAAACGTCCGCGTAGCATTCTTTATAGGTAAGACATTAGGACACACGGTAGTACAATACGTGATTATGCTCATACTGACGTTGTATTTATTTCTCAATGTATATACATATTTGCTTCTACACAAAATCACATATAAACCTATTCTTTTCTTTTCAAGATGGTTTCAATTTACCCATAAACGAAATGTTTGGTGAGGTCATTTGGAAGATTTAAATGCTTGAACTAAACTTCCATTACTTAAGTATATCTACTTGAACTGTACTTGATCATACAGTCTATTTATGTAACATCGTTATACCAACGTAGGATACTCGTATCCAAAATGAATGTCAATTTACAAGACATGACGCCGCAGGGCATCTTTACATGACAACGTAGAGTACGTAATATTGTCGGCCATTATCGGCTTTAATATTTTCACTCACAGACAAACTGGATTTAGACTCGAAGGATAACAAGCTAGAAAATATCAATGATAATTACTATAGCATAAACTAAGGATTTAATATAGCATTATTAATTGTTGATATTACACCACCCAAATATATACACGCATGTCGGTCACACTTCTAATATACACATATAACATCCTTATGATAATGGATAAACATATCATTACTGTACAATAACCATGATTATCTACATACACATGTAACGCACGGAAACGTTTATACTCTCTGTGCATCATACAGGTATATTACGCACCTGTTTGCTATATAAAATATTTTTTTATTTTCTAAGAAAAAAAAACATACACATTCTTAGAGGGCAACATAATATCAATTAAACTTAAATCATCTGCCTGGTATGCAAATCCTTCCATTATCTGCTTATTAGCAGGGCGATATAAGTATTAACTTCTTGAACTGTCTTTTGGGTTTACATTGTATAAAGGGAATCAATTATTTCATTTTCATCCCATGGGTTCTTAGGGCTAGTTAAGGATGTTATCTTGTGATGTTGTCACAAAATGAACAAAACTGTGTGTTTGACGAACCGAAATGACGTAAACTTTAATGTAAAATTCAGAAATATAGTTCCATATAAAGCAAACAAAAACATGTATAAAAGAATACAATATAGATATGTGTAGAGGGATTATAACAGTTATATAAAATCAATTTAGTTTTCATTAATGATATACTGTTTGTTGGCGCGATATAAGCATTCCAATTTCTTTGTTAGGATTTACTGAACATGAACAGGAAGTTCACAAATATAAAGTTACATTATGTTAGACAAGTCACATTCTACATATAGTTACCAGCTCCTACTACTACTTCTAGTACTGGTTACTGATCTCATCCTAGATAGAAACTTGAATGTAAAGTGAGTGAGTGATTAATTTTAAATTGAGTTTAATCCAGTGAGTGATTGACTACAACTAAGCAGTGTTTCTTTATAATACTATTTGAATATTTGCATTCTTCTTTGACTTAAGGGTATAAAAGCGATAGAGTCAATAAAATGTTTTACAAATATTGGAATGTTTTTGATATACTTGTAAACAGAGTGGCTCTAAAGGATTACTAATTTATTTGCTGATTTCTTTTATTTAAGATGAGCATTAAGGCTTTCCAAAAAGGGTTTTATTATTATTATTATTATTACAAGCTAACCGATAATAAGTATTTATATATTCAAGTATTTAAAAGGTAAAAATTGAAGTAATCCAGACGATTGATACATTTATTATGAGGTGTTTACTAAAGGATACGATAATAACGTGACCCTGTGGTCAGGGTCTGATGAGGGTAGTCAGATCAGACCTGCAGACCAGTCAATTTTAAACAAAGATGCACTGTACATGAGAAGTACAAATATTCTTAATAGAAAAATCCCGCGGATAAGCAATTAGATCGACTATGGTTGAGAAGATGAATTATTTATACGACCATATCTTTAAACTGTAAAACGAAAGTAGGTCTAGCCAGGTGAAGCAAATGCTGCTATTTTTGCAATAACTGTTTGTTTTACTTGATACGATAGCTATGAACAAAATCAGTGTTACCTGCCGTTGTATTTTAGCACATTGGTGTCTCAAAAAATACGGAAATAATCCAGTATAATGTTCAATGATCTTCTGTTTTTATTATCGTCATGCATGTTTTCCGGGTCACGTTCTAATAGCATTTGGGCTTCCGGTAACGTCATAAAATTCATTTCCCGCGAATTTATTGGGAAATCTAAATCAACACTTGAAATGAAATGAAATGGAAGAAATAAAAAAGGTCTTAATAAAAATATTGTAATCAGTATTTAGTGCAACATTAAAGTTCATCATAAATAATTGCTACGATTCGCTAACCTGAAGCCAGAGACTTGTATATCCGGTATATACGTCTCTGCCTAAAGAATAAGTAATTGAAATCAAATTATTCTAAAATTCACATTTCGTTTCTATTATAATCTTAATTTTTTTTTCACAAGATCGTTTAGAAGCTTTGCAGTACTGACTATTTCAAACGCACAGATGCTTTGATTGGAGCAAAGATGGCGACCCGAAGCTGTGTGGGGGTTTGGATTGGAATTAAATTGCGTATATTTCGGCAAGTAAATATCGTACAAGGTTCCCGTGTGGTCAGATCATCTAATTTTGTCAATATGTATTCAGAACAATTGTTGTTTAGTCGCTACCGTCATTAACATAAAAATTCGGATTATTCTATAAATACTTATTTAATTATAGTTTCCGTTAACACCTCACATACTGTCCCAATTGAAGCATCCACAATAACTATCATCATTCTGAGGAATGCAAGCATTATAAGAATGCAGTGGATGCAATATCAACATCACGTACTATTCTGTATCCATCCCATGGAAAATGACTGATGTATCTCACGTAAACAACACAAACTGACGACTTCATGTAATAAGCGGCCGACTAACACTAACCAAGACTTTTAATGACTTCACTATTATTTGATTTCGAGTATACAACACTCATAAAATCAATAATAATAATATAAAACTTTAATATGCTATCCCAGTGTATAACATAAATAATCTAAAATTAAGCGATTTTTTCCCCATTAATGACCAATTATTCTAGAAAAACATTACTGATGGAAATTAGAGGTAAAATCATTTCATTCTCTAGTCATATTAAGAACAAAAACAAATGGAAGAGAAATAAATCTCCAAAATCAAATTAGAAATTTAGAAAAAAAACAGAACCTGATAAAACAGTGTTAAATGGACCGGAAAGTAAACAGAAAGAATTAGAGGAAATAAGATAACATAAACCTACAGGCAATATGAGTCGTTCAAGGGCAAAATGAATCGGGGGACCTAAAAACTACTTTTGTGGATTAGAATCAAAACACTACACTAGTAACATAATTTCAAGTTTAAGCGAAGAAGATGGTACAACAATATCAAACCAAAAAAAAGAATTTTTAAAAGAAAGTGAAAATTACTACAGAACGTTTTACAAAGAAAACCGATCATTGGAAAATGTTTATCTTGAACTACTTCTAGAAACTTACGATACGATATACTTATATTAGCTGTTCATGAATCGCGAATACACTTCCAAAAATGTAAAAAAGTAAAGGTCCTGGTTCTGATGGTTTCACAGTTCAGTTTTGGAAAATATTTTGAAATCAGTTAGGTAAGTTTATTTTAAAATTAATAAATTAAAGTTATAGAACATCAGAACCTCAGATAACTCAAAACATAATTATTAAAACTTGCATCCCAAAAGGTGATAAACCAAGTAACAAATTAACTAAATGGCGGCCAATAACTCTGCTAAATAGTATATATAAATTAGCATCTGGTAAAATAGCTGAGTGATTGAAAACTGCCATAAGTAAATTGATAAGTAACAACCAAACTGGCTTCATTCCTGGCAGATACATAGGTGAAAGCACACGTTTAATTTATGACACATTCAGTATACAGAAGACAACAGCTTACCTGGACTTCTACTTCTACTTGACCTTGATAAAGCATTCGTCTCTGTCTTTTTAACTTTATCTCATCAACTCTGAACTTATTAAAATTTGGCCCTAATATTATTAAATGGATAAAGCTTTTTCAGAACATTACACAGTCAGCAGTGATCACAGAACATGGTTTTCGTCAGGGCGACCCTATTCTTCCTACATTTTTATCAGATGTACAGAAATTGTAACAATAATGTTAAGAAATAATAAAAATATCGAAGGAATCACTATAAAAGAAATACTGTTATCGTAATTTGCTAATGACACGTCTGTTATTTTAGATGCTTCAAACAAATCTTTGGAAGTAACCCAGGTCCTCTAATAATTTCGACCTAAAGTGGGGAAGCACTTTTTTTTTAAATTTCCTGGGCATTGACGCTGATCTTCACAAAGTCACTCAACTGAATTTTGACAAAAAAGTCTTTAATATCTACGTTGATTAGAAGAACACTTACACACATTGTAAGCTGCTCTCAAAACAACTTGGACTAGACGAATATACAATAAAAAGTAGAAGTGTCAAAAATTGTAAAACTATATTATGGAAAGACGTATTGGAAACTAGGTAAAAAATTATTATTGCAAGTTATACGCAACAAGTATCCTTGAAAATCCAATATGGTTTAATAGTGAAATACAGATTGATAGGATTGATAAAGTTATAACAAAGCTTGCTTAAAGAAAGGGGTACAAATTGTATTTGGCATTGTTAAAAATGAAAAATCTATAAATTGTTTCGAGAATTTCGAGGAAAATACAATATTCATACTTATTTCCTAAAGTACCAAAGTCTGAAGATACTGTAAATAAATATATTAAAAAATCAACATATATTCAATTCAGAAAAAAACATTGCATAACCTAACATACCTATAAATCTTAGATTGATTCTAAGAAACAAAATAGGATCTCAAAAATATATATAATTTTAAGTAGAAATGAACTCAGACCTACTGCTGAATGAAAATGAAACCAATAATTCAATATAATTGAAGAAACGTGGGGAAAATATATGTAACTCCCTTCAATACCACTAAAACATCACAGAACACTAATTGCAAGTCTATTTTTCTTCAAAATTGGAAAATCAAATAATAACCTCTGCTCTTTCTGCAAAAAAAAAAAAAAACCCAAAACAATTACACATTTTATTGGACTATGATAATGTACCTAATCTGATAGAAAACCTTAGAAAACACAACCTCAGTTTAAAGTTTGATCAACAGGAGTTTTTATTTGGTAAACACATAAATGAATACATGAAATTTAACGTAGATGACTTGATATTAATAATTATAAAATAAAACATTTAAAAACCATCTTGGATTATATTTGACAATTGACGTGTATTACTGCTGGTTCTAATTTCATATGCAGGTTCCCCTTGATCCCTAGTTAGCATATTCCTGTATAGGACCAACCTGACAACAACATGGCCAACAGGCAACCATCTTAGTTTTGACAATTATAACTGCATTGCAATAACACTTTCTAAATGGACTAAATGACTATTACTTGTCTTTTTTTAAATTTGAGGTTCTGAATATAATGATGTAACAACAACGATTGGGTGCAAATTATGGCACAACAAAGTATGGCTGCAGATCAGGCTAGATAAATTAAACATTATATATTTATTATTATTTGCTATTGAAATAATTTGTACAAACACCAGGGTGTTTGAGAGATTAGCTATGGTTTTACCTGTGTTTCTTTTGAAAATGGAACACTCTTGTATTCACAAATGCCTACCAACTCTTCATAATAAACTAAATGGTTGGTTCGTTTATTGCGAGAATAAGTAGAAACTTCAAAAAAAACATCTATCCCAAATCAGGTAACAGGTACGAAATTATACTTCTCTATGGATAATCATATGGTATTTATAAAGGTACTCCTATGCTTGAATTCTAAAATTACATCTTAGATTTTGACTTTCAGCGTTGTAAACTCACCTACCCTATGTATCAACAGACCATTTCAGAGGGGTAGGTGCATGTGTCAATGATTTTTTGGTATTTATAATCAATACTCTGGTAAAATATTGATAGCAGTACCTTTCAGACAAATTGATAAAAAAAACCTGTATTTTCGTAATGATGCTAGTTCCAGAAATGGCTCTGGATTTTTTGGAAAGGAGATCAATTTTGCCATTGGATTTGCTAATATTGGGCAATGTATAGGTGAAATACACACATAGTATGTCCTTGGACTCTAAAAGTACAAGGTAACCTGGGGTCCATTGCGGGTACAGTACACATTTTCAATGGAATCTTATGTAACAACGTGGTTCAGTTTCGCTAAGAACCCAATGCAGTACCTCACCAGCAAAACCTGTTTGGAAGTCGGAAAGGTGTCTGCGGTCAAGCATGACGGTGTTACACTGGGATTCACTGAGAGTGTTGTCTCAATAGCCCTGGGCATAGACCACCAGGTGTGATTACCGTAGTCGCTTCGTTAAAAGCCCTGGGTTTACAGGTAAAATAAATTTGAACGGAGATGTTATGTCAGAAGTGTGGACATGTACCTTAAAAAACACGTGGAGACGCACGGAAACCTTTTTCTTAATGTAAGAGGCGGTGCGTGGTCGGAATCCCTACTGGGCAGTGAGCCTATCGGATTGTTCCGTAGAATACACGCCACATATGATTGGTCAATCGGAGCTGTAACAGCAAGGGCCGTGCTGACCATCATACACTGATTACGCATGATGATTCCCTAAGGGGTTAGACCTGTATGTCCAGAAACACGTGATAGCTATAATTAGCCACAGCTGATCAGCAACCAGGAGATGACAACTGACTGAAAATTAGTAACTACTTTGTCTCATAAACTACAGCCAGCCTTTTATAACTTAATCATACATATAGATTAACACAATTGTATTAAAACAATGGGGGAACCCATCGTACACAGAAGTATTTGTTTCCACGAAATAAATTTAGGCTATTGTGATTGATCTTGTATTTATTTAAGCATGGTTACGTTGTAGCGTTTATATATCACGTTGGGTCAGTAAATCTTTTAAACGTATTGAATCACTGGCAGTTGCGTCTTTGACAGGTGTACATGAACTGTGTGTTTCTCTGTTTAAATTCATGTTGAAGGATTCGACAGGAGATCAACTAATATCCGATATACTACATAATCAGACTAGAAGTAGACCTAGTGATTTAAAACATGCGCTTAGCTACTTTAAAGTCGTACCATTAAAAACAAGAACATCAGTATCAACGACAACATCAACATCATCGTAAACACCAGCAACCACATCATCTACACTAACATCATCAACGACAATAACAACATCAACATCACCAATAGCAATCATAGAAATGACAGCTGAACGATCCTTTACCCTTACAGAGCATATACAATTCTAACAAATGTAATTCCTTATTACAGATTATAGATATTAGTACGATTCATTGGCAGATTGCTTATGCAACATTTGTAGCTTTAGTTTAACAAGGGATGTTTATACCAGCTGACGTCATTTACAGTTACGTTATAAAAGAGTATTATATAAATATATATTTAATTTCAGTATGATTTTCCCAGTGCATGTTTTGGTTCCTGGTTAAACTAATGAGTCAATAAATGTCATAACTACTGAAACATGCAGTTTAACGTATAATTTGGCATACATATACACTGCAAAACTAAATATGTATTCATATGTTTTGTATAGTTATGTATTGTTGTGCTTTCTTTAAGCAAACGTTTCCGTAACTGAATAAAAGGCTGATGTTTCGTAACGTGAAAAGTTAGTCTGAAAGTAGTCTGAATGTAATGATTTTGTTTTAGGCCAGAAGGCACTTAAATAATTACACTCTACCAGTATCTTTTACACCAACGTACATCTGTTAAAGGGAACCACATGGTACAGCTCAGTTTACATATAAAAGTTCGGATTCATACACTGGAGAGACATTTACCAGATAGCTACAATGCTTGTGTTCCTCCTTAGCATCACTATAGTCCTTGTGACAGGTTTGTATACACGATGAAATGGTTCACTTTGTAAACCCGTCGTTATTTCTATTGTCTTTGGTGGAAATTTCAGAAATAAACTCATGACTATATAGGGCCTGCTGATTACAACGATAATAACGCTCTCGGCTTATACGAACGTCACAATACGTCTGATTGTGACGAAATTTGACGAGTTTGTAACAGACTATATACACCTATATATTCGGTTACAATTTTTTTGATTTGTAGATAAGTAATACAGGCACATTATATCGAAAATTTTGTCCAATTATTTATTTTATATTTTAATTATTTTTTGTCTTTTTCGGTGTTCTCGTGTCTGAGTTTGTTCAAGTGCTAGTCTCTATATTATAATTTCAAATCATTTCGAACAAACATATATTCCTGAGATATAGATTGATAAGGACTTGTGAAATTTTATAGTCGTGATCATGATGTCATATCGTATTATTCGACTACAGGTCATATAAAGATACACATATTTATGTCTCTTTAATATGTCTGAAGGTTCAGATGTCCATATTGAGACTTCGGAATAGTATATGCTTTCGATTGCGATTCGTACTATTTCTGAACACCAGGCTCATGGATCATGAAACCATTTTTATCTGTTTCTTAGCTTAGACTATGACGTTATTTTTTTAATCAGGTTAACTGTGATTGAATGTGTAACAACTTGAGATAAATGAATATCTTTTTATGACTGCGTGCCTGGTCTTATTGTCATATTAAGTTTTCTAGCGTTATCATATAATTCCTTTATTGGATGATGTTTAATCCTTGTTATGCTGATTTTTTTATAAGATGTCAATAGTCTGCTGATAATGTTAAATTCTTACTAAATGTGATCATGATTTTCCCCTTAGCTTCCAAAACTCCATGCTGGGATGAAATTGTTGCCATAGAGGCCTATCTAGAGGTAATTGCATCACACAATAATGGCGTGGCTCCTTCTGGTTACGACAAACCTGAATGTCTACAGTGCCAAGGAGGAAGGTCAGTTCTCATCATTTCATTTTTGCTTCGTCTTGTAAAACTGTAATACATATCGATGTAAAGAGGGTAAACCTACTTATATACTGATCCCTTGTGTATAGGCGACAGTTTTTACACTATCGTCACGCGAACGTTCAAGAATATATATCAGTAATTGACAGCCAATTGTATTTAAGAAAAGTTTTGAAAACGGTACATCCATGGTGTGTTACGCATCTAAAGACCAGAATAGGTGTACTAAAGATCACGTGGTGTTTTTGTTTAAAAAAAATAATAAAAAATGAAGGAGTCGTTGACATATATACTCCTGTTTGAAAACTTTCTATTTGATAAAAGTTTGCATAAAAAATTACTAAAAATAAGCATTAATACTGATAACAAAATACTATTTGTGTTTAATCCGGTACCAGAACAAACTCTTATTACCGCTTATAACTGTCCTTGTATGTTTGGTTTTTATCAATAACTTTCCAGATTCCGTAGATAGGTCTATCAAACAAATATCCTTATTTGCAATTTCGTAGATTGGTGTATTTAAGTATTGTTAATTATTCTGACGATTTATTCCATTCATCATCAAGCAAAACTTCGTCAGTTGGTCTATCTAGTGTGTTCCACCTCTCCATATGTTTTTACATTGTCAATTAGAATATCCGAAACATCAAAATTACATTCCCTCAAATATTAATTTATCAGAAAACTTCTCACAGGAAATTCCAATTTTTTTGCCTCAAATATTTATTCCTACTTTCTCTGACAAGTTCCACCACAAAAAGTTTGATCGGATAATAATTTCCATCAATATTTGTGTAATATTTTTCGGAACAGAAGGTTACGTGGAATTAAGTTATCATGCTGGCAATATTAAATTTGACATTTGTTTAACTGTATGAGGAAAGTGTCAAATGTATGAATGCAAAAATATATATGAGATCACGTGGCGATGAGACAGCACTGACAGTTGTTTGTGTTTACAGTTGTCACTGTAAGAGCACTGGTGGTATCCAAGTGAGTGAAGACTTCGATATCGGAATGTCGGACAAATCTAGTTGTCGTATGTATAGAATTTTCATTTACTTTAAAGTTTTAATGACATCAAATGACAAGAGATTCAAATACTCAGTGTTTTCCAAACACGTGTTCACTTTGTATATCAATGGAAACCATTCAGAAACATCAAGCATTCATTAGCCAATTCAAAAGCATTTGTTTACACTGTTATGTGTGATTTACTATCACAAATAGATGTTGAGCATAAACATAATAATTAAAATATTTGACAAACACAATGTGCTGTTCATAAAATAAAGTATAACACTTATAAGCCATTGCTAATTGAGAAATAGATGTAACATGATGGTACGAGTGTACATCTGTATACAATAATTATACCCATGATTAACATTTATGAATTGTATATTTCAGTATGTACACGCTATGCCGAAGAGTTTTATAAGACGGTAACATTTGGTCAAGGGTTCGAATGTACTGCGACTGGGAGTTTTGATCCCATCCAGTGTACGGGAACCCAATGTTTCTGTTTGAACTGGGAGGGGAATCGAAGAGGCACCGAGACTGTTAGCTTGTTTTTAATCGACCAGCTCAATTGTGTAGATGGCTACTACTGAAACTGTCTACCTGATTTAGATTTACTGTAACTTTAATGTACGTAACATAAAAGATAAACTTGTAGATACTGAAATGTGTGTTGTTCTTTTATGTCAGATATCGATGTGAAATTTTACATTTTTAAAATGATATGGATTAATATATGCATCAACGACATCGAATACGATTACATATTTACATTGGTCTGGCATTGTCACTATATAGTCTGTTTGAGAGCTTTGGCATTGATGTACGTTTAAATGCCACCCATCACGCGCTACACTTATCAGCGTATTAATACAACACAAACGGAACTACAATATACAGGATAAACGAATTTAACGACGAATTATATTGTCTAGATTATTTGTTATAAAAAACATACCATTTGCGCATAATTTTGATGATAAAATTATTAGTAAAATTGAAACATTTACCATGTACTATTTTGTTTGCGAAAAAAGCACGCGATCATGTTCTGGCTGTACCAACCACTGACAAAAAACAATATGTTGACTGTCGGTAAGGCGGGAATTATGAATTTCAAATATGAAATAGAGCATTTAAAAGATAAAAAAAAGGGTAAAAGCAATATCAATATAAGCGTCGAATTAATTTTGATCAGGTATTTATGATCTATTTGAATGTCAGAGCTTTGCAAATGTGCTTACGCTCATATGTTGTCTGCTTGCAAAGCTCTGACATTCAAATAGATCATAAATACCCTACAAAAACAGTCCAATGCCTAAATAAGCTATGTGCGTGACGCCCTGTCGCAGATATGATCTTGTCTATCTGCATTTCGTGTCAGGCAATCAAATATTAATTCCAGGTATATAAGAAATATCATAGTTTATTGTGAACACACTACATAATACAAAAAAAATATTGATTTCAAATTATTTTTCACAAGGTTTTTGTTGTGAAAAAGTATACAAATCGAAAGATCGTAAATAGAAGTCCAAATGTAATATTTAATAAGTCGAACGTTCAAAGAGTCGGCAGGCGATTTCCGGAGTATCCGAAAACCAACCTGTACAGTCCGAGCTCCAGATTCTATCTGTTTCTTAAACATTTCATACATAGTCTTAAATTGCAATTGTCACAATTAATTAAATATTAGTCAAAACATTATTTGTCAGAACAGACGTTGAGATAATTATCTAACAATTGTTCCGAGACTTACGTGTCATACCTGGTAAGACCAGTTACGTAACTTCAAAGGCTAAATGGACACGCGTATTAAATGTTATTGCAACTGAGTTAATCCGATTAAAGGCTGCAAGAAATAGAATGTGTCAAAGTCAATGGATAAATAGATGTAATTAAAACATATAACTTCACAGAGCAAGATTAAATAGCAAAAGTTTGTAGAGAAAAACGCAAATGATTATTCAGTTGAAACATCTGATTTGTGAAATAGGAATGTAAAGTAAATGTCCGCTAATAAAAAAAAATGTCATAAAATCCTTTGAGACATATTTATCAACGACATTTGGCTAGTCAAATGCATGATTTCTTATCGAAAGTTATTTGAAACCAAATCAATGACAAATGAGTATTTTTGATGTTCATGTTTCGGGATGATATGTAATGTTTCGTTTATTATTTCCTTATATTGTTCGGCAGCGATTCGTATCAAAACAGTAAACAGAACACAGAAGGTCATGATGTTATGGTTTGTAGACTAAAATGTGTACATTGTATTCAGCCAAAAACTATCAAATGCTCTGGTAACACCGTTCCGGCCGATTGGTCATACTCGATACATATCGCTACACGGAAAGGTTACCATTAATAAGAGAAATATAATTGTGTTCCCAAATTCAGAAACTAGACATGACTTCAATACGTGTACGACAATCAGTCGTGTATATAGTATATATATGTGTTACATACATGAAATTCAAGACACCCACCGCTGAATTATCTTTATTGGTGCTAAACTTATCAAGAAATAGCGATAACAAAATCAACTGGCGGAATTAAAAAAAAAAGCTACCTATCGACCGTTATATTGTCTCAATCATTCTCTGACTCGGGGCACCTACGCATTAACTTTCTTAAATAATCAGTTAGTACTTCTCAAAGAATAGTCATAAGAAACAGTCAAAATCCAAGTTGGCATACTGCTGGTTCTTTTGCTTTCCTAGACAGACACCATATATATCTTTTTAGTATTTAGTACTTCTCAAGAAATAGGAATACCAAACTACAAATGGACACAAATAAAGACCAAGGGGAGCACACATATGAAGTTTGAGAAATACCATTCCATTTCGCTTCAAGTACATGTAATAGCTATAACGAGGTTCAACTCTTTAGTCTGGGATTACACAGTAGAGGTCAAAGTGCATTGGGTCACCATCATTGTAACTAATGGCTAAGATCCCAGCTTGACGCCCACATATCTGAATAACATGGATTCCGAGCCTGTGGGGTGTATCCTTTTAAGAAGAATGCAATTCCGCGTGAGACTTTTTAACGACACGACTACAGGAAGTACGCCATGATACCAACTTGCATCTTCGATAAGATCAAGTCAATTACGCCAGTGTTGACAAACACTAAGCTCATGTACGAAGCCAATATTATTCAGTGTTTCCTATTTTTTTAGGAACGCAACTTACCCAGTCTTTATGCCGAAAGTGATATACTTACTTTTGGTTCTTAAAAAGTAGTAAAATATACAGTTATTATCTGACATGTTTTCGTGATAAATGATGGAAACAATTGGGAAGGTCAACAACCAGCATGATCAAATCACGTATCAGTCTATTAATAAAAGGTTTGCCCTCATTGCATTCCGATAGTCTATCGGAAAATGCTGGAAAATAACGAAATATTGCAAACACAATATCTACATAATAAGGACGGCATGTGTTAACTTCTGTAATTTTAAATTTAGGTAACTTTACAGAAAAATCTAAATCCTTTAATTTTTTATCCTCCTTTATTCAAACTGATCATCGTCATTTACCTGCAGTATCGTATTATATGTTTAACGATTTAATAGCATTTCATATCAAGTAATATGATATGCATCAGCGAAGACGGAACTTTTTTATTTTATTGATTCTCTTAAGAATTTTTTTATACGTTCTATAAAGTGTCTGATAATTTCGGGTGCCTCCAAATATGGATTGATGTTGATGCATGTTTACATAGATAATCAAACTATGTTTGTAAAGTGAATGTATCAAAACGCTTCGCTTTATAAACATACATTAAGCTAAATCTGGTATTCATTGTACAGTGCTTGTGTTGATGAACGCACGTGACGAGTTGGCATCTATGTGCGAGGTTTTCATGACAGCTCGTCCCGAAGGCGATGTTCGGCCGTGAGTGTCTACAATCGGGTAGTCTACACCTGGTCAAGCTTGTACTCGAACGAATTTACGTACCTCACAAGCGTTAGCGTAGACAACCCTAGCCATTGGCAACATACATATATAACCGTTTCGGTCGTCCTTTACATCACTTGCGTAAATACGTTTTTGTAATAGTTTATAGTTGTTATACATACTCCTCAATCAATACTCTGATTTCAAATTATTGGTCAAAATATCAAATGACTCATTTCATTAAATGAGATCTAATTTTTGGGTTACTTTTCTATCTTATCGGAGTTTATCTTACTGCATTGGAATTGCTTTCAGGGTCTATTAAATGCATAAGTTCATAATTTTCAAAGCAATTATCAGCCAAAATGAAAACGAAACCTTGGTACATTGTATGTACATTGTAATGTTTGACCCCGGTGTTAGAACCATACTCAGCGATCAGAGTCGACAGGTGTCAGACCCGCCAGTAATGCCAAAGTCCAGACAATACACATCTAGGAGAAAATTCATGGCGATTAGTTTGGAACATAAAAAATGATGCAATCAGGAGGTGGAGTACACCTGCGCAATAATTCAATACTTTCGGGTTTTTTGTTTCTTTTTAATATTGATAATTTTATTCTAGTTTTCTATTGCGATATATAAGTATATCAAATTGAAAATGTGATTAGTTCGATAGTAAACATAGGGTACTAGACGTACGAATGAATGGAAAAGACAAAACAATAGACTATAGAATGCAGACCTTTCAAAATATTAAAGATATATTAATTTTAGCCATATTTATATTCTGTTAAGATCTATTAGGTAAACATATTGATGAGAAGTAACCAACACAGTAACTAAAAAAAACTATGAAATGCGCTGATAAAAACAAACGTAAATATGTTTAACTCGCCTGAAATGGTTCCTCCCCTACAGACATATGTATCTATAGTTATTTACTCAGATATCAAATACATGTACAATACTACCGAATATGGTGACGCTCAACGTGCAGTTCTGATGTCATTTCTAGAGCTGCTAGGAGGTTCGGATCTTTTTGGGCACCTCCAGTGGGATGTGATCAACAGGAAAACGTTATGATTTCGGCAAAACTTCCATCGGTGAACAATTAACCGCGCTACCGCGGACGCGTGGTTACAATACTACGGAATATGGTGACGCTCAACGTGCAGTTCTGACGTCATTTCTAGAGCTGCTAGGAGCTTCGGATCTTTTTGGGCACCTCCAGTGGGATGTGATCAACAGGAAAACGTTATGATTTCGGCAAAACTTCCATCGGTGAACAATTAACCGCGCTACCGCGGACGCGTGGTTACAATACTACGGAATATGGTGACGCTCAACGTGCAGTTCTGACGTCATTTCTAGAGCTGCTAGGAGCTTCGGATCTTTTTGGGCACCTCCAGTGGGATGTGATCAACAGGAAAACGTTATGATTTCGGCAAAACTTCCATCGGTGAACAATTAACCGCGCTACCGCGGACGCGTGGTTACAATACTACGGAATATGGTGACGCTCAACGTGCAGTTCTGACGTCATTTCTAGAGCTGCTAGGAGCTTCGGATCTTTTTGGGCACCTCCAGTGGGATGTGATCAACAGGAAAACGTTATGATTTCGGCAAAACTTCCATCGGTGAACAATTAACCACGCTACCGCGGACGCGTGGTTACAATACTACGGAATATGGTGACGCTCAACGTGCAGTTCTGACGTCATTTCTAGAGCTGCTAGGAGCTTCGGATCTTTTTGGGCACCTCCAGTGGGATGTGATCAACAGGAAAACGTTATGATTTCGGCAAAACTTCCATCGGTGAACAATTAACCACGCTACCGCGGACGCGTGGTTACAATACTACGGAATATGGTGACGCTCAACGTGCAGTTCTGACGTCATTTCTAGAGCTGCTAGGAGCTTCGGATCTTTTTGGGCACCTCCAGTGGGATGTGATCAACAGGAAAACGTTATGATTTCGGCAAAACTTCCATCGGTGAACAATTAACCACGCTACCGCGGACGCGTGGTTACAATACTACGGAATATGGTGACGCTCAACGTGCAGTTCTGACGTCATTTCTAGAGCTGCTAGGAGCTTCGGATCTTTTTGGGCACCTCCAGTGGGATGTGATCAACAGGAAAACGTTATGATTTCGGCAAAACTTCCATCGGTGAACAATTAACCACGCTACCGCGGACGCGTGGTTACAATACTACGGAATATGGTGACGCTCAACGTGCAGTTCTGACGTCATTTCTAGAGCTGCTAGGAGCTTCGGATCTTTTTGGGCACCTCCAGTGGGATGTGATCAACAGGAAAACGTTATGATTTCGGCAAAACTTCCATCGGTGAACAATTAACCACGCTACCGCGGACGCGTGGTTACAATACTACGGAATATGGTGACGCTCAACGTGCAGTTCTGACGTCATTTCTAGAGCTGCTAGGAGCTTCGGATCTTTTTGGGCACCTCCAGTGGGATGTGATCAACAGGAAAACGTTATGATTTCGGCAAAACTTCCATCGGTGAACAATTAACCGCGCTACCGCGGACGCGTGGTTACAATACTACGGAATATGGTGACGCTCAACGTGCAGTTCTGACGTCATTTCTAGAGCTGCTAGGAGCTTCGGATCTTTTTGGGCACCTCCAGTGGGATGTGATCAACAGGAAAACGTTATGATTTCGGCAAAACTTCCATCGGTGAACAATTAACCACGCTACCGCGGACGCGTGGTTACAATACTACGGAATATGGTGACGCTCAACGTGCAGTTCTGACGTCATTTCTAGAGCTGCTAGGAGCTTCGGATCTTTTTGGGCACCTCCAGTGGGATGTGATCAACAGGAAAACGTTATGATTTCGGCAAAACTTCCATCGGTGAACAATTAACCGCGCTACCGCGGACGCGTGGTTACAATACTACGGAATATGGTGACGCTCAACGTGCAGTTCTGACGTCATTTCTAGAGCTGCTAGGAGCTTCGGATCTTTTTGGGCACCTCCAGTGGGATGTGATCAACAGGAAAACGTATTGATTTCGGCAAAACTTCCATCGGTGAACAATTAACCACGCTACCGCGGACGCGTGGTTACAATACTACGGAATATGGTGACGCTCAACGTGCAGTTCTGACGTCATTTCTAGAGCTGCTAGGAGCTTCGGATCTTTTTGGGCACCTCCAGTGGGATGTGATCAACAGGAAAACGTTATGATTTCGGCAAAACTTCCATCGGTGAACAATTAACCACGCTACCGCGGACGCGTGGTTACAATACTACGGAATATGGTGACGCTCAACGTGCAGTTCTGACGTCATTTCTAGAGCTGCTAGGAGCTTCGGATCTTTTTGGGCACCTCCAGTGGGATGTGATCAACAGGAAAACGTATGATTTCGGCAAAACTTCCATCGGTGAACAATTAACCACGCTACCGCGGACGCGTGGTTACAATACTACGGAATATGGTGACGCTCAACGTGCAGTTCTGACGTCATTTCTAGAGCTGCTAGGAGCTTCGGATCTTTTTGGGCACCTCCAGTGGGATGTGATCAACAGGAAAACGTTATGATTTCGGCAAAACTTCCATCGGTGAACAATTAACCACGCTACCGCGGACGCGTGGTTACAATACTACGGAATATGGTGACGCTCAACGTGCAGTTCTGACGTCATTTCTAGAGCTGCTAGGAGCTTCGGATCTTTTTGGGCACCTCCAGTGGGATGTGATCAACAGGAAAACGTTATGATTTCGGCAAAACTTCCATCGGTGAACAATTAACCACGCTACCGCGGACGCGTGGTTACAATACTACGGAATATGGTGACGCTCAACGTGCAGTTCTGACGTCATTTCTAGAGCTGCTAGGAGCTTCGGATCTTTTTGGGCACCTCCAGTGGGATGTGATCAACAGGAAAACGTTATGATTTCGGCAAAACTTCCATCGGTGAACAATTAACCACGCTACCGCGGACGCGTGGTTACAATACTACGGAATATGGTGACGCTCAACGTGCAGTTCTGACGTCATTTCTAGAGCTGCTAGGAGCTTCGGATCTTTTTGGGCACCTCCAGTGGGATGTGATCAACAGGAAAACGTTATGATTTCGGCAAAACTTCCATCGGTGAACAATTAACCACGCTACCGCGGACGCGTGGTTACAATACTACGGAATATGGTGACGCTCAACGTGCAGTTCTGACGTCATTTCTAGAGCTGCTAGGAGCTTCGGATCTTTTTGGGCACCTCCAGTGGGATGTGATCAACAGGAAAACGTTATGATTTCGGCAAAACTTCCATCGGTGAACAATTAACCACGCTACCGCGGACGCGTGGTTACAATACTACGGAATATGGTGACGCTCAACGTGCAGTTCTGACGTCATTTCTAGAGCTGCTAGGAGCTTCGGATCTTTTTGGGCACCTCCAGTGGGATGTGATCAACAGGAAAACGTTATGATTTCGGCAAAACTTCCATCGGTGAACAATTAACCACGCTACCGCGGACGCGTGGTTACAATACTACGGAATATGGTGACGCTCAACGTGCAGTTCTGACGTCATTTCTAGAGCTGCTAGGAGCTTCGGATCTTTTTGGGCACCTCCAGTGGGATGTGATCAACAGGAAAACGTTATGATTTCGGCAAAACTTCCATCGGTGAACAATTAACCACGCTACCGCGGACGCGTGGTTACAATACTACGGAATATGGTGACGCTCAACGTGCAGTTCTGACGTCATTTCTAGAGCTGCTAGGAGCTTCGGATCTTTTTGGGCACCTCCAGTGGGATGTGATCAACAGGAAAACGTTATGATTTCGGCAAAACTTCCATCGGTGAACAATTAACCACGCTACCGCGGACGCGTGGTTACAATACTACGGAATATGGTGACGCTCAACGTGCAGTTCTGACGTCATTT
The DNA here is from genome assembly GCF_902652985.1 of Pecten maximus. Classification (NCBI taxonomy): domain Eukaryota; kingdom Metazoa; phylum Mollusca; class Bivalvia; order Pectinida; family Pectinidae; genus Pecten; species Pecten maximus. The sequence goes on along the minus strand of NC_047016.1, from coordinate 19,562,727 downwards.
CTAGAGCTGCTAGGAGCTTCGGATCTTTTTGGGCACCTCCAGTGGGATGTGATCAACAGGAAAACGTTATGATTTCGGCAAAACTTCCATCGGTGAACAATTAACCACGCTACCGCGGACGCGTGGTTACAATACTACGGAATATGGTGACGCTCAACGTGCAGTTCTGACGTCATTTCTAGAGCTGCTAGGAGCTTCGGATCTTTTTGGGCACCTCCAGTGGGATGTGATCAACAGGAAAACGTTATGATTTCGGCAAAACTTCCATCGGTGAACAATTAACCACGCTACCGCGGACGCGTGGTTACAATACTACGGAATATGGTGACGCTCAACGTGCAGTTCTGACGTCATTTCTAGAGCTGCTAGGAGCTTCGGATCTTTTTGGGCACCTCCAGTGGGATGTGATCAACAGGAAAACGTTATGATTTCGGCAAAACTTCCATCGGTGAACAATTAACCACGCTACCGCGGACGCGTGGTTACAATACTACGGAATATGGTGACGCTCAACGTGCAGTTCTGACGTCATTTCTAGAGCTGCTAGGAGCTTCGGATCTTTTTGGGCACCTCCAGTGGGATGTGATCAACAGGAAAACGTTATGATTTCGGCAAAACTTCCATCGGTGAACAATTAACCACGCTACCGCGGACGCGTGGTTACAATACTACGGAATATGGTGACGCTCAACGTGCAGTTCTGACGTCATTTCTAGAGCTGCTAGGAGCTTCGGATCTTTTTGGGCACCTCCAGTGGGATGTGATCAACAGGAAAACGTTATGATTTCGGCAAAACTTCCATCGGTGAACAATTAACCACGCTACCGCGGACGCGTGGTTACAATACTACGGAATATGGTGACGCTCAACGTGCAGTTCTGACGTCATTTCTAGAGCTGCTAGGAGCTTCGGATCTTTTTGGGCACCTCCAGTGGGATGTGATCAACAGGAAAACGTTATGATTTCGGCAAAACTTCCATCGGTGAACAATTAACCACGCTACCGCGGACGCGTGGTTACAATACTACGGAATATGGTGACGCTCAACGTGCAGTTCTGACGTCATTTCTAGAGCTGCTAGGAGCTTCGGATCTTTTTGGGCACCTCCAGTGGGATGTGATCAACAGGAAAACGTTATGATTTCGGCAAAACTTCCATCGGTGAACAATTAACCGCGCTACCGCGGACGCGTGGTTACAATACTACGGAATATGGTGACGCTCAACGTGCAGTTCTGACGTCATTTCTAGAGCTGCTAGGAGCTTCGGATCTTTTTGGGCACCTCCAGTGGGATGTGATCAACAGGAAAACGTTATGATTTCGGCAAAACTTCCATCGGTGAACAATTAACCACGCTACCGCGGACGCGTGGTTACAATACTACGGAATATGGTGACGCTCAACGTGCAGTTCTGACGTCATTTCTAGAGCTGCTAGGAGCTTCGGATCTTTTTGGGCACCTCCAGTGGGATGTGATCAACAGGAAAACGTTATGATTTCGGCAAAACTTCCATCGGTGAACAATTAACCACGCTACCGCGGACGCGTGGTTACAATACTACGGAATATGGTGACGCTCAACGTGCAGTTCTGACGTCATTTCTAGAGCTGCTAGGAGCTTCGGATCTTTTTGGGCACCTCCAGTGGGATGTGATCAACAGGAAAACGTTATGATTTCGGCAAAACTTCCATCGGTGAACAATTAACCACGCTACCGCGGACGCGTGGTTACAATACTACGGAATATGGTGACGCTCAACGTGCAGTTCTGACGTCATTTCTAGAGCTGCTAGGAGCTTCGGATCTTTTTGGGCACCTCCAGTGGGATGTGATCAACAGGAAAACGTTATGATTTCGGCAAAACTTCCATCGGTGAACAATTAACCACGCTACCGCGGACGCGTGGTTACAATACTACGGAATATGGTGACGCTCAACGTGCAGTTCTGACGTCATTTCTAGAGCTGCTAGGAGCTTCGGATCTTTTTGGGCACCTCCAGTGGGATGTGATCAACAGGAAAACGTTATGATTTCGGCAAAACTTCCATCGGTGAACAATTAACCACGCTACCGCGGACGCGTGGTTACAATACTACGGAATATGGTGACGCTCAACGTGCAGTTCTGACGTCATTTCTAGAGCTGCTAGGAGCTTCGGATCTTTTTGGGCACCTCCAGTGGGATGTGATCAACAGGAAAACGTAATGATTTCGGCAAAACTTCCATCGGTGAACAATTAACCACGCTACCGCGGACGCGTGGTTACAATACTACGGAATATGGTGACGCTCAACGTGCAGTTCTGACGTCATTTCTAGAGCTGCTAGGAGCTTCGGATCTTTTTGGGCACCTCCAGTGGGATGTGATCAACAGGAAAACGTTAATGATTTCGGCAAAACTTCCATCGGTGAACAATTAACCGCGCTACCGCGGACGCGTGGTTACAATACTACGGAATATGGTGACGCTCAACGTGCAGTTCTGACGTCATTTCTAGAGCTGCTAGGAGCTTCGGATCTTTTTGGGCACCTCCAGTGGGATGTGATCAACAGGAAAACGTTATGATTTCGGCAAAACTTCCATCGGTGAACAATTAACCACGCTACCGCGGACGCGTGGTTACAATACTACGGAATATGGTGACGCTCAACGTGCAGTTCTGACGTCATTTCTAGAGCTGCTAGGAGCTTCGGATCTTTTTGGGCACCTCCAGTGGGATGTGATCAACAGGAAAACGTTATGATTTCGGCAAAACTTCCATCGGTGAACAATTAACCACGCTACCGCGGACGCGTGGTTACAATACTACGGAATATGGTGACGCTCAACGTGCAGTTCTGACGTCATTTCTAGAGCTGCTAGGAGCTTCGGATCTTTTTGGGCACCTCCAGTGGGATGTGATCAACAGGAAAACGTTATGATTTCGGCAAAACTTCCATCGGTGAACAATTAACCAGCGCTACCGCGGACGCGTGGTTACAATACTACGGAATATGGTGACGCTCAACGTGCAGTTCTGACGTCATTTCTAGAGCTGCTAGGAGCTTCGGATCTTTTTGGGCACCTCCAGTGGGATGTGATCAACAGGAAAACGTTATGATTTCGGCAAAACTTCCATCGGTGAACAATTAACCACGCTACCGCGGACGCGTGGTTACAATACTACGGAATATGGTGACGCTCAACGTGCAGTTCTGACGTCATTTCTAGAGCTGCTAGGAGCTTCGGATCTTTTTGGGCACCTCCAGTGGGATGTGATCAACAGGAAAACGTTATGATTTCGGCAAAACTTCCATCGGTGAACAATTAACCGCGCTACCGCGGACGCGTGGTTACAATACTACGGAATATGGTGACGCTCAACGTGCAGTTCTGACGTCATTTCTAGAGCTGCTAGGAGCTTCGGATCTTTTTGGGCACCTCCAGTGGGATGTGATCAACAGGAAAACGTTATGATTTCGGCAAAACTTCCATCGGTGAACAATTAACCGCGCTACCGCGGACGCGTGGTTACAATACTACGGAATATGGTGACGCTCAACGTGCAGTTCTGACGTCATTTCTAGAGCTGCTAGGAGCTTCGGATCTTTTTGGGCACCTCCAGTGGGATGTGATCAACAGGAAAACGTTATGATTTCGGCAAAACTTCCATCGGTGAACAATTAACCACGCTACCGCGGACGCGTGGTTACAATACTACGGAATATGGTGACGCTCAACGTGCAGTTCTGACGTCATTTCTAGAGCTGCTAGGAGCTTCGGATCTTTTTGGGCACCTCCAGTGGGATGTGATCAACAGGAAAACGTTATGATTTCGGCAAAACTTCCATCGGTGAACAATTAACCACGCTACCGCGGACGCGTGGTTACAATACTACGGAATATGGTGACGCTCAACGTGCAGTTCTGACGTCATTTCTAGAGCTGCTAGGAGCTTCGGATCTTTTTGGGCACCTCCAGTGGGATGTGATCAACAGGAAAACGTTATGATTTCGGCAAAACTTCCATCGGTGAACAATTAACCGCGCTACCGCGGACGCGTGGTTACAATACTACGGAATATGGTGACGCTCAACGTGCAGTTCTGACGTCATTTCTAGAGCTGCTAGGAGCTTCGGATCTTTTTGGGCACCTCCAGTGGGATGTGATCAACAGGAAAACGTTATGATTTCGGCAAAACTTCCATCGGTGAACAATTAACCAGCGCTACCGCGGACGCGTGGTTACAATACTACGGAATATGGTGACGCTCAACGTGCAGTTCTGACGTCATTTCTAGAGCTGCTAGGAGCTTCGGATCTTTTTGGGCACCTCCAGTGGGATGTGATCAACAGGAAAACGTTATGATTTCGGCAAAACTTCCATCGGTGAACAATTAACCACGCTACCGCGGACGCGTGGTTACAATACTACGGAATATGGTGACGCTCAACGTGCAGTTCTGACGTCATTTCTAGAGCTGCTAGGAGCTTCGGATCTTTTTGGGCACCTCCAGTGGGATGTGATCAACAGGAAAACGTTATGATTTCGGCAAAACTTCCATCGGTGAACAATTAACCACGCTACCGCGGACGCGTGGTTACAATACTACGGAATATGGTGACGCTCAACGTGCAGTTCTGACGTCATTTCTAGAGCTGCTAGGAGCTTCGGATCTTTTTGGGCACCTCCAGTGGGATGTGATCAACAGGAAAACGTTATGATTTCGGCAAAACTTCCATCGGTGAACAATTAACCGCGCTACCGCGGACGCGTGGTTACAATACTACGGAATATGGTGACGCTCAACGTGCAGTTCTGACGTCATTTCTAGAGCTGCTAGGAGCTTCGGATCTTTTTGGGCACCTCCAGTGGGATGTGATCAACAGGAAAACGTTATGATTTCGGCAAAACTTCCATCGGTGAACAATTAACCACGCTACCGCGGACGCGTGGTTACAATACTACGGAATATGGTGACGCTCAACGTGCAGTTCTGACGTCATTTCTAGAGCTGCTAGGAGCTTCGGATCTTTTTGGGCACCTCCAGTGGGATGTGATCAACAGGAAAACGTTATGATTTCGGCAAAACTTCCATCGGTGAACAATTAACCACGCTACCGCGGACGCGTGGTTACAATACTACGGAATATGGTGACGCTCAACGTGCAGTTCTGACGTCATTTCTAGAGCTGCTAGGAGCTTCGGATCTTTTTGGGCACCTCCAGTGGGATGTGATCAACAGGAAAACGTTATGATTTCGGCAAAACTTCCATCGGTGAACAATTAACCACGCTACCGCGGACGCGTGGTTACAATACTACGGAATATGGTGACGCTCAACGTGCAGTTCTGACGTCATTTCTAGAGCTGCTAGGAGCTTCGGATCTTTTTGGGCACCTCCAGTGGGATGTGATCAACAGGAAAACGTTATGATTTCGGCAAAACTTCCATCGGTGAACAATTAACCGCGCTACCGCGGACGCGTGGTTACAATACTACGGAATATGGTGACGCTCAACGTGCAGTTCTGACGTCATTTCTAGAGCTGCTAGGAGCTTCGGATCTTTTTGGGCACCTCCAGTGGGATGTGATCAACAGGAAAACGTTATGATTTCGGCAAAACTTCCATCGGTGAACAATTAACCACGCTACCGCGGACGCGTGGTTACAATACTACGGAATATGGTGACGCTCAACGTGCAGTTCTGACGTCATTTCTAGAGCTGCTAGGAGCTTCGGATCTTTTTGGGCACCTCCAGTGGGATGTGATCAACAGGAAAACGTTATGATTTCGGCAAAACTTCCATCGGTGAACAATTAACCACGCTACCGCGGACGCGTGGTTACAATACTACGGAATATGGTGACGCTCAACGTGCAGTTCTGACGTCATTTCTAGAGCTGCTAGGAGCTTCGGATCTTTTTGGGCACCTCCAGTGGGATGTGATCAACAGGAAAACGTTATGATTTCGGCAAAACTTCCATCGGTGAACAATTAACCGCGCTACCGCGGACGCGTGGTTACAATACTACGGAATATGGTGACGCTCAACGTGCAGTTCTGACGTCATTTCTAGAGCTGCTAGGAGCTTCGGATCTTTTTGGGCACCTCCAGTGGGATGTGATCAACAGGAAAACGTTATGATTTCGGCAAAACTTCCATCGGTGAACAATTAACCACGCTACCGCGGACGCGTGGTTACAATACTACGGAATATGGTGACGCTCAACGTGCAGTTCTGACGTCATTTCTAGAGCTGCTAGGAGCTTCGGATCTTTTTGGGCACCTCCAGTGGGATGTGATCAACAGGAAAACGTTATGATTTCGGCAAAACTTCCATCGGTGAACAATTAACCGCGCTACCGCGGACGCGTGGTTACAATACTACGGAATATGGTGACGCTCAACGTGCAGTTCTGACGTCATTTCTAGAGCTGCTAGGAGCTTCGGATCTTTTTGGGCACCTCCAGTGGGATGTGATCAACAGGAAAACGTTATGATTTCGGCAAAACTTCCATCGGTGAACAATTAACCACGCTACCGCGGACGCGTGGTTACAATACTACGGAATATGGTGACGCTCAACGTGCAGTTCTGACGTCATTTCTAGAGCTGCTAGGAGCTTCGGATCTTTTTGGGCACCTCCAGTGGGATGTGATCAACAGGAAAACGTTATGATTTCGGCAAAACTTCCATCGGTGAACAATTAACCGCGCTACCGCGGACGCGTGGTTACAATACTACGGAATATGGTGACGCTCAACGTGCAGTTCTGACGTCATTTCTAGAGCTGCTAGGAGCTTCGGATCTTTTTGGGCACCTCCAGTGGGATGTGATCAACAGGAAAACGTTATGATTTCGGCAAAACTTCCATCGGTGAACAATTAACCGCGCTACCGCGGACGCGTGGTTACAATACTACGGAATATGGTGACGCTCAACGTGCAGTTCTGACGTCATTTCTAGAGCTGCTAGGAGCTTCGGATCTTTTTGGGCACCTCCAGTGGGATGTGATCAACAGGAAAACGTAATGATTTCGGCAAAACTTCCATCGGTGAACAATTAACCGCGCTACCGCGGACGCGTGGTTACAATACTACGGAATATGGTGACGCTCAACGTGCAGTTCTGACGTCATTTCTAGAGCTGCTAGGAGCTTCGGATCTTTTTGGGCACCTCCAGTGGGATGTGATCAACAGGAAAACGTTATGATTTCGGCAAAACTTCCATCGGTGAACAATTAACCACGCTACCGCGGACGCGTGGTTACAATACTACGGAATATGGTGACGCTCAACGTGCAGTTCTGACGTCATTTCTAGAGCTGCTAGGAGCTTCGGATCTTTTTGGGCACCTCCAGTGGGATGTGATCAACAGGAAAACGTTATGATTTCGGCAAAACTTCCATCGGTGAACAATTAACCACGCTACCGCGGACGCGTGGTTACAATACTACGGAATATGGTGACGCTCAACGTGCAGTTCTGACGTCATTTCTAGAGCTGCTAGGAGCTTCGGATCTTTTTGGGCACCTCCAGTGGGATGTGATCAACAGGAAAACGTTATGATTTCGGCAAAACTTCCATCGGTGAACAATTAACCACGCTACCGCGGACGCGTGGTTACAATACTACGGAATATGGTGACGCTCAACGTGCAGTTCTGACGTCATTTCTAGAGCTGCTAGGAGCTTCGGATCTTTTTGGGCACCTCCAGTGGGATGTGATCAACAGGAAAACGTTATGATTTCGGCAAAACTTCCATCGGTGAACAATTAACCGCGCTACCGCGGACGCGTGGTTACAATACTACGGAATATGGTGACGCTCAACGTGCAGTTCTGACGTCATTTCTAGAGCTGCTAGGAGCTTCGGATCTTTTTGGGCACCTCCAGTGGGATGTGATCAACAGGAAAACGTTATGATTTCGGCAAAACTTCCATCGGTGAACAATTAACCACGCTACCGCGGACGCGTGGTTACAATACTACGGAATATGGTGACGCTCAACGTGCAGTTCTGACGTCATTTCTAGAGCTGCTAGGAGCTTCGGATCTTTTTGGGCACCTCCAGTGGGATGTGATCAACAGGAAAACGTTATGATTTCGGCAAAACTTCCATCGGTGAACAATTAACCACGCTACCGCGGACGCGTGGTTACAATACTACGGAATATGGTGACGCTCAACGTGCAGTTCTGACGTCATTTCTAGAGCTGCTAGGAGCTTCGGATCTTTTTGGGCACCTCCAGTGGGATGTGATCAACAGGAAAACGTTATGATTTCGGCAAAACTTCCATCGGTGAACAATTAACCACGCTACCGCGGACGCGTGGTTACAATACTACGGAATATGGTGACGCTCAACGTGCAGTTCTGACGTCATTTCTAGAGCTGCTAGGAGCTTCGGATCTTTTTGGGCACCTCCAGTGGGATGTGATCAACAGGAAAACGTTATGATTTCGGCAAAACTTCCATCGGTGAACAATTAACCGCGCTACCGCGGACGCGTGGTTACAATACTACGGAATATGGTGACGCTCAACGTGCAGTTCTGACGTCATTTCTAGAGCTGCTAGGAGCTTCGGATCTTTTTGGGCACCTCCAGTGGGATGTGATCAACAGGAAAACGTATGATTTCGGCAAAACTTCCATCGGTGAACAATTAACCGCGCTACCGCGGACGCGTGGTTACAATACTACGGAATATGGTGACGCTCAACGTGCAGTTCTGACGTCATTTCTAGAGCTGCTAGGAGCTTCGGATCTTTTTGGGCACCTCCAGTGGGATGTGATCAACAGGAAAACGTTATGATTTCGGCAAAACTTCCATCGGTGAACAATTAACCGCGCTACCGCGGACGCGTGGTTACAATACTACGGAATATGGTGACGCTCAACGTGCAGTTCTGACGTCATTTCTAGAGCTGCTAGGAGCTTCGGATCTTTTTGGGCACCTCCAGTGGGATGTGATCAACAGGAAAACGTTATGATTTCGGCAAAACTTCCATCGGTGAACAATTAACCACGCTACCGCGGACGCGTGGTTACAATACTACGGAATATGGTGACGCTCAACGTGCAGTTCTGACGTCATTTCTAGAGCTGCTAGGAGCTTCGGATCTTTTTGGGCACCTCCAGTGGGATGTGATCAACAGGAAAACGTTATGATTTCGGCAAAACTTCCATCGGTGAACAATTAACCGCGCTACCGCGGACGCGTGGTTACAATACTACGGAATATGGTGACGCTCAACGTGCAGTTCTGACGTCATTTCTAGAGCTGCTAGGAGCTTCGGATCTTTTTGGGCACCTCCAGTGGGATGTGATCAACAGGAAAACGTTATGATTTCGGCAAAACTTCCATCGGTGAACAATTAACCGCGCTACCGCGGACGCGTGGTTACAATACTACGGAATATGGTGACGCTCAACGTGCAGTTCTGACGTCATTTCTAGAGCTGCTAGGAGCTTCGGATCTTTTTGGGCACCTCCAGTGGGATGTGATCAACAGGAAAACGTTATGATTTCGGCAAAACTTCCATCGGTGAACAATTAACCGCGCTACCGCGGACGCGTGGTTACAATACTACGGAATATGGTGACGCTCAACGTGCAGTTCTGACGTCATTTCTAGAGCTGCTAGGAGCTTCGGATCTTTTTGGGCACCTCCAGTGGGATGTGATCAACAGGAAAACGTTATGATTTCGGCAAAACTTCCATCGGTGAACAATTAACCGCGCTACCGCGGACGCGTGGTTACAATACTACGGAATATGGTGACGCTCAACGTGCAGTTCTGACGTCATTTCTAGAGCTGCTAGGAGCTTCGGATCTTTTTGGGCACCTCCAGTGGGATGTGATCAACAGGAAAACGTTATGATTTCGGCAAAACTTCCATCGGTGAACAATTAACCACGCTACCGCGGACGCGTGGTTACAATACTACGGAATATGGTGACGCTCAACGTGCAGTTCTGACGTCATTTCTAGAGCTGCTAGGAGCTTCGGATCTTTTTGGGCACCTCCAGTGGGATGTGATCAACAGGAAAACGTTATGATTTCGGCAAAACTTCCATCGGTGAACAATTAACCACGCTACCGCGGACGCGTGGTTACAATACTACGGAATATGGTGACGCTCAACGTGCAGTTCTGACGTCATTTCTAGAGCTGCTAGGAGCTTCGGATCTTTTTGGGCACCTCCAGTGGGATGTGATCAACAGGAAAACGTTATGATTTCGGCAAAACTTCCATCGGTGAACAATTAACCACGCTACCGCGGACGCGTGGTTACAATACTACGGAATATGGTGACGCTCAACGTGCAGTTCTGACGTCATTTCTAGAGCTGCTAGGAGCTTCGGATCTTTTTGGGCACCTCCAGTGGGATGTGATCAACAGGAAAACGTTATGATTTCGGCAAAACTTCCATCGGTGAACAATTAACCGCGCTACCGCGGACGCGTGGTTACAATACTACGGAATATGGTGACGCTCAACGTGCAGTTCTGACGTCATTTCTAGAGCTGCTAGGAGCTTCGGATCTTTTTGGGCACCTCCAGTGGGATGTGATCAACAGGAAAACGTTATGATTTCGGCAAAACTTCCATCGGTGAACAATTAACCGCGCTACCGCGGACGCGTGGTTACAATACTACGGAATATGGTGACGCTCAACGTGCAGTTCTGACGTCATTTCTAGAGCTGCTAGGAGCTTCGGATCTTTTTGGGCACCTCCAGTGGGATGTGATCAACAGGAAAACGTTATGATTTCGGCAAAACTTCCATCGGTGAACAATTAACCGCGCTACCGCGGACGCGTGGTTACAATACTACGGAATATGGTGACGCTCAACGTGCAGTTCTGACGTCATTTCTAGAGCTGCTAGGAGCTTCGGATCTTTTTGGGCACCTCCAGTGGGATGTGATCAACAGGAAAACGTTATGATTTCGGCAAAACTTCCATCGGTGAACAATTAACCACGCTACCGCGGACGCGTGGTTACAATACTACGGAATATGGTGACGCTCAACGTGCAGTTCTGACGTCATTTCTAGAGCTGCTAGGAGCTTCGGATCTTTTTGGGCACCTCCAGTGGGATGTGATCAACAGGAAAACGTTAATGATTTCGGCAAAACTTCCATCGGTGAACAATTAACCGCGCTACCGCGGACGCGTGGTTACAATACTACGGAATATGGTGACGCTCAACGTGCAGTTCTGACGTCATTTCTAGAGCTGCTAGGAGCTTCGGATCTTTTTGGGCACCTCCAGTGGGATGTGATCAACAGGAAAACGTTATGATTTCGGCAAAACTTCCATCGGTGAACAATTAACCACGCTACCGCGGACGCGTGGTTACAATACTACGGAATATGGTGACGCTCAACGTGCAGTTCTGACGTCATTTCTAGAGCTGCTAGGAGCTTCGGATCTTTTTGGGCACCTCCAGTGGGATGTGATCAACAGGAAAACGTATGATTTCGGCAAAACTTCCATCGGTGAACAATTAACCACGCTACCGCGGACGCGTGGTTACAATACTACGGAATATGGTGACGCTCAACGTGCAGTTCTGACGTCATTTCTAGAGCTGCTAGGAGCTTCGGATCTTTTTGGGCACCTCCAGTGGGATGTGATCAACAGGAAAACGTAATGATTTCGGCAAAACTTCCATCGGTGAACAATTAACCGCGCTACCGCGGACGCGTGGTTACAATACTACGGAATATGGTGACGCTCAACGTGCAGTTCTGACGTCATTTCTAGAGCTGCTAGGAGCTTCGGATCTTTTTGGGCACCTCCAGTGGGATGTGATCAACAGGAAAACGTTATGATTTCGGCAAAACTTCCATCGGTGAACAATTAACCACGCTACCGCGGACGCGTGGTTACAATACTACGGAATATGGTGACGCTCAACGTGCAGTTCTGACGTCATTTCTAGAGCTGCTAGGAGCTTCGGATCTTTTTGGGCACCTCCAGTGGGATGTGATCAACAGGAAAACGTTATGATTTCGGCAAAACTTCCATCGGTGAACAATTAACCACGCTACCGCGGACGCGTGGTTACAATACTACGGAATATGGTGACGCTCAACGTGCAGTTCTGACGTCATTTCTAGAGCTGCTTTTTTTTTTTTAGGATCGGAAATTTCCCCCTAGGGATGGCCCAAAAAAATTATTGGAAAACTTTGTTTAAAAAATCCTGGGGTTGGTTACCACTTTTGGGGACTTTGAGTTCAGTAATTTAATCTTTAAAATCGGGGTTAATTAAAAGGGAAACGGTTGGAAATTCCAGGAAAATTCCCATTCCCGGAAAAAAGTTAAAGGGGCGGATCATTTGGCCTAGCGTCTTTATTTAAATTCAGCTGTTTGGGGTCGTTCTTTTGGGGCATAAACTTAAGGAAACTTTATAGGAATAAAGGCCAAACAGGGGCTTAAATTCAAGGGTTGACGGGCCTTTTACTCATATTTGGTAGGACTGGTCATCTAAATGGGTGGGATTTCCCCACCCAAAGGTTTGGGAAAATTCTTTGGCAACATAACAATAGCTACTGGTCGGTGACTAATCTGGATGTGGATTTTTCACATTTTTCGGTTAAAAAACCCTTTGGGACCCGGGAAATTAAAGGAAACCGCCTTCGGGCAAACTAATAATTTAAAAATCCCGGGCGGGTTTTACCCAATATTGGAAATTTCTTTGGGCCCAAGGTGAAATTAAAAGGAACCTTTTAATTAAATGGAAAAAAACCACGGACCTTGAAATTAAACGGTTTTAAACCCAGGAAAGTGTAAGCCAATTTCGATTTTCGGGTTTACAACCCCGTTTTAAATTTAAATTTGGGAATTAACCCTTTTTGGGTTTTAAAAATGCTAATTTTTTACGCCTTTGGAATTCAAGGAAAGTCGGTCGGGTTAACTGGGATATTAAAAGTCGTTGGACTTCCATTGGAAAGATTTTGCACTTCCGCGGGAAAAAAATCGGGGCCGGTCTTTTACTCCATGGGAAACCCAAGGAGCCTTTTAAGGAAAGGAACAAACTTTTTTGCCATTTAAATACATTCGGCGGGTTCGGGTTTAAACGGAAACCCCCTGGACAATTTAGGGATTTTTTAACGAGCCGTATGGCTTTCAACTGGGAAAGGGTTACATCAACTGCATTGGAGGGAAAACCCCCTTTGGCCTTTTGATTAAATTGATTACGAAAACCCCCTTTTAAATTTGATGCCCTTTGAGTTCTGGGGAAAATTTTAAATTTGGGCCAGGGTTTAATAAGGGAAATTTAACCTAACGGCCGTTAAAACCTTAGGGGAATTAAAACTGCCCTTTTGGAAATCTAAATTGGATTTACGGCACTGGTTCAATAAAATTTTTTGTGGAAATCATAGGAAATTTCAGCCGTGGGTTGAGGTCCCATAGTGAAGATTACTCTTTATACCATGGGAAGGGAAATTGGAAAAGTTCCCAAAATTATACCGCGCTAGGACTTTTGTGGGAAACACGAAATGACCTTTTTAAAAATTGGGCTAATCAGTTTAGTTTCTGACTCCGGGGGGGGACATTTCATTCAAAATGACGGGAAATTTAATTTCTCGGGGGTAAAAGGGCCTGTTATCCGACTTTGGGGTAACTTCAGCTTTGGCTGGGGTTGATTAAGGAACTCCTTTAAATTTTGTTAACCAAGTCACCGGATCCCGGGTTAAAAATTCACCCAAGGCCTCAACCTCCGTTGGGATCCCCGGTGACATTAGGATGCTAGGACGTTGGTTGGCACTAATTTAGACAAGGGATCGCTATTCAAAGTCTCCTTTACCCTCCCGGGGGTCAGGAAATTGACCTTTTATTTCTGATTTGAGTTTAGGCCCTTGTTAAACTCTTTGGAAAAGGAGTGCAGAAAATTCTCGGGAATTAGGTATGCCGTATTCTGGAAATTTTACTCCTAGTGGGTCATTTTGGCCCTATGGGGGTGTGCCCCAAATGGATTTACGGAACCTGGTTTATTCGGCAAAACTTCCGGGAACATTTAAAAGCCCCGGGGGTTCCAATCACAGAATAGGATGGGTTTAATTATTTTTTCTAATTCGGAGTTTAATTTTTTTTACCCGGTGGTTTAACCCGAAACCTTCCAAACCAATTTAACCCCCTTTGGGGGCCGGGTTTAAAAAAAAGAAAGGTACGTCCGGAATTTTACGTTATTTCAAGCTAAAGGCGGTTTGGCCCCCCGTTGTGGTTTCCCAAACCTTATCGGAAAATTTCCTTAAAAAATCCGGCAAGGGGCCCCTGGGTGGTTTAAAACCCTTCGTCAATATTTTTGGCATTTGGGGTTGGGCCCTTTTTTAAAAAAGGAAATGTAAAGGAAAACATCATTGAACATTAAGGACCGGCCCCGTTAAGCGGATAAGTGAGAATTTTTTACGCTCAAGCGGGTTGATTCGGTCCTTTGGGCCTATGTTATGGAAAAAGGGGTTCAACGCAAGTATTTTAAAATCCCCCCTTTTACTCGGGGTTACGAAATTGGAGTTCGGAATTCTGTGAAATTTCTAGCTGTGGGTTCATCTTTTTGGGGCCCCAGGAGATTCGACTTCAGGGAAACCCAGGTAAAAAATTTCCCCCCCAAAGGGGGGGACCTTTTTTTGGAAAATTTTTCAAACCCCCCCCGGGGGGGTTTTTTTTTTTCCCAATTGGGGTTTTTTAAGGAAATCTTTTCCAAAATTTTTAAAATAAAATTTTCCCCAAAAACCCCCGGTTAAACCAAAAGGGGCCCAACGGCAAATTTTTTCTTTTAAAAAAAGGGGGGGGGCTTTTTCCCCCGGAAATTTTCCCCGGAAAACCCCATTTCCAAAATTTTTTTTGGTGAACATTTCCCCCTCCGGGGGGGAAAAATAAAATTTTTAAAGTCAATTATTTTTTCTGGGGGTTAAAAATTGGGTTTTTGGGGGTTTTCCCAATTATTTAAAAAAGGGGAAAATTTTTAAAATTCCGGGGAAAAAAAAAGGAAAATTTCATTTTTTAAATTTTGACCCTTTTTAAATTCGGACTTTTTGGGGGGCAAATTGGGTTTTCCCATGGGTTTTTTTTGAACGGGTTTCCTTTTAAATTAAAAAACCCCAACCCCCCCGGTTTAAAAAAAGGAAATTTTTTCCCCGGGGTTAAATATTTAAGGGGGTTGGACTTTTGGGGGAATTTTGGGGGTTTTAACCGGAAATTTAGGGGGAAATTTATGTCCCAAAAAAACCCCCTAGGGGGTTAAAAATTTAAAAGGTACGACTCGTTTTCTCTTTTTTGGGGGTAAATTTGGGATCCTTTTTGGGGTTTTAAAAAAGGGGTTTTTGGGAAAACGGAAAATTCCAAAACCCCTAAAACCCCGGGGGCAATAAAAAAACCCCGCGTTTTCTTTTAAGGGAGGGGTTTGTTTTGGGATCGGAGGAAAAAAAAATGTTTTTCCCCCTTATGGTAACAAAACCCGCTACCCCGGGGGTTTTTCAAATAGGTTTCCCCCGGGGGAAATTTTCCCCTTTTTTTGGTCAGGAGGTTTAGCTTTTTTGGGGCCTCCTTGGGGTTTTTTTGGGAAAAACCCCCTTAAAAAATAACTTAAAACCCCCTGCACCCGGGGGGGAAAATACTAAATATTTTTGGGCGGGTTCATTCTACCCTTTTTTGAGGGGGGTTTTTTTCTTTTTGGGCCCCCGGGGGGGGGATGGAAAACCCCTTTAAGGAAAAAACGGTAAAAAAACCTCCCGGGAAAAAATAACATGGACGCCATCGTTTCCAATTTTGGAGCCGGGGTTCGATTTTTTTGGGCCCCCCGGGGTTTTTTGGAAAACCCCTTTATTAAAAAATTTAAAAAAAACCCCACCCCCGGGGGAAAATAAACGTTTCCCCCCGGCGTTTTTCCCCCCAAAGGGCGAGTTCGGTCTTTTTACCCCCGGGTTGATAAGGGAAAACCCCATTGAAAATTTGTGACATTTAAAAATCCACCTGGAAAATCTTTGGGAAATACCTCACTCAGCGTTTTTCAATTAGGAAAATTTTTTTCTTTTGGGGCCCCGGGGGGTTCAACGAAAAAATTATTGGGTTCAGGGAAAATTAACCCGCAAACCCCCGGGCCGGCAAACTTTAAAAGGGACCTTTACTTTTTGACGTTTTTTTCCCCAATGGGTTTTTTTTTTTGGGTTTTAAAAGGGGATTTTAAAACCCCTTTTTAAAACCCCCCCCGGGGGAAATTTATCGGTGGGACCAAAGAAAAACCCCGGGGGTTTTTTAAACCTTTTTGGAAATTTTTTTTTAAATTTTGGTTTTAAAAACCTGGAAATTTCCCCCCTTTTGGGGGGTTTTTCCCCAAAAGGGGCCCGGGAAAACAAACCTTTTTGGGGGGTTTAAAAAATTTTTTTTGGGCCTCGGGGTTTTAAACCTTTTTACTCAAAGGGGGGGAAAAAAACCCCTTTTTTCCCCCGGAAATTTGGGAAAAAAAGTTTACCCAAAAAAATAAAGGGGATCAATTTTGGGGCTCGGATTAAGGTTCTTTTTTCCCAGGGAGGTAACAAAACCCCATTGGGGGGGGTTCCCTTTTAAAAAACCCTTAAAAATTTAAAATTTTGGCTTTGGGTTTTTTTTTTGGGACTCGGGGTTTTGACCACTACTATGGAATATGGTGACGCTCAACGTCCAGTTATGACGTCATTTCTAGAGCTGCTAGGAAATTTGGATCTTTTTGGGCACCTACAGAGGGATGTGATCAACAGGAAAACCTGCTCATTCCGGCAAAACTTCCATCGGTGAACAATTAACCACGCTACCGCTGACGCGTGGTTACAATACTACAGAATATGGTGACGCTCAGCGTGCAGTTTTGACGTGATTTCTATAGGTGCTAGGAGGTTTAGCTCTTTTTGGATACCTCCAGTGGGATGTGATAAACAGGAAACCTGCTCATTCCGCCAAAACTTCTATCGGTGAACAATTAACCACGCTACCGCGGACGCGTGGTTACAATACTACGGAATATGTTGACGGTCAACGTGCAGTTCTGACGTCATTTCTAGAGCTGCTAGGAGGTTTAGCTCTTTTTGGGCAACTCCAGTTGGATGTGATCAACAGGAAAACCTGCTCATTCCGGCAAAACTTCCATCGGTGAACAATTAACCACGCTACCGCGGACGCGTGGTTACAATACTACGGAATATGGTGACGCTCAACGTGCAGTTCTGACGTCATTTCTAGAGCTGCTAGGAGCTTCGGATCTTTTTGGGCACCTCCAGTGGGATGTGATCAACAGGAAAACGTTATGATTTCGGCAAAACTTCCATCGGTGAACAATTAACCACGCTACCGCGGACGCGTGGTTACAATACTACGGAATATGGTGACGCTCAACGTGCAGTTCTGACGTCATTTCTAGAGCTGCTAGGAGCTTCGGATCTTTTTGGGCACCTCCAGTGGGATGTGATCAACAGGAAAACGTTATGATTTCGGCAAAACTTCCATCGGTGAACAATTAACCGCGCTACCGCGGACGCGTGGTTACAATACTACGGAATATGGTGACGCTCAACGTGCAGTTCTGACGTCATTTCTAGAGCTGCTAGGAGCTTCGGATCTTTTTGGGCACCTCCAGTGGGATGTGATCAACAGGAAAACGTTATGATTTCGGCAAAACTTCCATCGGTGAACAATTAACCGCGCTACCGCGGACGCGTGGTTACAATACTACGGAATATGGTGACGCTCAACGTGCAGTTCTGACGTCATTTCTAGAGCTGCTAGGAGCTTCGGATCTTTTTGGGCACCTCCAGTGGGATGTGATCAACAGGAAAACGTTATGATTTCGGCAAAACTTCCATCGGTGAACAATTAACCGCGCTACCGCGGACGCGTGGTTACAATACTACGGAATATGGTGACGCTCAACGTGCAGTTCTGACGTCATTTCTAGAGCTGCTAGGAGCTTCGGATCTTTTTGGGCACCTCCAGTGGGATGTGATCAACAGGAAAACGTTATGATTTCGGCAAAACTTCCATCGGTGAACAATTAACCACGCTACCGCGGACGCGTGGTTACAATACTACGGAATATGGTGACGCTCAACGTGCAGTTCTGACGTCATTTCTAGAGCTGCTAGGAGCTTCGGATCTTTTTGGGCACCTCCAGTGGGATGTGATCAACAGGAAAACGTTATGATTTCGGCAAAACTTCCATCGGTGAACAATTAACCACGCTACCGCGGACGCGTGGTTACAATACTACGGAATATGGTGACGCTCAACGTGCAGTTCTGACGTCATTTCTAGAGCTGCTAGGAGCTTCGGATCTTTTTGGGCACCTCCAGTGGGATGTGATCAACAGGAAAACGTTATGATTTCGGCAAAACTTCCATCGGTGAACAATTAACCACGCTACCGCGGACGCGTGGTTACAATACTACGGAATATGGTGACGCTCAACGTGCAGTTCTGACGTCATTTCTAGAGCTGCTAGGAGCTTCGGATCTTTTTGGGCACCTCCAGTGGGATGTGATCAACAGGAAAACGTTATGATTTCGGCAAAACTTCCATCGGTGAACAATTAACCGCGCTACCGCGGACGCGTGGTTACAATACTACGGAATATGGTGACGCTCAACGTGCAGTTCTGACGTCATTTCTAGAGCTGCTAGGAGCTTCGGATCTTTTTGGGCACCTCCAGTGGGATGTGATCAACAGGAAAACGTTATGATTTCGGCAAAACTTCCATCGGTGAACAATTAACCGCGCTACCGCGGACGCGTGGTTACAATACTACGGAATATGGTGACGCTCAACGTGCAGTTCTGACGTCATTTCTAGAGCTGCTAGGAGCTTCGGATCTTTTTGGGCACCTCCAGTGGGATGTGATCAACAGGAAAACGTTATGATTTCGGCAAAACTTCCATCGGTGAACAATTAACCGCGCTACCGCGGACGCGTGGTTACAATACTACGGAATATGGTGACGCTCAACGTGCAGTTCTGACGTCATTTCTAGAGCTGCTAGGAGCTTCGGATCTTTTTGGGCACCTCCAGTGGGATGTGATCAACAGGAAAACGTTATGATTTCGGCAAAACTTCCATCGGTGAACAATTAACCGCGCTACCGCGGACGCGTGGTTACAATACTACGGAATATGGTGACGCTCAACGTGCAGTTCTGACGTCATTTCTAGAGCTGCTAGGAGCTTCGGATCTTTTTGGGCACCTCCAGTGGGATGTGATCAACAGGAAAACGTTATGATTTCGGCAAAACTTCCATCGGTGAACAATTAACCGCGCTACCGCGGACGCGTGGTTACAATACTACGGAATATGGTGACGCTCAACGTGCAGTTCTGACGTCATTTCTAGAGCTGCTAGGAGCTTCGGATCTTTTTGGGCACCTCCAGTGGGATGTGATCAACAGGAAAACGTTATGATTTCGGCAAAACTTCCATCGGTGAACAATTAACCGCGCTACCGCGGACGCGTGGTTACAATACTACGGAATATGGTGACGCTCAACGTGCAGTTCTGACGTCATTTCTAGAGCTGCTAGGAGCTTCGGATCTTTTTGGGCACCTCCAGTGGGATGTGATCAACAGGAAAACGTTATGATTTCGGCAAAACTTCCATCGGTGAACAATTAACCGCGCTACCGCGGACGCGTGGTTACAATACTACGGAATATGGTGACGCTCAACGTGCAGTTCTGACGTCATTTCTAGAGCTGCTAGGAGCTTCGGATCTTTTTGGGCACCTCCAGTGGGATGTGATCAACAGGAAAACGTTATGATTTCGGCAAAACTTCCATCGGTGAACAATTAACCGCGCTACCGCGGACGCGTGGTTACAATACTACGGAATATGGTGACGCTCAACGTGCAGTTCTGACGTCATTTCTAGAGCTGCTAGGAGCTTCGGATCTTTTTGGGCACCTCCAGTGGGATGTGATCAACAGGAAAACGTTATGATTTCGGCAAAACTTCCATCGGTGAACAATTAACCGCGCTACCGCGGACGCGTGGTTACAATACTACGGAATATGGTGACGCTCAACGTGCAGTTCTGACGTCATTTCTAGAGCTGCTAGGAGCTTCGGATCTTTTTGGGCACCTCCAGTGGGATGTGATCAACAGGAAAACGTTATGATTTCGGCAAAACTTCCATCGGTGAACAATTAACCGCGCTACCGCGGACGCGTGGTTACAATACTACGGAATATGGTGACGCTCAACGTGCAGTTCTGACGTCATTTCTAGAGCTGCTAGGAGCTTCGGATCTTTTTGGGCACCTCCAGTGGGATGTGATCAACAGGAAAACGTTATGATTTCGGCAAAACTTCCATCGGTGAACAATTAACCGCGCTACCGCGGACGCGTGGTTACAATACTACGGAATATGGTGACGCTCAACGTGCAGTTCTGACGTCATTTCTAGAGCTGCTAGGAGCTTCGGATCTTTTTGGGCACCTCCAGTGGGATGTGATCAACAGGAAAACGTTATGATTTCGGCAAAACTTCCATCGGTGAACAATTAACCGCGCTACCGCGGACGCGTGGTTACAATACTACGGAATATGGTGACGCTCAACGTGCAGTTCTGACGTCATTTCTAGAGCTGCTAGGAGCTTCGGATCTTTTTGGGCACCTCCAGTGGGATGTGATCAACAGGAAAACGTTATGATTTCGGCAAAACTTCCATCGGTGAACAATTAACCGCGCTACCGCGGACGCGTGGTTACAATACTACGGAATATGGTGACGCTCAACGTGCAGTTCTGACGTCATTTCTAGAGCTGCTAGGAGCTTCGGATCTTTTTGGGCACCTCCAGTGGGATGTGATCAACAGGAAAACGTTATGATTTCGGCAAAACTTCCATCGGTGAACAATTAACCGCGCTACCGCGGACGCGTGGTTACAATACTACGGAATATGGTGACGCTCAACGTGCAGTTCTGACGTCATTTCTAGAGCTGCTAGGAGCTTCGGATCTTTTTGGGCACCTCCAGTGGGATGTGATCAACAGGAAAACGTTATGATTTCGGCAAAACTTCCATCGGTGAACAATTAACCGCGCTACCGCGGACGCGTGGTTACAATACTACGGAATATGGTGACGCTCAACGTGCAGTTCTGACGTCATTTCTAGAGCTGCTAGGAGCTTCGGATCTTTTTGGGCACCTCCAGTGGGATGTGATCAACAGGAAAACGTTATGATTTCGGCAAAACTTCCATCGGTGAACAATTAACCGCGCTACCGCGGACGCGTGGTTACAATACTACGGAATATGGTGACGCTCAACGTGCAGTTCTGACGTCATTTCTAGAGCTGCTAGGAGCTTCGGATCTTTTTGGGCACCTCCAGTGGGATGTGATCAACAGGAAAACGTTATGATTTCGGCAAAACTTCCATCGGTGAACAATTAACCGCGCTACCGCGGACGCGTGGTTACAATACTACGGAATATGGTGACGCTCAACGTGCAGTTCTGACGTCATTTCTAGAGCTGCTAGGAGCTTCGGATCTTTTTGGGCACCTCCAGTGGGATGTGATCAACAGGAAAACGTTATGATTTCGGCAAAACTTCCATCGGTGAACAATTAACCGCGCTACCGCGGACGCGTGGTTACAATACTACGGAATATGGTGACGCTCAACGTGCAGTTCTGACGTCATTTCTAGAGCTGCTAGGAGCTTCGGATCTTTTTGGGCACCTCCAGTGGGATGTGATCAACAGGAAAACGTTATGATTTCGGCAAAACTTCCATCGGTGAACAATTAACCACGCTACCGCGGACGCGTGGTTACAATACTACGGAATATGGTGACGCTCAACGTGCAGTTCTGACGTCATTTCTAGAGCTGCTAGGAGCTTCGGATCTTTTTGGGCACCTCCAGTGGGATGTGATCAACAGGAAAACGTTATGATTTCGGCAAAACTTCCATCGGTGAACAATTAACCGCGCTACCGCGGACGCGTGGTTACAATACTACGGAATATGGTGACGCTCAACGTGCAGTTCTGACGTCATTTCTAGAGCTGCTAGGAGCTTCGGATCTTTTTGGGCACCTCCAGTGGGATGTGATCAACAGGAAAACGTTATGATTTCGGCAAAACTTCCATCGGTGAACAATTAACCGCGCTACCGCGGACGCGTGGTTACAATACTACGGAATATGGTGACGCTCAACGTGCAGTTCTGACGTCATTTCTAGAGCTGCTAGGAGCTTCGGATCTTTTTGGGCACCTCCAGTGGGATGTGATCAACAGGAAAACGTTATGATTTCGGCAAAACTTCCATCGGTGAACAATTAACCGCGCTACCGCGGACGCGTGGTTACAATACTACGGAATATGGTGACGCTCAACGTGCAGTTCTGACGTCATTTCTAGAGCTGCTAGGAGCTTCGGATCTTTTTGGGCACCTCCAGTGGGATGTGATCAACAGGAAAACGTTATGATTTCGGCAAAACTTCCATCGGTGAACAATTAACCGCGCTACCGCGGACGCGTGGTTACAATACTACGGAATATGGTGACGCTCAACGTGCAGTTCTGACGTCATTTCTAGAGCTGCTAGGAGCTTCGGATCTTTTTGGGCACCTCCAGTGGGATGTGATCAACAGGAAAACGTTATGATTTCGGCAAAACTTCCATCGGTGAACAATTAACCGCGCTACCGCGGACGCGTGGTTACAATACTACGGAATATGGTGACGCTCAACGTGCAGTTCTGACGTCATTTCTAGAGCTGCTAGGAGCTTCGGATCTTTTTGGGCACCTCCAGTGGGATGTGATCAACAGGAAAACGTTATGATTTCGGCAAAACTTCCATCGGTGAACAATTAACCGCGCTACCGCGGACGCGTGGTTACAATACTACGGAATATGGTGACGCTCAACGTGCAGTTCTGACGTCATTTCTAGAGCTGCTAGGAGCTTCGGATCTTTTTGGGCACCTCCAGTGGGATGTGATCAACAGGAAAACGTTATGATTTCGGCAAAACTTCCATCGGTGAACAATTAACCGCGCTACCGCGGACGCGTGGTTACAATACTACGGAATATGGTGACGCTCAACGTGCAGTTCTGACGTCATTTCTAGAGCTGCTAGGAGCTTCGGATCTTTTTGGGCACCTCCAGTGGGATGTGATCAACAGGAAAACGTTATGATTTCGGCAAAACTTCCATCGGTGAACAATTAACCGCGCTACCGCGGACGCGTGGTTACAATACTACGGAATATGGTGACGCTCAACGTGCAGTTCTGACGTCATTTCTAGAGCTGCTAGGAGCTTCGGATCTTTTTGGGCACCTCCAGTGGGATGTGATCAACAGGAAAACGTTATGATTTCGGCAAAACTTCCATCGGTGAACAATTAACCGCGCTACCGCGGACGCGTGGTTACAATACTACGGAATATGGTGACGCTCAACGTGCAGTTCTGACGTCATTTCTAGAGCTGCTAGGAGCTTCGGATCTTTTTGGGCACCTCCAGTGGGATGTGATCAACAGGAAAACGTTATGATTTCGGCAAAACTTCCATCGGTGAACAATTAACCGCGCTACCGCGGACGCGTGGTTACAATACTACGGAATATGGTGACGCTCAACGTGCAGTTCTGACGTCATTTCTAGAGCTGCTAGGAGCTTCGGATCTTTTTGGGCACCTCCAGTGGGATGTGATCAACAGGAAAACGTTATGATTTCGGCAAAACTTCCATCGGTGAACAATTAACCGCGCTACCGCGGACGCGTGGTTACAATACTACGGAATATGGTGACGCTCAACGTGCAGTTCTGACGTCATTTCTAGAGCTGCTAGGAGCTTCGGATCTTTTTGGGCACCTCCAGTGGGATGTGATCAACAGGAAAACGTTATGATTTCGGCAAAACTTCCATCGGTGAACAATTAACCGCGCTACCGCGGACGCGTGGTTACAATACTACGGAATATGGTGACGCTCAACGTGCAGTTCTGACGTCATTTCTAGAGCTGCTAGGAGCTTCGGATCTTTTTGGGCACCTCCAGTGGGATGTGATCAACAGGAAAACGTTATGATTTCGGCAAAACTTCCATCGGTGAACAATTAACCGCGCTACCGCGGACGCGTGGTTACAATACTACGGAATATGGTGACGCTCAACGTGCAGTTCTGACGTCATTTCTAGAGCTGCTAGGAGCTTCGGATCTTTTTGGGCACCTCCAGTGGGATGTGATCAACAGGAAAACGTTATGATTTCGGCAAAACTTCCATCGGTGAACAATTAACCACGCTACCGCGGACGCGTGGTTACAATACTACGGAATATGGTGACGCTCAACGTGCAGTTCTGACGTCATTTCTAGAGCTGCTAGGAGCTTCGGATCTTTTTGGGCACCTCCAGTGGGATGTGATCAACAGGAAAACGTTATGATTTCGGCAAAACTTCCATCGGTGAACAATTAACCGCGCTACCGCGGACGCGTGGTTACAATACTACGGAATATGGTGACGCTCAACGTGCAGTTCTGACGTCATTTCTAGAGCTGCTAGGAGCTTCGGATCTTTTTGGGCACCTCCAGTGGGATGTGATCAACAGGAAAACGTTATGATTTCGGCAAAACTTCCATCGGTGAACAATTAACCGCGCTACCGCGGACGCGTGGTTACAATACTACGGAATATGGTGACGCTCAACGTGCAGTTCTGACGTCATTTCTAGAGCTGCTAGGAGCTTCGGATCTTTTTGGGCACCTCCAGTGGGATGTGATCAACAGGAAAACGTTATGATTTCGGCAAAACTTCCATCGGTGAACAATTAACCGCGCTACCGCGGACGCGTGGTTACAATACTACGGAATATGGTGACGCTCAACGTGCAGTTCTGACGTCATTTCTAGAGCTGCTAGGAGCTTCGGATCTTTTTGGGCACCTCCAGTGGGATGTGATCAACAGGAAAACGTTATGATTTCGGCAAAACTTCCATCGGTGAACAATTAACCGCGCTACCGCGGACGCGTGGTTACAATACTACGGAATATGGTGACGCTCAACGTGCAGTTCTGACGTCATTTCTAGAGCTGCTAGGAGCTTCGGATCTTTTTGGGCACCTCCAGTGGGATGTGATCAACAGGAAAACGTTATGATTTCGGCAAAACTTCCATCGGTGAACAATTAACCGCGCTACCGCGGACGCGTGGTTACAATACTACGGAATATGGTGACGCTCAACGTGCAGTTCTGACGTCATTTCTAGAGCTGCTAGGAGCTTCGGATCTTTTTGGGCACCTCCAGTGGGATGTGATCAACAGGAAAACGTTATGATTTCGGCAAAACTTCCATCGGTGAACAATTAACCGCGCTACCGCGGACGCGTGGTTACAATACTACGGAATATGGTGACGCTCAACGTGCAGTTCTGACGTCATTTCTAGAGCTGCTAGGAGCTTCGGATCTTTTTGGGCACCTCCAGTGGGATGTGATCAACAGGAAAACGTTATGATTTCGGCAAAACTTCCATCGGTGAACAATTAACCGCGCTACCGCGGACGCGTGGTTACAATACTACGGAATATGGTGACGCTCAACGTGCAGTTCTGACGTCATTTCTAGAGCTGCTAGGAGCTTCGGATCTTTTTGGGCACCTCCAGTGGGATGTGATCAACAGGAAAACGTTATGATTTCGGCAAAACTTCCATCGGTGAACAATTAACCGCGCTACCGCGGACGCGTGGTTACAATACTACGGAATATGGTGACGCTCAACGTGCAGTTCTGACGTCATTTCTAGAGCTGCTAGGAGCTTCGGATCTTTTTGGGCACCTCCAGTGGGATGTGATCAACAGGAAAACGTTATGATTTCGGCAAAACTTCCATCGGTGAACAATTAACCGCGCTACCGCGGACGCGTGGTTACAATACTACGGAATATGGTGACGCTCAACGTGCAGTTCTGACGTCATTTCTAGAGCTGCTAGGAGCTTCGGATCTTTTTGGGCACCTCCAGTGGGATGTGATTAACAGGAAAACGTTAATGATTTCGGCAAAACTTCCATCGGTGAACAATTAACCGCGCTACCGCGGACGCGTGGTTACAATACTACGGAATATGGTGACGCTCAACGTGCAGTTCTGACGTCATTTCTAGAGCTGCTAGGAGCTTCGGATCTTTTTGGGCACCTCCAGTGGGATGTGATCAACAGGAAAACGTTATGATTTCGGCAAAACTTCCATCGGTGAACAATTAACCACGCTACCGCGGACGCGTGGTTACAATACTACGGAATATGGTGACGCTCAACGTGCAGTTCTGACGTCATTTCTAGAGCTGCTAGGAGCTTCGGATCTTTTTGGGCACCTCCAGTGGGATGTGATCAACAGGAAAACGTTATGATTTCGGCAAAACTTCCATCGGTGAACAATTAACCGCGCTACCGCGGACGCGTGGTTACAATACTACGGAATATGGTGACGCTCAACGTGCAGTTCTGACGTCATTTCTAGAGCTGCTAGGAGCTTCGGATCTTTTTGGGCACCTCCAGTGGGATGTGATCAACAGGAAAACGTTATGATTTCGGCAAAACTTCCATCGGTGAACAATTAACCGCGCTACCGCGGACGCGTGGTTACAATACTACGGAATATGGTGACGCTCAACGTGCAGTTCTGACGTCATTTCTAGAGCTGCTAGGAGCTTCGGATCTTTTTGGGCACCTCCAGTGGGATGTGATCAACAGGAAAACGTTATGATTTCGGCAAAACTTCCATCGGTGAACAATTAACCGCGCTACCGCGGACGCGTGGTTACAATACTACGGAATATGGTGACGCTCAACGTGCAGTTCTGACGTCATTTCTAGAGCTGCTAGGAGCTTCGGATCTTTTTGGGCACCTCCAGTGGGATGTGATCAACAGGAAAACGTTATGATTTCGGCAAAACTTCCATCGGTGAACAATTAACCGCGCTACCGCGGACGCGTGGTTACAATACTACGGAATATGGTGACGCTCAACGTGCAGTTCTGACGTCATTTCTAGAGCTGCTAGGAGCTTCGGATCTTTTTGGGCACCTCCAGTGGGATGTGATCAACAGGAAAACGTTATGATTTCGGCAAAACTTCCATCGGTGAACAATTAACCAGCGCTACCGCGGACGCGTGGTTACAATACTACGGAATATGGTGACGCTCAACGTGCAGTTCTGACGTCATTTCTAGAGCTGCTAGGAGCTTCGGATCTTTTTGGGCACCTCCAGTGGGATGTGATCAACAGGAAAACGTTATGATTTCGGCAAAACTTCCATCGGTGAACAATTAACCGCGCTACCGCGGACGCGTGGTTACAATACTACGGAATATGGTGACGCTCAACGTGCAGTTCTGACGTCATTTCTAGAGCTGCTAGGGGCTTCGGATCTTTTTGGGCACCTCCAGTGGGATGTGATCAACAGGAAAACGTTATGATTTCGGCAAAACTTCCATCGGTGAACAATTAACCGCGCTACCGCGGACGCGTGGTTACAATACTACGGAATATGGTGACGCTCAACGTGCAGTTCTGACGTCATTTCTAGAGCTGCTAGGAGCTTCGGATCTTTTTGGGCACCTCCAGTGGGATGTGATCAACAGGAAAACGTTATGATTTCGGCAAAACTTCCATCGGTGAACAATTAACCGCGCTACCGCGGACGCGTGGTTACAATACTACGGAATATGGTGACGCTCAACGTGCAGTTCTGACGTCATTTCTAGAGCTGCTAGGAGCTTCGGATCTTTTTGGGCACCTCCAGTGGGATGTGATCAACAGGAAAACGTTATGATTTCGGCAAAACTTCCATCGGTGAACAATTAACCGCGCTACCGCGGACGCGTGGTTACAATACTACGGAATATGGTGACGCTCAACGTGCAGTTCTGACGTCATTTCTAGAGCTGCTAGGAGCTTCGGATCTTTTTGGGCACCTCCAGTGGGATGTGATCAACAGGAAAACGTTATGATTTCGGCAAAACTTCCATCGGTGAACAATTAACCGCGCTACCGCGGACGCGTGGTTACAATACTACGGAATATGGTGACGCTCAACGTGCAGTTCTGACGTCATTTCTAGAGCTGCTAGGAGCTTCGGATCTTTTTGGGCACCTCCAGTGGGATGTGATCAACAGGAAAACGTTATGATTTCGGCAAAACTTCCATCGGTGAACAATTAACCGCGCTACCGCGGACGCGTGGTTACAATACTACGGAATATGGTGACGCTCAACGTGCAGTTCTGACGTCATTTCTAGAGCTGCTAGGAGCTTCGGATCTTTTTGGGCACCTCCAGTGGGATGTGATCAACAGGAAAACGTTATGATTTCGGCAAAACTTCCATCGGTGAACAATTAACCACGCTACCGCGGACGCGTGGTTACAATACTACGGAATATGGTGACGCTCAACGTGCAGTTCTGACGTCATTTCTAGAGCTGCTAGGAGCTTCGGATCTTTTTGGGCACCTCCAGTGGGATGTGATCAACAGGAAAACGTTATGATTTCGGCAAAACTTCCATCGGTGAACAATTAACCACGCTACCGCGGACGCGTGGTTACAATACTACGGAATATGGTGACGCTCAACGTGCAGTTCTGACGTCATTTCTAGAGCTGCTAGGAGCTTCGGATCTTTTTGGGCACCTCCAGTGGGATGTGATCAACAGGAAAACGTTATGATTTCGGCAAAACTTCCATCGGTGAACAATTAACCGCGCTACCGCGGACGCGTGGTTACAATACTACGGAATATGGTGACGCTCAACGTGCAGTTCTGACGTCATTTCTAGAGCTGCTAGGAGCTTCGGATCTTTTTGGGCACCTCCAGTGGGATGTGATCAACAGGAAAACGTTATGATTTCGGCAAAACTTCCATCGGTGAACAATTAACCGCGCTACCGCGGACGCGTGGTTACAATACTACGGAATATGGTGACGCTCAACGTGCAGTTCTGACGTCATTTCTAGAGCTGCTAGGAGCTTCGGATCTTTTTGGGCACCTCCAGTGGGATGTGATCAACAGGAAAACGTTATGATTTCGGCAAAACTTCCATCGGTGAACAATTAACCGCGCTACCGCGGACGCGTGGTTACAATACTACGGAATATGGTGACGCTCAACGTGCAGTTCTGACGTCATTTCTAGAGCTGCTAGGAGCTTCGGATCTTTTTGGGCACCTCCAGTGGGATGTGATCAACAGGAAAACGTTATGATTTCGGCAAAACTTCCATCGGTGAACAATTAACCGCGCTACCGCGGACGCGTGGTT